>NC_084843.1:16860473-17485473 GCF_033115175.1 Lepus europaeus | reverse complement strand
GAGAAAAACAGATCAATTTTCTGTTTGCTGGTTCACTCCCCAAATGGCTCTAACAGCTCAGGCTGGGCAGACCAAAAGCAGGAGCCATGAATTCCATCTAGGATTCCCACATGGGTAACAGGGACCCAAGTACTTGGGCCATCTTCTGCTTTCTTCCTGGGCACATTATCAGGAAGCTGGGACTTGTACTGGCAGACCGTGGGATGTCAGCATTACAAACAATGGCTCAACCCACTGCAACACAATGCCAGCCCTTGTCATCTAACTTTTGGAAGCAATGTCCTATATATTTAGGGCATTTTTATCGTTGGTTAGATCAGCAAGGTTAGTCTTGTACCAGTTACTCCACCATGATTGAAAGTGAAGTTCAGTGTAATTTTAATGTTTATTAATTCCTTAGTGAGATTGTATACATCCAAACAAAATTAATGTAGTGTTTATGATTACCTGTCATAGAATTCAAGCTGTAATGGACTGATAATTTAAAATTCAGGTTGTGATTTCTGGTCACGATGGTGGGAGGTTAGAGGGGGTGAGGGAAGATAGCAGTCCTTTTTATGTTCTCATTTATGCTGTTGCTGTTCCTGATGATCACTTGCCCAATTCTGCTCTCAATTGTTGGCCTCTTCTAGCCTAATGCTGTTCATTTTTGGCTTCCCATGGACTTAGCATAAGTTAGGAATATTAGGTCCAGAAGAGATGAAATGTGAAGAAATGGGGGATCAGAGATCAAATGACTTACCTGTACGTCACATAGCCAGTTAGAGCCAGGGCCAGGTTGGATGAGCTAAGCACCCATTCTCAAGTTCTCTTCAAGATCCTTCATGGTCCCCCTCCATTCAAACTTCCCTGATAACTTATTTAATAGCCACACTGGGTATTTGAAAATAAGTTTTTAAAAAATTAGAATTCATGTATTTAAACCGTTCTTGCAGTTTCTTCTTTGGGTACTAATACGAATTTGCTAGGACTTCATCATGTCAGGGTGTTCCCAGAAAATGAACCAGCCAAAATGGAAAATCAAATAGGGTTGAGAATTCTTTTCAAGTTTCGGATTATTACTTGCTTCTTAAGAAAATGCAATCAGTAGGGATTGGATGGCCCAAGTCCCCTGGCCCCTGCATCCACGTGGGAGACATGGATGAAGCTCCTGGCTCCTGGCTTCAGCCAGGCCCAGTTCTGGTCATTGTGGTCATTTTGGGAATGAACCAGTAGATGGAAAATTCTCCCTCTGTAATTCTTTCAAATAAGAAATAAATCTTTTAAAAAAGATAAAATAAAAAAAAAAACCTCTCTAAACATATAAACAAAACAAAAAACCCTGAAAGTCTATGCGATGTTTGAGAAGGTCTCAATAAATAGAAAAGGAAAGGAACAAGTGAGTGGCTTACCAGGTCCCAAAGCTCATGAAGAAATGGTGTGTGAAGTGCTGTCCATATCTTTGGCGTTGTACTTTCATGCTAGCACCATCTCGTGGTTGATTTGTGTAGTTGCATATTTCTTTTTTCTTGTGACAAAGCTGAACTTCCTTTAAGACACGTAGACACATACAGAAGGATTTGGATGGAGGATTAGCTTGTAGGGAATGTTAGAAGTAGAGCTTTTTAGCCCCAGTCTCAAGTTCACTTCTATCCTGGGTCAGTGGTGCCCGAATGCTGTCCTTTTCCTGTTTGGCAGACTATGTGATGTGATTGTTAGACCAGCTCCTAGTGCAAAGCTACGTACATCAGAGAATGGCACTTCTATTGACAGTCTCAGCAGTGAGGCTAAATGGTCCTAGAAATCCAACTACCTGCAGACTATCGGAGTTGGTCCCTGAGGTCAGGGTTCAAAGGATGTTGTGGAACAGCTTGAAGCTTTTACTGCTACTACCTGCACTCTCTCTTTTCATAGGTGAATGGACAACTTGAGTATTTGAGCTTAGGAGTGAAGCCAGTACCCATATTCTTTTTTTTTTTTAAGTCTGAGACTAAAGAAATGGAAATGAGAAAGTTGAATTTTAATTTTAAATTTTGTAAAAAGGTCAATAACTTGATGTTTCTATTTACATTTTATCTTTCTTATACTTATGGCTTCCTGGGATATTTTACTTCTATTGCTGTGGAGGATGTAGGAAACTATGAACACATGTTTTAGAGATTTAGACAGTCTCGGTGGTAATATGTAATAGTTATAGCATCAGCTAATCCTTGTCACAGGAGTATGAGTGTATTGTCAAAAGAAATTAGAAGCCTAGTCTGTAAATAGCCATCTTAGAAAACAAAATTTCATTTATTTTGTACATTTATTCAATATGCCTGCCATTTAAATACATTGTATTTATTGTTTGGTTCCATGTAAAAATAATTCTTTCTACTTATAGACTACTCTAAAGGTAAAGAAGAGCAGAAAAAATTTTAAAACTCATCTGATCCTTATTAACCCAAGAAAGATCACATGCTGCATTTTGATTGGTTTCCTTCCAGTCTCTCCTTCTTCTTTCCTTTGTATAATGTATTGGTTTTTTTACATAATGATATTACTGTCTCCACATCTTTTCTATCATTGATATTTTCCATTTCTGTAAATTCCTGATCATTATAGGTGCATAATATTTCACTGAGTGATGCTAGTTAATGTATTGTTAATTCCTAATGTGTTTTCATTTACTCCCTCAATAATTGATGTGCGGCAGTGAACATATCTGAACAGTATTAGCCACGATCATTTCACAGAAACCGGATTTCCAAGTCAAAGGGTAGCAACAGTTTCATAGCTCTTAATAAAGTGTGCCAGGGACTACATTTTTATTGTGACTCACAAGATCATTTTTGTTCTTTGTCCATATCTTGTCGGTAGTAGAATATGATTTAAGAAATAGAATTCAGAGTCAAACCAGCGCTTTATTTCTTTATACGCAGACATTTACTGTTATTATCTGTGATCATTGGGGATTTTACAGATTCCACTATTAAATATAATCGAGATTTCTTTTTCTAAAATACTCTTCCACAGAATTTATATTAATGTTGGTAAGAGTAACAAACATGCATGGCTCTCAGTAGCAGGTCTCTCACTGAACTCATTTACATTCTTGACATTTCTTAATCAGAAATCAAAGTTTCTATTAGTTATTTGGTGTGACTGTGCCCTTTCAGGTAGAATGTATTGCTATATTCATATATATATGTGCACGTGCACATGCCTTGTTTTTCTTGTTTGCAGTCATTTTCTTAAGATGATTTCCCATCACCGAGGCCCCACTAGAAGAAAATGTTAGGAAATCATTATGCAATTGGCCACGTTTGTTTGTAGGATTCCTATTCCAGCCTTTGACCATGGTAAATCTACTCATAGAGTCCCCATTAATTTCAAAAGCTGACATAGGAAATGTACTGACCTGGCAAGGAAGAAACCAAAAATCTACACTCAGCTATAGTCCGTGCTTTCTGGGAACTAACGTGTGCTTGTCTGTCGCTCTGGTCTCCTGTTCCAAGAGGTTGTAAAAGGTTCTTGCTGTTGACCCTTCTCTCCACTCTGTGGACGTGAATGAACAGTATTATGTGTTAAACATTTTATTGTTGGTCTTATGTACTGAATTTTAGGTTGACCTTAACAGATTTTCTGTACTTTGGAAACTGACAATTTTTTCCTATGTGATATTTTTCTGAAGACTTCTTTGGGCCTGAAACCATTGCCATTCGCTACTGTGTAGTTTTATGACCTGCAGAAATAACTCCCATGTCCACTGTAGTGGGGCAAAGCTGAAATGTGCACTAATGTAGATATGTATGTTTACTGTATTCACACATTCATATTTATGTACATTTTCCTAAACTTGCTGCTGGATTCCTGATTGGATTTTGCAATTCAGTTGGAATTTTTTTCCTATCTCTTTAGCAATGTTTTTTATCATTGAAGTTAAAGTTATGGTGCTACTTTGTGGTAAAAGGAGCAAATTTTTGTTATGACTTTATGGTGTTTCTAGTTGTTTGAGTGTTTTGAAAATTCTTTACATCTTGCATTTCAATTTTTTTGCACCAAAATAAACTTACCTTTTAATTCCGTTTTCCATAAACTTTTGGAAGTACCCTTATGTAGAGAGCTTATTGGTTTTAATGTTGTCTCTGGTTAATATCCTTCTTAAATGACTTAACATATTATCATCAGATTTTCTCTTGTTGGCTTGTTTTGCCTAGCCATTGTGATCTTAGCTAGGAAATAAAAAGGAAAAAAATAAAAACAAGATTTTGAATGATTAATTATAGGCCTTTGGCAAATTCAGCTTTATTGTTAGTCACTAGATGGCACTGTTTGTTTGCAGAGTGCCCTTTTTTTTTTTTTTTTTTAAAGAAACTATGGTAGTAACTGAAATTACTGCCTCATGAATAAAATATTTCTGATGGGATTTGCATTTCTATATTGGCTGAAGACACTGTGTTGAATGTTTTATTAACCAGCCCAGTGCAACTGTCAGCCTATTAAAGAGATCCAATGGTCCCTGTTTAGATAAATAAACTAAATAAATCCAATTCGTCAAATTGTGTTCCTGGCTGTTTACTTTCCATTCTTTTGATGTACAGTTTATTTTAAGTTAAAGCCACATTGGTTTAAAAATTAATGGGAAAATGTTATTTGGTGTTTGGAACATGAAGAAGCTAATTGCCATAGTCAAAAAGCCAGCTCTGTTTTAATGTTAAATTGTTTCCTCATAAATAGTAAACTTTTTACGGGTTGTTTCTAAACTGTCCTATGGTCAAAAATAGTCTAATATTCTGTGAATGTATGACCAGAGACTGTGTTACCAAGACTTGTGAAACCCCAGTGTCATTTCCTATCAAAAGTACTATGTGGCTTATAAAGCAAATCTTTAACTCGATTTTCCCTTTGAGTTATGTTCCTTTTCCATGTATGGTGCACTCTTCCACAGAAAGAAAAATAGTAATTGATTTTTAAATAAAATGCCTTTTATGAAAGTACCTGCCAGTAACAATTCTGGTACATATCACACATTGAAGGGAAGACAAGGGTGCTGTGGTGGTTGCTGAAGAAAGCTCAAGATGGGCTCTGAACAGGGCTAACGGCCTTGCACTCACTGATTGTCCTCCTAAGGCTTGTCTTCTAGGGATCTTAGAACTCACAACTGCATTGTTTAATACCACAACCCAAGTAGAGATTTCATACTTAAGCCCTAGGGATACAACATTCCAATAAAGTGCATCAATCTTTGTGCTTTGCTAAACTAGTTTAGAGTTAGCAACTTGAAATGACACGTCATGGTTCCAACTTCCTTCTGTTTTCATGACTCTTCAGTTGCTTTTTATGTCATCCTTATTGTCTTTTACCTATCTCTGCATTTGTGTGGTTCAGAACACAACTTAAGATGAGTTAGACACTTTTGACGTAGTTTAAAACTTTTAGGAGTGTTCAGCCAGCAGAGATGAGGACTGAGCCCTATCTGATCTCTAGCGTGAAAGCTTTTCCACTATGTAATAGTGATGGACAGTTTTGTTCTGTCAACTGCTGTAAGCTTTTTAGTACAAGAAATTAAAGTGGGACTAGGATAGATTTTGCCAGACTTTGCTGTTGATTTTAAATCCTCATAATCCTACAGGAAATGGACAATGCTGACAAATACTCTCATTTTTTGCCTAGGTTGTTTTGTTTGTATCCTTTAGTTACCAACACTGAAAAAAATCGTATTTAAAGGGAAAAACATAGTAAATGCAGAGTTAAATTGCTCTGTTGGATTTTCTCTTAAACATTTATCATATCACAAACTGAGAACCTCGCTAGAAATGACCTGAATGTTCAAGTGAATTGGGAAAACTCAGGAAACATGGCCCTATCCTCAGTGTATGCTCTTAGTTCCTGAGGCTCCTGCTGTCTTTGCAATATACAAAAGCTGCTATTGATCAAGTTCCATCACCAAGGATTCTTAGGATATGTCCCAATTTTCTCATTCTCTATTTTATTATGTTAAGCAGTGTTTAAAACCAGTTACCACCATCTTGGACAGGAAAACCTACTGTGAAATGGAGATTTCTCTTATTGATTATGAGGAATTTGACCTGTAATTGCATTCTCAAAATAGAGGAAGTCAAATTTTATGCTTTGGAAAGTCTCACTGCGTGGTATTTGCCTTGGTGTGAAATGTCCAGTTACAGAAATGAAATGAGTCTCTTAAAACTGTATCATATACTTTAAAACATGGATACCTTTCTTAATTTCTTCTGAATTTTTATCCAACATCCTTTTCTTTTTTTCTTTTTTTTCTTTTTTTTTTTTTTTTTTTGACAGGCAGAGTGGACAGTGAGAGAGACAGAGAGAAAGGTCTTCCTTTGCCGTTGGTTCACCCTCCAATGGCCACCGCGGCTGGCGTGCTGCGGCTGGTGTACCACGCTGATCCTATGGCAGGAGCCAGGTGCCTATCCTGGTCTCCCATGGGGTGTAGGGCCCAAGGACTTGGGCCATCCTCCACTGCACTCCCTGGTCACAGCAGAGAGCTGGCCTGGAAGAGGGGCAACCGGGACAGAATCCGGTGCCCCAACCAGGACTAGAACCCGGTGTGCCGGCGCCGCAAGGCGGAGGATTAGCCTAGTGAGCTGCAGCGCCGGCCATCCAACATCCTTTTTATTTTGCATATTGAACAAATTTTTTTGTTTTACTGTTTTCTTATTTTGATCTTTTATGTAAACTTGGTCAACAAATACGTTTCAACTGAAGTAGGGCCAAGATTGTCTTATTTATGGAATGTGATTTTTAAAATAAAACTTAGAAAAGAGAAAAATGACTACTTTCATGGCTAGAATCTTGCAGATTTATATTAGTTTTTGCTTCAGAGAAATTTAAAATTTTTTCTGCTTCTTTGAAAGAATAGAGTTCAGCACTATCCTTTTGAAACACTGTCTGATCCAGAGCTCCTATTTGAAATCTTTATTTACACTTTGAAAATGTCAAGTAAGTATTGTTAGCAATTTTGCTAGAAATGATTAATCCCGTATTTTTCTTATATTGTGTATGGGCTAAATTTGGTCAACATATTGGCAAGAAAGGAAGTATAAACTGATGAGAAAAGCCCAAGACCTGTATGCCTCAGACCTCAGGTATGTGGCACATGCATGCTATCTTTTAGTTTTCTTATGTGCAGTTTGAATCACAATATTTTAATATGACGTATGAGAGTCCACAAAGGTAAAAAAATGTGGGAGTGGGCATTTGGCATGGCAATTAAGATGCCTTTTGGGTCACCTCCATCCCTTGTCATAGTGACTGATTTCAGGTCCTGGCTCTGCTCCTGATTCCACCTTCCTGCTAATGTGCACCCTGGGAGGCAACTCACATATTTGTGTCCCTGTCACTCACATGGAAGGTCCACATTGTTTTCTTAGCTTCTGGCTTCAGCCTGGCTCAGCTCTTGTTGTTGCAGTTATTTGGGGAGTAAACGAGAAGATGAGAGTTCTCTCTCTCTACCTCTTATATAAAATAAATAATTTTAAAAATTAATCACAATAATATGGAAATATAGATATCTTAGTGAATTACTTGATTAACCAGGCATTAACTAAAATCAATAAATATTTTTTCTCTCTCTCTCTTTCACTGTCTGTAACTCTACCTGTCAAATAAATTTAAAAAAATCAATAAATATGAAAGTATTTTGAGAGTTGCACTAATTTTTAGTCAATGACTTTCCTGTGAATATACAGTAATCCTATAAAGAGTCTAGAAGTTAAAGTTTCTCAAGATCAGAAGAATCCTTAAATATCCTAAAAATGTAAACTGTCTCAGTACTTCAGTGGTCTCACTGTGGGAGCTTACACAAAGGATTGAAACTAGAAATCTTCCATCGTGTTCTCAGATATGACCTTCTAAGTTGGATTGCTTTTGTATTCTAACACATTTTGTTTTGTAAAAGACATCTTAGAAATTAATCTGTGGTAACAGCAAGCAAGGTTTCTCCTTGACCTTGTGGTAGTACAGTTGAAATTAAAAGTAGAATTTTATATGTTATTTCATATCATATGTATTACTATCTAGAGTTGTACTTGCACTGAATTTTTATCCAGAGTTCAAAATACACATTGAATGACTTTGGATTTTGTTCCCATTTCCTACATAGTTTCTAATAACTTTACTGTATTGACTAGGCCAGACACTGGCCTAACATATACCATATTGAGAGGGAAAGGAGTGAAGAATCTATAGTGTTTTTTTTTTTTTTTTAATACTGTCACTATTGGGGCTGGCGCTGTGGTGCAGTGGGTTTAAGCCTAGGCCTGCAGCATCAGCATCCCATATGGACCCTGGTTCTAGTCCTGGCTGCTCCAGGACTAGCTTCCAATCTAGCTCTCTGCTATGGCAAGGGAAAGCAGTAGAAGATGGCCCAAGTCCTTGGTCCCCTGCACCTGTATTTGAGACCCGGATAAAGCTCCTGGTTCCTGGCTTCGGAGCAGCTCAGCTCTGGCTGTTGCAGCCATTTGGGGAATGAACTAGCAGATGGAAGACCTTTCTCTCATGCTTTCTCTCTCCCTCTCCCTCTCCCTCTCCCTCTCCCTCTCCCTCTCCCTCTCCCTCTCCCTCTCCCTCTTCCTCTCTGGCTCTACTTCTGTCTGTAACTCTTTCAAATAAATAAAATAAATCTTTAAAAGAATAAAATAAATACCGTTATTATCATGGGCAAAGAATTGACATTAGCCTATTTACAGACAACCAAATAGCCCTCTAATTTAGAAGTTCAAATATTGTCATCTGCTAAGATTGTGGCCTTTAATATGGCCACATATATAAGATGGTGTACTACATAGCTAGAAATAATGTGGTGGAAATTAAATTTACTAAAATCTCGCTCTTAGTAGTAAAAGAAAGAACTCTGGACACAAAAAAACTTTGGACAAAATAACAAATGAGAAAGCTGAGAAAGAGACCTTTCAAGTTAGTGTTCTTTTATTCACCTCATTAAAGTAAGTGGTTTTTAACAGTTGTTGTTTTCATATAGGTTACCGTAAACAACTCACACATATTTATTATGCACTAAACATTATGCCAGGGATCACAAAATGAATATGACACATTATTCAAGGAGCTCATAGCCTTAATAATTTTAATACCATGGCATAAATTATAGACATGCAGTTGGCTAGAATGGGACAACAGAGAGTGGCATCCAACCAACTGTGAGAATGTGTGTGTGTGTGCGTGCACACGTGTGTGCAGATGAAGTAGTGGGGGTTGAGGGAAGGCACCTGGGGAAAGGAGGAATTTGAGAAGGACAGGGTGTGGTCAGGGAGAAAGAACAGAGAAGCATAAACAAAGGGGAGTGAAGAGGTGGGACACAGAAGAACTGGAAGGACAGTGGGAGGGAGGCAGGGCAATGCTGGCATGTTTGGAATTGCTCCAGGTGTAAAGTGTAGGGCTAAATAAAGCCTTGGTTCCTGAACTCTACTGTGAATTAGAATCTTTTAAAAAATCATGATGCCTGGCGCTCAATCCCAGCCATTGTGATTCAACTGGTATCGGACGCAGTTGGGTACCAAGTGTTTTGTAAAGCTCTATGCCACACAGTGTGGGAAAGTGAACCAGAGAGCCTGGCAGAATCTACTTGGTTAAGTTGGGCAATTCAGCTTCTATTTTGTTTTGATTAGAAGCTATTGAAAGGTTGTACAGTCTGAGTGATAAGGTGGCTTTATATTGAGGGAAGTACTTAAGACGGTGAAGCTTCTTCTAGATAAGTTGCAATGCCACTTAATTTTCATTTTTTTACTTCCAAACCTTCAATATTATTATTTTAAATAACTTTTCTAATGTCGGCAAAATCCAACATTAATGATAATTATCCACATTTATATCAATTTAAAGATTAATTTTCTTTTGGTATGTGAATAGGTATTATGATAAGCTTTAATTAGAGAAAACAGAGAGTCTATGCATAAAGCATAAATATTTTTTCTCCCTACATGGCCAAAAGAGTATTTTAATTTCCACTTGTGATTAGAGCAAAACAAAGCCTTCAGCTTGTAACAGAGTCCTGATTGTGCCTTTGACCTCATGTCCTCAGCCAATGCCAATGAAACATCTCCATTTTTTTTTTTTTTTTTTGCTTTTAAATTGGCAGTTTTAGCTGTTTTGGAAGCAGGAATATTAATTCCCTTAAAAGAAGAGAAATACATTTATTAAAGTGATAGACCTGTTTCTGGATTTAGTGAGAAAAACCATTATAAGTGCATATATATGCACACATATACAGACACTTTTTTCTTTCTCTTGTGAAGTCTTGCAAAACTGATTGCAATTTAATTTTGTACCAGAATTGTCAAGAAATTGCTAGTAATCTCTAATCATAGAAAAAGGAGCACTGATGTGACGGATAAATAGGACTGTTATGGCCAACATCTTCATTGATCTTAACAGAATCACTCTTTGCCTCCCCTGTGTCTGTATTTTCTCTTGGCAGTAAGCCGAGTGAATTTGGAACAGAAAGAAAGAGAGAAAATCTACTTGGTTCCAAATAATGATAGCTGTGCATTGGTGTAGGGGAAAATAACTTACAACTTGATAGTAGAATTACTAGAGGATTTCTGGTGTCTTGTTGAGGAAGGAAGTTGAAGTTCCTCTTGTGGCCAGCTTGGAGAATCTCTAACTTAACATTACTCACAGCTTATGAATCCACTTAAATCTTATGATCAGCATACCAAGTTATATTTGGAATTTTAACATGAATAAAATGGTAAACTATTTCTGAATAATATTTAAATCAAAAAGACTCAGATTAGAAAAAAGTGCTTCATGTGTCTTAAACAATTGCTATTTTGAAGTTATTATATTTCTTAAAGTAAAATAATTATTTTCTTAGTTATCTCTAAACACAGTATATTAATTTGAAGAGTTTGGTTATTTGTACATTATTTTGCTATGGACTTTGCAATCAGAGAGATTGTCCTTATGAATGTATGTAATTTTAACATGTTTTCATCATATAAATATACTGCTTTTAAGCTAATTATTATACCTTCAGGTGAATTCTAAGAAAAAAATCTGTGTACTTGGAGCTATAAATTTGGGGTGACTTTTTTTTTTGTCAGTGTATTTTACATCCAAGAGGGATTTCTGTCTTCTCCATTCAGAGACATAAAGTAAGTAGTACAATTGTGCTTTCTGATTCAACAGAAAATGGCCATAGATGGTACTGTGCCTCTGACTGGTATTTAAAGTAGACCATAGTGTGGCATTTTGGGAGAGAAATTTTAACATATCTTTGCAAAATCATTTTATATAGGGATCGCGGCTAGAAAGTGAAAACTGAATACCCATACATCTGTGCTTCTCATTCTCATCTTCCAGAGAGCATCCTTGAAACCGTGCCACCAAATCAAGGCATTGTGTCTTCTGAGTTCTGTCATGGCTGAGGCTAAACAACTGTCACTGTCAAGTGACAAGAGGCACAGGCAGCATGGAAAAGAAAAAGAGAGAAAAGAAGTAGGGGTAGGGGAAAATAAAGGTCTAAGAAAAAGAAAGAAAAAATACCAAGTATTTTCTGGAAGGATGAGGACGCCGGCAGCAAGTGCCTCAGGTGCCAGTTCGTTGGAACTTGTACAATGATCTTCCTATTCTGCTATTTCCAGAAACTTTCAATGTCTTTTTGGAATCCAGGTAGTACTAAGGAGTATCTCAAGGAACAAGCCTGATGTTGTCATTAAGTTTAAATTTGCCTAAAGAATGTTACCAGTCCTTTAATTTAAAAAAATCCATGTAAATCTATTCAGCTTTAGTGTTGCTGTCACATGCAAATAGGAAGATTCACACACCGAGGGATCTTAACTCAATTATGTTTTTTATACTTCATGTCGTAAATTCAATTGTCTGATAACATTTCTACCTTGATACTGGTATTCTGGTAAAGTTTGGATTCCTGCTTTTTAGAGCAGAAGAGATAGGATTTCTCTTTTAACAGAAGACCCATGGTAATGAACAGTCTTTCTCATTGGTCTAGAAGAAAATTTCTTAACTTCAGCACCATTGAAATTTGGACCTGTATAATTTGTTGTTTTAGGGTAGCTGTGCTGTGTCTTATAGTATGTTTAGTAACATCCCTGGCCTCTGCCTGCTAAATGCCAACAGACCCCCCCCCCCCAACACACACCCCAGTCATGACAATCAAAAACTGTCTCTAGATATTACAAGTATCCCCTTGGGGACAAAATTATCCTTGATTAAAAGTCACACCATTAGAATGATCACACACAGACTTTACAGGGACAGAGAGAGAATTACTTATGGAGGACCTCTAATAGACTGGATAATGTGGTGTGTCATTTATTCTCCAAAGCCACTTTGTAATTCGGATTTTGGAGATTTTTGAAAAGCTAAGACACTTTCCTAAGGTCTCATGATTTGGATCTAGACTTCAAATCAATTGTAGTGGACTTTCAGGCTACTAAATCATGATACCCTATGGCATTTATCTTTAAAGAATCACTGCCGTCTCTGCTGGATCCAGTTTATAGAGTTTAAAGATGGCTTGGTTCACTCACCAACCTACCTGCATTTTCAAGTAGGCTGTAAAGAAGAGAGGCAGTGTGGTGCAGTGGAAGGTATGTTCAGTTAAAGGCCATGAGTTTGGGCTTTGGGTGTCAGCTCTGAGACTCATTAGCTGAGTGCCATTGGGAAAGTCATTGTGTCCCAGCCTCTTCAGCCTAAAATACAGAGACCAACTTGCATGCTCCGTAAGGTCAGATCTGTTGTTGAATGATGTTGAAAACTGAAATACTTTGCATTTCAAGAGTGGTGAAAGATTTCACATTGGTTTTCTTGAAAAGATTGATTTATTTGAAAAGCAGAGTGATAGATGTCAAGACAGAGACAGAAAGATATCTTCCCACCACTGGTTCATTGCCCAGATGGCTGCACCTGGTAGCCAAAAACTCCAACCTGGTCTCCCACGAGGGCGGCAGGGTCCCAGGTGCCTGGGCCATCCTCCACTGCTTTCCCAGGTACACTAGCAGGGAGCTGGATCTGAAACAGACCAAGCAGGACTTGAGCCACTGGAGTTCTGACATGAGGTGCTGACATTGCAGGCAGAAGATTAACCCGCTGTGCCGCAACACTGGTCCCCTCACATTGCTTGCCTTTTTTTTCTTTTCTTCTTTTTTCCTAGAAACCTTTTATTTAAGGTATACAAATTTCATGTATTTCATATATACAAATTTAAGAACACGATGATTCTTCCCATCCCACCCTCCCTCACGCCTGCACTCCCACCTTCTTTTTCCTTCTACCTCTCCTATTCCCATTCTTATTCTTTACAAAGATCTATTTTCAGTTAACTTTATACTCATAAGATTAACCCTACACTAAGAAAACAGTTTAATAAGTAGTACGAAGAAGAAGAAGAAAAACAAACACTGTTCCTCAATAGTCTAGACAAGGGCTGTTCGAAGTTATCACTTCTCAGAGTGTCAATTTCACTTCTATAGATTACTTTCTAGGTACTCTATTAGTTGCCACTGATCGTGATATTTGTCTTTTTGGGACTGGCTTATTTCACTAGGTATAATCATTTCCAGTTGCAAATGACAGGATTTCATTTTTTTTTTACTGCTGTGTAATATTCCATTGTGTATATATACACCATAATTTTTTTATCTGTTATTCAGTTAATGGACATCTAGGTTGATTCCCTATCTTAGCTATTGTGAATTGAGCTGCAATAAACATGGAGGCACAGCTTACCCTTTCTGCTGCCTGCTGATTTATTTTCCTTATGGTAAATTCGCAGGAGTGGGATGACTGGGTCATATGGTTGGTCTATATTCAGATTTCTGAGGTATCAATATACTATCTTCCTCAGTGGCTGCACCAGTTTACATTCCTACCAACAGTGGATTAGGGTACCTTTTTTCCCCACATCCTCACCAGCATTGTTGTTGTTTTCTGTATGAAAGCCATTCTAACTTGGGTAAGATGACACATTGCTTTACAACTATTCATTTCAGTTTAAAACCATTGGTATATGCTTTGGAACATTTGGCTCAACTTAATCTGTTAGTCTCATATTGATGTGTCTTACATTTCTACAATCCCTAGACCATTACTCACCTCCTTTGTGAAGTCTTTTCTAATTATCTTCCCTGTCATAATGGATTTTTCTTTGCTTCCATTCATCTAGGCACTTATATTTTTATCCTGTACCAACTTACAGTTTCCTTGTCAAAGCTAAAATGATTTATTGATTTTCACTTATGTTTTATTACCGTAACCAATTATAAGATCTTTAAGCAAAGAGGATGTGTCTTTAATTTTATGTTTTTAATGAAGTATTTAATGAATGCTGTGCATAGTAGGTGTTCAAAAGTGCCTAGTAATTAATTTTAAGACCTATGATTTGTAATGTTAAAGGGAACTCTTTTAAGAAGCAACATCTGTAAGTAACAGACATACAAAGCATACATCTTCCAATCAGAAAGTTGCATCTAGTATGAGTTGTTATCTGAGCTCAATTTCTATTTAACTCTAGTGGAACAAAATAATAATGTCATGTGTTACAATATGTGTTTATTCTGACTCCTTTTAAATGTCCCAGATCTGGGAATTAAGATACTTTAAGAATGGAGTTTCTGAAATGCTCCGTTGGGTACATCTTTTCAGAAATAGCCATGTGTAGGAAAATATGACATGTTCATTGCCAGAGAAGAGCTGATAAATACAATTTGATGTAGTATTTCAGCAAACATTTCAATAACTTTTTGACATTTCCCTGTAGTCCTTATTTACCTTATCAATAGTTATAGTGACATATGAGTGTCAACTTTTTATATTAAGACCAAACTAATAAATTAAACATGTTGTGTTTATATCTGATGAAAGCTGACGTTTTGGAAGGGTGTTAAAATATGCTGACAGGCCCTGTTCATAAACTCCTTTTATAAATATGCAGATGACATCTTTAGATATTGTTTGTACACATGCTGATAGACAGAAAAGTGTTGACAATGTAACAGATGCAAATGTCAACCTCACAATTTAACCTTTCTGTGTAGAAAAAGATGTTAGTTTTAGGTTACATGTATCTTTTAACTTTGTTTCAAAGTTTTTATTATTTGTTAGCCTGTTATCATTATGTTTCATGTCCCACTAAAAACAGCTGTTGGAATAAGATTTGCACCTAAGAGCTCTTTACTTTGGCACTCCTTTTTAAATGATTTCAGTGGCATAGATGTATTTATTTTCCAGATTTTTATGTTTTTTTCTGTGTTCTTTTCCTGTATCTTGAATTTCCTAAGGGAAGTATTGTTAATTTCTATCCCTGTCCCACACATACTTAATGTTAAAGCATTTCTCATTTGCCATAGTTAAATCTGTGCTGAGATCAAACAGATGGGAATGCCAGGTAGCGCTGTAAACAACATTTGGCTCATAGAGGCTCAGATGGGATAGGAGTGGAGTGAGCTGAAAGAGTACTGAGCATCTAGGTAGGGCTTGTATTTAAATACTCCCTTGACCAACCAACGGCCTTTGAGAATTTTTGTAGTTCTGCATTTTGGGTTTTCCTTCCTCCTTTTTAAAATGGAAATAATGATACCTAGTCTACCTTCTTCACATTGGGGGCAGTCATGAAATAATGCATCATGAGAATACTTTGGAAAATACATGGAGCAGACATGTGAGAAAATCCTTATTATAGTGCCCTTATGTGGTATGTCCTGGATAGCTTCTTATTTATCCATAAAGTCTCAGATAGACCAGTCTTCTGATTAAATCCAAAACTAGTCATGGAAACTTGGGCCATAGACACCTTTAAATCTAAGATATTAATGTTTTATAATCATTGTATGAAATAGTCATTAGCAATAATGTCACAGGTCCAAAGAATGTACTGTATAGTAAAAAAATCAGATAATCCAGAATAAAGACCCTAATTCAGAATAAAGACCCTAATACTATAATTTTTTAAATTTATACATGTTTATACATATACTTTTTTTGTCTTGACCCCCATGGCCAATCTTCAGGCCACAATCATTTCTGAATTTCCACATCCACATTCTTCTATTTACAGTATATCCTTGGCTTCGCCACATTTAAACTCCCCTTACTTCAGTGCATGGTGTATGGGTCTGTTGCAGCAGTAAATTTAATTAGAAATAATATCACCTTTTAAAGGGAAAAGTAATCTCAGAATAAGGAGGATTGTCTGGGTGTACATAAAGAGTCTTCAAACAATTCATGGAAAATGTGTCTTATGAAAAAACTGCAAGGATTTCAGGTTTTTTTCATCAAAATAAACTTATTTTTAAATTTCATTTTCCCACCAACTTTCTGAAGTGCCTTTATATGTTTTATAGATGTTCTGCTTCTGGCTTGAGAATCACTATGATAGAATTAACGTGCTAGAAAGGGTGGGGGCCTAACGGTTGCATCTTGGAAGAGCTTACAGAGTTTACCGTTGCCAGTTGGAGCAAACCCAGATTTCAGCGTCTAGCTTCACTCTTTTTTTTTTTTTTTTTTTTTTTTTTTTGACAGGCAGAGTGGATAGTGAGAGAGAGAGACAGAGAAAGGTCTTCCTTTGCCGTTGGTTCACCCTCCAATGGCCGCTGCGGCCTGCGCGCTGCAGCCGGCGCACCGTGCTGATCCGAAGCCAGGAGTCAGGTGCTTCTCCTGGTCTCCCATGGGGTGCACAGCCCAATCACTTGGGCCATCCTCCACTGCACTCCCGGGCCACAGCAGAGAGCTGGCCTGGAAGAGGGGCAACTGGGACAGAATCCGGCGCCCTGACCGGGACTAGAACCCGGGGTGCCGGCGCCGCTAGGCGGAGGATTAGCCTGTTGAGCCACGGTGCCGGCCTTAGCTTCACTCTTATTTCTCCATCACTCCCAAACATTGTAACTTTACAAATTTCACTTTTCTTTGCCTCCCACAATCAAGCTAGTCTTTATTGTTACATGCAGTTGATTCATTTATTTTCACCTAGTTGCCTTTATGCATGCTATTCTGCCTGAAATTCTTCCCTCCTGTAGATGATTCAGAAATCATTGCTCTTTCTGAGAGATACCATCTCCTATTTTCCACATATATTTTGCTTCCTGAAAGGAAGAAAGTGCTTTTCATCCAAGTACTTTAACTTAATAATTGGCTGTCATCTCAAAAATTTAACTTGAATATATATATATAAATGCTTTCATAGCTATTAATAGGTGCAGTCTTTTTATTTTTGCATGAATGAATTGCTTAGTAAGACAAGGTAGTAATCTTGAAAGAACTATTTGGATAGTGGTTTGGTTTACTGTGTTACATTTCATCATGTTATACTAAATAAACTAAAAGAATGTTGTGATAATATCAGAATAGAAATACCTCCACCCTTGTGATAACACATTTTTGATTGCTTCATCTTCCATTCTCCCAATATCTGTACTTTTATGCCCTAAACCTTATGCTGCTTTATGATTTACTTTGTTTCCAGGTATAGTTAGTCTTATTGCTTCAGCCACATTATGTACTATTTTAGAAGAGGAACTGTGGCATATACATTTTAAGTAATTATTTGTGATTGAATAAATAAACAGGGATATCAAATCTAATATTATAGGACAATTGAAATTGTTGTTCTGTTAACTGTTCTTTGCATTGAAGAGAATAAAGTTGCACTGCCTTATGGGGCATATACTATAATGCATAGCTGTCCTAAATTTGGGTAAAATGCCTTTATTATTGTTAGTGAAAATGTAGGACTCTGCTATCCCGTATCAACTAAATCATATCCGAAGGTATTCAGTATAATTAGGTGTTAAGAGTGTGATCATGTCATTGAGCTGATCAGTGGCTGAGCTAGAATTAGAAACCAATGTTCTTTGATTTTGTATCCAGTGTTTTTTCCAACACACCATTTTATCTTCTATAAGTTGCATGTCTTGGAGGAGTCTGACTTTCTAAAAGCCGTGTAGAACTCTGGCTTTCTCTCATTTCTTTGGTCTTCATTTCTTGTTAGTTCAATACTTGTGGATTATGTTATAGGAAACTTTATAGTTTATATTCCAGGAATGTTAATGTATTTTTTGAAAGGAAGGAACTGTAGGGCGAACCAAGGCTCAGTAGTCCCGGAACTTCTCTAATGGGTCACAACATTATATCACATAGTAACAAAGAATTTTTTTTTAATGAAAGGAAAAAGGATGATAGAAATTTATTTGAGATCATTTATTTTATTCTTATGTATAGGACGCTGGCTTCTCTTACCTCTCAGTTTCTCCATCTATACAATGAAGTAGTTAGAAGAGACCAGCAGTTCTTATATCTGAGTAGGCGTCGGAATCCATGGAGGGACTTTTTAACACAGAATGCCAACCTCATCCCAGAATTTCTGATTCAGAAGGCCCAGGGAGAGGACTGGGGATTTGTAATTTGAAAGAGTGATGCTGAAGCTGCTGTTCAGGACCGTACTTGGAGAGCCTCTGGAGTAAATGATCTCTGAGGTCTCTTCCGGCTCTATACTTCCTACGACTCAGCTTGATCAGTACCATGGGCTTACTGGAGGCTCTATACTTTCTACGACTCAGCTTTATCAATATCATGGGCTTACTGGAAGGCATCTTGTATCTTCTGCTTTGAGCATGTGCTTGTTGGATTTTTGCTTTATTTAATTTTGCTTGATGCCTTTTCTAGTCACGCTCTAAGTTTCTTTCCTTTAGAAATTGTTTCCTATCCA
Organism: Lepus europaeus; assembly: GCF_033115175.1. Taxonomy (NCBI): domain Eukaryota; kingdom Metazoa; phylum Chordata; class Mammalia; order Lagomorpha; family Leporidae; genus Lepus; species Lepus europaeus. Next base: position 17,466,794 of record NC_084843.1, on the reverse strand, counting down.
CTCTACTCCATTCTTTGTGTACTGCCAAACATTCTGTTTAAGGAATGTTCATGAAATACATTTTTAGAACTGCTCTGTGGGGAAATTTAAATGCAATTTTAAAGTATCATTAGGAATGCAAACAATAAATTCTTTGATTTGCTGTAGGCATCTTTACATTGGGATGACTAAAAAAGGTTCTGGTTAATTAGAAGTAATTTGTTAGAAACCTGAATCTTCTTTTTTTCTCTCTCAGATTAAAACTCAGCTCCCAGCTGGATGCTTATATGTGCAGGAAATGCAATTGTGAGATGATTAATTGCAAAAGATAGATAATTAGAGTTCATATGATGTGTCAAATATGGGTAACCGAGAGGTTGACTACATGTTGAAAGAAAGCAGATGAAATCTAGATTTTGGGTTGTGGCTATGGATGGGTGTTTTGCCTTTAGCAGCAGAGCTTGTAGAATGCACACTTGGGTGGACTTCGCCTTTTTCATTCTACTTTGAGCAAATTCCTTACAGTAAAAATTACTAAATAAGAATTCCAACTCCCTGAAATCAGGCTTTAGGAAATTGAGCAAAGGCTGAACCTTTTTTTCTAATGTCAAATAAGGGATTTGGGACTTGTAGCTGTTTTTGGTACCATTTTTTAAAAACTGTCCATTAAACCTACATGAAGTAGTTTTTGTCTCAGTTGAAATAATTTGTTTTTATTTCCTAATTTTCAATTGCCAAATCTTTTTTTTTTCAGTTAGTGTCCTTTGTTCCTGAAGTTAAGTATTTTCGTAATAAATCATTGGATCTCACAATGGAATCATTTATGCCTTTAAAAATAAATGTATTTATGGTATTTTAAATAAATCATCCATCAAAAAATTTATGAAGTGAGAAAAAAGTCTTACAATCTGTCAGTAATTAAATTAGCCATCTCCAGTCTGGCTCACCTGTTGGTTTACTTAAGGTCACAATGAAATGAATAAAAACTAGATTTTTTTTCCTGGTAATTATAAATGGGATTCTTTCTCCATCTTCTCAACTTTGTATTTTTACTGAAGAGTTTTTCAGCCCTCAGAAATACTGTTTTACAGATTCAGCTAATGACCCAAATCCAGCTTGTTTGTTGTGTAGGAGATGTATTAAAATAACTCACTGTATGTGTATTGTCATTAATGATATGCTCATTTTGATAATGGGGCTGCAGATTCTAAGTCTATAGTCCTTGGGGAGATGCTACAATTTTTTTTTTTTTAAACTAAGTATTGTTCTGGCTCCTTTCCTTGATTGGCCCAGAAATAGCAATCAGCTGGGGAGCAGGATGACATGCCTCTTAGCGATCCCTTTGATCTTGGAGATGAGTATCAACATTGTATGCTTCCTAATGGAAGTGTAATTTAATGAAATCTATTGGGTAAACATACTTCAGATGTTCAAAGGAGGTGACAAAATTTTTGCTGGCAGCCAGGACCTGGCTGCTTTCCAGCTTGCCTCTAGCTGCTATGCATATAGCATTGAGAAAGGCACTTAAAATAGGAGCACAAAGTATTATTTTCATTGTGTTTCACCCCCACCTCCCACCCCCCGCCTGCCATCCTCTACCAATTTCTTTCTCTTAAGTTTATTTTTGTGGTGTTTCTGTGACTGCCCTTTGACATATAACCTTTCCCAGTATAAAGTGGAAAGTGAGATTTGATCTTTTTATGTTTTTCTTGGTTTATGTTATGACACCCAAAGTAGCACATTAGATGCATGGCACCAAACTCAGAAGTCGTAAGCAGGAGACTTACACAGAACATCCAGGAGGGACAAATGCACTCTGTATAAAGTGCTTATGTCGGGGCCAGTGGATTAAATTAAACATTCTATTTTGAGAGAAGATGATAGAGCCTTTCTGTTTTAACAGTTCTTGAGGAAGTAGAATGGAAATAGCCAAGGACAGTGGGAAGAGGGGGACCTGAATAATCTAGCTGTCATTGTAAGGCCAGTCACTCTCTCTTTCTGGGCTTTGGTTTCCTTATCTATAAAATGAAGACATGATTCTAAAGGTCATTTTAAACTTTCAGATGTTTTTCTTAACTGTCCAATAAAAATATAATGACAACCATGTATGTAACTTTGAAGTTTCTAGTGACTGCATCAATGAAAGCAAAAAGAGGTGACATTGAGGCTAGTAATATTTTATTTTACCCAATAAATCCAAACAAAATATTATCATTTCAATATTAATAAATTTTAGAAATTATTAATTATATCTTAAATTTGTTTAAGTCTTCAAAATCCAGTGTGTACTTTATACCAGCATATTTCAGTTCAGACTATCCATATTTCTTTTTTTTTTAACTTTTATTTAATGAATATAAATTTCCAGTGTACAGCTTATGGATTACAATGGCTTCCCCCTCCCATAACTTCCCTTCCACCCACAACCCTCCCCTCTCCCGCTCCCTCCCCTTCCATTTGCATCAAGATTCATTTTCAATTTTCTTTATATACAGAAGATCAATTTAGTATAAAGATTTCAACAGTTTGCACCTACATAGAAACACAAAGTGAAACATCCTGTTTGAGTACTAGTTATAGCATTAAATTACAATGTACAGCACATTAAGGACAGAGATCCCACATGAGGAGCAAGTGCACAGTGGCTCCTGTTGTTGACCCAACAAATTGACACTCTAGTTTATGGCGCCAGTAACCATCCTAGGCTGTCGTCATGAGTTGCCAAGGCTATGGAAGCCTTCCAAGTTTGCCGACTCTGATCATATTTAGACAAGGTCATAAAAGACAGAGTGAGGATAGTAACCAATGATCCTAAGAGTGGCATTTACCAGGTTTGAACAATTATACAGCATTAAGGGGGGAAGAGGACCATCAGTACACACAGGTTGGGAGTAGAGCCATTGGTGGTAGAGTAGAGGTTATGATTACAAAGGAATGAGGCCCAAGTGCACTAGACAGGGCCTAGAACAAAGGACAGAGTCATTATTAGAGGAGCTAAGAAAGATGCTGTCTAAGCTACAAGTATATTTCTAAATCTCAGTAATCATTTATGACTGGTGACTACCACATTGCAGTTGTAGATGCTACAATAAAACTATTCCAAACCACATTTCCAGGAGCTTTTGGGGCATGAAAATGAAAGTTCTTAAGCCTCCACCTCTTCCATGAGCAGTGGTTCTCAACTTGGTAGCAAATTGGAATTACCTGGGGAGCTTTTGAAATAACTGGTGCCTGGATCCCCTGCCCAGAAAGTTTACTTTAATTGGTACAGGTGCAGCCAGGACCCAGGGAGTTTTGAAAGCTCCACAGGTGGTTCGAGAGTTCAGTCAAGGCTGAGAACTACTGCTCTAGACATAATGTTCTCCAGAGGAAGCTGGGTCTTATTTTTGCATTCTCTGCCCTCCATCATCAAGAGAGTTTTCGCAACCTCCAATCTCCCCTCTTCAACTCTACTTTTATGATAATAAGGTGCCCATAGGATTTTTAGAGCAGACCCAAAAAGTTGTCAGTCAGTAAACCATGAACTAAGGGAGTGGTATAATTTATTTATCATTAAAAATAGAGATGTTATACATGAGAGAGTGTGGACACTTCGACATGTTTTTAAAACAATAACAAGAAACATCATAGAAATTGTAAGAGGAGCATTTGACATTAGTTCTGAAAGTTTCTACTTTCAGAAATGTTGTGCCATATAGAAAGTTTCCACAATTAGTACTACTTGTTTGGTATTATTATAGATTTTTTCAGATAAAAGAAATTTCTTTGTAGTCTGGCTTCTCTTGTTTTAGATTTATTTATTTGTTTGAGAGGTAGAGTTACAGAGAGAGGGAGAGACAGAGAAAAAGGTCTTCTATCTACTGGTTCACTTTCCAAATGGCTATAACTGCCAGAGCTGAGCCAATTAGGAGCCAGGAGCTTCTTTGGTCTCCCATGTGGGTGCAGGGGCCCAGGCACTTGGGCCATCTTCTACTGCTTTCCCAGGCCATAGCAGAGAGGTGGATTGGAAAAGGAGCAGCTGGGACTAGAACCAGTGCCTATATGGGATGCCGGCGCCCCAGATGGTGGCTTAGCCTACTATGCCACAGCTCCAGCCCCTGGCTTCTCTTTTTAAACACAGATTTCTTGACTCTAACATACATGTTTTCCTTTGTAAGTGTATGAATATAGTTGTGCGACCATCACCAAAATCAAGTTTTAAAACACTTTCTTGAAGTTCCCTTGGGGCAGGCATTGTGGCATAGTGGGTAAGGCCAGCACTTGCAATGCCAGCATCCCATATGGGCTCCGGTTCCTGTCCTGGATTTTCTTCTGATCCAGCTCCCTGTTAATGTGCCTGTGAATGCAGAAAAGGGTGACCCAAGTCCTTGGGCCCTGGCACCGAAGTAGGAGACCCGGAAGAAGCTCTGAGTTCCTAGCTTCGGCCTGCCTTAGCCTTGCTGTTGTGGCCATCTGGGGAGTGAACCATCAGATAAAAGATTTCTCTCTCTGTCTTTCCCTCTCTCTGTGTAACTCTGCCTTTCAAATAAATAAATAACTCTTTAAAAAAAAATTCCCTTATTGCCCATCTGCAGTCAATCCTTATCTGATATAACTGCTGATCTCCTTTCTTAGTATGTTGTTGCATGTATCAATAATTTGTTTTAATTTTTAGTTATATTCCAATGTATGGATATGTACCACATTTTCTTTTTGGACATTTGGATTGATTCTTGTTTTTAACTCTTTAATGAAAATTTACTTATGACTGTGAAAATTCATATACAAGTGTGTGTGGACACTTTTTCATTTCTCTTAGGAAGCTATCTACGAGTGGAATTGTTGGATCATGTGCTAAACACCTACTTTAAGAATCCGCCACACTGCCTCTCAAGGGGCTGTACCATTTCACATTTCCACCAGCATTGTATGAGGGTTTCAATTTCTGTATATACTCATTAGCCTTTGATAGACAGTCTTGTTTTATTGTAGTAATGTAGTAGGTATGTGATGATCTCTTACTGTTTAAATCTCCATTTGCATAATGACTCAAATGTTGAAGGTCTCTTCATGTACTTATTAGCCATTTATATGTCTTTGGTGAAATGTGTATTGGTATCTTCCATGCATCTTTATTAGGTTGTTTATCTTCTTAAGATTGAGTTCTTTGTATATTCTGGATGAATCAGATATATGAGTTACAGATATTTTCCCCAGTGTGTAGCTTGTCCTTTCATTTTCTTAATGATATCTTTTGAAGTACAAAAGTTTTAAATTCTAATAAAATTCACTTTGTCAATGTTTTTAATGGATTATGCTTTTGATGTTGTATCTCTGAAATCTTTGCCAACCAAAGGCCCAAAGATGTTTTCTAGAAGTTTTACAGTAGTTTGAATTCTTTCATTTAGGTTTGTGATCCATTTTGTGGTGTTTATTTTGGTAATAAATGATTTGAGGTAAAGGAACTCAATCTTCATAATATAAATCTCTAGTTGTTCTAGCATCACTTATTGAAAAGACTTGCTTCATCCATTGAAATTTCTTGGCACTTTTGTAGAAAATAAGTAACCAATAATGGAAGGGTTTATTTCTAGACTTTCAGCTTTGTTTCCATGATCTATATATGTCAGACCATGATGTTTGATTACTGATATTTATATTCAGTTTTGAAATCACATAATACAACTTTATTCATTATCAAAAATGGTTTGCTAATTAGATTCTCAGCGTGTCCATGTAACTGTTAGGATCAACCAGTCAATTTCTATGAAAAAAAAAATCTAAGATTTTGATAGGGATTCATTGAACAGGATTCAGATAGATCATTATGGGAGAAATTATCTTAACTATACTAAGTCATATATCCATTTATTTAGATCATCTTAATTTCTCTCAGCAGTGAGGTTGCAGTACACAGATCTTTTACTTTTTTGAGAATTTATTTCTAAATATTTTATTCTTTTTCATGCTGTTGTGAATGGTTGTTTTTCTTAATTTTATTTTCGTCTTGTTCAATGCTACTACCTGGAAATACAGTTGTTTTTTGTATATGGATCTTATATCCTGCAGCCTTGCTGAATGCATTTAATTAAATCAAATAGTTTCCTTAGTAGATTATTGGTTTTTCTACATAGAGTATCACGTTATCTGTTAAAAATTTTTATTCCTTTCCAATGCATATACTTTTCATTTTTCTTTTTTATTTATTTACTTAAAAAGTATTAAGGTAAACTTCATGTATTTCATACATACAGATTTAGGAACATAGTGATACTTCCCACCTTTCCTCCTCCTTCCTCTTTTATTCCCTCTCTTTTAATTTTTAGAAGGATGTGCATTCAGTTTATACTCATAAGATTAACCCTACTCTAAGTATAGAGTTCAACAAATAGAAGAAAAAAAAAACACTATTCCTTAACAATAGAGACAAAGGCTGTAAACAATCATTGAATCTCAAAATGTCATTTTCACTCCTATATATTACATTTTTCAGTGCCATATTAGTTATAATAGATCAGGGAAAACATGGTATTTGTCTTTTAGGGACTGGCTTTTACTAAGTATAATGGTTTCCAGTTGAATCTTTTGTTGAAAAAGATAGAACTTCATTCTTTTTTATGGTTAAGTAGTATTTCATACTATATTTATACCACAGTTTCTTTATCCAGTCATCAGGTGGTGGACACCTGGGGTTGATTCTATATCTTAGCTATTGTGAATTCAGCTGCAATAAACATGGGGGGGTACAGGTAACTCTTTCATATGCTGATTCCATTTCATTTGGGTAAATTCCCAAGAGTGGGATTGTGTGGTCATATGGTATATCTTATTTTCAGCTTTCTGAGGTATCTTCATACTGTCCTCCCCAATGACTGTACTTGTTTATAGTCCCAAAAACACTGAATTAAAACACTTTTTTCCCCACATTCTTGCCAGCATTTATTGTTTGTTGATTTCTGTATGAGAGCCTTTCTAACTGGGGTGAGGTAAAATCTCATTGTGGTTTTGATTTGCATTTCCCTGTTGGCTAGTAATCCTGAGCATTTTTTTCATATGCCTGTTGGCCAATTGAATTTCCTCTGTTGAAAAATTCCTGTTGAAGTCTTTCATCCATTTCTTAACTGGATTGTTTGTTTTGTTGTTGAGTTCCTTGAGCTCTTTTTCGTTTCTGGTTATTAATCCTTTATCAGTTGCATAGTTTGCAAATAATTTCTCCCATTCTGTTGGTTGCCTATTTACTTTGATGAGTGTTTCTTTTGTAGTTCAGAAGCTTCCCAGCTTGATATAATCCAATTTGTCTATTTTGGCTTTGAGTGCCTGTGCTTCTTGGATCTTTTCCAAGAAGTCTTTGCCTATGCCAATGTCTTATAAAGTGTCTCCAATGTTCTTATCTAGTAATTTGATGGTATCATGTCTTAGATTTAGATCCTTGATCAGTTTTGAGTTTATTTTTGTTTTTTTTTTCTTCCCTCCCACCCGCAACCCTATCCTTTCCTGCTCCCTCTCCCCTTCCATTCACATCAAGATTCATTTTCAATTCTCTTTATATACAGATCAGTTTAGCACATATCAAGCAAAGATTTCAACAGTTTGCCCCCACATAGCAACATAAAGTGAAAAAACACTATTGGAGTACTAGTTATAGCATTAAATATCAGTGTACAACACATTAAAGACAGAGATCCCACATGATATTTTTTAAAAATTAATTAATTTTCTATGAAATTTCCAATTTAACACCAAGTTTTTTTTCTTTTCATTTTCAATTATCTTTATATACAGAAGATAAATTCAGTATATACTAAGTAAAGATTTCATCAGATTGCACCCACACAGAAACACAAAGTGTAAAAATACTGTTTTAGTACTAGCTGTAGCATCACTTCACATTGGACAACACATTAAGGACAGATCCCACATGAGATGTAAGTACACAGTGACTCCTGTTGTTGACTTAACAATTTGACACTCTTGTTTATGGCGTCAGTAATCTTCCTAGGCTCCAGTCATGAGTTGCCAGGGCTATGGAAGCCTTTAGAGTTCACCGACTCTGATCTTATTCCGATAGGGTCATAGTCAAAGTGGAAGTTCTCTCCTCCCTTCAGAGAAAGGTACCTCCTTCTTTGATGGCCCCATTCTTTCCACTGGGGTCTCACTCACAGAGATCTTTCATTTAGGTCTTCTTCTTCTTCTTTTTTTTTTTTTTTTCCGGAGTGTCTTGGCTTTCCATGCCTAAAATACTCTCACGGGCTCTTCAGCCAGATCTGAATGCCTTAAGGGCTGATTCTGAAGCTAGAGTGCTATTTAGGACATCTGCCATTCTATGAGTCTGCTGTGTATCCCGCTTCCCATGTTGGATCGTTCTCTCCCTTTTTGATCCTATCAGTTAGTATTAGCAGACACTAGTCCTGTTTGTGTGATCCCTCTGACTCTTAGACCTATCAGAGTCATCAATTGTGAACTGAAATGGATCACTTGGACTAGTGAGATGGCATTGGTACACGCCACCTTGATGGGATTGTATTGGAATCCCCTGGCACGTTTCCAACTCCACCATCCGGGGCAAGTCCGATTGAGCATGTCCCAAATCGTACATCTCCTCCCTCTCTTTATCCAACTCTTATATTTAACAGGGATCACTTTTCAGTTAAAATTGAGAAGTTTCTGTACTGCAAAAGAAACAGTCAGGAAAGTGAATGGCAACTGACAGAATGGGAGAAAATATTTGCAAACTATGCTACAGATAAAGGGTTGATAACCAGAATCTACAAAGAAATCAAGAAACTCCACAACAACAAAACAAACAACCCACTTAAGAGATGGGCCAAGGACCTCAAGAGACATTTTTCAAAAGAGGAAATCCAAATGGCCAACAGACACATGAAAAAATGTTCAAGATCACTAGCAATCAGAGAAATGCAAATCAAAACCACAATGAGGTTTCACCTCACCCCAGTTAGAATGGCTCACATTCAGAAATCTACCAACAATAGATGCTGGAGAGGATGTGGGGAAAAAGGGACACTAACCCACTGTTGGTGGGAATGCAAACTGGTTAAGCCACTATGGAAGTCAGTCTGGAGATTCCTCAGAAACCTGAATATAACCCTACCATACAACCCAGCCGTCCCACTCCTTGGAATTTACCCAAAAGAAATTAAACTGGCAAGCAAAAAAGCCGTCTGCACATTAATGTTTATTGCAGCTCAATTCACAACACAATAGCTAAGACCTGGAACCAACCCAAATGCCCATCAACAGTAGACTGGATAAAGAAATTATGGGACATGTACTCTATAGAATACTATACAGCAGTCAAAAACAATGAAACCCGGTCATTTGCAACAAGATGGAGGAATCTGGAAAACATCATGCTGAGTGAATTAAGCCAGTCCCAAAGAGACAAATATCATTTGTTTTCCCTGATCGGCGACAACTAACTGAGCACCAAAGGGGAAACCTGTTGAAGTGAAATGGACACTATAAGAAACAATGACCTGATCAGCTCTTGTCCTGATTATTGATGTACAATGTAATACTTTATCCTTTTTAGTATTTTGTTGTTGTTGTTGTTGTTCTAGTACTATTGTTTGAACTCTATAATTAACACAAATTATTCTTAGGTGTTTAAATTTTAATTGCATTTATTTTTGTATAAGGTGTAGGGTAGGGGTCTTGTTTCATATTTCTGAATGTGTAGATCCAATTTTCCTGGTGCCATTTGTTGAAGAGACTGTCCTTTCTCCAGGAGCTGATTTTAGCTCCTATGTTAAAAATTAGTTGATTGTAGATGCATGGATCAATTTTTGGAGTTTCTATTCTGTTCTGTTGGCCTACAGGTCTATGTTTGTGCCAGTACCATGCTGTTTTGATTATACCTGTCCTGTAGTATGCCTTGACATCTGATATTGTGATGCTGCCAGCTTTGTTTTTGTTGTTTAATATTGCTTTAGTCATTTGTGGTCGCTTGTACTTCCATATGAATTTTAGTATAGTTTATTTCTAGATCTGAGAAGAATGTCATTGGTATTTTGATTGGATCACATTGATTCTGTAAATTGCTTTTGGTGCTATGGACATTTTGATGATATTGATTCTTCCAATCCATGAACATGGAAGATTTTTCCTCTTTTTTGTGTCTTCTTCTATTTTTCGTTAATGTTTTGTAATTTTCATCATGGAGATCTTTCACTTCCTTGGTTAAATTTATTCCAAGGTATTTAAATATGTTGTAGCTATTGTGAATGAGACTGGTCTTACAATTTATTTCTCATCAATGGCATTCTCTGTGTATACAAAGGCTATTGTTTTTGTATGTTTATTTTGTATCCTGCCACTTTACCAAACTCTTTTATGAGTACCAGTAGTCTCTTAGTGGAGACTTTTGTTTCCTAATGTATAGAATCATATCATCTACAAATAGGGATAGTTTGACATCCCCTTTTCCAATTTGTATCCCTTTGATTTCTTTTTCTTGCCTAATTGCTCTGGCCAAAAAAAAGAAAAAAGAAAAAAAAAAAAAGACCTAAGTGAAACATCTCTGTGAGTGAGATCCCAGTGAAAAGAACAGGTCATCAAAGAAGGAGGTACCCTTCTCTGAAGGGAGGAGAGAACTTCCACTTTGACTATGACCTTGTCTAAATAAGATCAGAGTCGGCGAACTCAAAAGGCCTCCATAGCCTTTGCAACTCATGACAAGAGCCTAGGGTGATTACTGATGCCATAAACAAGAGTGTCAATTGTTAATTCAACAACAGGAGTCACTGTGCACTTACTCCCCATGTAGGATCTCTGTCCTTAATGTGTTGTACATTGTGATTTAATGCTATAACTAGTACTCAAAAAGTGCTTTATACTTTGTGTTTTTGTGTGGGTGCAAACTGTTGAAATCTTTACTTAATATATGCTAAAGTGATCTTCTGCATATAAAGATAATTGAAAATGAATCTTGATGTGAATGGAAGGGGAGAGGGAATGGGAGATGGGAGGGTTGTGGGTGGGAGGGAAGTTATGGGGGGGGGAAGCCATTATAATCCATAAGCTGTACTTTGGAAATTTATATTCATTAAATAAAAGTTTAAAAAAAAAAGACTATATTGAAGTGGGCATCCCTATCTGCTTTTGTATCTTAGTTTAAATGCTTCCAGCTTGCCCCTGTTCAATAAAATACTGGCTATACATTTGTCATAAATTGCCTTGATTGTGTTTAGGAATGTTCCTTCTAGACCCCATTTGCTTAAGGTTTTTATCATAAAGGATGTTATATTTTATCAAATGCTCTCTTTGTATCTATTGAGATAATCATGTGGTTTTTATTCTTCAGTTTGTTAATGGATGTATCAGATTGATTGATCTGTGAATATTGAACCATCCCTGCATACAAATCCCACTTGGTCCATGTGAATGTTTCTGATGTGTTGGATTTGATTAGCTAAGATTTTGTTGAGGATTTTTGCATCTCTGTTCATCAGGGATATTGGTCTAGAGTTCTCTTTTCTTTGTTGTATCTTTTTCTGGTTTTGGAATTAAGGTGATGCTGGCCTCATAGAAGGAGTTTGGTAGGATTCCCTCCCCTTTCAATTGTTTTGAATAGCTTGGTAAGAATTGGAATTAGTTCTTTGAAAGTCTGGTAGAATTTAGCAGTGAAGCCATCCAGCCCTGGGCTTTCCTTTGTTGGCAGGGTCTTTATTACCAATCCAATCCCTGTCTTGGTTATTTGTCTGTTTAGGTTTTGTATGTCTTCATGACTCAATTGTGGTAGATTGTATGTGTCAGGAATCTATCCATTTCTTCTGGATTTCACAGTTTGTTGGCATATAGCTCTTTGTAGTAATTCCTGATGATTGTTTTTATTTCTGTGATATTTGTTGTTACATTTCCTTTTTCATCTCCATGTCATGTATGGATTTCCTTTTTTTTTTTTTTTAAAGATTTATTTTATTTATTTGAAAGAGTTACAGAGATAGGTAGAGCCAGAGAGAGAGAGGTCTTCCTTTCTGCTGGTTCACTCCCCAAATTACTGCAACAGCCAGAGCTGAGCTGATCTGAAGCCAGGAGCCAGGAGCTTCCTCCAGGTTCTCCACATGGGCGGCTGGGCTCAAGGACTTGGGCCATCCTCTACTGCCTTCCCAGGCCATAGCAGAGAGCTGCATCAGAAGAGGAGCAACTGGGACGCAAACTGGCACCCATATGGGATGCTGGCACCTCAGGCCAGGGCTTTAACCCACTGTGCCACAGCACTGGCCCCCAATGTATGGATTTCTTTAACTTTGAATTTGCTTCTCACTGCTTCTGAGTAATCCTGTGATAATTTTTTTTAATTCCTTTTCAGGCATTTTATCAGTCTCTTCATCTTAATATTCTAATATTGATGTGTTGTGTTTCTCTGTGGGAGTCATGTGTTGTGCTTATTCTCATTCTGAAATTCAAGAAATTCTGCATTTATTTTTAAGCATTTGTAGAAATAGTTGTTTGTTTTCTGCTCTGATAGATTTTATCTTTGAACTATGCCTCTGTGGCTTAGTGGAGTGTCTGCTCTTTCAGTGAGTACCCCCAGAGGCTTGTGCTGGTTGTGGCCAGGGAACTCTGGTTAGTGTTCTAGGGTGGAGCGAGTATCCAGGGTGACACCCAAGTTGGGCAAGGTAAATCTCTATTGTCAGCAGTGCAGGAAAGTGCGATCATCTCTGTTGACATAATCACACCCTCACCTCCTCTCTTCCAAGGTGATTAGTGCCCAGGGTTAGTCCCCTGTGGATACAACACTCAGCTGCTCTGTAGCATGAACTGCACAAAGGGTCTGTGCGGTCCTTAGTGTGAGCATAGATTCCTTTGTAATTACCTGCTCAGACATTCAGGGAGCTCTGAGACTCTGGCGCCAGACACAGTGATTGCCAAGGGACCCAGCTACACCCTGTACTCCATCATGCAGTCACAGTCACAGCGCACAAGGCTCCCATAGTCACGGGGTGCAGAGTATCCACTCCAGCCTGCTAGCATGTCCTGTTCAGGGAGAGAGCAGAGACAGTCCCAAAGCCAGCTGTCTCTGAGCTCTCCGCCTTGGCAGTTTTAGTTCTGGAGCCTGAGGTATGTTGAGTGGATGGGGAACCTCACAGTCCTACATGGTCGCCCAGCCCCCTGTCAACCTTCCCAGCCAAACTGAAGTCAGTGGGGACTGTGAATTTTTCCCTCTGGTAAAATACTTTGATCACATGCCCATAAGAGCCACCACAGCCACTACTGGTGTCAAAATGATGCCTTCTCTCCTTCAGTTGCTGGGTGCCCTTGTGTGGGGATGAAGAGAAAGAATGTGCCCTTTTTTCTGCTGTACGAAGCAGGTACCCTGCCCCAGTTAGGGCTCTAGGCCAAACTCAAAGACAGTGTGGTCCACAAGGCTCTCCCCTCAGCAGTATCACCAGTGGCAGGTGCTCCTGCACTCTGCTCTTACTTTGCTCTGCAAAGTGGTGTCATGTGTGGTGTCATGTGTGGTGTCCGTGTTTGGTGCTGGGATTCTGCATCGTCCATGCTGTTCCACCACATCCCTCTTCCTTCTGTAGAACTTCCACTTCAAATTTCTCTCCCACTCTCCCTGGGAATGTACTTCTGCTTTTGTTCTGCTATTTTCCTGTCATCTAAAGCAGTATGTCTTTCCCCTATTCAGCCATCTTGGAATCCCTCATGTTTAATTTAATTTTAAATTTTGCCTTTTTATGCTACCTGAACAGTGGTGCAATCTTGAATAGGAATGGTGAAAATGAATTTTTTTTTGCTTTTTCTGATTTCAGGGGGAAAGCATCCCAATTTTCATTATTAGAGTGATGTTATCTATAGATGCTTTATAGATGCTCTTTACCAAGATGAGGAATTTTCCTTTTATTTTTACTTTGTTTTGAGTGTATATTATAAATGGATTTTGGATATCATTAAATATTATTTCTGTCTAGGAGTTGATCTTTTCCTCCCTTATCTTATTAATAATTACATATTAATTGGTTTTTTGATGTTGAACCAACCCTACATTCCTTAATTAAATTGTGCCTCGTCATAGTGTATAATCCTTTTTTTAAATTTATTTTTTATTTTTTATTTTTTTGGACAGGCAGAGTGGATAGTGAGAGAGAGAGACAGAGAGAAAGGTCTTCCTTTGCTGTTGGTTCACCCTCCAATGGCCGCTGCGGCTGGCGCATCGTGCTGATCCGAAGCCAGGAGCTTCTCCCGGTCTCCCATGCCGGTGCAGGGCCCAAGGACTTGGGCCATCCTCCACTGCACTCCCGGGCCACAGCAGAGAGCTGGCCTGGAAGAGGGGCAACCGGGACAGAATCTGGTGCCTCGACCGGGGCTAGAACCCAGTGTGCTAGCGCCGCAAGGCAGAGAATTAGCCTAGTGAGCCACGGCGCCAGCCTTGTTGTGTATAATCCTTTTTAAATGTGGCTATGTTTAATTTACTAATACTGTGTTAAGGAGTTTTTTACATCTGTTTTTTTGAAGGATAAGAGTCTGTACTTTTCCTGTCGTGTCTTTACTTGATTTTTTGCAGTATGCTGGACTGGTCTTGTAGCATGAGTTGAAAACTGTTTTTTCCTCTGTTTTCTAAATGAGTTTGTGTGAGGTTGATTATTTCTTCCTTAAATATTTGGTAGAATTCATGAGTGAAGCCGTGAGCCTAAGCTTTGTTTTTGTTGTTGTTGGTGGTAGTATTTGGTGGGAAGATTGTTTTATTAATTTAACTTCTTTGATTGTTGTAGTCTGTTTCTGTTTCCTTTGGAGTCAGTTCTTATAATTGAAATTGTCCTAACAATTTGCCCCCTTCATCTAAATTCTCTGATTTGTTGATAGTATTCCTGTATATTCCTTCTAATTTCTGTAGGGTCCTAATTTTGGTAATTTTGTGTCTTCTTTCTTGGTCAATCTAGCTAAAACTTTATTGCTTTTAAAAATTTCTTGAAAAAAATTATTGGCTTCTTTGATTTTTTTTTGTATTTATCTATTTTCTATTTCATTGATTTTTGTCTGTGATCTTTAATTTCTTCTACCTACCTTAGTTTCTTTTTTATTTTTTTTAAGATTTATTTATTTATTTGAAAGTCAGAGTTACACAGAGAGAGGAGAGGCAGAGAGAGAGAGAGAGAGAGAGGGAGGGAGGGAGGGAGGGAGGGAGAGGGTCTTCCATCCGATGGTTCTTCCCCAATTGGCTGCAATGGCTGGAGCTGTGCCAATCCGAAGCCAGGAGCCAGGAGCTTCTTCTGGGTCTCCCATGCGGGTGCAAGGGCCCAATGACTTTGGCCATCTTCTGCTGCTTTCCCAGGCCATAGCAGAGAGATGGATTGGAAGTGGAGCAGCTGGGTCTCGAACTGGTGCCCATATGGGATGCTAGCACTGCAGGCGGTGGCTTTACCTACTGTGCCACAGTGCCAGCCCCATAAGTTACTATATTTAGAATTCAAGTAGAAAATGTATTTAATTGAATTAGATAAATGCTACTAATAAGGCAAATTATTTCTGCAGAAGAGACTATTTCAAAATAGAACATTTTTTAAGGTAGAAAGAGAAAGAGACAGTGAATTTCCATCTGCTGATTGACTCCCCATGTGACCACAATAGCCAGGGCTGGGTCATGTTGAAGCTGGGAGCCAGGAACTTAATCCTGGTCTCTCACATGGGTGGCAGGGACCCAACCACTTGAGCCATCACTTGCTGCCTGTCAGAGTACACATTAGCAGGAAGCTTGATCCAGAAGTTGGAAAAAGGAGTTGAACCCAGGCACTCAAATATGGGATGTGAGGATTCCAAGTGATGTCTTAACCACTCGACTAAATGCCTGCCTCAAAAGAACATTACAACCAAGTTGAACACTAAGTAATATGAAGATGTTAAAGAAGAGTGCCACCTCAGAATCAGCCCTTAAGGCATTCTGGTCTGGCTGGAAATCCCATGAGAGCATATCAGGCATGGAAAGCCAAGACGCTGTGGCAAAAAATAAAAATTCCTGCATGAAGGATCTCTGTGAGAGAGACCCCAGTGGAAAGAAGTGGCCATCAAAGAAGGATGTACTTTTCTCTGCAGGGAGGAGAGAATTTCTACTTTCCTTAAGGCTCTGTCTAAATACTGATGGAGATTGTGGATGCAAAAGGCTTCCATAGCCTTGGCAACTGATGTCAAGAGCCTCAGGTGATCACTGACATCATACATAAGAGTGTTGAATGTTAAATTAACAACAGGAGTCACTGTCACTTACTTCCCATGCAAGACTTCTGTCCTCAGCAAGTTATATTATGAGAATTAACTGTAAAACTTGTTCTCAAAGAGTTTGTGTGTGTGTGTGTTTGTATGCAAATTGTTGAAATCTTCACTTAGTATATAGTTGGTTTTCTGTGTATAAAGTTAATTGAAAATGAATCTTAATGGAGAATGAGACTGGGAATGGGAGTAGGAGTAGGAGGTGGGGAAGAGGGTGAGTGTGGTAGGAAGAATCACTATATTCCTCAAGTTGTACTTATGAAATTTGTTGAAATTTGTACTCATTAAATAAAAGGGTTTTTTTTTTTGGGGGGGGGGGGAGAAGAAGGTTCTGCCAGATTGTCAGCATGATGGTCACTGTTAACCTTGACAAAAACTTGTAGGTTGAATGGTAGGAGCTGAGATTCAGCAAATCTTTTTGAAGCCTCACTCAATCACTCCCAGCCATGAGCACTGATTTATAGATGAAGATCAGTTCAACAAAATCATTGCATGATTAGACAAACCCAGTGTTAAATGCATTTCACTTTAACAGATATTTATCAGTTACCAAAGAGTCTTCATAGTACAAATAGGGTTTTAATAAAACAATGCAATATTTTGGTCAGTGTGAATCTGGCTTTTGTAGCTCAGACCCTGCGTTGCACTGAATTTCCCAGTAGAGCATTTCTTTGTGGCTGCAACCACATAGAGGTGTTTTTCTCCTTAGTCAAGTATTTTATGCTTTTTATCTCTAATCAATACATACAGCTATCAATTCGACTAATTTTTTATATAATGGTGCTTTAAAAATAAAATACACAAGCTGAAGCTGACTGTTTCTTCTTTTGCTTCGGAGAAGAGGGATGGTGGTGATTTTAAAAAAGAAGAAACATTTGAGTACGTGGGATTCAATTGATTCTATAAAGTGACTTAGAAATTTTGCCTGGTTTTAAGTTTTTGCTGTAACACTTGTTAGTGTTTTGAAGTTGGGTAGGCTACTTATTTAATCACTCTACCTCAGTTTCCACATCTGTTAAAAAAAGACATAGTGACTGCCTCAGAATTACTGTGAAAAAGTAAATTAACATACACCCACAGGTCTTAGAATATGCCTGATAGCTCTCTGCTATGGCCCGGGAAGGCAGTGGAGGATGGCCCAGGTCCTTGGGCCCTGCACCTGCATGGGAGACCAGGAGAAGCACCTGGCTCCTGGCTTCGGATCAGCGAGTTGCACCGGCCGCAGCGGCCATTGGAGGGTGAACCAACAGCAAAAAGGAAGACCTTTCTCTCTGTCTCTCTCTCTCACTATCCACTCTGCCTGTCAAATAATAATAATGATGATGATAATAATAGAAAAATAAATAATAATAAAAAAAGAATATGCCTGATACATAGTAACCCCCCAAAATATATTAGCTATTGTTTTTTTTTTTTTGACCCAAATTAGGTTAATTTTTTAAAACATGTCCTCCCAATTCAAGAATAAAGCATAATCTAAATTAGGCCAAACTCTCCAAGAAATACAGTTTCTCTGACCTGAGACTTTCCTCAGTTGTAAACCTATAAGCCATATTTGGTTACTCAGTATACTGAGTGACACCATTCAATTACTGATCCACCCTAGTTTCCTAGAGTTGTGTTTTCAAGTTTAGAAAATAGATCTAGGTGATTATATAAAATAGGTTAAGGTTTATTTCTAATGTAGAATCTCTCATAATCTAGTGCCAGTTTTATATACAGGAAAGGATGAAAAACATTTGATTAACCTCTCCTAAAGTTTATGGGTCTGAAAACAAGAAATCGAAATATTATTTTCCATCGGTCCTTCATTATTTATTTGAAGGTATGAAGTAGTATAATAACTCACCCCCAAATAATTTCCATTATACTTCTGAATGTCTGATGTTCCCTGGTATATCCTTTCTCCACTGAATTATATACTACATATATTTGCCATTCAAGCATTCAGAGTAAACTTGAGTTCTTAGCTATAAAAGATCTTTATCTGCAACATAACCAGGTTTATACTGACCAAAGGATTGCTCTTTTTTATTAGACTATAATCTGCGTTTCCCCCACCTGTAAAGGAATGAGATTAGGTTATTTTTTAAAGAGCTTTGTGATTCAGAAATGCTGTTATGGTATAATTTTAAAATGTTAACACATATTGGCATTTTATCCTATAAACAATTTAAGATGTTTATTTTGTTTGAAAATAGATACATTTCCTGTTACATGATTTACCCATAGATTCCAAGCACATGGTAAATTGACCTTCCTACCACCAACTGCCACCAGTGAACTCAATGACAATTCATTACTTCTTAAAGTCCCTAGATGCTTTTGTAATATCTTTGTTCAAAAAACATTACAAACTGAAATATGACTATTTAGAGGTTCGAAATACAATGTATATAATATAAATTACACAGCGGAGGGTAAGGATTGTAGGATATATTCATTCCAACTATTTTTGACTTCACTCATTTGAGGCTCAAGTCATACAAAGTTAGAGTGAACATAGTTAGAGTTTAGACCACTTCTTTTTAGCTCATGTGACTTCCAAGAGTTACGATATTCAGATGAACAATTTTCTTAGAATTGCTCTTGCTTTAAGTGGTAGGTGCTGTTTTCAGGTAGCCTGTCACTTTAATAAATGTCTTCCTTCCTAAGTGTCTCTACCTGAATTATTCTATTTTCACCACAGGGACTGAAATGTTACCCAGTAGAGTTTGGTTCAAAGAGAGTAGGGGTGGGACGGATGGTATAATCAATCATTCATCTGCTAGATGTCAACAGAGGTTTAAGTAAAATGAAGAAATGACCATGCTTTGGGAAAAGTACCCTTATCTAGTTTCTATACCACACAAATATTCCAATATTTAGGGGAAGAGAGTGCATTTAAAAATATGTATATGGAAATAGTCAAGTGTTGAACTTTTTTGTGTTGTGTTGCTTCCAAGTATAATAGACATCATACCTCTGAAACTTCTTTGCTAAGCTCACATATGACCTTTGTTTCTGAGGTCTTTTTCTAGTTTTTATATTACTTGTCTTCTGTGTAACACTTGATTTATTTCATTCTTCTTGAAACTAGCTTACGTAACATCATATTCTCTTGGTCCCTTGCTGGTTCTTTAGTCTCAATCTCTGTTGGAGTCTGTTTTTCTGCCTGACTCTTAATGGTTTTGTTTTCAGATCATTGTTGTTTTGACTTACCTCTTTATTGTGTATGCCCGTGGCTTTCACTAATAGTGTGTGTGATGACTTCAATGTTATGCCTTTAGCCCAGACTTTTATGTTGTACTCTGCACCAATTTTTAAGTCATCTGTTGCACGTGTTCCAATTCTCTGCATTCAAATGTGAATTCATTACATTTGTTAACTTTTCTCCAAAACCTGTTACTCTTCATGTATTCATTATTCTAGTCAGTGCATATGTTGGTTCTACTAATTAATGCACCATATATCCGTTTACCCATATGAAAAACCTGAAAGACATTCCAAATTTGATTCTTTTCCATGATCTCACTTAAAGTTGTCACTTTGTCCCATGGGTTCTAACTGCATACCATTTGTCCCCTGCATACTCACCAATGCTCTTTTAAATATGGACCACCTATTTTCTCTTCTAACCCTTAAAGAACAAGCCTGAGATTTCAACCTTCAGTCTAGTTTTCCTTTTGTCTGTTTTCCTCTTTGAGTCTACAGGAAACTTTTTATATTATTCCCTTTAAAAAAAAAAAAAAAGTAAATCTCCCCCTCTTTTTTTGGTTGCTGAAAATCCTAAAGATAAAAGTTGACAAAGTTTGTTTGCCAGTCAAGACTAGCTAAAAGAAATTACATGTGTGGCACATTCCATACACTGAAGTTGGTTGCCAAAATTGAGGGAGATCACATTAACAACCACATTTCAAGTTATGCCTGAAATTTTAGGAGATACAGGAAAATTTGGAATAAATATAGCTGAGTGGTAGCTTCTAACTTGGCAGAACATATTTTGTCTGGGTCTCTTACCCTTCTGTTGGAAAACTGCTCTGGGCATCTGAGTTTGTTCTTAGATTAGCTTTGGACTCCCAATCCTGCCTTTGGGGCGTCCTGTGATGGACCAGTCCCTTCAACCTAACAATTTCCCTTATAGTTCTCCTTCCAACCTTTGTCCAGACATGCTGAAGTATCCCATTTACAGTGTCCTGCATCACATTTTAGGCCTTAGTTATTTTATATATGCGCTTTCCTCCTCCTAGAATGCTTCTCCTCTCCTCCTGATAAAATACTCACCGTTTAAACCCAGCTCAAGCAGCATTTCCTTCCTAAAGCCATCACTTCCTTCCTTTGTACCAGAATGGACATCCATTTTGTAGTCCATCAGGTTGACAGTTACTGCAGTTACTGTTTTCATGCCCCATGTGTCTCACAGTCTAGGAGTCTGCTTTGCTGTAGTATATCTGACACCCAGTGCTGCACAATATGTTTTTGTTATGTGACGAAACAGATGGGTGACTTCGTGAAGAACCAGATACCTGGTATCTTATTTAGATTTCTTACCATTTTTGATCTGAACACAAGATGTTGAATAAAGCTTTGTATCTTTATTCATTAATAAAATGTTCTTCCAAAAACTAATAGTAATCTTTATTTTACCTTATCATTTTTATGTTAAACATTTTCAGTTTTATTACTAATTCAGATATTACTCGTCTTTCATGACAAACTTAGTAACTTTAAATATTTTCTGTTAAGGCAGATTTCTAGGTTAGGGTTCTCAAAAGGTATGTACAAAAAAATAAATAGAAAAGAGAAAAAAGCAAAAATGAGGTGTTACTTCCAAACTTCTCCTGCTGATAAATATTTTGACATGCTTTGGTTTTTAAGAGTACCATATTCATAATCACATTTTTTAAAATTGTGATTTCATTACTAATGGGAAGGAAAAAAATTTGTTAGCTTTCCTACCCCCTCCTCTTTCCTGACCCCCAGAAATCTAAGACTTCTACACCAACATTTTCATGCCTACTTTAAAATAGAAGAGTAAAGTTGTTTGTAATTGGTTGGGGATGATTGGAAATCTTCTATTTTAAAAGTAAAAATGTGACTCTTTCTTAAAAGGGGTATTGCATGAGTTTAGACTATCCTTGAGTGTGGTTTGCATGTGGGGCAACTGTAAGTACTTGTTTACTTCAATTTCCATGACCTTATGTTCTCCTGTCTCTATGATCCTATGTACTCAGTGCTGCTTTACAAATAAACATAAAGTGATTAGTCAACCTTGAATTTAGGTAGCAAAAGTAAGTACCGGTTTATGATCTCTAGAATCCTTACTTTTTACAAACTAGTATAAATTTTTACTTGTTCTACGTAAATCAGAGATTAATGTTTGCAGTTATATCTGTGACCTCCCTCTCAATATCCCTTAAAAAAAAGAAAGCCATTAAAACAAATGTAAGAAGCTGGTTAACCAGTACGATCATTGTGGTATATTAGGAGGATGCCTGCAGATTTGTATGTGTTGAATTTCCTAGGTGAACATGATGCTGACTCACTGTCATTAGGTCAGGCATTTTAAATTATTTTTCTAAAAGTCAATAAATTTTGATATATTTTCTTCATTTTCTCCCTAGCTCCTGCCTGTGACAAGCAGCATGGCTTTGTCTTTTTTTAGGATTGGCTCCAGTCTTCAGAATCAAATGTCTACAGCCTCCTCAGGAATAGGGAGTTCTGGTCCTTTTAAAGAAAGTATAAATTCAAGATCCAATCTGATAGAACTCTGAGTGCTTATTTTATTTTTTAAAGATTTATTTATTTATTAGAGAGAGGAAGAGAGAGAGAGAGAGAGAGAGAGAGAGAGAGAGGTAGGTCTTCACTCCCCAAATGGCTACAACGGCCGGAGCTGCACTGATCCAAAACCAGGAGCCAGGAACTTCTTCTGGGTCTCCCACACAGGTGCAGGGGCCCAAGCACTCATTGAGGCATCTTCTACTGCCTTCCCAGACCATAGCAGAGAGAGCTGGATTGGAAGTGGAACAGCCAGGACTCAAACCGACACTGTAGGCGGCAACTTACCCACTACACCACAGCGCCGGCCCCATAGTGCTTATTTTTTTCTTAATGGAAGTTTAGAATTAAACTTGATTCCTTTTTTTTTTTCTTTTTTTTTTCTTTTTGACAGGCAGAGTGGATAGTGAGAGAGAGAGAGAGACAGAGAGAAAGGTCTTCCTTTTGCCGTTGGTTTACCCTCCAATGGCCGCCTCGGCCTGCGCGCTGCAGCCGGCGCACCGCGCTGATCTGATGGCAGGAGCCAGGTGCTTCTCCTGGTCTCCCATGGGGTGCAGGGTCCAAGGACTTGGGCCATCCTCCACTGCACTCCCTGGCCACAGCAGAGAGCTGGCCTGGAAGGGGGGCAACCGGGACAGAATCCAGTGACCCAACCGGGACTAGAACCCAGTGTGCCAGTGCCGCAGACGGAGGATTAGCCTATTGAACTAATCGGCACCAGCCAATTCTCTCTCTCTTTTTTTTTTTAAACCTAACCAACTTGATTTCTTTTTCATTATTCTGTTTCTAGTGTTGGTGTCCAGTAAGCAAATGATTACCATGTCTTTACATCTTGATTTCTTAGGAACAAATAAAAGAAGCATTTCAAAAAATTTGGAGTGTTCTTTTTATTTAAATTGCTTTGACTTTCTTCTATCCCTGAAAGAAAACAAACTTCTGTTCTTATTGCCTAACTTCTTCCTGAAAAGATACATGGTTCTCATTGGATAAAATGCTAATTTTGCATTTAATTGATCTAAAATTTAAGTTTTGATATTGAGCAAATATTTCCTTTAAATACAGTTTCTAACTTTTCTCCCACTGGCAAACAGTGACTTTGGGAGAGGTTTGAAGAGAACAACCATTATATCAATGTCTAACTACTGTGGGGTCTGTGGTGGAGATCATCTTTTATCACTTAATTGCTTAAATTTGAAACATTATTGCTGTTGTTACCCATGTGTAACAGTTATTCTTTGTGCCATGAGTTGCTATTTCTTATTTTACCAATGCATATGAAGTCTGAAATCATAGATCTGCAGAAACAAAGAATGGAAAAGATTTGTTAGCTTCTTATTCCTTCTAAAGAGACTAAAGCAAGATTGTTCCCTGTTGCACATTGTTCAGCGTTCTGCCCAATCTATTTTTTTGAAGTGCTTTGAACATGGGAATTACTTCTTTTTCCCTTGGAATCTGCTCCAGTATCCAAAATATCTCATTGTTTTGGAATTTTTCTTGATCTTGTGCCTAAAATTTCCCTGTTATTTAAACTATCATGCACGCTATTCATAGGCAAGTATTGGAAATTTTTTCTAAAGATACAGTTTGAAACTCCTTCTTAAAAAAAAAAAAAGAATTTCTTTATTTGTAAAGCAGAGCAACAAATGGCTGCAATGCCCATGGCTGGTCCAGTCAGAACTCTATCCGGGTCTCCCACATGGGTGGCAGAGACCCAAGTACTCGGACCATCCTCTGCTGCTTTCCCAAGCACATTTCCAGGGAGGTACATTGGAAACAGAGCAACTGAGACTTGAATAGCATTCTGATAATGGGATGTTGATATCACAAATGGTGGCTTAACCCTCTGTGCCACAATACCAGCCTGACAAAGATCTTAAGAAATAAAATTACATCTTCAAAGAGTGTAAGCATTTGCAGTATTGATAATCCTTTCCTTATTATACTTTATTGAGATGTATCAATTTATGTTCTCCCTATCAGTGCATGGCAGTACTAGTTACTTATAAAATGAAGAGCCAAAATTCTAGATGTTGGTTAAATATAGAAGTAAAGGGGTAGTTCGTTCTCGTTCTTCTTAACTTTCCTCATATGAGTAGGATGGTAAATCTTTTCTGTGTTTTCAGTAGTTGTTCTTATCCTTTGCTAATTTTTTATGGGGTAGAGAAAGGTTGGAAGTGAAGAGTAATTGTTGCTTTTTTTTTTTTAAAGATTTAGTTATTTATTTGGAAGAGTTAGAGAGAGAGAGGGAGAGAGAACGAGAGAGATCTTCCATCTGCCGGTTCACACCCTAGATGGCCACAATGGCTAGAGCTGAGCCAGACTGAAGCCAAGAGCTAGTTGTTGGTCTTTTTTTGTTAATTTCTAAGAGTTTTTATACAGGTTTTTTAAAAGATTTATTTATTTATTTATTTATTTATTTAATTTATTTATTTATTTGAAAGTCAGAGTTACACAGAGAGAGAAGGAGAGGCAGAGAGAGAGGTCTTCTGTCTGCTGGCTCACTCCCCAATTGGCTGTAATGGCCAGAGCTGAGATGTGCTGATCTGCAGGTCTCCTACACGGGTGCAGGGACCCAAGGAGTTGAGCTATCTTCTGCTTTCCCAGGCCATAGCAGAGAGCTGGATTGGAAGTGAAGCAGCTGGTACTCGAACAAGTGCCCACATGGGATGCTGACACTGCAGGCAGAGGCTTTACCCGCTATACCTCACCTCAGTGCCAGCCCCATACAGTTTGTTTTGAAGATTAGTCTTTGTTAATAATGGAATTCACATTTTTTTTCCAGTTTATCATTTGTCTTTTGATTTTGTATAGTCAAACACTAAATTTATTCTATACTTTGCCAGTCAAAATTTTTTAGTTTTTCTATGGTTGTAACTATTGGTCTTTTATTTTTTGCATTTAGAGTCATAGTTATATAAGGTATTTGCATCTTGGGTTTATAAGAAATGAAGTTACATTTATTACTGGTCATTTTGTCTTTTATGATTTTATCTTAAATAGATACTTTTCTTCCACTATACTTTTTTAGTACTTATTGTTTGTATATATTGACTTCTATATTTAATTTTGTAGCATGCTACCTTATTAAATTCACTTATTTGCAGTTTTTTTTAGTTTATTCTCTTGAATTTTTGACACATAAAATTACATAATCTGTATGTAGTGATGGTTTTGCCTCCTCATTTTCTATTTTAATTTGTATTTATTCATTTTACTTAAGAGAGAGAGAGGAGGAGATAGAGAGCTATCCCATGCACTGGTTCACACTCTAAATGTCTGGGGCTATTAACTCAATCCAGGTCTCCCGTGGGGGTGGCAGGGACCCAAGTACTTGAGCCATCACCTGCTGTCTCCCAGGATGCATGTTAGAAAGAAGCTGGAATTGGCCGGCGCCGCGGCTCACTAGGCTAATCCTCCGCCTTGCGGCGCCAGCACACCGGGTTCTAGTCCCGGTCGGGGCACCGATCCTGTCCCGGTTGCCCCTCTTCCAGGCCAGCTCTCTGCTGTGGCCAGGGAGTGCAGTGGAGGATGGCCCAAGTCCTTGGGTCCTGCACCCCATGGGAGACCAGGATAAGCACCTGGCTCCTGCCATCGGATCAACGTGGTGCACCGGCCGCAGCGCGCCTACCGCGGCGGCCATTGGAGGGTGAACCAACGGCAAAAGGAAGACCTTTCTCTCTGTCTCTCTCTCACTGTCCACTCCGCCTGTCAAAAAGAAAAAAAAAAAAAAAAAAAAAAAAAAGAAAGAAGCTGGAATTGGAAGTGGAAGTGGGACATGAACCCAAGCACTCTTGTATGCGATTCAGGTGTTCTCTAAGAGGTGATTTAACTGCTATGCCAAATGCTTACCCTCTTCCAGTTTTATGCTTCTAACCTTTACCAGTTAGATATTATATAATAGTAAGATGTTATATAATAGTCATGTTAGTGGTTTCTTTGTTCTTGCAAAATAGCTCTGCTGAATAATCATGACTTATATAGATACACATATATCATGGGTGTTCTTGTTCTTTGTTTCTGTTTCTTTTTAAAATTATTATTTACTTGAAAGAATTATCTTCCATCTGCTGGTTCACTCCCCAAGTGTCTGCAATGGCAGAGCCTGTACCAAGCTGAAGCCAAGAGTCTGGAACTCATTCTGGGTCTCCCATGTGGATAAGGGAGCCAAGTATTTGAGCTATCACCTGCTGCTTCCCAGGGTGCGCATTAACGGGAAGCTGGAATTGGAAGTGGAGCTGGGACTGGAACCCAGGCACTCCAATAGGGGATGCAAGTGTTCTAAGTGGCATCTTAACTGCTGAGCCAAACATGCACCTCCTTATTTCTCACCTTCATTTTAATAAATCACATAAGTTTTAACACTTTGTACTCTTTCTTGAATTAAAATTTTAGTTTTCCCTCTGTTTTATTTGTTTGTTTGGTTTGTTTGGTTTTTAGCCATTTCTGTAGGGAGTTCAATATGAGTCTTCAGGTATAACATTCTATTTTCAAACAGTATCATGTTACTTTATGGACAGTATAAGAACTTATGCAGTAGAATTCCCACTTTCCTTTTTTCCATCCTTTCTGATCTTGATGCCTTATATTTTATTCCTACATATGCTGTTAGTGTTATGACAAGTGTTTATAAAAGTTTTTATATTTGCTGAAATATTTACTCTTGTTGAAGCTTTTGTTCATGCATGTAAATCTGTTTCTATTGGATGTTATTTTCCTTCAGTCTAAAGAATTACTCTTTTTAAGCATTTCTAGTTGGACAGTCTTGCTGGAGGCAGATTCTCAGGTTTTATCTGTCTAAAAGAAAACAAAAACTTCATTATGCCATCATTTCTTAACAAGTTATTCCCTGAATATTGAATTTTGGTTTAACAGATTCTCTTTCCCTTTCTGTATTTTATTTTATTTTTTAAAATTTACTTACTTATTTGGAAGGCAGAATTAGTGAGAAGGAGAGACAGGGAGAGAAAAAGATCTTCCATGTGTTGATTCATTCTCAAAATGTTCTCAAAAGCCAGAACTGGGCTAGGTCAAAGCCAGAACCTTGAAACCCCATCTAGGTCTTCCACATGGGTGGCAAGGGCTCATGCATTTGGACCATCTTCCACTGCTTTCCAAGGTGCGTTAGCAGGGAGCTGGATCAAAAGCAGAGCAGCCAGGACTTGAACAGGTATTCATATAGGATGCCAGCATTGCAGGCCTGCTGCACCATAACACCCTCTCACATTTATTATTATTATTATTAATTATTATTATTATTATTTTGTTTCTTCATGTGTCTTGGAATTTTGTATTGTATGCCAGATATTCTACATAAAAGTGCAGTAGAGAGTGAAATAAATAAAATTTTAATGAAAACAAGAAGTTAATAAAAACCACTACTCCCATTTCTTTCATGCTTGTGAAGTACAGAGGCTAAGTCACACTGATCTTCCTTTGGACTGTATGGAGACTTTTTGCAACCTCAGTTCGATTCAAATACTTTTAGGCTAGAATTAGTTTTTTTTATTTGTTTATTTTTGTGTTTTTCAGCAGGGCCTGTGCTCCAAGCACTGGTGTGAATCCGGAGACCTCTTTGTACTTTTCAGCTGAGCTACAAGCTTTTTGCTTTGTGGGAGATCTTCCTCTGCCTTACAACCCCACTGCTAACTACTTGGGTCTCTCATAACTTCTCTGTTTCCCAGTCGTGCTCTGGCTTTCTTTACGTACGGTGAGAGAGTTCCTTGCCCTGCTGCATAGACTGAGCCCTAGAAGGGTAGTTGCCTTATATTCTTTGAGGGTCCAGACTGCCTCAGAGGGTTTTCTCTCAGCCCTCCTGTGTCCCTTTCCTGCTCCCCCTCTCGGTGGCTGACATACTGGAATTCCCCCGATAGGGTTCCACCAGCTTTTCTGCCCTACCCCTGGTCTGTGATGCTCACTATCTCAGAGCACTTTGGAAGTACTTCTCTTAGCTCTGATGCCTTGCACCACAACTTCAGAGGGCCAGTTACCTTAACATTGGGGCGATCTTAAACAGTCTAGGGGGCCATCTCTCTCAGCTCTTCTACCCTGCTCCAGACATCCAGCGATGAACTGAAGGAAAGGGCATTGGTCAGATCTGATGCCCTGCTCCGTGAGTCAGGCTTCCAGAATTCCTAACCTGCAGTGCCAACTCTGATAACAGCCTGTGAGAGTTTGTTAGCAGTGTGGTTGGTGTACTCTCTCCTGTGTCTGTGGCACGTTCTCCACTTCACCAGGGATGAAAACAGTTCTGGGTCACTTTTCTCGTATAAAGGGTTCATGGTTTTCTGAAATGTTCTTCATTTAGGTATCTTTGTGTCATCTACTTTATGATAGGTTTTTAAAACTTGATTTGAATAAGTTAGTTTAAAAGTATTCAATAGTGCACTGATAATGAAACATATTCTCTTTAAAGCTATTGTGTTGCATGACTGAATTTTTTAGAGTTTGGGAGAGAGCAAAAGGATAAGTGGAAACCTGTATTCTCAGAAAACATTGAGGTTCAAAGCAGAGAAAATCAAGATTGATACTCATGTAAGCAAAAAGAGTCAAAAATGAAAAGGCCAAAAATGGAGGCAAAATTGAGACCCGGGAGCTAAGAGCAACTGGGATAGAAGAGCTGTTGGGTCTTTTCCTCGTGAGGGCTTGGGTTGTAGCCGGGATCAGAATGGACGTGGTTTTGTTGAGGATTTGAGAGTGTCTTCCAACGTGGAGCTGAGGGGCAGACCCCAGTTTTTTGTATCCTAGAGGAATAAACTTACTGGAATTCTCAGTAACAATTATTATAAACAGTTACTTTGCTTTCATTTCTAATATGTGCTAAGCACCATTGGCTGTTTTATAAACTGTCTCAGCTAGAACTGAAGCATGAGAGTACCTGAAAAATTTTGTGGAAATGAGATTGAAGATGTTTATTTTGGTATAAGAATTTTTTTGAAATCCATGCATAGGAGGGATCTTCACAAAGTTCTTGGAAAATGCATATTATCAAAAACTACTTTTAATATTACTTTTCCATGAATTTTTGAAGCACTCTCAGAGGTAGGCATTTTTAATCACAATCAAAAAGGACAAAGCTTGTGTTTAGATCCCACCTTATTAGTTGCCAAAATCTGAGACCTTTTCTGTTTTGTTGTATTGTCTCTTCAAAGAACAAGAAAACAAATTTAAAAGAGGATTACAAACTATCCTCAAAACTCAAATAAAAATTAATGTGCATGTATAATCTGAAACATATCCAGAGCAGAAATAAGAAAGAACAGAAAAAAAAAATTATTTCCTCAATTGGACATATTAGGAGTTAGATGGAGTACAGTTCAGTTCACGTCAGATGCTGGAAGAATCTACTAATGTCTATCTCTGCTTCCAATTGGGACTACCATGCCTAAAGATAATTCAAAGAAAATTCTAGGGTGTGCCCCTCAGATGATTAAAGAGTT
This sequence comes from Lepus europaeus, assembly GCF_033115175.1. Classification (NCBI taxonomy): domain Eukaryota; kingdom Metazoa; phylum Chordata; class Mammalia; order Lagomorpha; family Leporidae; genus Lepus; species Lepus europaeus. Next base: position 17,437,410 of record NC_084843.1, on the reverse strand, counting down.
GGAAAATTAGACAGATGAAGAAAGGTCCTGGGATCGTTTTTCCTGAATGGAAAGTTGTGGAGTTGTTAAGTGTCTTCAAGTCTGTGAAGAGCTGTTATGCCAAGTATGGTCAGCAGCTGTTCTCTCCTGTATGTGAAACTGTAGTACCATGGATTTAAATGTAATTTAGGAAAATAATTCCTGACAGTAACCAGTGATTGTTGGTAAGCTTCTCTGTGTGAGTTAAGGGACCTCTTTCTGGAGCTCTTTTAAAGATACATTCAGTGTAGTGTGGTAAAAGGGAGCAGGACACAGTAGAGGACTCTCAAGGTCTATACTAGCCCTAAGGTCCTATTATTATTGCATATTTATAGCACACCAAAATTGGCTGTGTTCTTTTCAGGCACCAGAATTACATTCAGTTCCTGTCCAGTGCTATCACAGTCAAAATTAGACAGATCAGCAGTACCTTAGTTGCCAAATCAAGTCAAAGTTTAGTGGGCACATGTCTAACTACTCAAAAGTGTGTATTCACTTCAAGAACATTAGCGAATGACCTACGAGCATAGTACAAGAGCCCTGGCTAGTGCTACACTGAGGTTTGTGTTAGTCCATCTAGAGATTTAAGTGAAATAAATCAGTCAGTCATGATTTACTATCTGAAAATCGTCTCATAATTACAGTCCTCAAAACTTTTAATTTAGGATAAAATTAAGGAGAGAAAGAAATGCATTTCATTGCCAAACTTTCTTACATGGCAGATAATATTCTTTTACTTTGAAGTGGTAACTTTAAACTTCCCTAACCAGGGATAATTTGGAATCCATACTAATAGCTGAAGCAAAAAACAAAATTATATTGCTAGTTTAAAAAGCTGTTCCTCTAAAATTCACATTTTGATTGGGAACACCACCATCATATGTGGTGAAATTAACAATTTAAGTTCTTTTTTTTTTTTTTTTTTTTTGACAGGCAGAGTGGACAGTGAGAGAGAGAGACAGAGAGAAAGGTCTTCCTTTTGCCGTTGGTTCACCCTCCAATGGCCGCCGCGGTAGCGCGCTGCGGCCGGCGCACCGCGCTGTTCCGATGGCAGGAGCCAGGTGCTTCTCCTGGTCTCCCATGTGGGTGCAGGGCCCAAGCACTTGGGCCATCCTCCACTGCACTCCCTGGCCACAGCAGAGAGCTGGCCTGGAAGAGGGGCAACCGGGACAGGATCGGTGCCCCGACCGGGACTAGAACCCGGTGTGCTGGCGCCGCAAGGCGGAGGATTAGCCTAGTGAGCCGTGGCGCCAGCCAGAAATTAACAATTTAAATTGTCTGAATTTGAAAGGAATAATGGTCTGATGTTTTTGTTTAAGATTTAGTACTATCTATCTATTCAAAGATTTGTTTGATGTTGATCTGAAACTTTGACTACTTGTTGAAAATTACCTTACCAGGAACCTCTGCCCTTTTCTTCCACTATCCTTTTCCAGTATTTTAATAATTTAAAATTTTATATTTGAAAATAATTCAAATATCCTGAAAAGTTTGAAAAAATAGTTCAAAGAACATACATATACTATTTCCCTACATTTATATATTCTTAACACTTTGTTCCATTTGCTTTATCATTTATATCTGCTTTCTCTGTAAATTATCTACATTTTTTTCTGAACAGTTTGAAACTAAGTTACATATAGTATGCATCTTTCCATGTCTCTAAAGTAATATGATTTTATAATTTCAAAGTAAAATAATTTTTCTCAGCTATTTTCTGAAATGCAGGAGTAAGTCTAAGTATTATATTTTATATTGCTGCTGTCTGTTCCGTTAGGGAAGTTCTCCTCATGCCTGTATATGAAGATATTTTTTTTCTAGCTGTCCTTTTTTTTTTTGGCAGGCAGTTAGGCAGTGAGAGAGAGACAGAGAGAAAGGTCTTCCTTCCGTTGGTTCACCCCCCCAGATGGCCCTATGGCTGGCGCACTGTGCCGATCCGAAGCCAGGAGCCAGGTGCTTCCTCCTGGTCTCCCATGCGGGTACAGGGCCCAAGCACTTGGGCCATCCTCCACTGCCTTCCCGGGCCACAGCAGAGAGCTGGACTGGAAGAGGAGCAACCAGGACAGAATCTGGCGCCCCAACCAGGACTAGAACCCGGGGTGCCAGCTCTGCAGACAGAGGATTAGTCTAGTGAGCCACGGCACCAGCCCTTTGGCTGTTCTTTTTAAGGTTTCACCTCCACATAACACCTGCTGCTAAAATGTGTAATGCTTTATATATAGCTTTGCCATGTGACAGCTTAACAGAATTTTGCAAAATGCTGAATTCCTTTTTTTGTTTTTTTTTTAAGATTTATTTATTTGAGAGACAGCATTATAGATAGACCGAGGGAGAGATAGAGAGAGGGGTCTTCCATCCAATGGTTCACTCCCCCATGGCCTCAACAGCTGGAGCTGGGCCAATCTGAAGCCAAGAGCCAGGAGATATGATCTTCTTCCAGGTCTCCCACAGGGGTGCAGAGGCCCAATCACTTGGGCCATCCCCACTGCTTTCCCAGGACATTAGCAGGAAGCTGGATTGGAAGTGGAGTTGCCAGGACTTGAATCAGCACCTATATGGAATACTGGCTCCGCTGGTGAATGTTTAATCTACCAGCGGAGTTCATCTTCAGAGTGCAGATGCTTGCATTTGGATGATTGAACTGAGATTTTTATTATTTAAATTACATGGATTCAGTTGAAATTCTTTATTTTAAATTTTCTATTTTAGCTTGTTGTGGAGTCATGTTTGCTTACCCCCTACAGTAGTTTGTGAGTCCATCAGTCCAAGACTGGATTTCACTGAAGGCATGGCTACATAAGATCCAGGGTGAAGATGAGGAGAAAAATTTAACTATTTTAGATACTACTGGACAAACTGATATTCTTTTCAGTTGTGAAAACTTTATCATTTTTATTGATTTCTCACATGTTTAATTTCTGAGATTAAAATCACCAATGAATAAAATAACTCTAAATATCCCAGCTAGTTTGAGATACAGTATAACTGTGGTTAGGTTGGTTCACTGAAGTTTTTATTTTTCATGAATGTTGAAGATACAGAGCCAGAATCAATTTAGGGTGAAGGAGAATAATGGTCTCACTACTTAAATTGACTGTTTGATGAGCAGAGGCACCACCTGCATTCCTGGAAAGACCACAAAGCAGAGAACAAACTCAAAATGCAATGCAATGTTGTTTCCTTCAGCTAGTCACTGCCTTTTGGCTTAGAAGTTTATTAGATATCCTTACTCTCCTATAATAACGTTTAATTCCTCTTTGTTAGTGTTTTTTCTTATATGTTTCTTAGTTACAAGCATTCTGTGTGCTTGTTTTATGTTAGACCACTACTGGAAAACAAGACAGAATTAGTTCCAAGGATATTTATTTTTCTCTCTGAAGCACTCACATGCAGGATACACGATCTATAGTAATTCTTATTCATTTGGAATACAGCAATTTGTTTCTGTCAGTAGAGGATAGGTTTGTTGTTTTAAATTGCTGGGTTTTGTTTTTGTTGGCATGCTCCCCAATACAAATTGAATGGCTGACAAAAATCTATTTGTATGACAGTTCAATCTAGATAAGTGCCCTGTGTTGCCTAACGGTACAATTTGGGGTCTCAGAGATAAAAGCAAACTGAATGCCAGTCTTGTAGCAGAGCTTCTTCGTGCAGATAACAGAGGTAATCCATATTCCTCAGGTACACAAATCAGACAAACAAAGGAGAAATATGCATGCACCTCATTATGTTTGAAATAGTGGTCTTTTAGTTTCTATATAATAAAAAATGGGGATATGTAACTCATGAGAACAATGAAATAACTGATAAGATTTGCCTGTATTTGAAATTAAAGAGAAACGTGGTATTGACATATAAAGTTGGAGAGAGATTTGTTGCTTAGCATTTTTCCCATAGTATATTGGCTTTTGTTGCATGAATTTGCTTTCTATTTTAACTTTCCTATTCGAAAATAAGTTATATATTTAGACAATGATTCTGTTACAGCTTTGATGCTCTGTAGAGATGGGGTTGAAGGCCTCTCCTTTTCTTCTAAAGATGAGGACCTGAAACTTTGTACCTATTAGCTTACCTTTGCCTGGCTGTGTCTCCCAAGTATAATTCATATATGAAAAGAAGATGGAATACATAGCAGCAGCAGTTATCAGGAAAGTATGGGGAACAATGCATAATGTATCGAATGTTCTTGAAATATGGCCACGGGCTACCGTTGTAGATATTCTGAGACATAAGGATTCAATCAACAGACCCTGCTGATTGATTGAATTTGGCAAGCAAAGGAAAGAGTGGGATAAATTTTAGGTTTTTGTCTAAGGAGACCATGTGGATGGTGATACCATTCATCAAATTAGGGGAAAGAAACGAAACAGTAAACAGAAGAAAGCCAGTGCTTATTTTGTCTGCTAAATCTGTGGTGTCTTTAGGTTACCTAAGGTGCCTAGTAGGATTTGGATTTGTGACCAGAATACACAGAAAACATCTTTGCCAACTTGTAGGTGGTAACTGGAATAAAATGTGCAAATGAAATGATTCAGATGAGTGAAGAGAGGGCTAAAGAAGAAGACAGGAGAACACCAGCATTTTGTGGGTCTAGACTCGTGAGAGAAGTTTCCATGAAGGAAAGACCATAAGGTTAGGAGGAATTTCAGGAATGGCTGTGCTAAACTTCTAATACAAAAGTGGGCAGCACGTCAGATGTTATTGAGAAGTCAAATGAATAAAGGTACGAAATGTGGCCTTTGGAGCCAAAGTTTGACAATCTGAGCAGTAAAATAAATCAGTAGTATTGAATTATAACCCCAAGGATAAAATATCTGTGAATCCATAGTGATAAAAACAGATGATTGACTCTCCTAGAGAAGAATGCTAAATCATTTATGTAGAAATTCTGCCCTCAAGAAGGTGGAGCATAACTCCTCACTCTTTACATATGAGCTATTTGTGGTGAATACAGTGTGAGAAGGGGAGAATAATTGTATGGTGGAAAAACCTGACAAACTGCCTCACCCAGGAACTCGAGGTCAATGTCAACAGTGATATCATGTTGATATTTTGCGACCTTGATAGGATGGGATAAACTGGAATTTTACCTTTGTGGTCTCCCTCCCCGAGACATAACTCCAATTATGAGTTATGAACCTCCAGTTTATGAGGAAAATATCAGACCATCTCCATTGAAGGACATTTTACAAAATACCGAGTCATTGTGTGTTCCTCAGTATTGTCAAGCTCATAAAAAAGGAAAATCTGAGAAACAGTCATGAGAAGCCTAAGGAAACACGACTATTAAATGTAATGTGGAATCTGCAGTGGGATCCTGGAACATAAATATTAGGTAAAAAGGAATTCTGAAAAAAAGGATGGGCTTTAGGTAATAATAATGAACACTTGGGGGCGGGCACTGTGGCTCACTTGGCTAATCCTCCACCTGCGGCACTGGCATCCCATTGGGTGCCAGTTCTAGTCCTGGTTGCTCCTCTTCCAGTCCAGCTCTCTGCTGTGACCTGGGAGGGCAGTGGAGGATGGCCCAAGTGCTTGGGCCCTGCACCCACATGGGAGACCAGGAGGAAGCACCTGGCTCCTGGCTTCGGATTGGCGCAGTGCCGGCCGTAGCGGCCATTTTGGGGGTGAACCAATGGAAGGAAGATCTTTCTCTCTGTCTCTCTCTCATACTGTCTATAACTCTACCTGTCAAATTAGAAAAAAAAAAACTTTTAAAAAAAGAAAATAATGAACACTTGGTCTATTAATTGTGACAAATGGGATGTAAGTTATATGACCATTCCTTGTACTGCCCTTGCAACTATTCTATAAGTGTAAAATGGTTGTACAATTTAAAAAAAAAGTTCATTTTTAAAAATATGGCCAATGAATTTGAGAGCTAGAAGGTCAGTGGTGAGCCTGGGGAGACCTGCAAAGTGGTAAGAAATCATCCAGTTTGTAGCAAGTTGGGGAATGACTGAGCCATGAATAAGTGCACTTAATGTATATAGATACTCTTCCAAGAAGTAGGCTAGGAAGAGAAGTTATGGAAAGAAATGGGTATTAGCTAGGGGGAATAGTATTGGGTGAAATGACTTTTAAACATGTAATGATGGGCTACCCTGAAAGGTGTTTATATACTCGAAAGAACAGTAAAAAGTGAAACATTGAAGACAGGAAAGAACATTTAGTTGAGGTCTCTGAGTAGGCAGGATCTTTTTTTTTTTTTTTTCCAATTGAAAATAAAGAATCTTTTTTGGATAAATATGTTTTTTTATGAATCATGTGTGAATACTGATATTAGTCATATTTGTTTCAGGTCACCCTGATATACAAGTAACCCTCAAAATATTTACACAGAAAATTTGAGTTAAAATAGTTTTCTTAAATGATCTGTTTATCATAGTTTTGTTGGCTATATCCATAAAACATTGACAGGCTTATTGAATTATGAACACTTTAAACTCACTATAACCCACATAATCTGTAACAAAGAATCTGTCAAACATGAATTTGAAAGTTAGTATTAGGAAAAATGTTATAAAAAATGTTTGCCTGTGACATGATTGGTTCCAGTCTAGAATGTTACAATAGCTGTGTAAGGTTACACAGTCTATTGGTAAGTAGGCAATTCTTAACTCATCTTAATAACTGGTATGGCTCCTCTCTGAGTCATGTGGATAGATTATTGTTGTTTTAGGGGGCAACCTTTGAAGGTTAATGTTAAAACATATCTAAGTGACACCCATAGGTGTAGTTGTGACTCACCCTCTGAGATCAGATGTTTCATTCTGTCAAATAAAACATTTTAACCTAAAGCATTTGTTACCCTGCAGCTCTCAAGTTTATAATTATCAGTATTCCAGATGCTGACAACGATGTCTAAATAAAGATTTCTTACTGTTTATTCTTTTATTTTGGAGGAAGGTGACCAGAAACAAAATCTCCAAACTAATCAATTTTGTAGCTCGTGAAAAGTTTGTAAAAAAAAAAAAAAAAAAAAAAAAAAGGTGAGTGGTGCAGCCAGCCTTTTCTTTGTGGAAGAAAGGTGGGATGACTCCAGCCTGTTCTGGAAAGACCACCGGCATTGGGAAGCAGAGGCTGCCCTTGTTCAGTCTGATTGTTTTTAGCCCTGTGACCTTGGATGTATCACTCATCTGGCTTCCAATCCTTACCTCTGAATTTGTAGCTTGCTGTATGTGAAGCCTCATGTCATACTTCTGTGTCAGTTGTACAAACCCTTGAATGTCTGTATCACTTGAAATTATGATTATAATCAGTCTTCCTTCCCAATGTTAGGCAGATTACACAGGAAAACTAGAAGTGTATGAACTGGTTATCGGAATTTAAATATTTATTCATTTTAAAATGCAAATGATGGGGCAGGCAATTGGTATAGTGGTTAAGATACCAGCTGCGATGCCCTTATTAAAATCCGAGTGCCTGAGTACAAGTCCCAGCTCTGCTCTGGATTCTAGCTTCCTGCTAAATGCTCACCTTGGAAGGCAGCAGGTAATGACTGCGGTAGTTGAGTTCCTGTCAACTTCACGGGAGACCTGGACTGAGCTCTCTGCTCCTGGCTTTGGCTCAGCCCAGCCTGGCTGTTATGGACATTTGGGGAATGAACCAGTGGATGTAAGATCTCTCTCTGTTTCTCTTTCAGATAAAATAAAATTAATAAAAATTTATAAATAAAATACAAATGAAGTATCTGTTAGATAGCATTCATTTATCAGAGTATCATTTTCCAGTGGGAGTGTGTAAGGTATTTATATATCCTTAGTAACCAAATAATAAACATTTTGATGATTTGCAGTAGAGTCTGTGGAGTTATTTTGTTTTACATTCAGAAAGACTAAAGAATTTGATTTCCTCCATGCACACTATTCCAGATGCTGACAATAACATCTGGGCATTCTATCATGAGCTGATTTTGTGAATGAAGTAACTTAATTGTTTCTTGACAAGCTAAAATGATTTAAGGCACAGCCACATTGTGCTCAAAAGCAGTGTCAAAAGTCATAAACTATAAGCATAGGCTAGTGAGTGGGGTCATGGTATGAACTTATGTTGCATTTTGAAACACTGGTGCTGAACTTAAAGTTGGGAAATGCTGGGAGAGGAAATGAAGAAGTACAGTTACATGATTTTTGCGCTCTCTGTTTTGCGAATCATTAAATGATGTAGCAGCAATGTGGACAGAATTCCTAGTGTTAAAAAAGAAGGCCATTCTAGTATGCACAACCCAAATGGAGTTATTTTTCCATATGGATTGCATATGGGTTTGTGTGAATCTGTATGTGTATAACATCATGTGTGTGTGTGTGTGTGTGTATATACACATACATACATACATACTGATACATTCTAGCTAAAATTTGAAAAGTAATTAAGAAGAAGTGTGGTATAATTCTTTTTTTTTTTTTTTTTGCCAGGCAGAGTTAGACAGTGAGAGAAAGAGACAGAGAGTTTTAGACAGAGAGAGAGAAACAGAGAGAAAGGTCTTCCTTCCGTTGGTTCACCCCCCAAAAGGCTGCCACGGCTGCGCTGCGCCGATCCGAAGCCAGGAGCCAGGTGCTTCCTCCCAGTCTCCCATGCGGGTGCAGGGCCCAAGCACTTGGGATATCCTCCACTGCCCTCCCAGGCCACAGCAGAGAGCTGGACTGGAAGAGGAGCAACCGGGACTGGAATCTGGGGTGCCGGTGCCTCAGGTGGAGGATTAGCCAAGTAAGCCATGGCGCTGGCCTCATCTTAATTTTTACAGCCAAACTTAAATATCATTTTCAAACATATCAAATGCATTGGAAACTACAAACAGAAGTAGTAAATGAGAATAATTAGGATAAAAAGATAAAAATTTTCAAAAGAATTTTTAAATCTCCTTTCCTGGTATTACATAGTAAAAAACAATGGATTATTTCAGCATTCTCACAGTAACCTGCTTTTCTAACTCTGTTGGTAGCCTAGCAGCAGGGCGTGTTAGCGTTTTCTCTCTGGTGGCTTGCATATGGTCCATTGGCCGTGAGTTCATGATAGATAGAAAGTATGTTCTCTCTTTATTAATGCTACAGAATTGGCGTCATGTGGCATGTGCACTTTCCAGCGAATGAGCTTGACATTTAACCCAAAACAGTCCCCTGAGCTAGAGCACGTCATGTTTAGTAGAATGATTACTTAGAAGAAACAGAACGGAATTTACTTTCTCTGATAACATTAAAGAAACACAGTAAAGTTTTTACACTTGGAAGCCATCCAAAAATTGTGGCACTGGAAAATAAGGGTTTGGGTAAAGCAATGTACTGGAGTTACTGGGTTAAATAACATAAGCCTTTTAAAAGTTACTTTGGTATATGTTAGCAGATCATGTTTAAGAAAGGTAAACTAATTTATGCTGTCAGACCTGTAGTGTACTCGTTTTATTGTGTCCTTCCCAACATGAGTTACCACATTCAAGGTGTTAGGTTAGGTTTCCATTAGTTTATAGTATTTAAATCCTCATAACATCCCTGGGAAATAAATATTAAGACCACTGTTTTAGAGAAAAAGGAGTTGATACTTTGACCAAGAGGGAACTTATTTTGACCAAGATCACATACTGAAATGTTACACCTGTTCTTTTCATTTAGTGCCCTTGTACTTTTCCATCCTAGCAACTTTTCAGGGATCAAACATTTACCTAATAGTTTACCTTGCCTTTACCTAAACTATGTAATATGATGTGATTTAACATTAAATCACCTTTTCCAAGAATTGTTACAAGAGACAAACACCCTGATAAGCAAAGATTCATGAATTCCTTGTTATGTCTTTTTCTCCAAAATGTAAGTTTCCTGGATCAATAAGCCTTTTTAGGTTCTAGTAAAGGGGTGGCGTGTGGCTGAAAAGCTGAAACTGACCATGGAGAAGTAGAAATGAGGTTAAAAATGGAATGCTTGGTGCCAAAGATAGATGAATTTTAGAAGGTGCCATCCGGGCATTACAGAAGTGTGATATTACTTAATTAGAGTCAGATAAAATTAGGTAAGAAATGAATGCCAACACTTGTATGAATAGCTAATAAATATAATTTCACGGTATTCTATAGATATCCCAAAATGTTAATTATAACAGGAGCAGTTAAAATCTTTGGCACAGTTAAATTCTTTGGCTGTGAAAGCATAGCAGTTTTTAGCAGATGTATCACCTGGTAACCTTGGACATTATTAAATATATGGAGGCTGAAAGCCATGGTAGAAGCAATGGGAAAGTCTGGCCAGACTGAGTAGTTTGTTTTAGACCTATGGAGAAATCTATTAACTATTTCTTCTATAGACCAATTTGATTAGGAAGTAGGACAAGCTGTTCTTTCATTGCTTACCAAAATCATAGTGCATTTTGTATCAATTATTTGGCTGTCTGCAGCACATAGATTAGAAAAGGGCTTTCTTGGTGTTGTGAATGTTTTGGATTGCTGATTAGTAATTAAAGTACTGAATGAAGAAATTAGGCCAAGTAGAATGGGAATAAGAAAGCATTAATTCTGTGATACAGATGTTAGAAACAGATTGTCTTGAGCAGCCCATTCACCATTGTGGCATTCTACTGTGGAGTATTTGCTTCCCATGTAAAACTCCAGTCGAATGCCTTCGAGATGGTTTCCTCTCCCATGCCTTGTGATGTAGCTGTATGGGTATTAATTTAGTGAAATATCCTGTCTGCCAGGTGTGGGAACTAGCTGATTTTATTGTAATACCAGATCATTACTTAATTCATATGCAACAGAGTACAGCACATGGAAAGCATTATAAATCTATTTACAATGTGGCTGGTCTGATGATAACATTGTATTAAATTCCCAGGTGAGGCAATTTAAGCAATTGCTTTGCCATGTGCACGCCATGGAAATTAAATTCTCATATATGCTTTAGTAATAAACCGACTTCATTGTTATTCTTTTGCTGAAGGTGGGCTGTAGAATCCTCATTCTAGTTATGTATACCTTGTTTCACATGTAGAATCATGGAAGGTGGTATCACAGATCACAGTTTTTAATTAGTTTTTAAACTAAGTTAATTCATTTTATTTTGAATTTAGTAGGGCTTGTCCAGGAACACAGTCGACTCAGTTGGGAAATGTTAAGGCTTGGGTCAAGTAGATAGATTGTTTCAAGCCGAATTTCCAGACAGAACTGAACAAGTGTATCTGTTTGAACTTAGAATGTGAGAAAATCAGCCAGACAGTATGCAAAAGTCCTGTTCATTTATCAAGTGAAAACCAAAAATTACTTTGCATCTCAAAGTCCTGCTTTCATAACTAAAAAGTCACTTTGTAATCAGTTTAAAATAGGCATTGAAACTTTGTGCATTAAGGGTAAAAATCAGTATTTCTATTTTTTTTTCTATAGCTCATATATAGCCTGTAGATTTTTCTGCCCAACTGTGCCTAGTGTACTGAAGTATGTTAGTTAGAAAGAGTAAGCTTTATACAAAAACAACTTAAAGTGAGAAATACTCTTGTATTTAAGTGTGTGTTGGGTTGGGGGGTAGCAAATATTGTCAGTTGAAGCTTTTCCACCCTATGGTACAGACCAGAAATTGTGGTAGATTACAAACTGCATAGAGCTTCTGTCTTCTCCAGAAGCCAAATATAAAGCACCAATAGACAGTGGTAACTGACAACTAAGACTAAAAATGTTGACAATTTCTTGATTTGCCTGGTTAGCTTATGTATAGAAGTCATTAACTATTTATAAAATGCATTATGAATTGGGTTCCTTCAAACTGTAGCTGAATGTGTGACATTTCCAGCTCATATTCTCATGCTTGCATTTGGCTAAAGAACAGATTTTATACTGTTGATAATAAAGTAAAAATATTTTAGTTAGGTTTATCAAGATAAAATAGATGTTTCAGTTTCATTAACTTTGGATGCTCTAAATTAAAGACTTAGGTGGGTACTTAGTAATGTAACATGAGGTTTTTAAAAATTCCATAAAAGATAACATTATTGATGTCTTAGAGCAAAATTATCCATAAAATAAGCAATTTGTCATTCAAAGCAATTTGCCTTTTTGGTTTTCAAGGAGTTTAGTGAAGACCTTACCAGCTAAATTACAGTTGATTATAATCAGCTTACTTAAAATTTGAAGCCATAAAAATTATGAGAAAGTACCACTGTCAGGCATCCAAATATAATTCTAAATACAACAAAGTTTCAATTTATTTTATTTTTGTAAAATGAAACTCAAGGGTAAAGCTTGTGGTTTTTAGCATTGTCTTATCACTTGCATGAAGAACTATCTGATTCTTGAAATGAATTGTCTTTTCATTCTTTAAGAGAAGTCAGTCCTGTCAGAGAACACTTTGTTAAACTCAGCATATCATTTGCTTAATTACACCCAGAAAGCCGTCCAAATGACCAGTTTTTACCCTCCCAATGGTAAGGAATGACCTTTATCGAGTCTACCCTTCTAGTCTGGCCGAATCTTTAGTTCTCTTCTGTTGCTGAGCATGTACACTCTTAATTGCTGGTTTTCAAAAGCAGTGGATTCGAACCAAAGCAAAATTAGATATTTAGAGATGCACGTTTGTAATTTTCTTCTTCTTTTGAAGTGTAGTAAATCAAAATAAGAATATAATGTAATTGAATAATCTATGCCAATTTGTTGATATTTTGGTGAAAAGAGGGCTAAACAAAAACAATCTCCATATGATGTTCTTGCATACTGTGGAATGTTTTAGTCCCCCATAGTGATGAAATGAATAATTAAAAAGACAGCTCTGATACCACAGCCTGTTTAAAGGTTTTCATTTCCTTTAATGCTGTAAAATACTTTTGCTTAGCCAGTTTGGAACTACTGTAGTGGAGATCTCCAAATGAGCAAAGGAAATATTTGGCTTGATTTAAATACTGTGTTAAGGTCATGAAGTGGACTTCCCTTCTAATTTAGCATTTTTCAGTACAGTTGTGTATGAAATCCATAGAAATAGCTAAAGAACAGTAGCTTCAGCAAATGCAGTAAGAGAAGCAGGCTTACTGTATGCATTTGTGGCGGCAGGAAGTCTGCTGGGTTCACGAATGAATTGGGTCACTCTGAAGGTGTCAGGAGATCTGAAATAGATGTCTTTACTGACCTCAGGCCAATGACTTCACTTCTCTAATTTGTCCTCTCTGCACATTGTTGGTTTTATTTATTTTTTATTTACTTATTGACTCATTGCAGCTACCAATGTATAAGACACACATTTGTACCAGGGACATGGAGCTTGTGTTGGATGCTCAGGGCAGAAAAAGGATTCCATGATCTCCTTAATGAGGAAACATTTTGCAACTCTAGCTCCTTTTTTTTTCCTGAGTCAATCCAGAATAATAGATTGGGGAGGAAATTTTACATGGTAGAATGAGCACTGGGCTGTGAGTCAAGACCCTGGGGTTCTACTCTCAGTTTAAGCAGAGCACCAAAGCCATCTTTCGAATTCCATAAGACTGCCTCTTTTCCCCTCTAAAAAATAAAGGGGCATTTAGTGTTGTTGTTGTTGTTGTTGTTTTTACTTTGACTCCATTCAGCCTTTTCCAGCTGGATTCTGCTAGAGCCTTAAGCCCTAACTCCTCAATTACATGTAATGAGCCAAATTCTCTCTTATGTATGAACTAAATTCTCTCTCTCATCCTTGGGAGACTAAGCAAATGGCTTCTGAAGTAATTTTCTGTGTCCTATCACTCAGATAAGGAATTCCAATTGAGAAGAGCTGCATCTTTTAAATGATTCAGAAGCCTATTGGTTGTTCTTTTCAAAGGTTCTTTTAATTCTAATATAATGTTATGTTGAAGATGTTATGATCTCTGTGTGCCCAAAGAGTGTTACTCATTCACTCATTTAGAAATAAAATTAAAAATCTTACTGTTGACTTCTGCTCATGGATAATGAGTAGTCATTTTAAACTGTGATACTTTTTCTGGTCACAGTTGAACAGGTTAAGAAATTTTTAAGTCCCAAGTCTCCAGTGAGAAAGATTACTGTTTCCCATCTGCCATTTTTAATTGTGTTTTTGCATAATTCACAAGCAGAAAAGGCAACAAAGTAACTAATAAAACAGAACTTGGGTCTGAAATAATGATGCTGAAATGGAATCTAAGGACCACACGCTAGTTCCACAGTTAATTTACAGAACCTTTTAGGTTTTCCAAATATGTGTACATTTAGATGATTCAGGAATTGCTTACAGACATGTCCCTCTGAGTTTACAGGTGAGTGTAGATTTCTTGTCAAACAAAATTGCAGTGGGTGGAATATTGACTCAGAACCCACTTGTCTTTATTTCCTTGGATTGGGAAAGGTTGATTCACAGCTTACTTGTCTTTATTTACTGAGATTGGGAGATTTGTTTTATCAGACACCATGGATGCACACATACATACATACACATACAAACGCACACACACACCCCCACACAAAAATACTTTCCTTATGGCCACTATTTATAGAGAGCTTGGAGCCATTTAAATTATTACGTGGACAGAGGGCAGACTTTTAAATTGTCTCTCTTCTGGTTGATAACATCATAATAACAAAATAAATATAGATGTGCTACTTAGGCATTCCGTGGTATGGTGGGAGACATAATTGTTATCCTAGAATTAGAGATTTTAAAGGACTATATTTTTAATACATTTCCTGTCACAATATTAGAGGCATACATTCCTGTTTTAATTACAGTCTGGTGAGTCTGACACATACACAGCTGTATAGCTTTATTACTTTCAGTTTACAGTCATATTTGAATGATGATGTATGGAATAACCCACAAGTCGCAATCCTCTTATGAATATTCATAGAGTACTTACACAATGAAGAGTTTTCCTTCATACTGACATTTCAGAAACTTCTAATGTACATTAAATTTCTCAAGTTCAGGAACTTTGCACAACTTTGGTGTGCAGATTTTAGCCAATAGGTTTCCATTAGGGGGCTCTCGAGGTTTGAGATGATCAGCCTTGATACCAACAATGCTCCGAAGCCTTTACTTTCTAACGTTCATCTCGCTCTCTCCCTTTTTGTTTTGTTTTATAGAAAAGGTCACGGATCGCCTACAGTGACGAAGTACGGAATGAGCTCCTGGGGGATGATGGGAATTCCTCAGAGAACCAGGTAGAATGCTAATCAGCAAGGCCCGGTGGGTGGCTGGAGGGTGAAGGAGGTCACTGGCACACTGGGCTCTCAAGCTGCTCCTTAACAGCATTAGCAGCAACTCATGTGGAAGCGATACTGTTTAATGCAAAGCTGGAGTCTTAATCAACTTCAAAATGTTTCTTGGAGATCTTACATTTAACCCTTTACCTTGTGATCACTGTCTGCTATCTTTTAAAGAAATCTTTTCTTCTCTTTTCTTTATTATTTAGTACTTAAGGAATAACTTGAAACACACTGTTTGCAGACAAAGCCAAGGTCTTCACCTCAAACACATGTAAAAGGAATAAAAAAGTACATAATACAGCTTTGATAATAATGCAGTATAATTAAATCAACACTTGCAGCAAAACAAATGAAAGTAAGCTTTCAGAATTCAACAGGGCAGCTCAGTCCCCTATTGTGTAGCTTCTTAAAAATACATTCACCAAAATGCAAATTCTGAGTACCAGTGCAGGGCTCAGAGGTCCATATAGAGGACCTGTTTCTGTCAAATCATAGCAATAATAATAATGATAATAATCATGATAATAATAATAAGGTAAGTTTTTTTGGCAGTTTAAGATCTGTGTAGGCAAATATATAAGATACAATTTCTTCTTAAAAGGGCCTTACAACTTGGTTGTCAGTTCTCATTGGATCATACAGTACTGTCATGAGTCTAATTAATGTCCTACTTCTTTCTTTGAATTAATACTGCAGACTTCATTAGTTCATATAAATAATATATAAGACTTTTAAAAAATGTTTCAAGAACCTCAGTGTAGAGATGACTTTAAAAATGTCTCAACAACCCTAGGGACTGATTGATGATGGGGAACTTAAGAAGCAAGACCTAAATGTGTTTATTAATGTTAGTTTGGTGTGTATTATGAATGGCTGTACTCTGCCTAAAGGGAAGTGAGTGTAAACCATTCACTAAGTAAATCCAAATTTTAATAAGATAATAGAGCATAATATGTTACATACTTATAAAATTTGCATAATTATATTTACCATTTCAAATAGATGATATACTGGGTCTATATATGCTGATACCATATTATTTTCTACTATAATGTTTATTATAAACACGGATATTTCCTGTGTGGTTAAGCCCACCCGCCCCAAAAGAGAAGAAAACCACTGAACTGATTGTGTTTGTTTTGGGGAAGATGGGACCCTCTCTACTATTTGGATGTTATCAGCTTGAGATCAGACATGCAAACACGTTGAGATTTGACATGGGATTTCAGCTTTCCTGATTGAAATGTGAGAATAGCTAACGGGAAAAAAAAAAACACATCAAACATAAAAGGGTAATGTAACAAAGGGTTTTTAAGTCATAATAGATTAAATAATGTGAGGATGAAAGAAAAAATATTTTCCTTTTTAAAAGTGAGATTTGGATTGCTCATAGCTCTTGAATGAATCATGATTTTATTTCCTATCTGATGCAGAAATCATTTTTTTACAAAAACGTGAATGTGTGGTTCTTATGTCATTTATTTAAAAAGCTCTAGATGTTTCCTTCATTTGAAACGACTCCTAATGTAGAGGAAATAGAGAGAAAGGGGGTGTCCTGTCTAACTCAGACTCCTGTATTCTCAAAAATGTTGTAGTTCTATGACAGGGATCCTTTTTTTGAAAAAGAGTGTTCACTTCTTTTAATGGACTTTTTATATGCCTAGAACATCTCCTTACATACTTATAAGTATGATTTTTGTGCCTAAAGAAAAATATTCCACAAAAATAGATTGAGTTCATATTTTCTGAATTTCTCAAATTATATTCCTGTCACTTTAAAGTGATTATGCAGAGATTTCCCCTGGACTTGTATAAATCAAACTTACGAATTCTGAAAGTGCTTAGAGAACCTGAAGTTTAGTTGTAAGGAGCTGTCACTTCAATATTAAATAGAGTATGATAAATTATAGTCATAAGAATATGTAACTGTTAGATTATTACTTACGTGAACTTTTCAGCCTGAAATTTAAAGGAGGTTTAAAACTCCAAAGAGACCACACTTAACTTTTTGAATGTTTTGTTTTCAAATGTAGCAAAAATTTCCATTTGGTGATAAAGCCATTACATTTTGTTTTGAGGCTCTTTGCCATAACAACTATTGTCACTCAAACCACGATGCATCCTTAACCAGGTGCGGTGACTTGAGAATGACTTTTATTCTAGATGAGTGTTCACTTAGACTGTGGAATCGAAACAGACACTCTTTAAAGAGAAGGTTTTAAGTTGGTTCTTCATATTAATTTTTGTAGTTTAGTAGTTGAGAAGA
Organism: Lepus europaeus; assembly: GCF_033115175.1. NCBI lineage: Eukaryota > Metazoa > Chordata > Mammalia > Lagomorpha > Leporidae > Lepus > Lepus europaeus. The sequence continues at coordinate 17,419,972 of NC_084843.1, read as the reverse complement.
TATTTCTGGATAGAACTATGCATAATTTATGTAAGAAAATGTTTTCTACCTAAGATTAAGTTATTTTCAAGTTAATTGTTGGTAAATTGACTTTCAGAGCTTCTTCATATATGATTTATGAAAAACTTTAAATCTACAGGTAAAAGTGGGAGATAAGCAAAATGAGTCAAAAATAGAAATATTCACATAAGTTAATATTGCTGTATTTCATTTAAAAATATTAAGAGGTTAGAAGAGGAAAACAGTTAATTAAAGAATGGATAGAAATTATTGCAAATAGGTGAAAGAAAATGCTGACTAGTTATTTTCAATGCAATACACATATCCTTCCAATAGTGCCTGCTTTGTGAAGATTAGACAAATGAGAATACAATAGCTATTATGTCTCATTCTAGAAATGTATAATACTTGGGGTTTTTTAGGATTTTAAAAAACTTGACTATTAATGCATGAAATTTCAATCTACTGATTATAAAGCATATTAATTTACTCTTTGGTATATGAAACTTTCTTTTATGATTAGAGATGCCAAAACTTAAGAAATTAAGAATTTTTTCAAATGTGTCTTTAATGCCTTCATACAATACATATTTGATTTAATTCCAATTTAATTGCCTTATCAACGTTCATTTCAGATTCATATCCATTTTATTTGGTCAAATATAGCTCAGGCTTGATTTACAAAGAAGGGACCGAGTTACATACTTTGCACATTTATTGCTGCTAGACCATCAGCTACCCAAGCACCATTGTCTTAAATGTTGATATTCTGTTCTTCTAGATGACTACATTGCCATTCCATATGGCAACATCTTAATTCCTTGAGAGAGTTGAGTTCTTGATGTACTTAGAGTAGAAACTTTAATAGTTCCTAGCTTCATGATTTCGTTTCATAGGAACTATGCTCAAAAAGGGAGAAAAAGAGCTTTGTGAATAAAAACGCAAAGCCTTTCATAGTGGAGTATGATAATGGGACAAATAAGATGTTCCACGTTCTAGTTTTGAACCCTGGTAGTCTTGCAGTTACCATATGCAAAATTACATTGATTTGTGAATATACGTAAATCTTAAATAGAAGGCTCAACAAACATAAAAGGAGTAGGATATTTCCAAATGTGCAGAAATTTTTGTGGTAAAGCAATATTTAGCAGATAATGATTGCTTAATTTTTTAATACGAGGTTCTCTTAAGTTCCCATTTGAGCTTGCTGTGCATAAAGTGTGTCAAACTTCAGCTACAGACCAGGGGGTGAAGTCGGTCAATTTAATTCCCCAAGATCTGAGGAAGGTCGGTATCATTTCATATAGCCCTGGCAGAGCAGATCATTACCAGGCACAAATCTGTTCGTTACGTGCTGAGGGTTTATAGCAAAATAAATAGACTGTCATCATAAGTTCAGAAAATTGTGTGTTCGACCCACGATAATGTGTAAAGGGCGTTTAATAGAGTTCAGCATTTATTCGTTATCTGTATGCGGACAGAGACGGCAGTAGCGTTATCAGCTTTAAAAAAAAAATTCGGTAGTTCTGGGGTCACGTGACACACCTCATCCACACAGGCGCGCGCGCATGAACCCTCACATGCTCTGCAGTGCAGTTTTGATTTTAGTCACAGCAGAAGGCTTAACCACAAGAGATTCCACTGGTTCAAACCAGCGTAAACCAGATTTTTTCAGCCCACAAAGGAACAGATTACCTCTTGTATCAAATTCTGCATTGAGGGAAAAAAAAAATCTTTGTTTCAAAAAAGATGTTGATTATCATAACTCAACATGGTGGCTTTGCAGGCTTTCATGTCGCCTATGATGGAGCTCGTCACTCGATAAAATACAAAATCACCACTTTCTGTCTAGTCTAAGCATTGTTAATTTTCAAAAATATACCATCTTTTGTTTACGTGAATGAATAACTCTCTGCCTAACTTAAAAAAAAAAGATAAAGATGAAAACCCTCCCATTACCTAGCTTAGCTACAAATCCGGTCTGGAGCTCGAAGTCAGCCATGCAGCACAAACAAGATAGAACGTTTTTTGTTTGGAACCTATTGAAAAAACAAATGGGTAGCATTTTTAAACACTCATTGATTATGGCAGGGTGGCATGCCCCAAATGGTCTCCATTGCCGAGGAGTAGTTTTAAACTTTGGCCCTTTAAGTATCATAGTCAACTGAAGAATGGTGCCCCCAGAAAGAAAAGATAGCTGTGCGATCGGTTCCCAGATTGTCTCTGAGAATTCATGTTTGCCTTTTTCTCCCATGATGTACAAGTGGTAAAGAGAAAGATTCTAGTACATGATAGACCAGATATTTTAGTATAAAGTTTGACTTCTGGGGAAGAATTGAAATTTCCACATGAAATGATCAGATGTTTACATGCTGGCTGGTTGCCGAGCGAATGGGTGTATGAATTAAAAATACTGGCAACTTCTAGTCTGTTTTGAAAGGATGATAATAAAATTTGCATTTTCACTAAGAATCCCGTGAGGCATTATGTAATAAATTCTGTACTCTTTTTGGAAAGGATTCATTCAGAAATTTTGAAATTTCATTATTTTGGACTTACAAATCTTTTCATATCACCAAGTAGCAGAATAAGCTGCAATACGTACTGCCTTCGGTGACTATGAGACACAAGCAGTGGTAAGCATTGGGAATCCTGGCACTTCTAGAGAGACTTAGAGTGAGCCATTCATGACGCATTTCTCACCAAGCAATAGTTCAATTCATCGCCCTGCCAATGTCAAGTGTTAGAACAGATGTTAAGAGACATTTGGATGTTTAAAAATTATCAGTTGTAGAGTTGAATTGCTGAAGATGCGCATTGCAAACCTACAGCGTGGTTTGCAGTCTTTTACGGCAGAGGTTTCAGTTTCTATACACTGCAGAAACTGTGGTAGACATTTTAGCTATATAGTGCCGAACACACACACACACACACAAACACAATGAGCAAGATACATGGCTATATTCTTGTCCTGATTTCTAAAGACTGAAGCAACTTGTTTTATCTGTTATAGTTAAGGCAAATGGAAAAATATTTTACATAGGAGAATTAAAACAGGAGAATTTACTAACAAGAGTAGTTTTTTAAATTTAACTTCAGTAAAAACAGACTGCCGTACAAATCAAGTAAGAGATTTAATTGCTTTGAGATGACCCAGTTTAAGATAAAGGAAATTAAAAAATGAAATAATTCGAAAATGAAAACAGGCCACATGATTGCAGTAACTTCTAAAGCAAAACAGAAATTTACTTGGAAATCCACATTAGTTCTAAGGATAGTGAAATTTTTCCTGATACTGTATCCTAAATAAGTGTTAACTAGTCTGTCATACTTTGTTCTCAGCTAAAATAATATGACCTCCAAATGCAGTCCTATTACTAGTAGGTACAAGTCTGACGTTAACTAGCATAATAGTTTGTTGTTTTAAATACTTATTGGAAGCAAACCATGAACTGTTAATCATTTTCATTTGTAGGTAAAGTGGGATATCAGTTGTCAAGATTCCAAATAGAAAAACATCCTGAAAACTTGTATATACAAAACCTCTTCAGCGGTACATTCTTAGAAGAGAAGAACAGTAAACTTGTTTTCTTTCTTTATAATATAGACTCCTATGAAGTCGCTCCCCTTTATTTCATGATGGTGTCTTAGATGTACTTTAAAAGAGAATTTCACACTATTCTCTTTGTTTAATGTGACAGTGTGAGAAAGTGATCTTTATTCGTTCAAAAAACTCTGCATGTAGTCTATGTTTAGGTTCTTTTAATGTGTTTGTCTGTGATTTTTAAATGCTAAACATGTAAACAGATAAATTGTCAATGTTAATTCTGTATCCTGTCACACAACTGATCTTTCTTTCCTGCCATTTCTTTCCTTTTTATCTTTTTTTTGTGCATTCATGTTGCAGTTGATAAAATTACGTGAAGAGGTGAGTACTTCCTAGTTTCCCCCCATTTTTACAATTTTGCTTTTCCATATAAAACTGAAGTGGATCTTTGGGCTCATTTTTCCAGGGAAATCTACACATAGCAAAAGTATTGATTATGTTGCTTAGAAATCTCTGTGCCCATCTTTTCAAAAATGATCATATCCTCATTTTAAAGTCTATGAAAAAAAGAAAGGAATAATAAAGGAAAAACTTAAAAGCATACCCAAGTATAGTTTTACTACGGGATCGGACTTCTAGCTTGTTTTAATTGTCTTGGTTTCTCAAAGAAGTTAATCTGATTTAATTTTTTTCAGACATTCTGATTTACTTTACTGAAAACCATTCTTAAATAAATTCCTTTCCCTCACCCAGAATTCTTAGGTTTAGCATCTGACACCATGTATCCATTCTCCTCTTGGGGAAGTGCACATACGTTTTCAGTGCCCTACCAGTCTATAGACACAGGTGCCGAAGCACAGCCAAAGCTGCTGCTGCTGCTGTTAAACAGTTTTCTTTCTGTAGGAAACTCAACCAAGTGAGTCCTCATCTTTCTGAGTTTGCTAATCTGTCTCATAATGCCCTCTAGACATTTTTGTGACCTAGCACATATTTACTCAGTGTTGATAATTTCATTCCTGTATCAATGCAGGACGTTGAATGATTCTGCTTGTTTTTGTTCCATTAGGCCAAACATATCAAATATACTTCGGTATTCTTTTTTCAGAGATAGAATACTTATCATAGTTTTTATTTAATGAGGTTGAATTTTGTTATTTTTCTATTAGGACATAAAATAACAGCCCATGTTGTGATTTAAAAATTGTATAATTCTTATAATCAGAACACTATGGATTCTTTTCAGGTTTAGATTGGTTACATTGAGGCTTTCCCAGAAGTTTTTTTTTTTTTTTCTTTGTCAATATGTCATTCTCTAGGTGACATAAATGTTGATTTCAAGGCCTGCAGACAGTGGTTTCAACAACTCTTCTGATTTCAGATGCATTACTGGTGCTCTGTCTTCGTAAACGTAATAACGACATATACGATATAGTGGAAAACACAAAAAACCCTCACCCTCCAACCTCTTGTGTTTTTTATCTTCCCTACATGAAAGCAGATGTATAAACTAAATGAATCAATTGCAGTTTTGCTGTATTATATGATTTCTGAAGTGACTGATACTGCAACATTATTATCCTGCAGCATAGACTATCTGCTTGTGTATGTTTGCATATGCTCATGTTTAGGTGAAGATCTGAATTTTCAGTGTCAATGGAACTAAACAAAAGACTTGTAAACCTCACTGAGATGAAACTGCACCAAAATCTTGTCCCTGATTTTAAGCAGTAAAAATGATTAATAAGTCTTGTGCTTCATTACATAATCATTTTGACACATTTATCTTTGTTAGGTTGAATTGTGTAGAATTAAAATCTTAATTCTAAAAGCTGAAAATATCACATTTCCTTTAAAATACGTTTTATTATGTTCGATGACTTAATTCTTTTGTTTGCTTATAGCAACAGTTTCATCAATTCTAGAATTATGGTTCTGGAATTCATGTTTCTGACTATAACCCATTATGGAATTATAACTGGAAGAATTAGATCATCCAGTGAATACAATGAAATGTTTTAATAGTCTTTAATATGCACGTGGCATTGATATTTATAGACCCGATTATGGTGATGGCACTGCACTGCAATATGGTTTGCTCAGAAGTAACTGTTTCTCAGTTGGGATTTTAATAGTAATAATACAGTGAGTGTTATCCCGGATTTCTTACTGGCACCTCTGCTAGGCAGACAAGCACCCATGTGCTCCAGTGTATGATGTTTTGTTGTGTTTGGTAACAAAGGGTGCCCCATCCTATCCTTACAGTGCTCTCTCTGGCTCTGTTTTGGAAATGGGGTATGCTTGGAGGCAGGGTTGTAGTGCAGAGGGAGCTGATCTGGCGGTGGCTATTCTGAGCTGTTTGAATCCTGCACCTCCAGCTTTGCACATTGCACAGCTCCTCACACAAGTTGAGCTCTGTCTGAAGCTCCTGCACAGCTTCACTTACCTGCTTTGAAAAGGGCTGAGAAGAGGGTGAGAGAATGAGTTTGGGATGGAGTATGGGGGAAAGTTGAAAGCATCAGCTGCTACTGTAGTGTATTTCCTTTCATTTATAGAGACCAGGGCAATGTACAACCAAGGGAACAATGTAAATAGCGCAGCTGTTACAAGAACTTGATTTTAGTTTGACTTAAGTGAAGAGGTTCCAAAATACAAAGTGAAATCCTGCTGGAAAGCTGCTGGTAAACTGAGAGTCCTCTTGTGTGCAGATTTTCTGGGATAAAATTGAACCATCCTGACGAAGTTGCTTATGTTATTTAGGATTATACTTTTTTTTTAAAAGTTCTTTTAGAAATCTTGTTTCCCATTATAGCCATGAAATCCCCCATATCATTCTACATTTAAATGCTTTATCTTTCATATCCTGTACTATCATATAAGTACAATGTCCATTTCTGGTATTTTTAAATTTACAGTTGCTAATTGTTTCTCTTTAATTTAGGATTTCATCCAGTAGGAAAATCGACCAAAAATCTTTGTTATCTTATTCTACATTAATATTCAGATTTGTTCTTGCTTTTGCAGATCTGATAGATATCATTTTAGAGAATCACCAGTTTGAGACTAGGTCTTTTGTTAAGGTAGAGAACAATATTCAGATAAGCAAAGAGCAATCCTTTCTCCCAGAACCTGCATGTAGGGAGAATTAGGAGTAGGAAAGCTATTTTTGACAAGCCTTAGTAATAACGTATTTAATTTTATTTTAAAATAGTCATCAATGCCAAACACACAGAGTTCCTCTGGCTCTTCTTTTGCTCAGTTGCAGCTTTCAATGATTTTGCTTTTTCACAGCGTAAGCTTCTTTCCTTCCTTTCTCTATTTTATTTATTTAGTTTTTCTCTTCCAGGAGGAGGGGGCAATTTTCCCCTTAATTCTCCACTGTATATTAGACAACTCTATTAATTATTATAGACTGTTGTTGCAGCTCCCTGACCTTCACATCAGGTCCTATCTCTCTGTTCTAAATGCATTGTTTTAATGATTCTCTCCCCCCAACCTTCCCCCCAAAAAATTTCAAGGAAAGCTTTGATGTGGCTTTAGCTGCCTCCAACGTCTGGCCGCATCTCAGATGTGTCACCTATGCCGGGAGGGAATAAGGAAATCACGTTTTGAATGGTAATGATAACATACTAATCACTTCCTTTCTTTGAAGATGGAAGCGAGATATTCTGTCAGCTTCCCTGGCTGCTAGAGCTTGGAGGCACTGGTCTAGGTGTATTAGCTTAAGTGTGCATGTCAATACAGCTTGCATCTCCAAGATCCATGGGGGCTCATTAGAGCAAGGTAGATCGTTTCTCTCGACAGCCACTCAGATAATGTGTGTGGCACCTCCTTTTTTTTATTATTATTATTATTAGAAAGCATTTCCACGACTTTAAATGACATCTGTCAACAACACAAAGTTACAGGAGTTATGGTTGCATTTTTTTCTTTCTTTTTGACCGGGCACCAAAACTGATTTGAGCAGGGAAGGTATTAATTTATTAAATACTTGTATACATATACAGACATACACATATACAGATCTACATACTCATGTATTTCTAAGTATCTGGACTTGCATATATTCTTATTCATTCCCAGTCATTATTAGCTTGTAAGTCTGTTTGGGCAACCCGAAGAGATCTAATGTGTAGTTTAAAAAAAATCTCAATGTAGAAAAAAAAAGTCTGGAAGCTGAGAATTTGGGGCTAATCCTCTAATCTCCCCCATGTAACATAATGTAAAAGTGAGAACAGAGGTATATGTAACTTTTCTAGTTTTAGGTTACAGTCTGAAATACTGTATGTTAAAAGTTCACCTTCAACCTAATGCCATCTATATTTGGGAATAGATTCACAGTTTTGTACATCTGTATAAATGGAGAAACACGTGTCTCTTGTTTCTTGCTGGTTGTTCCGAGTTGTCCTAAAACTACAAGTTCTGCTTAGTATTCTGTTTTAGTAGCATATGTTGTTCTGTATGGCATCTTGCTACACATCCAAAATTGAGTAGCATTCTCTTAAAAATAAAGTTTCTGTTTAAAAATTACTCTCTGTAGGAATCAAAGAAACAAATGGGTTTTTGAAATGATTGCATTAAAAATACAAATGGGGATCACAGATCTATGCAAGTATCTCATCTCAGCTGAAACACAAAATATCCTTTGGCTCTGGTTTTCGTATGTTTGCAGTGTTTTGGAGTAAGATTTATCAGGACCACATACACCACAGGTTGCCTTTTAAAACAAAAAAAAAGTGGATGGTCCATACATGATTGATTGGGAATCCGTCCATTGTAGAGGTTCTTATAATGGAAGAGTTGCTAAAAATTAACTGTAATGGGTTATGACACCCCCACCCACAAATGTTAGGGCATCGGAAGGCATTATTTTTAAAAAAGGCAAAAAAAGAACATTGTAGACGGCTGTCTGATTTTTTTCTCCCTTTTTCTTTTTCAGAGGGCACATCTGCTCGATAACACAGAGAGGCTGGAAAGGTCATCTCGGAGACTAGAGGCTGGATACCAAATAGCAGTGGAAACCGGTAAGAATTCTGAGAGTGAGCAAATTGTCTTGCTTATGCACAGCAGTCTTCACAACACATGACATTTCAGGGAGACTTCAAAGGAGTAGCAGAGACAGCAGCCCGAGATGTGGTTTACATATTGGGGAGACAATTGGGAGCTTATTTGCGCTTATCTTTTTTCAAGTTAAAAGGCATGACATCTACTGAAAACAGTTCCTGAGGTTTAAAAGTATACATCTGAAAAGAGATGGAATACTTTGTCTAAATTCTACATTTGTCTTAATATGCAGTTACATGTTGTCAGTTTACCCACCCGCAATGATTGCTAGCACACCATGCTGCCTCCAGTTGTTTGCGCCTTTACATTTTATTCACATATGTAAAAATTAACATTTTAATCAGTCTAAATGATGTGAACTTGGGACAAAGAAATAACGATACCCAGTTTACTTTGCATATTTTTTCCTAGTGTTGGAAGTGTTTCCTAATGATTCTGTATTTTTTTTTTAATTATGAACAGAATGTGTAATTGGGTATGGGAAAAAAAGTCACAGCAAGCTAATGTTCATAATAATCTTACTAGCATTAATTAATACTATTCAAACTTTTGGTTTGAATTAACACTAGTTTTTAATTTCAGAAAACATATTTCCAGTTTGACTTCCAAGACTAGTCTACTTAAAATAGACAAGCTTTTCAATTATAAATGTTCATGCAATGATTTTATGTTTTTACATAGTAAATAAATACCTATTAACACCATAGTAGTCATCAGTTTCTTATTATTTAGCTATACTTTTTGTTTTGTTTTGCAAAGTATAGGTTGTAAATAATCTATTCTGAATATTTTGGATAGTTTGCTCTCAGTTATACTAGCCACTGAAATATGTGACCAACAGTATTTCCATTGACTTTTTACAAATTTAGTGTTACAAAAATGTTTATTTGGAAAGAGCAGGTATAATGAAAGTGATCCCAAATAATGTCTTTGATGAATGTCTAGTGTTTTTCTTTCTGTGGGTTCATGGGTAGCCAGCCCCTATCGGCTGGTTTATGTGATGACACCAGGGAACTGAATATTGAACAATATTGGCTTTGTATTAATGGTGAGAAAACTGAAGACACCACAGACTTTCCTAAACATGGGCAGCCCGTCTTTCTAAGGTTATAGATAGCTTGGCTCTTTGTCCTGATGAGAATAAAAGGTAGCTTTTGTGTGTCCTTTCTGTTTGGGTCACTTTGTGAAGAATGTGACGTATGGAAAGAGCCCTGAACATGAGACCGCAGGAGCAAGCTGTGGTTCTGCTCTTGTTTGTGTGATACTGAGTAAGTCACATGAACTCTCTGAGCCTCAATTTCTTCTCTTCAATAAAGCAGAAATAATACTCTTCATCTCAAAATATTCTCCAGTAATTGTGGTATAGTTTAAATGTTTTATGCACTGTGAAGCACATATACAGATGTAAGTATTATTAGTATATGGCCTTTGATGTTATACACTCTTTAATCTTTCTTTATTTCACAGAAAATAATTTTTTGGTGTGACTGAAATTTATATATATTAAAGGAGTAGAACCAATATGTTACTTGGCCAATCCTTGGGAAATGTGGCACTGTCTCTGCTGCACATCACAGTCATTAAGGGGACTTTCCGGGCCGGCGCCATGGCTCAACAGGCTAATCCTCTGCCTGCAGCGCCGGCACCCCAGATTCTAGTCCCGGTTGGGGTGCCGGATTCTGTCCCGGTTGCCCCTCTTCCAGGCCAGCTCTCTGCTATGGCCCAGGAGTGCAGTGGAGGATGGCCCAAGTGCTTGGGCCCTGCACCCCATGGGAGACCAGGAGAAGCACCTGGCTCCTGGCTTCGGATCAGTGCTATGTGCCGGCCGCAGCGGCCATTGGAGGGTGAACCAATGGCAAAGGAAGACCTTTCTCTCTGTCTCTCTCTCTCTCACTGTCCACTCTGCTTGTCAAAAAAAAAAAAGGGGGGGGGGACTTTCCTTGACTGAACATCCAGTGGTGAACCTCTTTCCACATGGGACTGCCTTGGGGTCAGGGGTCTTCTTGCCATGACAGTGGTCACAGGGCTTGATTTGGTTGATGAAGTATGTTGTGGGGAGTCTTTTTTTTTTTTCCTTTTACTATGCCATTCATGTAATTTCTTCCCAAAGTGGAAGGAACTCATCACTTGGACTTTTTCGTAGAACACAATGGTATATTAACCATAAAGATTTAAAAAATTAGACATTTATTTGTCATATAAGACTTGGGAACTTCTGAAGGAGTATAAAACCAAGTGTGGGAAGAATAAGAATGGGCTTGTGGTGGTAAAGACAGATGTGCTGCTGCTCCTGCATGGACAGGAGCCATCATGTTAATGCATTTTATTGGACATGTTTGCAGATGGAGTGAAAAATGAGAAGGCAGGATAAAATACATTCTTTCTGTCCTGCTTCTTATTGAAGGAATGTTGAAACAATGCACTGTGGTGACCCTGTTGCTTCTGTATTGTCTGCTCTCCTGCTAGTCCTCAACTTCATCGTACCTATTTTATCTAAGGCTTTGTGTTTTGACTGATGTAAACTTATGGAACTTACCATTTTGTTACAGTAGCAATAGAAGAACAATGACTTTTTAAAGGATTTATGTTTTTGATTGAGAGGCAGAGAGATGGAGAAGCAGAGAGAGGTCTTCCATCCGCTAGCTCACTCCCCAAATGACCACAATGGCCGGAGCTTGGCCGATCCAAAGCAAGGAACCAATAACTTCCTCTGGCTCTCCCACATGGGTGCAGGGGCCTAATCCACTGCTTTCCCAGGCCATTAGCAGGGAGCTGGATCAGAAGTGGAGCAGCTGGGTCTTGAACCAGCGCCCATATGGGATGCCAGTGCCACAGGCGGATGCTTGACCTACTATGCCACAGCACTGGCCCCTAAAGGAATACTTTTTATTAATTAATGCCTTCTTGAGGAAAAGACATGGAAGAGCTAGTATGATTTTTGAAACAGCACAAAAGAGGAAAATGGTTTCCAAGTACTATAGTCTGAGAACTAGTTTTATATTACAAGTTTTCACCAATCTGCAGCAAACTGAGAAATGGGGCAGAATGTATTGATTTTTGTGTAAAGCGTATTTTATTCATTTAAAGTGCTGCGCCTCGGGTGCCAGTATGTGCTGCAGTGAGGTAAGCTGCTGCTCGCAATCCTGGAATCCCATATCGGAGCACTGGTTCACGTCCCAGCTGCTCCACTTCTAATCCAGCTCCCTGCTCATGTGTCTGGGAGAGCAGCAGGGATTGACCCAAGTGCTTGGGCCCCTGCCACCGATGTGGGAGACCAAGATGGAGGTTGAGGCTCCAGCTTCAGCCTGGACCAGTCCAAAGCATTGCAGTCATTTGGGGGGTGAACAAGTGGATGGAAGATCGATTTCTCCTTCTCTCTCTCTTTCTTTCTCTTCCTCCCCAACCTCAAATAAATAAATAAATAAATAAATAAATAAATCTTTTTCTTTTTTAGTACAAGAGCTCTACTTTTTCCAAGATAATATTTTTCCTATTTTGGGGTTAAAAAAAGAAAGGATGGTTTTATGATACAGTAGCAATAGATAGAAAATATACGTTTGGCTTTCTCTTCACCTGGAAAAGTAATGAAACTGGTAGGCCTATTTTGGACCCTCTGAAATTTGGTTGTTTTTTGGTTCCTGTTTTTGTTTTTGAAATTTTACTTGTCTACAAAATCTGGCAACTGTTCCCTGATGTACTAAACTAGAGAAAGAGAAAAATCCCATTATCTGGCCCTGTCATTGGTCAGCTGTGTTACTTTGAGAACTCCCTTAACCTCTCTGCATATGCTCTGATATTTGCCACATGGAAACTTGACATCAGATACTTGCTATCCCGTAAGATTATGAAGTAAAATAAGACCATATCTAAGGAGGGCTCTGTAGAAGTTGCCATTTTTATAAGTTACTATCAGCAAAGATACTAACTTAATCTTCATAATGATTGGCAAAGATTTCAACAAAAATCTGTAAACTTTTCTATTCATTAACTTAGTGGTCATAATTCACAAATTTTATACAGAGAATAGTATGGAATGGGACAGGATGGTGTGGAATGAGTATTTGAATGTGATGGTCTTCTTAACAAGTAATGAAATTCATCTTCTAAAATTTAGCCGTTTTGGGGCGGGCATTTAATGCAATGGTTAAGAGGTCACTTGGGACACCCATATCCTGCATCAGAGTGCCTGGGTTTGAGTCCCGGCTCCACTCTTGCTAATGCACAACCTGGGAGGCAGCAGGTAATGGCTCAAGTACTTGGATCCCTGCAAGGGAGATCTGGATTGAGTTCCAGGCTCCTGGTTTTGGTGTGAGTCAGCCCTGGGTGATGCAGGCTTTTGGGGAATGAACCAGTGGAGGCAATCAATCAATCAATCAATCTCTCTCTTTCTCTCTCAATGAAAATAAGAAAAAATAAAATCCAGTCACTTTTTGTTTCTACGTTATTTTGTCAAACAGTCACTGTCTCTTCAGGAATGGCTACTCAGCAAAGGGACATATATCCAGAGTTTGGTATGAGGAAAAAATACATGATTCTGAGTGCCATTAACACCCTGATATGCATTGAATTGAACACCAATCATGGTTTTTGTTTGTTTGTTTTTTTGTGGATCCTTTCTATCAGAGAAGACTGGCAAAGTTAATTGAACAATTCTAGTAAACGACAGATAGAAGAATAAGTGACATTAAAATAAAAGCAGGTGGGGCCGGTGCTGTGGTGTAGTAGGTAAAGCCACCACCTGCAGTGCCGGCATCCTATATGGATGCCAGTTCAAGCTCCACTTCCGATCCAGCTCTCTGCTATGACTGGGAAAGAAATAGAAGATGGTCCAAATCTTTGGGCCTCTGCACACATGTTGGAGACCCAGAAGCAGGTCCTGGCTCCTGGCTTCGGATCGGCCCAGCTCTGGCTGTTGCAGCCATTTGGGGAGTGAACCAGTGGATGGAGGACCTCTCTCGGTCTGTTTGCCTCTGCCTTTCTATAACTGTGCCTTTAAAATAAATAAATTAATTTAAAAAAATAAAAGCATATACTAGAACATTGCAAACTAAGATTTCTATCAAGAAGCAAATTAGCAGGGGGCATTTGGCATAGCAGTTAAGACACTGTTTTGGATGCCAACATCTTATATCATAGTCGCTGAGTTTGGGTTCCATCTCTGCTGTTGATCTAGGTTCCTGCTAATGTGCATCCTGGGAGGCAACAGGTGGTGGCTCAGGCACTTGAGTCCCTCTGCCACCAACATAGGAGAGACCCAGATGGAATTCTGAGATCCTGCCTTCAGCCTGGCCCCATACTGGCTGTTGTAGGCATTTGGGGAGTGAACCAGCAGATAGAAGGCACTCCGTGTGTGTTTCTGTTTCTCTCTTTCTCTTCCCTCAGGCCTTCAAATAAAATAAAGATGAGTAAATAAAAATATTTTTTTTAAAAAACACAATTACCAGATTCATTAATGGAGGCTCCTTGGGAGCAATTGCCTGAGCCATTGGCCAGATGGAGCTCACTTTTCTCTTAAGCTCTCGTCCTGTTGTCTCTGAGGAAAATCGTGTCTTCCTTCTTTCAGTTACTACTAATAGGCACTATGACGTTTATGTGTGGAAAAACTTACTTTGTTTGAGGTCAGAGACTTAATACTTAAAACTTTGGGTTTTCTGCCCTTTAGTCTGAAATAACATTTCCTTTTTTCCCTGAAGTAAATATCCCAGAATTATATCAGGAACAAAACCACTGGAAGCTGAATGATTGATAAAAGAAATATGCTGAAAGAAAAATTATACAAGGGCAGAAATTCAAAACTCCCTGTCTCCTTTCAGTGGATACAGTGTAGTTTAAGATCCTGTGCTTTGGATGGGCCCAGTGCGCTTGGAGCCACTTGTTTGCCCACATTCAGCCTCATTTCTTGGAATCGTGATTTGTCCCATTTGCTGCCTTTGGTCCTGACATCCCTGGGGACCTGAGCATTATGAGTCAGTGTCCCTTCTCTCAGTAATCACTGTGAGCCAAGTGGCTTTGACTCCCATTTGGCCATTGATGTCTCTACAACAGAGTGCTAGGCTTCCACCAGCCTCTGTGCCCTCAGGAAGAGGTGCCCCATCCTTCACCCAGGGTCCTATGGGAGTAGTGACTGGCAGTGTTGAAAATACTACAGTGTTGATTGAGCGCTTCATAGAGGCCACTCTCTGTTTCAGTACTGTATATTCCTGTTCTAGTTACTCTTTAGCACGACCCTAAATAGGGATTGTTTTCTCATTTTGCAGGTAAGAAAACAAGCTACTGAGAGATTAAGTCATTTGCCCACACTTACAAAGCTAGGAAATAGTACAGCCAGACTATCTCATTTCCATATTCTTAGCCAATAGACTGCTCTGAAATACGAATGCCACTAATATCCAACACCTAGAGTTGTCAAACTGATCTGTTGTAGTCAAAATGTGTCATGTTCTTGCCTCTGTTAATTTCTTTCCCCCATAATTTATTTAACAACTGTTGAATACTCTGTGCCATGTGCTGAGTTTACAATAGTAAATGAAGACAGTGAACGTACCTTGTCTCAGGCTGCTTCTATTACAGGGAGGAAGTAGGCAGGCTGAGACAGGTACTTTCTGAAATTAATAAATAAATGGTCAGGTTCATTTCAGATGGTAGTAAAATAAGTCAGAGTATTAAGGAGCAACTGATGAAAGCTGCCATAGGTTGGCTGGTCTGAAAAGATCTCCCGGAGAAGCGGCCTGTGAGCTGTCTTGAATGGTTCAAAGAAGCCGTCTGTAAGCGAATCCAGGAAAGATGATGCATGCCAGGCAGAGGGGAGAGCAAGTGCCCAGGCTCTGAAATGACAGGGGCTGGGGATGTTCAGGCCGCACAAAGAAGGCCAGCCTGGCTGGAGTGAAGGGATAAGGGGGCTAGTACATGGTTAGGTTAGTGTTCAGGCAGGAAGCAGGTAGTGAAGCCATCGGATATGGGAAGAAGTCTGCAGTCCAAGGAGATCATGTGATCATGTGATCATCCAGTGACTCTCAGCGGGGGTTATAGGTGTGGAGGGCTGAAGAGTGGAAACAAGGAGACATACGAAGAAGTTTATTACAGCAATCACAGATTTGGTCCTTTGGCCAGGTGAAATTACTGATGGAGGGATTTGATGGTGAGCATGTAGGAGAAATCAAATCCATTTTGAACAGCATCAGAGACAAGGAGCTCAAAATCCATCATTGATTCTTTTAACAGTTGACCCGAGTTCTCATACTTATTAGTATTCAGGCCTGGTAGGGCTTTATAAACAGACAATGTCCAGTCCATCAGCCTGGCAGGAACAGACATTTGTGATGGTAAATCTGGGTTGAAAACTAGGATTATGGTCCTTTGTATGCAAAATGATGACAATGATACCTATTTTTCTTTTTTTTTTTTTATTTAGTAAATATAAATTTCCAAAGTACAGTTTATGGATTACAATGGCTTCCCCCCCATAATTTCCCTCCCACTCGCACCCCCCCATCTCCTGCTCCCTCTCCCATTCCATTCACATCAAGATTCATTTTCAATTATCTTTATATACAGAAGATAGATTTAGTATATAATAAGTAAAAATTTCATCAGTTTAATGATACCTATTTTTCAGAGTTCATGAGAGACACAGTGTATATAGAAGGGTTAGTTAACTGCTTAATAAAAATATAGTATTTTATAAATCTCTGTCTTCGTTTCAGATATGTTCTGATTTTAAGTGCATACTGTGACTTTGGTTAATTTTGTTTTTATATAAGGAGGAAATGGGTTAGTTCCTTTACCCAAAGTGAGGGTCTGGATACCAACATTGGTATCACCTGGGAACTTTTAAGCACTGCAGGATCTCAGGGCCAACCCCAAGTCTACTGAATCAGAATCTGCTTTTATCAAGACCAGCTATGATTTGAGTGTTAAATGCCTGTTTTTTTGGTTTTAGTATTGAGTCTGTGGTTTATTTGTAGTAGAAAAAAGTCACTGCTTTGAATTTCATGTAAATGCGTGTAAAATTTAAGGCAGGTAGCTAGATATAGTTAGCACCTGCACTGACTCTAAAATAAAAAATATGGTTGTATCTCTTAATGTAAATATTAGTGGCATTAGATATAAGGATGGTCTTATTTAGGAGCTACCAAGATTCTTCATGTTGCCTTAGTTAGGAGTGTGTGAGTAGACATTACTCAGTAACTAGTAATGTATCCTGTAACGCAAAAGGAACTCATTATACCAACTTTATATTTGACAAACGCATTTTACTCTTATATCTAACACCATTTACAATCATATTTATTACAAGAATATATCTTGTTTCATTAGGGAAATGCAAAAATGACTTTATGAGTAAAAATAATGACACTGTTGTATAACTGCATGTTCTTAGAAAAAACAAAATGTTTACTACACATACCTTATTTGTTGTAGATTTAATGACAGGGGATTCTGTGCATTTTTGTTTTGATAGTTTCCTTACAAGTTCTGTTTCTCACTATGAAGATTATCTCTTAAAGAAATAGAAATATGGGGGTCGGTGTTGTGGCATAGAGGGTTAAGCCGCTGCCTGTAGCACCACCATCCCATATGGGCATCAGTTAGAGTTCTGGCTGCTCCACTTCTTATCCAGGTCCTGCTAATGTGCCCAGGAAAGCAGCAGAGGATGGCCCAAGTGCTTGGGTCCCTGCATCCATGTGAGAGACCTGGAAGAAGCTAGTGGCTCCTGGCTTTGGCCTGGTCCAGCCTTGGCCATTGTGGCCATTTGTGGAGTCAACCAGTGGATGGAAGACCTCTCTCTGTAACTCTAACCTTTCAAATTAGTAAAATAAATCTTTAAAAATAAATAAACGTATGGATTTCACTTTAATTTCAAAATGTCTAAACTCTGTTATAGTTATCTAATCTTAGGAATATATATCCACTGGCATGTTTTACATGATATATTCAGATTATTTTTGCACTTGATGGTTATCTCATCAAAATTTTAATTCATTTGGAGTAACAGTGTTAGCCAGAGAAGCATGAAGAGAGAGAGAGAGAGAGAGAGAGAGAGTTTTTCACCTGCCGGTTCACTGGACAGAGCTGTGCCGATCTGAAGCCAGGAGCCAGGAGATTCTTTCGGGTCTCCCACGTGGGTGCAGGGGCCCAAGGATTCAGGCCATCTTCTACTGCTTTCCCAGGCTGTAGCAGAGAGCTGGATCGGAAGTGGAGCAGCCAGGACTCAAACCGGTGCTCAACTGGGATGCTGGCACTGCTGGTGGCAGCTTTACCTGCTACGCCACAATACCGGCCCCAACAAATAAATTTTATAGTATAGCTTTTTAATGAGAATGAGATAATTTGTGAACTACTGTTTCATTTTCATCTCTATTTTAAGAGTTCTTACAGGAAAAGCAATCAATATATGGCATGCACTTAAATTTTCTTCAAGTCAAACAAAATATGCTTCATGTTCAGAACATTTTAAAGAATCTGAACAAGTGCATTTTAATAGTTGGGATGACTTCCTTTATATCTTTGTTTCCAAGTCTTGGCTGAACTAATGATGGAGTGTTCCAAAGCCTTTCGTGTGGTTACATGGAGGTTGTGCAGTTTAAGAGCACAATATTGCAACTTTATCACACTCCATATTTTGTTTCTTGATGTTTTCTTTCAACTCATCTTATTATTATTTTGATCAACTTGTTGTAGAATTCATTCAGAAATTTTAGTCACTTTGGGTAGTATTTATTTAGGTAAAGATGTTACCAGACTCAACGCCATTCTTTTGATCATCTCAGTTTACTGCACATATACTGACACCGTCTCCCTCTCCTTATCCCATTCTCCCTCTCCTTACTGTATCATCTTTCTCCTCTTCTTCCTCCTTTCCTCCCTCACTCTCCTCTTCAAAAAACATTTTAAAGGTTCACCATGCTATGTAGAATATAGTACGTAGATTTGAAAATATAAATCCTCAAATCTATTAGTTTATAATCTATAGAAAAGATTAATGGATAAAAGAATACACAATAATATAAAGTAATGATGAAGCATTTTGATGTTGTCATCCAGCTTGGAACTGTACTGACATCTCCTGCAAAGTATATCAGAGTTTACTGATAAGTCATTTTTAAGACTTCAAGAAAATAGACTCAAAAAATATTCATGACATCTTTCTTGCACTTAGAGCATCTATGCATTGGTAAAAGAATAAATTTCTTGATTCTCAGTTATTAGTGAGAGTTGTATGAGATTATATGAAAGAAGGTGAATATTGTGTTTTATTATTCAACAAGCTTTCATCGAGTCCAGCTGAGTGCTAGTTGCTACCGGGATACAAAGCTAGCAAGACAAGCCAGCTGTCACAGTCATGGGTTCTCTGAGTAGCAAATTTTATGTCCATTAATGCTGATGCAAGTGCAGAATGTAGTTCAGAAATTCTGCCATGTCCAAATTATTAGAGAAATAGCAAATTAGCATCTTATGTTCTATAAAAACATAGGATTGTGTAGTTGAACTAATATTAACTACTTATTTTATTCAACCATATAAACTTTACACAAAAACTTTTTTTAGAAATATTAAACTTTAGGCCGGCGCCGTGTCTCACTAAGCTAATCCTCCACCTGCGGCGCCGGCACACCGGGTTCTAGTCCCAGTCGGGGTGCCAGATGCTGTCCTGGTTGCTCCTCTTCCAGGCCAGCTCTCTGCTGTGGCCTGGGAAGGCAGTGGAGGATGGCCCAAGTGTTTGGGCCCTGAACCCTCATGGGAGACCAGGAGGAAGCACCTGGCTCCTGGCTTCGGATCGGCACAGTGCGCTGGCCATAGCGGCCATTTGGGGGTGAACCAACTGAAAAAGGAAGACCTTTCTCTCTGTCTCTCTCTCTCACCATCTAACTCTGCCTGTACAAAAAAAAAAAAAAAAGAGTTTCTCTTCATTATTTTGGGTGATGGAATGTTTTCAGCATCTGAAGGACATCTCTGTTTGAATAGATACTTTTTAAGTGCTGAGACTTGCATGACCATATCCTGTGAGTTTTTAAAAGTTTTCCTGGGCTGGCGCCGTGGCTCAACAGGCTTATCCTCCGCCTAGTGGCGCCGGCACACCAGGTTCTAGTCCCGGTCAGGGCGCCAGATTCTGTCCTGGTTGCCCCTCTTCCAGGCCAGCTCTCTGTTATGGCCCGGGAGTGCAGTGGAGGATGGCCCAAGTGCTTGGGCCCTGCACCCCATGGGAGACCAGGAGAAACACCTGGCTCCTGGCTTCAGATTAGCAAGATGCGCCGGCCGCGACGGCCATTGGAGGGTGAACCAATGGCAAAGGAAGACCTTTCTCTCTGTCTCTCTCTCTCTCACTGTCCACTCTGCCTGTCAAAAAAAAAAAAAAAGAAAAGTCTTCCCAAGTTGTAAAGTAATTATTTTCGATGTGTACTTATCACTTACTTTATAATTACAAGCATGTTAAATTCTACTATCTTGAAAAGCCTGATTCTATTCTGAAGAGAATAGAGGCAACTATCATTTGGGGTAGAGCTCTTAAAGAGTATTTTCACGTTGTGATTAAATTTGTGAGGTTCTCTGAGATATTGGTGTGCTCTATAGTGGTAAGAAAAGAATGCCATTTAAACCTTATTTGGAGAACCTTCGCCTTAGGTGGTCCAAGTGAATTCATAGGATTCACTTTTAATCCATTAAAAAGCATTACACTCATTTTTAAAGGTGCCTTGCCTATCGCTTTTCCAGTTGGTCTGTAAGGTACACATGAAGCCATTCTTACTCTCTCGCATCTCTGAGTTGAGAAAAAGAATGACGACCAAAGCAGATCGCTAAAATGCCAATTTACTTTCAAATATTACAGTGAAGGACGGTTAAGCTTATGACCTTGTTGCACTGTACTTATATAACTTTCTTTGGGCTTTTTTTTTTTTTAATCAGGCTTATTTTTCCCTTTGAGTCTGAATTCTAGTGCCCAGAAGTTTTCCTTTCAGCAGTGTTTATGTATTTAACAGAATTTTCTGAGGTGGGTGCTACAGAATTGTCACAGCATGGGTTCGCATTGGACTAAGACTTTGTGTACGACTTATATCAAGTGGAAAACTTGATGGGCATGAGCTTTTTAAATGGCTTTTTTTGTGTGCTCTACATTTGAAGCTTTCGACTATATTTCCTGTTGGGCTACAGTGTTTTCCACTGTTGGCACAAGAGAACAAAGTTAACATTAAAAAGTAATTTTTTATTGAAGAATATGTTTTTCTAAGTCAAGTCATTATCAAAGAGACTGTCGTGGTAGGTCATCATTCATGTTTGGCATTGAGCTGCCCTTTTGCATCTTAAGATATAAACTCTAAGGCATAGTTAAATAAATATCTATTTATTTAGAAACAGGAAGAAACCACTTGGAAACCAGAAAAGGAAAAAGCTCTTTGAAAATTGTCCCTTTTGGAGGAAAAATAAAGCATGTTGTTAGGTAGTCTTACCATACCTTCCAGGTCACTCATTTCATTGTGATCATTTACCTAACATCCCCATCCACATTGAATGGTTATGATTTCCATTCACATAAAATATCAATGCAATGAAGCTAATTTTCTTTATTTCTATTTTCAAAGTTAATTGAAGCACGTGGCACTTAAGAAGAGCATAGTGGATCCTTAACATGTATTCAGCAAACAGTTAGTAAGCTCTTTAGAAATTAGAATTGGGTTCATTACCCTTGTACTGGGCAATAGTTGATTTCTGAAATAGGAAGAAAAATACTGCCTTAAATTAATATCATTAGCATAATTTGCATTTGAAATAGGGTGGAGGGGAAATTTAACCCACCTAAAAGGTAAAAATAGATTGTATGTCATTTAGGAAGGCAAAAACCCTGGCACTACCCTGTCCTAGGCACTTGGAATATAAAGTTCCTTTAATAGAATAGAGTATCTTTAAAAAAAATGCCTGTGTGGGAAATAGATAGCTATATATCTTTACAACAAATATAATTAGTATTTTTGAACCAGTATGGAGGAAGTAAGCAAGCCTATTTCATTATGTTAGAGAAAAACTCCGAAGAGATGGAATAAGTAAAGAGAAGGGGAGAAGAGAAGGTGGGTAAACTATGCCCCAAGCTAGGCTTTGGGGCAAATGCTTGGTTTGTGAGAATTTTCAGCATGTGTCCTATGGCATATCTAACATTCATCTCAGTCATTAAGTATACTTGAAAGTGATAATATTTATTTTCACTCCAATTTATTATTTCAGAGTAACATGCCCAATTAACCTATCCATTAATGATCATATATACAGTTATTTTATTTAATACATTTTAGAAGTGTGCTAAAAATAACAGTGATCCCATACACAACAGCATTGTGTATCCTGCTGTAAAATTTTCAGTCTACTTTTACATCTGTTACCTCATGTGTCATCAGTCAATAAGTTAACTTATCTGAAATGCACATTACTGGATCAGACTGAGCAGACCTCCCCTGAACTCTTCCCCAGATGCCATGCACCTTACAACCAGAACGTACAGTTTATTAGATTTCATGAAGAAATCAGTATTTTCTGTTTTCCCTTTACCTTATTTAGCATATCTTGGGCTCATCCCTAATGTTGAGTGTCTTTTGCAGATCTGTTGATGAGTAAGCCTGTTACTCAAGCCAACAAGCTAGCAATTTTTCAGTAAGAAAGCTAACCGATTTAAAGGATGTGTCAGTTTTTCTTACTGGCCTTAGTTAGCATAGGACTTTTACAAAGTCATCTAAATTTTTCATGTAGGTAAGTTAAAGAGATTGACTGGAGTGACTTTGTTAATATAAAAAAGAGATCTTAAAAAAAAAAAAAAAAAAACGACGACTCCAAAAGGTAAGCATGAAGATGGATCAACTATCTTATTGCCTCACTGATATTGCCTGCCAGCTGTGAATTTTCTTACTACAATGAATCCCCTCATTTTTATTGCTGTGTGCAAGGCACAGTGTTTCATTTTTCTTCCTACTTGGGCTTCCTGTAGAATACACACCCCATATAGTTCTTTAAATTCTTACTGTTGTGAGAACAAGTAAGTCTTTCTGTTCTCTCCTTTGTTAACTGTAAACCTTGTGGAGCAATAGTTCTTTCGTGCCCTCCGTAAGTTGCTGAACTCTACTCAAATTAAATGCCGTAAGATTATCAGCAGGTTACAAAGGTGGAGTGTGATCCTTCTCTTCCACATCTTTGTATAACCTCGTCTAGATCTGAAAAATGCTAACAAATTCAAAACGAACTCATCACCTCACACCCACCCCTTATAAATTGGGACTGCATATCTTCCACGTGAAAACTAGGAGAGCACACTGCAATTTTTCTTCTTCTTTGAGGATAAAAAAGTTACCTATATAAAATGCATAGGAACTATTTTTTAATCTGAGTGCCAAGTCAGATTGCCTGTCTTCCACCTGCAGTGAAGCAAAATGGAATGTGCTTGGAGCTTTGCAACTAGACAGACCTGGGTTCAAATCTTGGTCTTGCCACTTAATAACTGTGTGACTTTGAGCAAGTTCTTTAGCCTTTCTGAATCTTAGTTTCCTGATACACAAAAATCCTTGTATGTCTTGAATGTCGAAGTTGTCATGAGAGATAAATGAGCCAAAGTATATAGAACATCCGTACCACATTAAGGCCATGCTAGGTGCTTGGTAAAAGTTAGTTGCCATTTGTACTAGCTTGCATGGAAATACTAGCTGCCATTGCAAAGTCCAGTTACTTCAGGGCACTCTCGCAGGAAGATTTGTTTCTCATTGTTGGAAGAGGCTGTCTGTTGCAAGTGAGCAGCTGGCCTTTTGTGTGGTAATTCAGAAATCCAGATTTTTCCTGTCTTGTGGCACTGCCTTGCAGTGGGACTTGACAGCCTCTCTGCTTAGGCAGCAGCCAGGCAGAGAGAGAACACGGAAGACACATCCACGGTGAAGGCTTCCCAGTATCCTTCTGACGTTCCCCTGGCAGGAACTAGCTGCCGTTCCAACTGAAAGAACATTTTCTAATCCCAATTTGATACTATGCAGGAGGGAGAACAAATATAGATGGGCAGTTACTCACCTCTGCCATATATTTATTTTCTTGCCTACTTTGCTACCTCATCAGCAATTAATTAAAATGGTAGTACTTAACAATGTAATGGGAAGAGGTGAACACATAGATGGCTGATAGGCCAGACCAGTGGTTGTAATCTTACAGGATTTTTGAAAAATGAAACTATTTCTCTTATCTACTTTCGATAAATAGACACATTAAAAAGTCTGGTATCGTTTGCTTTCTTCTCGGCCAGGCATTCATTTTCATTCCCTTCTTCAATGTATTTATATTTCTTAGATCTGTAACAGTCTCAACTGTAAGTGTTTTTATTCCGGTGTTGACAATAGATGCAAGTCAGCAAATTTATATATACCGTTTCCAAAGCCTGTGCTGCAAGTGCATTGCAAATTGTCCTAACCAAGAGGAACTTAGGAGACATGGTGATTAAAGATAATGTGTTATGCCGGATGGGATTCTGGAACAGAAAAAGGACATTAGACAAAAACTAAGGCAATAAGAGTAATGTTTGGATTTTAGTTGATAATAATGAATCTCTGTCTGTTTGTTAACTATTGCAGATGTACTATTGCAAGATAAAATGTAATCATGGGAGAAACTGGGTGTGAAATAAACGAGAACTTTGTACTTGTCACGTTTCCTGATTTTCTGAAATGTAAAACTCTTCTGAAATGGATTTAAAAAGTACATTGCAATCCGAGTACTCTTCTACTTACTGAGAACCAGAGTATAATATTGTCACTGCCAGAGACCTGGTCTCCCATTTATGTTTTCTTTTATGGACACTGTTGATAATATGACCAACCTTTAAATAACTGATAGACCTGTCTATTTGAAAGCATCTTGCTCAGGTTTGGGCTCTAAGATTGTTTGCTTCCTTGCTTGCTTCCTGTCTGCCTGCCTGCCTCTCTCTTCTCTCATACCTTTCCCTTCTGAAATGCTTCTAGTAGTTCTGAAAACAACAATATGAACTTTCATCTGGCTGTTGAAAGGATCAGGCTAATAAATATCTCAATTTCATTATTCCCAGAAAATATAGATACATGAGGGGCATTGTCTCAGTGGTCCATCCCTATGTGTCATCTGTAGATGTGTACAAATAGACCATTTTACTTACTAGAATTGTGAGTTAATATTTTTTGTTTTCTAATCTAGAAAGAAGCAACAGATTATGATAATGCAAATAATTGCATAAGAATAATGGGGGAGAGTGGATGTTTGGTGCAGCATTTGGAACACTGCTCGGTATATCCACATCTCACAGTGGAGTACCTAGGTACACGTTCTCTTCCAATTCCACCTTTCTGCTTATCTGTACCCTGGGAGGCAGCAGGTGATGGCAAAGTACTTGGGTCTCTGCCACTCATGGTGGAAGACCCACACTGAGTTCCAGGATACCAGCATTGGCATGGCCAGCCCCAGCTGTTGCAGGCCATTTGGAGAATAAACAAGTGGATGGAAGATATCTGCCTGCTGGCCTCTCTAGTCTGTCTACTTTTCAAATAAAATGTTTTACAAGACTAGTGTCTGCTAATACTAACTGATAGAATTAAAAAGGAGAGAACAATCCAACATGCTGTGCAGGATACACAGCAGACTCATAGAATGGCGGATGTCCTAAACAGCACTCTGGCCTCAGAATCAGCCCTTAAGGCATTCGAATCTGGCTAAAAAGCCCGTGAGAGTATTTCAGGCATGGAAAGCCAAGACACTTGACCAAAAAAAAAAAAAAAAATTACCTAAATGAAAGATCTCTGTGAGTCAGATCCCAGTGGAAAGAACGGGCCATCAAAGAAGGAGGTACCTTTCTCTGAAGGGAGGAGAGAACTTCCACTTTGACTGTGACCTTGTCTAAATATAAGAGTTGGTGAACTCAAAAGGCTTCCATAGCCTTGGCAACTCATGACAAGAGCCTCTGGTGATTACTGACACCATAAACAAGAGTGTCAATTGTTAACAACAGGAGTCACTGTGCACTTATTCCCCATGTAGGATCTCTGTCCTTAATGTGTTGTATTATGTGAATTAACAGTATAACTAGTACTCAAACAGTATTTTTCACTTTGTGTTTCTATGTGGGTGCAAACTGTTGAAATCTTTACTTAGTATATACTAAATTGACTTTCTGTACAGAAAGATAATTGAAAATGAGTCTTGATGTGAATGGTATGGGAGAGGGAGGAGGAGATGGGAGGGTTGCAGGTTGGAGGGAAGTTATGGGGGGGGAAAGCCATTGTAATCCATAAGCTGTACTTTGGAAATTTATATTTATTAAATAAAAGTTAAAAAATACAAAAATAAAATAAAATGTTTTTAAAAAATAAATATTTTAAAAGGAGAGATTGAGATTACATTTAATTTTTCTTCTGAATTTCCTAAAATATTACATTTTAATTGTACAATTAAAAAGAACTTAATCTTTAAGATGCCTAACATCCCTTTTTGAAAAATTATTTCACATCATAGTTTCTCAAATAAACACATACATATACACACAGAGGGTGGTTGGGAACAAGAGAGAGAGGCAGACAGGCAGATGGAAGGAGAGTTCATTATTCTAATTGTTAATATCATGAAGTGGGGCCAGTGTTGTGGCATAGCAGTTTAAGCTTCCACCTATAGCACCAGCATCCTATATGGGCGCTGGTTTGAGACTCAGCTGCTCCACTTCTGATCCAGCTTCCTTCTATGGCACCTGGGAAGGCAGAGGAGGATTGACCAAGTGTTTGGGCCCCTGCAAACAGGGGAGAGACCCTGAAGAAGCTCCTGGCTCCTGGCTTCAGCCTGGCCCAGACCCAGCCATTGCAGCCATTTGGGAAGTGAATCAGCAGATGGAAGATTCTCTCTCTCTCTCTCTCTCTCTCTCTCTCTCTCTCTATCTTTCTCTCTGTATCTCTGCCTTTCAAATAAAATAAAATAATCTTATTTATTTATTTATTTGAAAGGTGGATTTACAGAAAGAGAGAGGCAGAGGCAGAGAAAGAGTAGTCTTCCATCCGCTGCTTCACTCCCCAAATGGCTGTGGTGGCTGGAGCTGGGCCTGTCCGAGCCAGGAGCTTCTTCCAGGTCTCCTACATGCATGCAGGGCCCCAAGGACTTGGGCCATCTTCTTCTACTGCTTTCCCAGGCCATAGCAGGGATCTGGATTGGAAATGAAGCAGTCAGGTGTCAAATGGGCACTCATATGAGATACTGGTGCTGAAGGTGGCTGCTTAACCCACTATACCACAGCACCAGCTCCTAAAAAAAAAATCTTTAAAAAGAAAAAGAAATATCATGAAAACAAGCATTTATAAAAACATAATGTTCAATTATTTTTGTTTTTCTTTATTTAACTGGTCAATTTATGTAATACCAGGATTTGTACCTTAAGATCAATGTCTGAAAATTCTATGTTGAAAGACTTTAAAAGCTACGTTTTTTTAACTTGGCCTATTTCTTAAGGTTGTTCTTGCTTCAGAGTGGTAGTTTTCTGATTTTTCCAAATACACTGTACCCATTTTGGAAAGATTTATATGCGAAGGAAAGGAGAAGTTCAAATCCAGATTTGTTGACACTTGAGATCTTATATTGACCTTAGTAGGTATTAACGTTTTCGATCAATAAAGAGCTGTTATTGACCTCAAAGAAATGTCAATATCTGCCTGTTAATTTGCAGCTTGAAAATGTTACACATTTTGTTCTTCATTATTACCCTACTTACTTTAGCTTTTAAAAAATGTCGTTACTGTTTTTATTAGAGATGATCATGTCTAGCGTTTTAGTTTTGGTGTTTAAGGAGATAATCATTTTATGTGGTAGTCATTCCTGAGTAGTTCACTTTGGTTTCTTATAAAATTAAAGCTGGCTGAGCCTCATGCTGCTCAGAAAAGTGAGATATACTAAATTGTATACTCTCATATAGTTGCTAACATTTGAGATAACTTACAAAATGTGTATCTCATAGCAGTAATATTCTGGCAAGTATAAATGAGAAATGAAAAGATTACATTGGAAACAAGTGCTCTGGAAAGGAATTAATAATTTGTTTTTAGGATAAGTATAGACAAACGTTTAGTGCATACTTCCTCTGTGAATAAACATGTAAAAGCTTTTATGGAAAGACTTCTTGTGTGTTTTGGGTCCTAGAGGTCTGTACTTCTAAAGTTTTATTAACTGTTTAAGTTTTCAGTATTGGTCATGAAGTGGCTTTTCTCATATCATTGTTTTGTTTATTAACACAAAAATGTCAAGTTTTGCATAGCTTGAAATGTCTCAAAATTGTTGCTGAAATTCAAATGTCAGAATACTGCTTCTGCACATACATGACTCTGATATTTCAACTCTCAGAACCTTATGAATGATTCAGTATGGGTTTGGCCTTGTAATGATACAACTTTAAAATGAAGCAGAGCTATTTTAATCTGCTGTAGAGTGTGATGGTCTCATTCAGTCTAGGCATAACACTAATCCCTAAGCCCATTAATAGTCCTTAATGTTTTTCTGTTCTTATGTACTCATTTTGGTAAAGAATTTGAATTTTCATGAATATTCTTTCAGTATTTTGTACCATTGCAAAAAATGTAGCTATTCAATTTTTTGAGCAATAGGATTGGCTTCTTACTTACCTTAATTTGTGGCATTAATTAGTTGCCATGGAAGCCTTGCATTAAAAAAAAAAAAAGATTTTATTTTTTACAGAGATGAATGCTTTCTAGGACATAAATGTTACGTAGAAGCCAAAGACCTTTGAGATAGACCTTCTGTTAATTTACTCTTCCAAAGTTTTCATGGCATTTGTGTGTTTAAAGTTAAGTTTGAGGTGGAATGAGCTTTTAGGATAACAAATCTGACTTTGTCAATTTTACAAAGAAAGCTGAATCTTGGTGACTATTCCCTATTTATTCTTACTGGCCTTAATTTTTTGGTTTACAAGTCTCAAATATTGTTGACCATACTGGCATTTAAGAGTTTGAATAAAATACCTTTACTAGCCCCATATTTTTGTTTTATTTCCTTATCTTAGGGGAGAAATGATTTTCCCCCAAGAAACCTTATCACGACCGGCACCGCGACTCAATAGGCTAATCCTCCACCTGCGCCACCGGCACACCGGGTTCTAGTCGCAGTCGGGGAGCCGGATTCTTTCCCGGTCGCTCTTCTTCCTGTCCAGCTCTCTGCTGTGGCCCAGGAAGGCAGTGGAGGGTGGCCCAAGTCCTTGGGCCCTGCACCCGCATGGGAGACCAGGAGAAGCACCTGGCTCCTGACTTCATATCAGCATGGTGCGCCGGCTGCAGAGACCATTGGGAGATAAACCAACGGAAAAGGAAGAGCTTTCTCTCTGTCTCTCTCTCTCACTGTCCACTCTGCCTGTCAAAATAAGTAAATAAATAAAAGAAACCTTATCACTGGAAGATTGTTACTTCATACATGTTCTTAGAAGCCTATTTTACTTTCTCTTGTAGAAAGTAAAGTTTTGGCAATTAAAATATGTCAACTTTAAAATATGATAGAATCGATATATTTGGGTTCCTGCTATTCTGAAACAAAAATTGTCATTAGGGTCATAACTTGGAGTATGTACTTGACATGTGTCACTTTGCCTTTGCCAGAAGATTGGTGGAAAATAAGCTCTGTAATTAAGTTTTATTGCAAAATTATCTTCGGATGCTCAGCAGTAAAGATACTATTGGGTGATAAGACTGGAGTGGATTTTGTATAAAGCAATTACAGCATGAAGACGACAATCTGAATGGAAAATATTGTTCAGAGTTTTCTATAATCTGTAGAAAACTTAATTTGGTAATGTGTTTAAAATTGCCTCATTTTATAGAGGTGATTATAATCCTTGAGGAATAGTGTAGTTTAAAAAGCAGCACTGGTGAATACGTTTAAGGACCGTTTATATGTGGTGGGAGGAACAATATATATTCATACTTGAGCAATTGTTATCATTTCAAAAAGTTTCTCCACTACTGGAGTTCTTTCTATAAAGCTTGCTTTATCCACTGAGTCCATCTGTCTCTTTAGATAACTGCATATGAAAGTAAGATCAAAATGTCCACTATGTATTTTACTCTCACCCTGGCACACGTCAAGAGGGACTTCTGTTCCAGAGCTCTGTCGTGTCGTTGAAGAAGCATCTGGTGCTTTACAAATTTGATCCCTCCACTCCCGAGTTTAGCCTTCACATTGCAATTACAGACAGGTAAGAACAAAGGTGATGTTCTTGAATTAGGTAGAAAGCCCTTGGTTGAAAGGGCCACCTTCTAGTCAGTTGAGAGAGAGAGAAACCACCCCACTCCCAACTCCAGTTCATGTGTGTTTCCTGGCCTTGTATTCTTTCCCACCAATCAATCAGGACTCACCTAGAGAGTGTCTCATATGAGCAAGTTAGTGTCACATAGTACCAGAATGGTAGAGAGGAAAATCACAGTGTGTGGCTGTGTGAGCCTAGGGACCACATTCCAAGGAGTTGAAAATTCAGTAGTATCATAGAGCCGCAGTTATTTAAAAGATCTGTTTGTTTCCTAATATGGAAAGCATCTTGTTGTCTTCTAGTAATAATTTTTAAAGTAATCTTCTTTAGTAGTCATTTAAAAGGAAAATAATATTTCAGAAGTTACTTTTTCCTTTGTACAGAGAGCTTGGACAAGATAGCTTATTGATTCAATGTACATAAATACTTATCATAGACTTATTGTATAACCCTTACTTTAGGCAATTCATCCAGCTAAATTGCCTCTAAGGCCATCATGAATGAAGACTATAGAGGTTTATCAAGATGAAAATAGCCCATTAAGAATTGATTTGAACCACTTTAGAGAAGCAGAGCCTGAGACCTGGTCCGTGAGGCTTTGGCTAGTAAAAGTTCACTTGGTGCTGGGCATAGACCAGCACCACAGGCCCCAACTCTATTAGTGTGGAGATAAGCTGATTAGGTCTTGTCAATCAAAGGTGCCCATATCTCAATTGAGAGACACACACACTCTCAATTTTTCTTTAAGCATTGAAGCAGGCAACAAAGAAAGAGATGTGTGGTATGCATCCCTACGGTTGTCACCATGCAGGGTGCAAGGGGCCTGTGATGATGTGATGACTGTATTAAAGAGTACATCAATTTGTTTTAAAGTGTTTTGATTTTTTATGGTGGCATTAAGAGAGAGAACATTGTGGTTGCAGCTTTACTAGAAAGCAAAGAGTTCTAGAAGAAGAAAAAAAAAGTGTTTCTTTGAAGCCTACCAGGGCTTTGAATCTTGCTGTGCCAATGGGCGCTTAAGTGCTCCCGTAACTGGCAACCTCAGATCCACCATCAGCTTAGGAACTACGTCCTCTCCAAATTATTCATTTAAAGCAATAGGAGGAAAAAAACCGTGTAAACTGACCTAAGTGATATTAATGATTATTGACCACAAGTTTTTATTTTTTGTGATTTAAAACTTTGGATGAACGTATAAAACATATAGTTTATGCTGATGTACACTGCATGGGTTGTAAAGAGTGCTAATACTTTTAATGTTCCTCAAGTACCAATTGACACCATTGCTCCTTTTAATTATTTTATACACAATGCTGATTGCCTTGCCTCACATATCCGAAGGCAGACCTAACTAATGAATACAGGCTGTCAAAATGTTATTCTGTAGGGCTTTGGCTTGAGACCTCATCATCCCGTCAGTATTGAGAAAAAGGTAGAGCGATGGTGTAGGGGAAAACCTCGCCTTTTGTTCTTCACATCTGAAGTTTGCTCACTGCAGGCCTCCTTCCCACTTCAAATGCAACCACCGAAAGGAGGCCTTCCTCTCCTTCCCTTCCCCTGCACGCACCCCCCAGTGCTGCAGTCCTCACAGCCACCGTTCCACAGTGGATGATCTCTCTATCAGCTGGTCTTCCCTTCACTCCATCCGTTTCCCACTAACCAATCAGGCAGCCCTCTGAGGAAGGACTGGGGATAACTTCAGTAAAATATTAATTCTGTACACACAGATCCACAGAGCCATTCTAGATGTTGCTTGTATCAGAACAGAAAGGCGCGTGTGCTCCCCAGGCTTGGAAAATACAGTTATTGGGTATCCTATGAGACAGTCAAAAATCTGGAGAGAGGAATACAGGAATAGTAAGAGTTTCTGAAATGGAAATGGCATTCCATTTTAATCAGCGCTGATCTCCAGAGTGGACACACACAGGTGCATGTGAGTGCTCATGTCTAGAAACAGGTCCTGTTTTTAGGGCACCAGAGACAGCAAAAGCTACTTTGTTACCTGTAGTTCTCACAGATGCAGACAGGACGGATGGCAGTGGTGACTGGCCTGTTGAGTACAAAATATTCTAACACCTGTTAAGTCTTTGGGAAGGTTAGAGTCAGTGGTGTTTAGCAGTAGGTGTACATTTTTTTAAGGTTTATTTATTTGAAAGGCACAATTAGAATGAGAGAAAGAGAGATCTTCCATCCACTGTTTTACTCCCCAAGTGGCTGCAATGGGCAGAGCTGGGCCTATCTGAAATCAGGAGCCAAGAGCTGCTTCTTAGTCTCCCACATGGGTGCAAGGGCCCAAGCGCTTGGGCCGTCTTCTTCTGCTTTCCCATGTACCTTGGCAGGGAGCTGGATCAGAAGTGGAGCAGTTGGGACTTGAACCTGCATCCACATGGGATGCCAGCAGTGCAGGTGGCAGCTTCACCTGCTACACCACAGCACTAGCCCCAGTAGGTGTACTTTAATATGTAGACCTTTTCTATTCAGGAATTTTTGCTTTGAGACATTTTATTACTGGGTTTTTCTTAATAACAAGGTTTTAAAAATAATTACTGAGGTGTTTTTTTAATAAGAAAAAGGCTGCAACTTTATAGAACTATCATTTTTTAAAAATACGTAAATGCATTCACATGTTGAGCATGTATTCTATGTAAATAACTTGGCTGAACTCCTAATTTATTAGGTTTCTAGCTTAGTGTTCCCTTTTCAAAGGTCTACCCTAAGCACTCTATCTAAAACATCTTATTAGGACACCTTCATGGCATTGATTGTGACTACTGATAACCCATGGCTCTTGTTTTCTTGCTTGTCTTCTGCAATAGTCTGTAAGCATTCTGGGGGTGGAAGGCATTTTACTGAATGAAAGAAATGGTGGCCAGATGCCTTCACTTCAGATGAAAGTGCTTCCTTCAGATTCCTTTCACATTACAGTAATAACTGTGTCCATTTCCCAGACCACGCTGAAGAAGACTCCTTGTAGCTCTGTGACATTTTAGAAGTAATCATTTCTGTCTCTATTGTGTTGAAATTCTTAATACAGTCAAGGAATAACTTAACAAAATACTAAAAAAAAAATTTGTTGGTAAAGATTTAGACCAGTAATGAGCCTGGATTCCCATATTGCATACTTTGATTATTGAGCTTTGTTTACCCATTGTAATTCCTAAATTAGTTTAACAATTGTTTTTAGACTGTCAGAATAGTGGTGAAAATTAGGCTGCAATAGGATAATGTTGCCTTATCATAAATTTGGGTATAGTGGTTTCACTGAAGTGCTGAAACAAGGAATATGGAGAGAAATGGTTGAACTAGGGCACATTTGCTAGCAGTGGCTTTGTCATTTTTGTGTGACCCTCAGTTTTCCACTTATGAAAGGATAGGAAAGCATATAACCATTTGTCTTTTGTTGCTTATAAGGATGCAACAGATATTTTCAGTCATCAACATTAAGCTATAAACCTCATCAGATATGATTTCCTAAAACTGGTTACTTTGTTTTAAATATGAAAGTCTAACTCAAATGGGAATAATATTTTAACATGATTCTCTGATCACTGATAACTCAAAAGTTCTGTTAAAATAATATGAGGAATTACACATCTAAATAGGCCATGCTTAGAATCAGCATTTTAAAAAGAAATTCCATAAACAAGTCTTTAAAGAGAATTTAGGGAGATCCTAGAAATATATGAAAGAATATTATGACTAAATGATACTTTCTGCTACATCCCCCTCACAGATTGTCCATCAATAAAGAAGTGCTTTTCTGAATTGCTTTACCACCAACATTTCATTCCCTCAAATTCAAAAAATCTATCATTGAACTTACCAATGCCATTGGATGTTCTTAACCCCTAGGAAACTGCATTTTAGGTTCATTAAAGGAGGAACATTTTGAAGCATTGGTGAACTTTTTCCTCAGGAACAAAAAAAACTTAAAAAGTATCAAATGCTTATTTTTCAGTTTCTCTAATGACCTTTCAAGGAATTGCCATACAGAATATTTCTGAGTTATAGCTGGGTTATCAGTAGTACATAGGCATAATTTATGACACTGGATGTTTGAAATACCATTATTAAACTACCAAAATTTAGAAGGCACAATTTTAAGACAATCCATATTGTTTCATAGTCTTCTTTGAAGCATTAGCGTGTGCTTAAGAATCAGAGGGCCATGATCTTGTTTCTTTGTGGTTACCTTGCAGTTCTGCATGATGAATGTTTATTTCCAACGGTAATTGTAAGATGTGAGTATATTTAGGATAATTGAGATAGTATTAATTCAGTTTAATTTTCACTCAAGGTATAATGTTTCCCTAAGTAGCAAATAAATGTCAGGTAACTTCCAGAAATGGCAGGGTTTTAGAAAGTAGTATTATCTTTGTGTGTGTGTGTGTGTGTATGCATATATATTACTGTATAAAATAGATTTTCTTTTTTAACAACATCTAAGTGGCTCTTGATTCAGATAGTTTTATCATAGCAATCACATGTTGCCGGGAGTTCTTTTATACCATTAATAACAACTAAAACACAATCATCTTTCTAGAAGGAGAGAGAGAGAGAAGAGGAAAAAGGTGGAGTTTGAAAAAGAGGGGAAATCTGTTCCGATTCCTTCCCTGAGGCTGAACTGTTTATCACTCTATCCTCATTCGATAAAAGTGAATTTTATAATAAAATTTTCCCTAATCGGGCACTGTCAGTGGAGGTGTCTTATCGCTGAGAGGAAAATGACACCGATCCTATCGGAAAACAGAAACGATGTCACCATGTTCCCAATCACAGCTCTTCAGCCCCCATATCTACCTTCTCCACAAACACCAAGCAGTGCTTTTTTCATAAGAACATCAAAACCCAGCAAAGTCATTAAAATTGCACCCGCGTAGAGTTGCAGGGACCAGCCGCACTAGCGCAAAATGGGATGTGGGAAAACAGACTCTCTAAATGTGCTAATTCCATTGTCACGTGCTTACGGCTTAATTTTAATCAGTTAAAAAAGCCACACATTGCAATAAATTGGCATTATCTTCTGTGACACCAGAAGACACAGTTGGTTCAAGGATTTAGAGGGTCACTGGCAACAGTATATAGTATTACAGACAAAGTATTTTTACGCTTGAACTACGGTAGCTAAGGTACAATCCCCAGTTAAGACCGCAAACAAAGACCATAACCCACATAGTACCAGGTTCAACTTGCAGACCACCGTCACCCTTGATGGACTTTGCATGTAAAACAAAGAATTTTGAGAATTTTTTAGAAAGTAATTCATTCATCATATAAAAAAAATTTTTAAGTAGCCTTTCAGTGCTGTTGCCTTATTGCATACTTGGCAGTAGACCAAATGGTCTTTCCATCGGTCCCCGCAGTGGACTTGTTTTCCAGTTCTGATGTTTCATTGACTGTGTTTACATTGACCATTCGACTTGCAAGCCTAAACAAAGATACATTAACACGCTTGAGGAAATGCAAACAGAAAATAGTGTCATTGACCATTGTTGAAGGCCAACAATGAAAGACTGTCTCTAATGGTTTTAATTTATTAACGTCAAATTAGCACCAATATATTTTTTACACAATTAAGTTGGAAAATTACTGAAGTAGAAACTACTGGCAAATTTAATTTTAATTTGTTCCAGGGGGTTATTCTTAGGATATACATATCTCTATTTCAAAACAGAATGATCCCTTGGACGTGGACTGACTATCCTACATAAATCTATTGTAAGTAGTTTGGGGACAAAAAGATTTATTTTTTATTGTTTTTTAATGGCAAGGTGTAAGATATTACTTCAGTTATAAAATTTAATATTTTGACTGTAAAATATCAATAGATTTATAATATGATTTTAAAACAGTAGACATAACTTTTTTTTAAATCTAAGATGATTAAAATACCTACTAAAATATGGTGAATTGTACTCCGCAGTTCATGAAATAACAGTGACTGAAAAGAATACCAATTGCATCCTGAAAAGTTTATATTTTTTAAATTGACAAATCTGACCTTGAGGAGAGAAAAAATAAATGCAACTACAATTTTTATGGAATAAAAAGAGCTTTTGGAATTAAATCATTTTGCAGTCTCTAAAAAAAAAAAAACATTGAGGAGCTTTTGTTTTATTTTGTAAAAGACTTTGTTGATTTCTTTATAAAACATTAGAAAGAAAAGATACAGTAATAGTGAGCCAAACAGAAATGATTCTTAGCACATTGTGCATGTCTTCACCGTGAGTTTAGTTTTCCATACTCAATGTCAAATTGATCAGATCTCTACTGTGTGATTGAAGTACATTTAAAAAAGAAATCTCATATTGTGAAGTTAAAATGATTAAGTTGTAGTGTCACTAAAGCAGTTTTTCTGATTGTACTCACATTGCAGTAGAGCCTGTCTGAGTTATTTCATTTGTTCTGTATTGAAACAACTTGTGTAAATTTATAGGATCACCTTTTTTTTTTCTTTTTAAAACAATAGTGAGGAGGAATGAGTACAAATTTTGAACACAGTTCTTTTCTCTGTCAAAATTAGCAGCCAGCTCTCTGCGTGGGGGAGAAAAATTAGAGGAATGGGGAAAGAACTTCCTTATTTGATGGCTCCTGCCTTTTTTAAAGGATATGCTCACAAAAAAAAAAAAAGATCAAAAAAGTGAATTGTGTACAGCAGAATTCTGGCTTTTGCTGCACATCTAAAAATTGGTTTCATTGATTTTTGTTCAGCCTTTACTAGTACTAATGGGTCTCTGTCAATGATTTATGTTTTAGAGGAGATGGGCTAGTTTAAATTTTTGAAAATGCATGTATATTCATATGTATTTACCTCATTGCTTATTGAGATGAGAGGTTGGGAGAGATGATCATCTGTGCTTCATTAAAGTGAAACAGCTCTTCTCTTTACTTCATTGGAAGCCCATAGGATGCATACATTGAAGGAGATTTACTGAGGCTCAGGTATTTATCAAGTTCATACTCAAAGTAACAGAATAGGTTTTATCTAAGCTTCCTATCACCTGCATCATAAAACAATGGGCCTCTGTTTAATTAGATTAATAAAAGTGTTAAATGAGGATAATATCTCTGATTTAAAGTTGGTAATATATATTTGGTGATTTTTGGGAAAAGATTATCTTAGTGTGATGACCAACCACAGTGTCGTATGTTAAACATTGATAATATTACCTCAGCCACAGACACCATGCTTCTTTAGAGGTGTTTGATGGTGAAGGAAGCGGAAAATGGCAAATTTATTCAGAGCAATTTAAAACCAATTAAAAATGATAATGTCTCATGATAAGAGACTTTATTTACATGTTTTATTTATATTTTTATTTACCTTCAGTTTATTCAAATAGTTTTAGGAATAGCAGTGAAAGTTGTATAATGTAGTAAAAGCAAATTTTCTTCATGTGCATATCAAATCATTATTCAAGCCTGTATTATATTTTTAAATCCTATATCTAACTTAGACAACTGGCCACAGTTTGCACATCGATTGATGTTGTATTATACTTTTCTGCACATAGGCTGCGCCATTGAGCCACTAGTCAGAAATGTGTCGTGTGCTGCCTGTGGTGCATGGAAATGGAAACTGGCGAGTTCACAGAATGAAGAAGACTGACTATCAGTTTAAATTTTGTTACTACCACTCACCATAGCAAAAAAAAAGCGTATTTTGACATACCTAACTAATATTTTGGCATCACTTAAGATATTTTCTAATAATTTTAAATGTAAGCCTTTCAAAAACATTCTTCAAATCTTTATAATTTCATATTTCTCACAGATATTAGTAAATGTATAAGACAGTATAGTCATTTTGTTATGTTTGAAGGTATTTAAAATTTATCATAATTTAAAAAACATTAAAGTGTCAAATATAATTAAGTATGTACTTAGAAATGTTACATTAAAATATAACTGATTATTTGCATAAGAAATTTGTGAAGTCGAAGTGAGTATTGCTTTTTATCCAATAAAAGATATGAAACTTCAGTACATCTAAATATGACTATAATTTATTATTTCATTCTGCATTTCTGTTAACACTGGGACTAGCTAACAACAAAATCTGTAATAATATTTCTATTCCATTTCTGCCCTTTAATCCAAGAATAAGTTAAAATACATTTAAAAGGTATTTATAGTCACATTACTTTTCGAGATAAATATGCCTTAGTTTTTATATGTTGGAAACTACACTTCAAGAATAGCAAAATTCTTTTGTCAAATATATTAGAAAATTCATGTGTAAATCTAAATGTTGTCTTTCATTTTTTGCATCTTGTACATCAGTCAGCAGATTATGAAAGCAGAGTGCTGAGAGACTACTGCATAGTTACACTTATGTAAATCATTGTTTTCTTATTTAATAATTACAGTATTATATTGAAAAAAATGAGATATGTGTTTCTACTAAAAATGAAAACTTGTGACTAAAGATTTAAACAGTAATGTTTACAGTTAAACCACGGTTGAAGTTCTGAAAGTATTAGTATTGTTGGCAAATATGGTCCCATTTGAATTTCCACATTCAAGTCCTCAGAAGTTCCTGCTCATAAATACACCCTGTCCCTTTCGTGTACGACTCTTCAGAGAAGGCACGTTTGTCGGCCAGTTGTGTGTCTGGAAACTCTTCCTCAGCGCTTACACTAGGCTAACTTAGCTTACTGACAGCTTGGACACACGACTTACGTCTCGTCATTTAAAAACATCTTACTTGGAGCTAATACAAATCTGTTTTCTGTACTACAACATATTTTTGTAAAGCACCCTTTTTATAGCTTGTATAATTTACATCAGATTCTATCATACAATGTATAAGAACTGGTCTATTAGGGATATAATTTTTACTATTTTTATGAATGCATGTAAATGAATGGCGGTTCTATTTTTCATCATAAAGAATAATATGTGAAATTTTATTATTGCTTATATTTATATCACCTTAATCTTATTTAGATGGTTAAGTCTGTAGTATCAAATAATTAGAATTAACAGAAGCATTTGGACTAGCATGTTTTTTCCTTACTACATTTTATAAAATAAAGATTTTTTATGATACTGAGTAATGATATCAAAATATTAGCAATGTAGGTGATTCTTCTTGTAACAAAACTGTGGATTGGTAACATGGCAAGTTGATTAATTGGCATTGCTAGTCTATTCTTTGTAGACTACCTGTGTAGTTTTATTTGGGGTGCTCAACAAGTGTGTCATTGGGGGCCTGTGTAACTCTGAGTCCACCGATTTATTGCATAAGTATTAGACATCCTAGATCTCTGTTGGAAAGATGACCTTTTTTAGTTGAAGGAGGAATACTAAGAAATAGTGCTTGAATAAGGCACACATCAATACAGGCAGAACTGGGTTGGTCTTTCTCTGTTACTGCATCTTAAAATGACTAGATAGTTAAAAAACAGTTTTACTGTGTTTGGATCATCATTGTGGGGCCCAAAGTGATGCTTCATAGCATCTGAAACTGAAGTATAAAGAGAATTATGCTATATTTTAAGATATTGTGGACAAAGAAAAAAAATGTGTGATCACAAATGTAATTCCCCCAGGTTACAAGTCCCAGGAGAAATTATGCGCATCAAGATGGGAAGAAGGTGCTTTAAATATTAGCAGCTCCATTTAGCTGAGCTCCAGGTCTGGAGCCAAGAGAAGTATTTACTAAATGGCATCAAATGATTCCTCTTTGAAAAGTAGTCAAGTTCTAAATTAGATTCCCCATCTTATCCGTTAGCAGTCGCCAAACAGCTAAAAATTACCAGGTATGATTTTATGTTCTCAACTTTAAAACTCAATTAAGTGGTCATATTTTAGCTACTTGTATTGTTTTCTCACTGTGAGGATTATCCAGCCTTCATGCTTTTCCTTGTGTTTCTGCAGCTCTCTTCCACCCACTTCTCCATCTATGTGTTTCTCTGCCGTGAAACAGGCACACTCAAGTAGGGTGATTCTACTCTTTCTAGAAACCCTGACACATGATTTGATGAGAAGGGGATAACTATTTGTTGCCTTCTATGATCCAGGCATATATATTGTTTGCTATTCACAATTATCTTAGAGGTTAGGTGCTATTGTTCCCATTTTACAGATAAGAATGTCAAGGTCCAGAGAGAAGTAACCAGTCAAAATGAAGGGCGCCCTAAAGTCAAATCCCTTACCTTTTTCATCACCACATACTAAGGATAAAGTGTGCAGTGTACACAGATTAGGCTGGAGAATCTGTTGAGTTAATACTTGGGAGACAGAGAACTTTTTTGCCCTCTCCATAGAGTCAACTCCCAAAGTAGATGCAAGCACATAAGTGAGGAAGAGGACTGGCAAGCAAAGAGTAGATCCATGGGGAACTTTGGAAGATTGTGTTGGGATATTGCTAAGAGGATGCCTCTGAAATTGGGTTTAAAACTTGCATCAGTACCACTTGGTGCTTGCTTAAAAAAAAAAAAAAAAAACATAGCTTCCTGTGTCCCAGCCCTGACTGACCAGATCAGAATCTCTGGAGCTGTGGTCCTGGCATCCTCATTCCTTAGAAGTTATTTCAGGTGCTTCCAAAGCATATTAACTTCTGAGGATTATTGCTTTCCTGTATGACTTTGAAACCCCACATGCCTATCTGTAGGGTCTGTTTCCCTCTAGAGAAATGTCTTTTCTCTGCAAAGTGTCCATTTAACACCACCAGGTCCTTGCACTTTGATCTTGAGACACACAGGGCATAATTAAGGGGATTTCTTCTTTGCAAGCCTACTACACAACATCTCATACAATTGTATGGCTTTGGTGTATCTGTTGGCCTTCTTTCAGTTATACAGTAAAATGTTGCCCATATAAAATTAATTGTTGTAAAAAATGAAATCAGAGCATATATCTGGGAATCCAATAAACTCTAAACTGACTGTGAAAAAAAAATTTTTTTAAGTTTGGAATCTGACCACCACCTAAATGCTGTATATTTAAGGACAGTTTCTCTGTTTCCTTCTTTACTTCCTTGTAGCAAAGCAAAGCTTCCTATGGGTGGGAAAGAAAAGGAGGGGATGGGAGAGGAGGGGAGAAAAAGAAAGAGGAAAGGGGAGAGGAGGTAGGGAGGGAAGCAGGGAAGAGAGGAGAGGAAGCCTAATGTTGGCATTGCCGTATTAGAGGAATGATAAAGACTGAACCAGAATGTGTAATGCTGCAGACGTTGTAGTATCCCCATTTCTAGTTTAATAAACTAATATGAAATATATTTCAGATGAAAAGTTCAGTGACTGCTGACCCATAGTTTGAGATTTAAGCCAAAAATATAATACATAATGAAGGAAAACAAAATATTTAGATAAAGTATATAAACTTCAAAGTGAAATGTCCCTGTAACAGCCTGGGTATCTCCACTTATTTCTCTAAGGAACGAAAACGCCAGGGGTATTTTCATTTTCATTTTCTATCCAACTTCTGGAGTTAATAAAGAAAGCACATAATGTCTCATGAAAGCTGTCATCCATCTCAGCATTTTCCCACATTCCTTCTTCCTTGTTCATTACTGAAATAACTGAGGTATGAGTTTAATAATAATTGTCTAATAAGGACATTAGTAGCAAACACTATCTGAGCTGTTACTGTATTTCTAGAATCCTGTTGGAGAGTTCACATAGATTATTTCATATATAACGCTGAAACAAAACTTTGAATACTAGTACCTCACTTTACAGATGAGGAAGTCAACAGCCAATTCAGCTAATATTCATTGACCATCTTCCATGTGCTGGGTTCTAAACTATGCTGTCCCCTATCTAATATTTCTCTTCAAAACATTGTGGTATGTGGTTATTTATCTTTATTTCACACACAAAGAAACTGAAGTTAAGAGACTAGGAGCTTCTTCAAAGTCCCTTAAGTGTTTAGATGCTATAGATCCCAGGCCTTTTTGTTCCCCATTCTACTTTCTGTTTGCCCTAGAATGCATTTAAAATATCTTCCCATCTTATTTATTCCTTCTAAATGGTATGCTACAAAGAAAAGATTAGTGATATCCCCTGTATACAACAAAGATAACACTAACCTTGGAAAGGTATCTTAGAATGTGAAAAAAAGGAAAAAAAAACAGCCACAACATGCATTATAAGATAGTGTTTGGGAGCATGTATTTTTGAGTTACATCTTGGCTTATTTAAGTTCTGCTCTACCATTTTGCTATCAGTGTGACTTTAGCAAAGTGAATTACTCTCTTTATGGCTCAGACTCATCATCAAATGTAATGAAGACAATGATAGTATGGTTTACCTAATAAACTCTGATTGAAAAACTTGCATTCTGGTGGGAGTTGTTGATATTATCTCCATTTTTAAATCCTTAAAAAGGTTTGTTTTTATAGTTCTTTAAGTATTTGCTTATTTTATTTCTCAGCCCTCAGTAGAAAAGTTAAATAAGGAGGATAGATGTTGTGAAATAGAGAACTATCATTTAAAAAAGAGTTAGAAAACTGTCACTAAACAATCAAAAATATGTTAATTTGTAATAATGCCTTTAAGTCCACTAAAAAATTGAAATCTTTGTTTAAAGAGGCAGGTATATTTTAATGCTACATTTTAGAAGATTCCCATGAACTAATCAAATAAATGATTGCTTCTTGAAGTTAAATCAACTTTACTTATCTGGGAAGTTCTGTCTCCTGAAGCACCCCTTTTCCACAATACTAAATAAATGAGTTATTACCCATCAATTGTCAGGCTTTAGATTTGTTCAGAAGGGACACACCCAGATGTTATCACGGCCACATAGTAATGTAGCAAGTTGTAGGAACTGTTGCTGAAGTTGAGGGAACATGCCCTCATATAAAAATAATTGGTATTTAAAAAAATTATGCTGGCCATACAGATTGTGATTGGAGCCACTGTTTAGCCCCAAATTCATGACCCCTGGAATGAATTACATTCATGGTCCTTAATGCTTACTACCAATTTGCATGTTCTTGTGATTTACCTAACCCAGTTTTCTCCTTTTCTTGCCCAATGCTACACATTGTGGTTCTAATGATATCTATTAAATTGTTTCATTATTAGACATAAGAGGATGATGGTATCTGCATGTTTGCTGAAAATATACAATCTCCAAGAGATGCCAAGGTAATACTAAATTATACAAAGGAGATTTACTTAGCTGCTGCCAATCCTACTTACTTGGGTGACAGTATCATATAGTAAAATGACCATGAAATCAAGGAGATCCAAATTGTATTTCCAACTCTACCATTTATTTTCATTCAACTTTTTTTTTAATAAAAAAAAGATTTATTTATTTATTTGAAAGTCATAGTTACACAGAAAGAGAAGGAGAGGCAGAGAGAGAGAGAGGGAGAGAGAGGTCTTCCATCTGCTGGTTCACAGAGTTGGCCTGAAGCACCGGCATCCCATATGGGTGGCAGTTCTCGTCCCAGCTGCCCCTCTTCCAATCCAGCTCTCTGCTATGGCCTGGGATAGCAGTAGAAGATGGTCCAACTCCTTGGGTCCCTGCACTCATGTGAGAGACACGGACAAAGTTCCTGGCTCCTGGCTTAGGATCTGTGCAGCTCCGACCATTGCGGCCATCTGGGGAGTGAACCAGCAGATGGAAGACCTCTCTCTCTGTCTCTGCCTCTCTCTGTAACTCTGTCTTTCAAATAAATAAAATAAATCTTTAAAAAAAAAAAAAAGAAAGAAAGAAAATTACTCACCCTACACTTCATCCTGCTTTTTCTGGTGAGCTCCATGTGTCTTAGCAAGCTTAGTAGTTCCTTAAAAATTCCTGTTCGGTGAGCTATCCAAAATCTCACTGTGAAAGGGCCCTTCAGAACAACAGGCCTGTCAAATTGCCTAAAGCAGTCACTTTTTGGAAAGTCTCTCTCTCTCTCTCTCT
Organism: Lepus europaeus; assembly: GCF_033115175.1. NCBI lineage: Eukaryota > Metazoa > Chordata > Mammalia > Lagomorpha > Leporidae > Lepus > Lepus europaeus. Next base: position 17,376,233 of record NC_084843.1, on the reverse strand, counting down.
CTCTCTCTCTCTTCTCCTCCCACTCCTCTCTCCCTCCCCTCCCCCCTCACTCTTTCCTTTTCCCTCTCCCTTCCTTCCCCCACCAGCCCATCCCTCTGCCCTTCAAATAAAGAAAAGAAAAATCTTTTTTAAAAAATTTAGTAACTTTTATTTCAATAAACAATAATCTCACCTCCTTTTTTTTCCTTAAGCTAATTTGAGATGCATTTATATCATTGAAAATTAAAGAAACTAGTAGCACAATAGTATAATTGGCTTATGTGTAGATTGTACTTTAATGATATTCTTTACAACATGATAAAGCTTATTGTTACAGTATTGGATTCCTTTTCTTTTTTAAAATTAATTTTTTTAGTTTATTTGAAAGAGCATCTTCTGGCTATTGTTTCACTCCCCACAAATGCCAGCAACATCCAGGACAGGATCAGGTGAAGCCAAGAGCCAGGAACTCAATCCAAGTCTCCTATGTGGGTGTCAGGGACCCAGGTACCTGGGCCATCATCTGTTGACTTCCAGGGTGGTCATTAGCAGAAAACTAGAATAAGAGCAGAGCCGGGACGCAAGCCCAGGCACTCCAATATTGGAAGCAGGTACCCCAAATGGCATCTTCACTTCCTAAGTGGCATCTTAACAAGTGAATTTTAGAAATCAAATCAAATAAATTGGAGAACCAATACATACTTGCTAGCTGCCTATTATTCCAAGGAAGCAGATAAAGGGAAGAGAGGGAACTGACATCTACATATTCTATCATTTTATAAAGAGAATAATATTTAATGCTATATATTGAGCATTCATTTATTAGAATAAATGGTTGGCTTTTAATTTAAATATATTTAGTTTAGGGAAAACTTATTATGTTTTTCTTATGTGATAAATTTGTACCAGCACTTTTCTGTAGACCATAGTCTAGGAGTCACTAGTCTAAAGCCAAAGCAGTCTTGTTCATTCATTCTTAATTCAGCCAACATTTGTTCAATATCAGCTGAGGCTGGGTTTTGGAATTAAATAGACTTGGTTTCAAATGCCAGCTTTCTTTGTCATGAGCTGTGTAACTTTGGGCTTGTTACTTAACCTTGCTGAACTTTTTTTTTTTTTTTTTTTAGCAACAGTATTATCTCAGTAAGATCTTGTTTAAATGCTTGTTCTTTAAAGCTTCTACCACCATAGAAGTGATCAGTGAGATCCATCAAGTGATAAGTACTATTTTAGGCACTGGGAGGTGCATAAAATCTGATGTACAGGACAGAACTCAATCAGCGAATACAGTGTAGGCTTCCATCTTGGTCTAATTATGTGAATACCCCAATATACTAAGGAAGATGCTAGATGAATTTGAATTGGCTGGCACTAGATTCTGTTGCTAAATTGCTTGAATTCAACTCAATATTGACTCCTAACTGTGATCATTGTAGTGCAGCCACTTGGGACTCCCACATCCTGTTTCAGAGTTTCTGGGATCCAGTTCTAGCTACTTCGCTTCCCATTCAGCTGCCTGCTTAATGCACCTGAGAGGCAGCAGATGGTGCCCCAGGTCGTTGGGTTCCTGTCACCCATGTGGGAGTCACTGATGGAGTTCCTAGCTCCTGGCTTTAGCTAGGTTCAGGCCCAGTTGTTGGAGGCACTTGGAAATTGAGCCTTTGGATGGCAAATCTCTCCCTCTCCCTGTCCCTCTCCCTCTCCCTCTACCTCACCCTCTCTCTGTCACTCTGCCTTTCATGTAAATACATAATTATTAAAAATTAAGCCTTGGTATTTCCATTTTATACTTGAAATGATTTAGCCCAACCATGTCAGTGTAACTGATAAAATTGAGTCCTTAATGTGTTAAGTGGCTTGCCTGTGTTTACACAGCCATGTAGTAGCAGAGGAAGATGGAGATTCCAGGTCACTGCTGTCCTTTGCCTCACTAATATGCAATTTCTGTGACCACAGGGACCCTGGATAGTTCTGTCACCACCATCTCTCACTTTGGTGCTAACAGTAGACACTAAATAAATATCTATAGAATGAATGATTGATTTCTCTCTTGAGATTTCACAACCTAAAAATCTTTTTTTGCTTTATCTCACCTAATGATGTCTTTCCCCTGGCTCTAGAAAGTGGTAAAAGTTAGGTCAGGTTCTTGTAGCTCATTTTCAGTTTCTGATTTACTGATACACAGGTCTAATTTATGGATCTTTTCATTATAATCATTGTAGATGTTTTCACAAGTGTGAAAATCAAATTTTCTTCATGTGTGTTGAAAGATTACTGACATTTATCCTGTCTTTGCAAGAGTGGATTTTGATAGTGGCCAGAAATACAGCAGCTTTCTATACCTTCTTGAGTTTTCAGCAATGCTGGATTTGTCTTAGTTCCTGTTTTGTGTGCCCTATTGGGAAACTGCTGGCTTTGTTTATAGTCCAAATGAATACCACCTTTTTTCAGATTAGTATTTTATTAATTACAGAACCAAATACTTTTTACTTCATGAAACTAACATTTAATATGTACATTGAAGGATGGCCCTCTGTTATTCTTGTTAATTAATGAAGGAACATGTATTCAACCATTTCATTGCCTCAGGCAGTATTGGAATCATTGCCTGATAGACTATATTTTTAACACTCAGATTGTTGTATTAAGTTAATACCACCCCATTATTTCAGATGATGTAGTTTACAACCCATTGCTTGTATGGGGAATCTAAACCTCTCAAGATTTCCTTGTGGATTTTCTCCTGTTCATTCTATATTTTTATTTTTTGTTCATTCTCACCCTGTCACTTCTAAAAGGGACAAACATATGTTTTTTTTAAAGATTTTCATTTATTTATTTGAAAGTCAGAGTTACACAGAGAGGGAGAGGCAGAGAGAGAGAGAGGTCTGCTGGTTCACTCCCCAATTAGCTGCAATGGCTGGAGCTGTGCTGATCTGAAGCCGGGAGCCAGGAATTTCTTCTGGGTCTGTCACGCAGGTGCAGGGGCCCAAGGACTTGGGCCATCTTCTCTTGCTTTCTTGGGCTACAGCAGAGAGCTGGATAGGAAGTGGAGCAGCCAGGACTTGAATCGGCGCCCATATGGGATGCCAGTGCTGCAGGCAGTGGCTTTACCCGCTACGCCACAGCACTGGCCCTCCAACATATGTTTTAAATATATACTTTTAGCATGCAATTACATGAGATCATTGTTGAGTGGCTAGAAGGTACTATGCACTGTGCTAACTGGCAGGTAACACCTATATGTAATGGCCTCAGAACTTTGCCACTCTCAAAATATAACTTTTGGAATCAAAGGTAAACAAAAGATATTTCAAAGGGAATATTCAAAATACATTTACAGTATCTTTTTGGAATAAGTATTAGAGTATTTTTGGGGGGTGGGGTGGTAAAATGTTGGTTATAAGATGTTGCCTGTATCATCTGTCGTAGGTAAAAAAAAATTAATGATACATTATTTTTATAACCAGAAGAATATTAAAAGGTAGTATATTAGGGTACCTAAGTCAGGAAGGATTCCTTCATTCTATATCATATTGTGTAACATCTATGAGGTTATATGTTTCAGGGCAGTGTTTTTCAGTTTTATGTCATTACATGTAAAAAAAAAATGTTTGACATCACAATTCTTATTACACACACACTCACACCCCTGAAATGAATATTTTATAAAGTAGTACTTTTTGTTTCTAACCATGAGTAATATTTGCCAATATTTCTAATTTTTTCTTTTTAAAAATGCCACTCTTTATTTCCTTGATCTTACTATAATCCTTCTGCAAGGTTACAATCTACAGTTTGTGTTAGATATGCACAAATAAATAACTTTCATTAAAAAAATTTTTTTCATGTTCTATTAGGGAACATAAAACATGCAAAGAACTTTCCTGAAAGACAAAATGTTGTAAACGCTGTAAGGCAGTATTTTCCAAATTCCCATCATCTGTGTACCACAGTCACAGTTTTCACCTCATCTGTGTATCACCATGCAGTTTAATTTCCACGTTTGTCTTAGCTTTCACTGCTATAACAAACTGCCATAGAATTGGTGGCTTAAACAACAGACACTTATTTCTCATGGTTCAGGAGCCTGCAAAATCCAGGATCAAGTTGCCAGAAGATTCATTTCCTCCCAGGAACCCTTTTGCTAGCTTGAAGACAGCTGCCTTCTCATCTAGTAGGGAGAGAGGGAGCTCTGGTCTTTCTCCTCCACTTATAGAGGCACTAATCCCACCAAGAGGACCCCTACCCTCCTGACCTCATCTAAACCTCATTACCTCCCTGCTCTCCTGATTACCTTCCGTCTCCAAATTCTGTCACGTTGTGGGGAGGGGGCGTGGTGAGTGTTCAAGATAGGAATTTTGAGAGGGGCATAGACATTCAGTCCACAGCAGTATTTTTCTATCAGTTGTCTTTAAAATGCCTTAATTTTGTATTACATGTCCTGTCTTATGTCAAACCATGAGTTAGAAGCCAGTTAAGTTTTTCCTAACACTTGAATATATAAGTAACTGTATAAATACTAAAATAAAAAAGGTTTTGAATACCATCAGTTGTAGACCAAACACTATTTGGTAAACAATTAAAAATGACTGGGAAGACAAGTCTGAATTTAAGAAGATGATAGTATTCGGGATATGCCTTAAAAGTAGGAAAGGTTGTAAAGAAGCCAGACCCTGTGGATATAGCGTTATACACAAATGCACAGTGAGTAAAATGTTTTCTTTTTCTTTCTTTCTTTCTTTCTTTTTTTTTTTTTTTTTTTTTTTGACAGGCAGAGTGGACAGTGAGAGAGAGAGAAAGAGAAAGGTCTTTCTTGTGCCGTTGGTTCATCCTCCAATGGCCGCTGTGGCCTGCACGCTGTGGCCGGTGCACCACGCTGATCCGAAGGCAGGAGCCAGGTGCTTATCCTGGTCTCCCATGGGGTACAGGGCCCAAGGACTTGGTCCATCCTCTTCTGCACTCCCGGGCCAAAGAGAGCTGGCCTGGAAGAGGGGCAACCGGGACAGAATCCGGTGCCCCAACTGGGACTAGAACCCAGTGTGCCAGCGCCGCAAGGCGGAGGATTAGCCTATTGAGCCGTGGCGCTGGCTAAAATGTTTTCAATACCTTTTAATTAAAGGTACAGGAACAATGGGGTGGTATTATGTAACCTATACTTAGTAGTATGGGGAAAAAACTGCAAAATGTATGAATTCACATCAAAATGTAATCAAAAACTATTTTTCAATTAGGTGTAGAATCATAGGTACGTTCAGTAGATTATCCAAGCTGCCTTCCAGGCACAATGCAGGGAAGGACCATCAGATCACCAAACCCACTCACTGTTTGCCTTTCAGCAAATCGTTTACTGCTTCCCTGTTTCTACTTCCTCTTTTGAATGAGGTTAGTAATGATTAGCCCTCCTCATAGACTTGCTGAGAGAATCGAATGAAAACAGTCTGCAAATATTCTGTCAATATGAAGTCACTTTCTTGTTTTATTTGGAGACTTGTTGAGTTAAAAAAATGACCTGATGATAATTATGTTTAAGGAGGGGAATCTGGCTAAAAGACATATGGCATAGGACACATCTGGCATAAAGGACAGCTTAGGGGGAAAATATTTTAAGGAAAAGCACTTAGGACGCTATGGCAGCAGGTTATAGATGAAATCATTGAGGCTTGGATTAGAGCTATGAATGCAAGGATGAAGGAAAGAGACATCCCTGAGAAAGAATCAGGACAAACTCAGTTGTTGCATGGTGTTGTTGGGAGATGGAGGGTTCCCTGGGTCTGACTGTGTTCAGCTCTAAAGAGTGGGTTCAGGTAGTCAGCCCGATTCTTCCACAGGTGTGCCCATGAGGAGTATGTTCTTTCTTGAATTCTGTTATAAATAAAATAAATCTAAAAATGACCTTGTTTTATTCTTATGAATAGTAGATAGGTTGTATTAAATATGTTGTATTAAAGCTGGTAGGGCACTAACTGCTATCTGAAATATTGTGTCCCTGTTATGTTTCAGGGAAATTTACACTTTGTGGAAGAACACTGTAGAAATCTCAACCCTTCTATTATCTGTACTAGCCTTGACAAAATGTTTAATTCCTCAGTATATAAAAAAAAAATAGGTGCTCTGTAGTTTTCTGGATCTTTTTCCATAACAGTCATCGAACATTTGTTTTTTGCCTTGCACTCTTGTAAGTGCTTCATGTTTTTTCTCTCATTTAATCTTCAATTTCTATGAGATACATCAAATTTAGGGATGAGGAAACTGAGGAACAGGGAAATGAAGTTGTTTCTCAAAGTCTCAAAGCTAATGAATGGAAAAGCCAGGATTCAACCCAAGCAGATACCATTAGAATTGGCCAGTCCCATGCAACAAACCACAATCTAGGAAAACAGGTGAGCCTAAAAGATGCACTCAGCTAGTTTTAAGTCATCTCCAGTTATCTGGAATTGCACTTGAAGTTCATTGGGAAAACAAATGAGTATCTACTAAAAAAGTAATTTTCCTTCTATTCAACTCAGTATAAAACTACTGGACTCTGTTTGAAATGATCATGTCCAAAGTTAAATCTGATGTATTTACCACAGTAAAATAAAAAAAAAAAAAGACTCAGTCATTTGTTTGTGAGGATAGCAGGAGGGCATGTGAACAAAGGGAGGAATGGAGGAAACCCAAGGTGGTTCCAGGGTTTCTGGTAGAGTGAAAGGTGTTACATTAACAGTAAATGAAAATCAGCAGGAGAACTAGGCGTAAGCAATAGATACTGAGTTTAGGATATTAAAAAGGTACCCAGGTAATTGAGCAGGCAGTTAGAAATTCGGGATTGAAGTTTGGGAATGAAATTATAGCTGAATACATGGGCATAATTCATCCTTGGATTGGTGATAGTTTGAACTTGTGTATCCCATGCTTCAGCCACTTGAGTGCTACTTATAAGCTTTTATCATATTTGGATGATATTTATATCCTTATATAATGTTTTAAACTCTTTTTTTTAAACTCTTTTAAATTACATTTCATTTGTATTTATTTATTTGAAAAGCAGAGATACAGAGAGAGAAGAAGACACAGAGAGAGAGAGAGAGAGATCTTCTATCCACTGGTTCACTCCCCAAATGGCTGCAACCGGGCAGGACTGGGCCAGGCCTAAGCCAGGAGCCAGGAGCTTCTTTTGAGTCTCCTATGTAAGTGCAGGGGCCCAAGTACTTGGGCCATCTCTCCTGCTGCTTTTCCCAGGCACATTAGCAGGGAGCTGAATCCAAAGTGGAGTAGCCAGAACTCTAACCAGTGCCCATCTGAAATGCTGGCACTGCAGGCAGAGGCTTAACCTTGTACTCCACAGTGCCAACAAATTAACTTACATTTCAGAAACATAGCCACATGCTAAACAATATTTGTGAAGTCTTGAGTTTTGTGTAATTGCATAGTTTTTGAAAATACCCATTGAAATAAATCAATAATTATATTTCATGATTTTAAGATGTCTGTCTTTTCACTGTTTAGCATTTCTATAGTTAGAGAGTTTTAGTTATTAGCATCTTACCAACTCTTGGCTATAGAGTAGTGATGATATACTTGCCGTTGTCAGCACATGAGCCAACTTGGTGATTGTTCTTGGTGACATGAGGAAAAATCTTTAATCCCTCAACATTTAAAGATCTTTAGAAGAAAAACAAAGTGAGGCTTAAAATTTTTCTTTATTCAAGAGCTCAGAGAAATTGAAAGCAAGTGAGTGAATGCAAGCTCCCATCCACCAGTTTCTTCCCCAAATGCCCAGAACAGTCAGGGCTGGGCCTCAGGTCAGAGCCCGGAGCTGGGAACTCAGGCTGGATCACCTACGTGGGTGGCAAAAACCCAGCTTCTCGGGTCATCACTGCTGCCTTACAGGAAGCTGGAAGTAAAGCCAGAGTCAGACATAGAATCCAGACACTGATAGGGGTGTGAGCCTCTCATTCAGCATCTCAACTGCCCCAAATGTAAGTTTCTTAACTGTTTTCTGAAAACTTTCTGTTGTGATCAAGAAAGCATTGACATGGAATCCTGAAGCATGGGTGTCAGTAATATGGAAGAGAATTTCAGAGCACGTAGTTGAACATACTGAAGAGGTGCCACCTCCCCTGTGAGCCTGGTGGCTCAGAAGACGGTGATGGCTGTGAGTCGAAAAGTGATTCAGCAGATTGGACACTGCTGTGCCAGAGCATTTGATGAAAACTTTAACCCATTCGTTTTGATTGCACTTCCTTCTTTAGTCATGGACACAAGAGATACATAATATCCCTTTAAGTGAGTCTAAAAGAGCTCTTTGAACAGTGTAAAATCAAACTTTTAAGCAATAAAAAAGTATTGTACTATAATTTAATTGGCAGCCATTTTCTAAGCAGTGTGTTAAAAAAAAAAAAAAAAAAGCTACATCTTACAGTGAATGCTGTCCAAAGTTAAATTAAACAAAGTATCCAAATAAAAAATGTCAGTTCCTGTTCCACTAAAAGTCATCTCATAAATACTACTTTATGGAAACACATTTAAGCCAGAGGAATAAATAAGGTCACCAAGAGAATATTTATAGAAAAGAAAAGAGCCTTAGAAATGCAAGGGAAGTCTACATTTCACAGGACCAGGAATCAGGGAAAGTAACCGAAGAGAGTTAATAGATGACCCTGGGCACTGCCACATTATGAAAGCCAAAGGGGAGATTTTTCAAGTAACACAAGTCACTTAAAATGATCAAATACTACAGAAGACCTGGAGAGAACTCAACCTGGTGAGAAATGATGACTATGATGAGGAAAATTTGAGCAATAGAGCAATTGATCCTAAACTTCTCTTTTAAAGAGAATGTACAAGTGCCGGAAAAATATAGTTCTAGATAAGGGTCAGAAACAATTATTTTTCTTAACTTCAAGCCTGAGAGACCCGCACACGTATTGGAGCCTACTGGACATGAATAGAGAAGTAGAGATGCCAGCATGAAGGAGTCAAAGCGGTCTCTTCAGGGTCTGGAAGATGTAGAGTGGAATGGAATCAACAACTCAGTTAAAGATCAGTTTTTAAAAAGGAGGCATGCCTCCTCTGAAGCAGAGGTACAGAAGACGGAGACAGCATAGGTTTTGAAGCGTGTTGAAAATGGGACTAGAGACCCTATGGAGGGTCACCGTGATTCCAAATAGGAAATCAAGTTACTCCCTGATGGTGAAGGACAAGGTCAAGGACTTAGGGAGTGGAGAAAGCTTAGAAGAGTTGCTGTAGACAGTGTCAAGGAACTCAGCATGAGGTGGATCAGAAATTGCTGAACCATTGCAAAGGCCCAGCTGAGACTGGGGAACATGACTGCAATGGGCTCAACAGCGTGGTTTCAGGGTTCTTCCCAGGATTTCCTGGCAGACCAAGGGTAGGAGCCAAGAAAGTAAACAGTGGAAAGTCAATGCCTGTTGAGAACTGGCAGAGTAGGAATGACAGGAGAACAAAGAGGGGGTGATTGTAGTGCAAAGTTGAAATGGCTAACCGTGGGAGGTAGGCCAGATGGGGAGGCAATGGAAGGCCAAATCAGGGTGATGGATAGGCAGAAAAGAAGGGCATGGGGTGATTGACATTTCACAGGGTGTGTAGAGAACCAAGAGGAAAGAGAAGGAATATGAGAATCTAGTTGGCTGAATGGAGATTTCGAGAATTTGCAGAGATTGAAAATAGAAGATTTAGGAATAACTATGTGTTGGAGTGAAAAATGTGCATGTCTTCTTAGAAGGCAATATATAGCCTGGTTGTTAATATTAGTAGATTTGGATCTGAATCCAAGTCCTTGTGTTTGCAGACTGTGACCCTGCTAGAATAAGTTTGCCCCCCCCGGCATCCACCATGCTTAGTTTCTAGGTAGGCTGATTCCACTCTATGGGCTCCCCATGCCTCTCCATTCTAGTTAGGTTCACCTAATGAGGAACAATAGTAGAAGGAATAGAGAGGAGAGGCTGAAGTTCAAACATTAACTTCCCTGGTTCTCTTCCTGTGGGATTACTATGGACTGTCTGCATCACTCTTCATGCCTAGTGCTTTCCAAGACCTGCTTAACTACTCACCCACCTCCTATCTTCAAGTCTGTGGGTGGATAAATTGCAACTGTTATTTGCCCTAGACAAATATGCAAGGCCTGTGGTCTCCCACACCTTTTAAATAGTCCCTTTAGTATAATCTGCTTAAATTACTAATTTGAGCATGTGGTCTGTTTTCTGTTAGAATTCTGATAAGATCACCCTGGTCAAGTGATTTAGGCCCCCTACCTTATCCTTTGTTTTTATTTATCTTAAATTTATTTGAAAGGTAGAGCTACAGAGTACAAGATCTTCACCTGCTGGTTCACTCTCCAAATGCCTGCAACAGCCAGGGCTGGACCAGGCCAAAGCCAGAAGCCAGGCATTCAAACCAGGTCTCCCACATATGTGCCAGGGACTCAAGTACTTGAGTCAACATCTGTCTCCCAGGATATACATTAGCAGGAAGCTGGAATTGAGAGCACAGCTGGGACTCACACCCAGGCACTCTGATACGGGATGTGGGTGTCCCACATGGTGGCTTAACCCCTGTGCCAAATGCCTGCCTTCTGCCTTACTTTCCTAATCTAAGACTGAGATAATGAAGTGGGTTTGGTATAAGAATTAGATGAGCTAATGTAAAATCCTTACATAACACAGCACTTACAGTGAGCTCATGATAAATTAAAGTGATGATGACGATGTAGAATAGACTTTAGAATTTACTTTTATGTCTATAGAGATCTATAGATCAGGGACTGAATGTTTATAATAGCAGGTAGAATCTCCTGGTACATCTTCATCAATTGTAGAATTGAAGGGCTAAATTGGAGAAACTAAAACAATAACCATCACTATTAGTCTCTCCTCTTAAAAGCACGTTAGGTTGATGGTATCATAATATAGAGAAACAAGAAACTAAATACACAAAATGCTCTAAATGACAATTGGAATATCATGCAATCTAAGTAAAAATACCAAGCTTGATGTACAAATGTAGCTTCAAGTCAATCACTTTGACCTACCTCCTTGATACCCCTTCCTGTCATAATCCTAGTTTCTGTCTTGATCGGTTTGGGCTGCTATAACAGAATGCCACAGACAGGGTGGCTTAAACAACAGAAATATATTTCCTGGCTGGCAGTCCAAGATCAGGGTGGGGTTCTGGTCAGGGCCTCTTTCTGGCTTGCAGATGACTGCCTTGTTGCTCTGTCCTCCCTTGGCAGAGAGGGACGGGAAGCTAGGTGATTACTGCAAGGGGACCAATTCCATCAAGAAGATTCTACTTTCATGGTCTATTTACTTAGGCGCCATCTCCAAGTACCTTCACATTGGGAGTCAAGGTTTCAACATATGAATTTTACAGGGACACAAGCATTCAATCCAGTCCCCTGACCACCCACCCAACTCTGTCATACTCATATGCTACATACATTCATTCCGTTCCAACATCCCCAAAGTCACTGCTAAGTGTGGAAATCATGAAGCTAGCAGTATTCCTCTTCAATGTGAAGCCTTCTTAAAGCCTAATGATTATATGGCTAAATGAATCCTTTGAAAGCATGACTTTTAGATGGTACCAAACTAGGGATTTTTACAAGTTTTCATTGAAAAATGCCTTTGATCAAGAGAAACCTCAGAAACTCTTTATCTTTTTCATTTGTTGTGACCTAACAAGGAAGAAAATACTCACTTTAAGTGTTCAAAAATTATCAGTCTGTAGTAGCAATGTTATTTTATACTTGATTAGTGCCTTTTAATGTGAAAGTGTTTTTAGTCACTTTTCAAAAGTATGCATATTGTTATAATCATAAATCCTCTGGTGAGGTCAGTCACCAGAGACCACTATCACAGACCAGACTTTGAAGAATACCAGTGAGTGTGTCTTACCTGTAACAACCTCTGGGAAAATAGGACCATCTAAACATCCATCGGTAACCCGCTCAAGTTTGCCACTGCCTCTGATGTTCAGAAAGAGAGGTAGTTTTGCTGATACACATGTTCAATGCCAGAGCAGTTCTAGAACTTCACAAATTGTGTGAGTAGTTTCAGGTTTCATGTCCCATATGCATGTAGGCATCTTATAGAGATAAAGGAAGGAAAGGGGAGCGATAAAAGGATAAGCAATGATCAAGAGCAGAGTTCTCATGGCTCAACTTGTGCTTTTATGATTCTCTTGTGCTTTTTGGCCTTGGGTGCTGAAAGTAACAGCTGAGGATTTGTATGGCTTTACTCGCCTAGATGTCATATGTAGTTTTAAGCCTGGATATCAACTTCAGTTTGATAATGTCTTGTTTTTCACTCTCTCAAGTCACTAAGTTTGATTTTTGAAAACTTTCAAGTCTGGAGGCCATTTTTCCTTTGGATGTATTTCTGTGTATATTCCTTTATCAGGAATGTGGTTGCATCGGGGTCTGTTGTCCCAAGCGCCTTTGTTTGTGGCTGCATTCCATGCAGTTCAGTCTTTCAGTGCTGTGTATTTACTAACTATTCAAATGCCTTGTGGTATTCACACACAGATTATGTAAAATAAAAAAAAATACATTATTAAGGCTATGGATGCTGTGAATGGATTATTACAATTTGCCTATCATGGTAATGGCACCTGTTAGAGGTGTGATACAAAAGGCAGTGACAGGCAGTGTAATTTAGTAATTGTGGCCATTGTACTGTATGGCTGGTCAGTTCACCAGGCAAGTACAAAGGAAGCAGTGTTATAGCAGAGCAGGGGTGGGTACGCTTAATAGAGAGAGCTAGTTGTGTACTGAAAGAGACTTTTGGTGGAGGGCTAACTCCCAGGGGGCAACTTAGAATGAGTTGAAAAGAATGAACAAAAGTATAAAAATGGTACAGGTTTTCCTATTTCAGCTCTTAAAGTGACAGACGAGTTATGTTGGTGCACATTGCCAGCACTTTCTCTTACTGCCAAAATAGCTTTTTTTTTTTCCCCCAAAGTACTCAAAGTTGCCTTGTCATATGGCAGTCACATATAATGTACTCTTTTCTTCTCCCATATGTAAAACATACTGTGTCAAAGTTCAGATATAGCTGGCGTAAAGGCAAATGCATTAAAGTTTAGGAAAATCATTTATTTCCGATCTACAATATATTTAAAGAGCACATAAATAAATTCAGATTCAGTAGGCATATAAATTTATATGTAAATACAACAAGAAGCTCATGGAAAATAGAATAAAAGATAAACATTTGGGTGTAAAATTTTTGAAATCCGTGCATAGTTTTTTCATAATACACATTTTCCGAGAACTTTTTGAAGATCTCTCATAATATCCTTTTCCTTTATTAATTCCCCTCTTCTCACTGTTATTATTTTACTTAAATTTTTATAATTGTTTCTTTGAACGACAGAGAGAGACGGAGACTTCCCTTTTGTCTCCTAGAATAAAGTGTCCTTGGTTTCTTTAGGGAAAATGCCAAACCAGCTGCCAGGCCTCACCCCCTGCATTGCCCAGAATGCTCAAAAAGCAAGGCCCGTGCCTCTGGATCGGCAGCTTCCTCCTCCTGTTTCTTGCTTCCTTGCTTGCTTTAGTTTTCTATCCCACCTCAAAGTGTAGCTGACCAACAAGCTGAGCTCTCTGGTTGAATATTAATGATGTGTTATGGGCCAGGCACTGTACTGTACTCTCTAGAAGCACTTCCTCCTTTAATCATTTAATTTTTGCACTGATCCATGGCATTTAGGCAGAGTTACTATGCCTATTAAACAAATGAAGAAACCATAGCTTAGGAGGGGCCATAGCCTCCTTGAATACATTGAGTTGAGATGACATATTCAAATTCTGTATTTATGGATATCTATGTTTATGTGCAGGTATGTAAATGGTGCCGCGGCTCACGAGGCTAATCCTCCGCCTGCGGCACCGGCACCCCGGGTTCTAGTCCCGGTTCCTCCTCTTTCCGTCTAGCTCTCTGCCATGGTCCAGGAAGGCAGTGGGAGATGGCCCAGGTCCTTGGGCCCTGCACCCACATGGGAGATCAGGAGGAAGCACCTGGCTCCTGGCTTCGGATCGGCTCAGCGCGCCGGCCATAGCAGCCATTTGGGTGGTGAACCAACAGAAGGAAGACCATTCTCTCTGTGTGTGTGTGTCTCTCTCTCTCTCACTGTCTAACTCTGCCTGTCAAAAAAAAAAATGTACTTTTTTTATACATGCATATGGGTAATTAAATTATATTATTAAATTATATTATAATGCATATGGGTAATTAAAAAGTTGGGAAAATGGAATTAAAGGATGAGTTTATTTTGTGCAAAAAAATTTGAAAGTCTATTCAGTTTTCTCATAATTCATGTTTCCATGAACTTTGTGAAGATCCCTCATATGCATGGATTTTAAGATTTTTTTTGTACAAAATTGAACTTGTCTTTTAATTCTATTTTGTATGAATTTTTCAAAATAGCCTCATGTATGAAATTGGTGCATTAATTCTTTAGTGCTTAGAAAGAAAATTACATGATATATTTATTTTTTAAAGATGTATTTGTTTTTTAAAGATGTATTTATTTATTTGTTTGAAAGTCAGAGTTTCACACAGAGAGAAGGAGAGACAGAGAAAGAAGTCTTTCATCTGCTGGTTCACCCCCCAGTTGGCCACAACAGATGGAGCCATGCCGATCCAAAGCCAGGAGCCAGGCAGGAGCTTCTTTCAGGTCTCCCACGTGGGTGCGGGGGCTCAAGGACTTGGGCCATCTTCTACTGCTTTCCCAGGCTACAGCAGAAATCTGGATCGGAAGTGGAGCAGCCAGAACTTGAACTGGTGCCCAAATGGGATGCCAGCATTGCAGGTGGTAGCTTTACCTGCTATGTCACAGCGCCGGCCTCATGATATATTTGTAATGACATTTGACAGAGTTTTGAAAATAGAATTATGAGTAGCCATCAGAAGATTTCTAGAATCTTATCATGAAATCGTGTCTGCATTTTATTGTACCAATCGTTTTAATATTAATTATAGGGCCGGTGCTGTGGCCTAATGGGTAAAGCCACCGCCTGCAGTGCCAGCATCCCATATGGGTGCCAGTTTGTGACCCAGATGTTCCAATTCTGATCCAGCTCCCTGCTAATGTGCCTGGGAAAGAAGTGGACTGTTGTCCACGTACTTGAACCCGTGCACCCACATGGGAGACCTAGAAGAATAACCTGGCTCCTGGTTTCGGATCAGCTCAGCTCCGGCCATTGCAGCCATTTGTGGAGTGAATCAGCAGATGGAAGGTCGATCTCTCTCTCTCTCTCTCTCTCTCTCTCTCCCCCTCTCTCCCTCCCTCCCTCTCTCTCTCTCTCTCTCTCTGCCTCTGCCTGTCTGTAACTCTGCCTTTCAAACAAATAATTAAATCTTTAAAAAATATATTAATTATAAGGACTGCATTACTAGGTTCTTTATTAAGTATCAGCTTATATAGAATATATAATGCTCATGGGACCAAGCCCAGTTTTAATAAAGAACCCCACAGAAGAAACTGTGTGCTACAGCTCTTTGCTTGTATAAATAGTGTTAGAGACAGCACTAGGCACAGATGGGTGCGGTGTGCCACTGATCTGAATCACTGCAGCAGGCTTGGCCATCAGCCTGAGGAAGCAGGCATGCCACTGAGGAGGGTGTCGACTGAATAGATGCAGCTGTGTGATATTTAAAACATGATTTTGTACTTTTGCTGTGCAGAACAGCTATTACAGCTTGTTACTTTTCTTTGCACCAATTCTGACATCTGAACATTTTTTAACTGAAAAAGAATGTCATTTTTGTGAAAGAACTTTCTGTACAGTAAAGTTAGCATTTAGAATCATCCTAACATATGCAATGATTTGCTAAACTTGAATATTCGGATAGGCATAAGCTTCTGTTTCCATTTCCTAGAAATTATTCCAAAGTTTGCAGACCTGGGGAAAGATACAGAGTTTATTTCTGGTATCAAATTGTTCAAAGAAACAGCAAAAGGCCCTGTTTTGTTTTGGTTTTGATTGTGTCACATTTATCTCCTCTGCCTCTTTACATCATGTGGGTAGCTTTGGAAAGAATTGTCATATTGGCATTCTGCATTTTAACAGTATTCCACAACTTTAATACAGTCTTTAAGCAGAAAAGGCATTGGGTGTTTTGGACAGACAGCAACTAAATCAGAGATCAATATTCTCTGGGTTAAAGATTGGCATTCTTTCTGATAAAACCACCTGGGCTTCCTCAGAGGCAGAAGTGAAGGATGTGGCCAGAAACCCATGTGCTCATCAGACTGTTGGAGTCAAGTTCTGTGTTTGTATACAGTGTATAAATGGTAATGTGGATAAATACTGCCCTCCCAAACCGCATAATTACGTCGATTGCTGAAAAAACCCAGAAACGTACCAAAATATCACAGGGAAGCTATTTCTAACACGACTTTGCTCTTTATGGCTAAGTGGCAGCCACTGTTTTTTTTTTTTCCTTCTAAATTATGTGTTCTTGTTTCAAGCATTTAGATGATGCAAAACAGATTTTTGTGGCAACATTCTTTTTCGCAGCCAAAAAAGCATTCAAGGAAGCTCCATGCTCCTCCTAAGTTGCTATTTATTCTGGACTTTTTGTGTTATTGGAGACTCATTTCATTTTAAATCAAGAAATGAGCTACTTCCGGTTGTTTTTTAGAACTGCTGATAATGCTAATAGAACATCTAAATGTAATGGGAAGTGGGAGCTTTTAAATAATTGGTTAAAAGTGAATAAGAATAAATGAATATTATAGGTTCAAAGTTATCCTTTTGTTTTCCTGCAGTACTCTGAATAAAGCCTGTTTTCAACATAGACCTGCTGGTTTTTCAACCTAATAAAGGATAATTTGGAGATTGCATATGCCCTATAATCTCCAAAGCAAGTACTAATTATGTGATCAGTATTTTAGCATCAACTTCCTTATCTCTTTTTCTCTCCCTGTTGCTTTCCTCTCTACCCCTCTTCCTCTTCTAGCCAATCTCCTTAGGAACAATTGTGGTTACAAGGTCGGAAGTCAAAACAGTTACTTTCATAGCCATGGTAAAAAAGACCAAAGTAAACAAATGCACAATTTTTCATTTCCAACATCTCCATTTTGCACATCCTATCATTATGGCACTTAGTTTTAGGGTAACCACTGGTGATTTAGTTGTCTAAAAATGGCCAGTGGTTTTTAGCTGCAAACATGTTTCATTCTTTCATGGACCTTGAAATTTAAACTCAGAAATTCCACATCCATAAACTTAGTTTGTTCCAGTACCATCCATTTATATATATGAGCTCAAATTTTCAATTGTTTGTTTCTGACTTTCTTAGGTATAGATTTAGGATCTGGGTAAGGTTTCATGTTTTGGTGAACTCTGATGCTGTATATGGAATATATATTCCTTTTAATATATTTTAAAAATCAGTTGTTACAAGCACTCTTCAATTAGTTTGTGGAAGATTATTTTTCTATTTGTGATGTTTACAAAAAACATAATCCACATTCCTTAGCTCTATAAATGTTCTAAGTGAGCACTGTTTTCCAAAGATTCATTTAACAAAGGTAATACTTGACATGTCCATACTCTCATGGTAATTAGTCACTGTGGAAACTTCAAAGGTGCATGATACATGTATTCCTTGCCCCACAAGAGCTAGTAATATAAATGGGGTTGGATTTTTTAAATACTGAATTAAAAGTTGTGATGGAAACTGGAATTAAAAATAAGGATTAGAAATTGGAAAGAATATTGAGGAAAGAGGACCTAACTCTGACTGTTGTACCTTAAATGAAGAAAAAAGAGAAAAATAATAAGCTAATAACATGGGGTGATGGGGTCCAGGCTCTCACTTTGACCTGAGAAAATTCAAGGATATGACATAGGTCAAGGCCAGCAAAGAAGCAAGATTTATTTATATGCCAAGTAAAAGTACACACTGAAGAAGAAGTACAGGCAGGTTCAAAGAGAGCTACACTGCATGAGGTTCAGGTCCCTCCCTTTATTTGAACTGGAGGTATAGAGGGTGGTGTCTGGGGAGGCTAAAGAAATATTTACAGGGACTAGAATTTGTGGCAGGGCTTGAGTACCACCTATTTCCTTGTCATTTTTTGGAAAACAGAAGTGTCACTGTGTCAGGTGCATTATGGGAGTAGCTGTGTCAGCCATGATAATTTTATTATAAGCTAAAGATCATTTCAGGAAGATAGCTGGCACCATGTTAGTTATTTTTAACTGCTGGTGGTTATAAGCCCTGCTTACGATAAAGGGAGGAGATCTGAGTGTCTGAGGAGGGGTTTGTGATCTCTGCTCTTCTTCACTAGCTTCCTCCCTGCCTATATCACTCTGACGAAGAACAAGTTAAGTGGTTGTGTTCAGTAGAATGCCCTAAAATTTGATATCAAAGATATCTTTATTACCAGTAAGTTTTACTTCTTAGAGAACTAAATATAATGACCACATTACATAGGCTATTCCCATAATTTGAATATTAATTAATCAATACACAGATATAGCTACCACTCAGATTATGAATGTTGTAACTGGAATTATAAAAAAACACACACAATAGTAGTAGAATTATTTATTGTAACTTTTATTTATTTGAGAGAGAGAAAAGAGCTCCCTTTCACTGGTTCACTCCCTGCAGTTGCCCACAACAACCATGGCAGAACCTGGCCAAAGCCAGGAGCTGGGAACTCAGTCCTTGTTCCCCATCTGGATGGCAGGAACCCAATCAGTTGAGCTTTGACTTGTACTTCCAAGAATACATTAGTGGGGAGCTGGAGTCAGGTACTGACTGGAGCCAGGTATTGAACCCAGGAACTCTGATATGGGACACAGGTATCTTTTTTTTTTTTTTTTTTTTTTGGACAGGCAGAGTGGACAGTGAGAGAAAGAGACAGAAAGGTCTTCCTTTGCCATTGGTTCACCCTCCAATGACCGCCACGGCCAGCGCACCGTGCTGATCCGAAGCCAGGAGCCAGGTGCTTCTCCTGGTCTCCCATGCGGGTGCAGGGCCCAAGGACTTGGGCCATCCTCCACTGCACTCCAGAGCCACAGCAGAGAGCTGGCCTGGAAGAGGGGCAACTGGGACAGAATCTGGCGCCCCGACCGGGACTAGAACCTGGTGTGCCGGCACCACAGGCAGAGGATTAGCCTAGTGAGCTGCAGCACCGGCTGGGACACAGGTATCTTAACCACTAAGCTAAATGCCTAGGATCTTTTTTTAAGAGATTATTTTCCTCTCAGTGTTAACGGAGAAAATGGCGCTTCTGACTTCCCTTCTTCCCCTCCCTCCAAATTCCTAAACTATTTTAAATGCTTCTGATGCTTTCTTACATTTCTTCTTCATCATCATCTTTAGCTTTCTTAGATTTTTAATGCATTGTTTTAATCAAGAGAAAGAGGTTTTTTACCCTTAACTTGAGCTTTGTTGACTTTAGTAAAATAAGTTTTAAAAGCCACTTTTTTTTTAAAGATTTTTCTTATTTAAAAGGCAAAGTTACAGAGAGGAGACAGAGAGAGAGAGATCAATCTTCCATTTGCTTGTTTGCTCTCCAGAGAGAGAGATCAGTCTTCCATCCACTAGTTCGCTCCCCAAATGGCCTCAATAGCCGGGGCTAGGCCAGGCCTAGAGTTTCTTCTGGGTTTCACGCATGGGTGCAGAGGCCAAAACACTTGGGCTGTCTTCCACTGCTTTCCTAGGCCATTAGCAGAGAGCTGGATTGGAAGTGGAGCAGCCGGGTCTCGTACCAGTGCCTGTATGGGATATAGGCATCACAAGCCGAGGCTTAACCTGCCACACAACACAGACCCCTCAAAGCCACTTCTTTCTCATTGAAATGAAATTTAAAGCCACTACTACTCTGATGTCATGAAAAAAAAAAAAATGAAGTGGATTAATATGGGATGATGTGTAAAGAAAACTTTTGTGGTGTTGAAAGAAGCTTGTGCAGTGTCTTCTAATTTGAACTAAGCTGATATTAGGTGTTGAATTTCTCAATGTTGAACTTACTTTTATAGAAAGAATAAGTGCACAAGCAACAGAAATATATGAAAATGTGAGTGACCTGGAGCAAAACACAATAAAATGTAGTTTGTTTTTCCGGCTCATCTAAATAGTTGTAATCTGCCGGCGCCGCGGCTCACTAGGCTAATCCTCCGCCTTGCGGCACCGGCACACTGGGTTCTAGTCCCGGTCGGGGCACCGATCCTGTCCCTGTTGCCCCTCTTCCAGGCCAGCTCTCTGCTGTGGTCAGGGAGTACAGTGGAGGATGGCCCAAGTGCTTGGGCCCTGCACCCCATGGGAGACCAGGAGAAGCACCTGGCTCCTGCCATCGGATCAGCGCGGTGCGCCAGCTGCAGCGCGCTACCGCGGTGGCCATTGGAGGGTGAACCAACGGCAAAGGAAGACCTTACTCTCTGTCTCTCTCTCACTGTCCACTCTGCCTGTAAAAAAATAAATAAAAATAAATAAATAAATAAATAGTTGTAATCTGGGCCATATCATTATGAATTTTTCCCTTTTGAATTAAAAACAAATGACCTGAAAGTGACAAATTTCTAAAGCAAACCAGTACAAAAAGCAGTGACTAGAATAAATATCAGAGTCTCACTTCAGGATGGGTGTTCATAGGAAATACTACTTATTGAATGTTTGAAGTCATTCTGGGAAAGACTGAAAGTATTATGTTGTAACATGTTGGGAAATGTGGTTTTCTGTATTCATTTTGGAGTTACTCTACATTTTCTTTTGAAATGGAAGATAATGCTGTCTTCTAAACAGAGCGCACAGAGGATGCGGCTGTGTTTCTCTCCCAGTGGTTTAAGACAGGCTCTTTCCTGAGTCATTCTTAGAACTGCAGGTAGAAATGAGTGGGGAGCAGTAGCACACGAAAGGTCATTTTATTAGCTTTGCAACTCCACATCGCTCACGTAGGCCATCACTGAGTAGCAGTTTAATGTGTTATAATATGCATTCAACACTTTCTCTTAACCGGCAGCATTAATGCCCATGCACGTCATCACTGTGTCATGAGTTTGTTTAATCACCTCGCTCCTTTATTCCAGGCTTTGTCCAGCTTTCTTGCCTCTCCCGACACCTTCACTCACCCGCAAAACACAGTTCCTGGTAGCGATGGAGGTCTTTCTTTCAGTCAAAAGCATCAGTGCTGTTTTCTATAACCACGTTCCCTTTCCTGCATAGCCCAACCCTTTGCTTCCTACTCTTTTTCTTTATCAAAACTTGTAGAGAGGTAGAAATGTTGAAGATCTGTGTTTCTTAGAGAACTACTTTTGTTTGTCTTGTGTCAGAGTTCTGGGTTGTCTTCATAAACCTAAAACCTCATTCCTCTTAGTAAAAGGAGGGAAAGTGAACTGCAGAGACTAGCATCTGATGTATCTAAAATCATAATGGTAGTGATCATAGCTATTTGCCAAGCAGGCACTGTGTAGAGACACTGTTTTAACTACTCTACATATATTCTGTCCTCACCAAAACCTTCAGAGGTGGGTATTATTTTTGCTCCAGTTTGCAATAAGGACATCACAGAGAGATTAATAACTTGCTGAAGGTAAAACTACTAGAAATGGTAACACAGGAATTTAAACAAGCAGTCTGACATCAGAATCTGAATTCTTTTTTTTTTTTTTTTGGACAGGCAGAGTGGATAGTGAGAGAGAGAGACAGAGAGAAAGGTCTTCCTTTTTGCCATTGGTTCACCCTTCAGTGGCCGCTGATCCGAAGCCAGGAGCCAGGTGCTTCTCCTGGTCTCCCATGTGGGTGCAGGGCCCAAGCACTTGGGCCATCCTCCACTGCCCTCCCTGGCCACAGCAGAGAGCTGGCCTGGGAGAGGGGCAACCGGGATAGAATCCGGCGCCCCAACCGGGACTAGAACCCGGTGTGCCAGCGCCGCAAGGCAGAGGATTAGCCTGTTAAGCCACGGCGCCGGCCAGAATCTGAATTCTTGATAAGGAAATTATTACTGCATGTGTAAGTATTAAGTCAGAAGAGAGGAAGTTTTATGTTAAGAAAGCTTTAATTTATTTTGTGAGAATTGCAACATGCATTTCCTTAAAGATGATGATTTATAGTTTTCTTCCTTTTTATAGATTTAATGTGTACAGGGTTTGAAGGGCCAAACCTTAATGTTAGGGTATATTTAAGTGCAGATTTCTAGTTTTCATGACACAATATTTTTGTTCTCAGAATATGAGCTCAGTAACTGAACATAGCTTGCTCTTCTACCCAGATGTTTTTACCCTAATCTGCATTAGGGATATTTTGAAACCTAGCCATGTTTCCAGATATGTAGCAAGAGGTAAAAAAGTTGGTAGCCATTCTGAAGTTTGCCTATGGATCAGTTGTTATTAATAAAATTTTATTACTTAGTTCCTGGATGAAAATTTTATGATAATCACAATGTATATTTAGTGAATCAGAATATGTTATAAAGAAGAAAGAATATTGGTTAGATGGATAGATTAGATAGCATATTCTATATATGTTTTTATATCAAAGTATATAATAAAATTTATTAGCTCAGAGATTGGAAACGAGAACAAAATATATTCCCAGGACAGTAATTAGTGTATGGTAATGTAGCCCCAACTCAAGAAAGCAGCAGCTTCAGCTACGATACCTCCATTGTGGGCTGTATTAGTAGGAACCTAGCATATAAAACTCAGGATTCAGCTTCCTAGGTGTATTTTGGCTCTCAGATTTACGTTGGAAAAGAAACTTTGAATAGATAGATTTTTATTTCTCAGTATACAAAATATATCTCCTCAGAGTCTTTATTCCCTACTAGTGGCAAAATGAAATCCAGACCTCTTGGGCTGGTAATTAGGACCCTGATGCTGCTTCCCCACAGCTACAACATGTAGGCCTCAACCATATCACCCAGACCATACAGATGGTACTTGGCATGGTAGGTAGAATGGCCCCCTAACTATGTCCATGGCCTAATCCCTGGGCGACTTTTCTTCAGTTAACCAGGTGAGCCTAATCAATTCACACCAAGCCCGTAAAGCATAGGACCTCCTCTAGAAGCAGTATTTGGGAGACTGAAAACATCAGAAGGACTCAAGGAAGCGTTGCTGGCTTAAAGGTGGAGGGAACAGTGTGACAGGGACTCTAGACATTGAATAAGGAGCTTAGAGAGGTCCCTGGCCAAGAAGCAGGAGGGAAACAGAGCCTTCAGTCAAAGAACCACGAGGAACTGAATGTAGCCAATAACTTGAGTGAGTTTGGAAATGGATTCAACCTTGGGAATTCCAGAAATGCACGCAGCCCAGGGAACACCCTGAATCTGGCCTTGGGAAATCGAGAGTTGAAGAAGCAGCAGACTTCTCTCCTGTAGACTGTGAGGTAATAAATATGTTTTGCTTTTTTTTTTTTTTTTAATTTTTATTTTTGACAGGCAGAGTGGACAGTGAGAGAGAGAGAGAGACAGAGAGAAAGGTCTTCCTTTTGCCGTTGGTTCACCCTCCAATGGCCGCCGCGGTAGGCGCGCTGTGGCCGGCGCACCGCGCTAATCCGATGGCAGGAGCCAGGTGCTTCTCCTGGTCTCCCATGGGGTGCAGGACCCAAGCACTTGGGCCATCCTCCACTGCACTCCCTGGCCACAGCAGAGAGCTGGCCTGGAAGAGGGGCAACCGGGACAGGATCGGTGCCCCGACCGGGACTAGAACCCGGTGTGCCGGCGCTGCAAGGCGGAGGATTAGCCTAATGAGCCGCGGCGCCGGCCAATATGTTTTGCTTTAAGGCACTCTGTTTGTGGCAGTTTGTTGTAGCAGCAACAGGAAGTGAGTACACTGATCTGTAATAGACGTTTTCCACCTCTCCTAACAGGCGACCTAGGATCATCCTCCAAGGCTTACTTCCAATGACAGGTCCTTCACAAAGTCTGAAAAATCGCTTCTTCGCCGGTTGGTGGAACTGGGTTTCTGCCTCTGTGGTGATCATCAATGGGCTCTGCGTTTCGTTTCCTGTTGGCATTTGTCTGTCCCACCTGAAATCTGTGCTTTGGTTTATATCCACATATTATTTTGGCATAGTACTTTGCACACAGCAAGTGCCCGATTCTATAAATATTGTTTTCTGTCATTCTTGGGGTGATGAGACAGCAAACCATAGAATATTTGGCAAATAAAACTGGATGTTGTTCCTAGCCAGATGGATCTCATGGTCTACAGGAAGAAAGGAAGTTGTGAATCAAGTGATCCTGCAGATAAACCTAACATTGGACTTGTGTTGAGTGCCAGGAAGGAAAGGCAGGTGGTACTCTGAGGGCTTGAAGTCAGGGGTGTTTGTTGAGTGAATATGGTATGTGCTGTCTGAGAAGGAAAACACTGAGGTTGTTCAGTGTAGAGGAGAGAATGCACAGTCATCACTACGATGTGCAAAAGGTTTGTTCTCTTTAAAACTGGCGCTGGAATTTGGTTGCCATTGCGGCGATATCGAGAGGTGAGGCCTTTGGGAGCTGATTAGGTCATGAAGAGTGGATTTGTTCTCATGAGAATGGATTGCTACAAGCGAGGCTGCCCTTGTGCTCTGTTCTTGCCGCACATTCCGCTCGCCTTCCACTTCTTCCTTGAGATAAAGAACAAGAAGCCCTCGCCAGCTGGGACCACCAAATCTCAGACTGCTCAGACTCTAGAACCCTGGGCCAGAATGAACCTCTTCTTCAAATAAGACATCCAGTCCCGGGTGTTCTGTCATAGCAACAGAAAATGGACTCAGACAATAATGGTTTCAAATAGACATTCGAAACCATGCAGGCAGCTTAGAACCAAAAGTGAGGATAGTCTCACCCACCTGCCTCCAGAGTGCAGTGAGAAGTGAAATTCAGCTACAGGCCGAACAGTGGAGGTCTAGCCAGTAGCTTCCAACCCTGGCTCAACATTTGAATCAGCCAAGGAGATTCTAGAAGTGACTGATGCTTGGAGGTCTCAAACCAGTTGAGTCAGAACCCCTGGGGGTGGGATGTAGGCATCAGTGTTTGTGAGGCTTCTCCTTCAGCTGCTTCAGACGCCAGTGAAGACTGAGAACTGCTGCCTTAGCATTTTCAGGGCCTTTTCGGGGTAAGTGGCCCACGATAGGTCCTGAGGTTTGGGCAGTGAAATCCCCTTCCTCAGAGAGCGCTCCACAAACAGGATAGAAAGAGCCTCGGGGTGTATGTTGGTGTCAGTGGTTCTGTTTAAAAGCAGGCTGGAACTGATTGTCTCCTTTTTTACCATCTCATAACATGTTGTTTTGGAGTTTTTCTGGTTATAGAAAGTAAGATTTTTTTCCATGGGGGAAAAAAAAGCACAGAAGAAAATAAAAATCACTCATAATCCCACCAACCACTCTAAACATTTTTTGGTAAATACTCAAGGGTCACAGACTAGCAAATATTTGCATGTATGAACACATTTTTACAGAACATATGGTCTCCATTTTTAAAACTTGGTCACTTGACATCATGCGTTTATTATTCTCTGCAAGCATGTTAGTTTGTAACCCTAAACCTGTACTTCCTTTTTGAAAAACCTGTTTAAAAAAAAAAAAAAACAGTGTCTGTCTATTACACTATCCTATGATTATTCATAAATTTATTTAAGCAGGCCTCTACTACTGACCCTTCTGTTTCTACTTTTTTCTTTTACTATTCTGATGTTGTAGTAAAGATACCTATTCATAATTCTTTGCATAATTTCTAGCTACTTATTTTTTTAATATTTTATTTATTTTTTGAGGCAGAGTTACAGACAGAGAGGTGGAAAGAGAGATTGTCCATCCACTGGGTCACTCCCCAGATGTCTGCAACAGCCAGAGTTGCACTGATCCAAAGCCGCACTGATCCAAAGCCAGAAGCCAGGAGCTTCTTCTGGGTCTCCCATGCAGGTGCAGGGGCCCAAGCACTTAGGCCATATTCTGCTGCTTTCCCAGACCATAGGCAGAGAGTTGGATCAGAACTGGAGCAACCGGGACTAGAACCAGCGCCCATATGGGATGCCGGTGCCATAGGCAGAGGCTTTACCCACTGCACTACAACACCAGCTCCTCTAGTTGCTTCTTAATGATAATTCTTAAAAGTGGAGTTACTGGGGCAAAGAACATGAATATTTAAGATTTTTATTACAAATTTTCTTTAAAAAGGTTGGAATAGTTTAATTGCCCTTTCCTAACCTTTCACTCAAACTGAGTAGAACGTGTGTTTGTGGTTTTTGTTGCATTTATTTATCATGGTTACAGCTCATATTTGCTTTTATGCTTTTTAATTGTTGTAATTTTTTAATTTTTCTTGAGAAGTTCCTTTTTTTCTGTTGATATGTTTATGTTTTTCTTCTTATGTCATGCCATTTTTGTGGCACACTTTTTTTAAAGTTTGTCAGGTATTTTCTTATGTTCTGGAAGCATTGAAATTTTTTTTTAAGATTTATTTATTTATTTGAAAGTCAGTTACACAGAGAGAGGAGAGGCAGAGAGAGAGAGAGAGCGAGGTCTTCCATCCGCTGATTCACTCCCCATATGGCCGCAACAGCCAGAGCTGTGCCGATCCAAAGCTAGGAGCCAGGAGCTTCTTCCTGGTCTCCCACACAGGTACAGGGCCCAAGCACCTGGGCCATCTTCTGCTGCCTTCCCAGGCCATAGCAGAGAGCTGGATTGGAAGAGGAGCAGCCGGGACTAGAACTTGCGCCCATATGGGATGCCGGCACTTCAGGCCAGGGCATTAACCCACTGCACCACAGCACCCACCCCAAGCATTGAAATTTTAAATTTGATTCAATCAAAATTTTTTTTTCTTTTTTCTTTTTTTCTTTTAACCTATGCTCAAAAAAGCATGGGTGCAGGGACCCAAGTACTTGGGCCATCTTCCACTGGTTTCACAGCCACATTAGCAGGGAGCTGGATCAGAAGTGGAGCAGCTGGGACTCGAACCGGCACCCACATGGGATGCCAGCACTGCAGACAGTGGCTTTACCCACTATGCCTTTACCCACTTTGCTATACCCACTATGCTATACCCACTTTATCCACTATGCCCTGGAGTTTTGAGAATAAGACAGATCTGAGGGAGTCCTGACTCCCTCCTATTAACTCTTACCTTAGAAAATGTATGGGAGCTCTCTAGAGCTGTGTTCCTTTGTCTGTAAATAAGTAAATGAGGGCCCATGAGGGCCCGCTGAGGTGTTGCACTGTAACAAGCACTGAGCTCAGGCCCTGGCACATAGTAAGTGCTCAGTAAAGGGGGAAAGAAGTGATTGCCTCTAGTTCCTGTCTTCAGAGCAGCATCCGAAGATCTAGGGCCATTCGCAGTCAGTCTTCCTGCAGACAAATGATGACACCTTGGTTCTGGGCTGTCCTCAGTTTAACCCTTTTCTTTTTGTTCCTCTCATTATCTACAGTGTCTGGTTGTATTTTCCCTCTGCAGCCTCGTGTATGTCCCATGTGTTGAAGACCTCTTCTTTCCCTTGTGAAATCATTGTTTTCCTTCTGTTTCGTCTTCAAATGTACTTTCCTATTCTCTTTAGCCTTTGACTGACATTTCCATGAAGCATTTTGTGATGTGCATTTAGAACACTATGTAAAAATAAACTGCATTGTGTTATTTAAATATTTAAAGGCCTTTGTAGCCTTGTGGGCTATTTTTAAAATGACCTTTAAAACCATTTGCAAAGAAGACAAAAGTAATGGGGGAAAGCATAACCTTTTAATGTTGCCTTCATTAGCCGTGTTACCTACCTTGGATGTAGTGCCTCGCTTTGATAGCTCATAATGTAGGACACATCAAAGACCCAAATAATGGAGAACAATGGAGAACAATTCTTAAAAGCTGATTTTGTATTGTTGCTGCCACCATTAGGTGTCAGATGGAAAAGATCCCTTTCTTTTAAATAACCTGGATTCATGATTGATTTTCTATATACCGTAAACCCCCTTGGTAACGCCAGTGTGTAAAGAAAGACTTGCTGTATATTCATATGTGGGTTGGCTTTATTCCATTTTCTCAGACCGTGCCTTTGTGAAGCGATTTATTTTTGAGAGCATAGGCTCAATCTCCATAGTATCCGAGTCAGTAATAACAAGAAGCCGCTTACCGCAGGGTTCTGTTCTACTCCTTTCCTCATTCAGACCTCCAGACCTTTTCTCCAAAACATAATAGTCGTGGTTTGTGATGTGAGCAAGAGTCACCCTTCCAGAAACTTCCCTCAGAAACAAGTGAGAGAGTCAGGAGGGCAGGGCTGCCTGGGAAAGGCAAGGTTTAAACAGCAAGACAGGATACAGCTTGAGGGTAAAGGAGAAACAGGCCACAACAAGGGTGTTGGCTGGTGTAAGAGAGCTTTAGGCCAGAGGAAACGGGCCGCCAGGTTGTGCCTCCCTGTGGTAGTATTCGGAGAAGGTGCAGGTGACATAGGCTGACCCATGCTTTTATTTATTCTACAATAGGGCGGGACTTCGGGAAGCTACTGCCTTCTAGGATCTTCTAGTATAAAATAGCTAGGGCATGTATATATTTGACAAGTTAAATATTAGCACAAAGAGAGATGACTGTCAAATGAGTGGAAGCCAATAAATGGTGCAGTAGAAGGCCTCTATGGGAGCCTTCAATTCCAGAGACTTTCTGTGCTGCAAAGAGTAATCACATCCCAACAGAGCCCAGCACATAGAGGGCAACTCAGGAAACGGTTTTTGAAGTTATGCTACCTGTTTTGCATTCATTGTCTATAAGATAGGTAATATTATTTTCCTCAAGCAAAGAAAAGAGCTAAGGTTTAGAGAAATTAAGGACCGTATCCAAGGACAGCACAACTCATACATGGTGACGTGGTTGTTAAATGCAGACTCTTTGACCCCGGAGCCATAATTGTTAACCACTGTGTTGTAAAACATTTCTGAGAAACGAAATGTTTGAAAACAGTCTGTGCTTCATATAATCGTGTGTGTGTCCCTCCCTCAAAGATGTCCACACCCTAATCCTTCAAACCTGTGAATATTTTGTCTCTCACAGCAGATGTAAGTGTTGCTGACCTTGAGATGGGACGATTATCCTGGGTAACCTCGGTGGCCCCAGTATAATCGGAAGGGTCATCATAAACAGGAGGCAAGAGGTTCAGGGTCAGAGAAGGAGTTGTGATGATGGGAACCAAGGTCAAAGAGAACAAGACTGAATCCACTATCCTGCTCGCTGCTGGTGCCGTGGAGTCAAGGGTTGGGTAGGAAAGGGTAGGAAATCTCCCCGGAGCTTCCGGAGGGAAGTACACCATGGCCAAAACCTTGAATTGAGACCAGTAAGGCTCATTTCAGACTTCTGCCCTCTAAATCTATTCGAGAATATGGTTATGTTAACAGTTTAGTACCTGTAGGAAAGCAATCACAGTGTTTCAAAAGATCAGTGCAGTGAGGTGACACTCAATGAATCAATCCAGAGACTGGAGGGCAGACCAGCAAAAGACACTGGAACCATCCAACCTTCAGTGGGCTGGAACTGTCTCCTTTCTTCATCTTTTATTTCCTTCTTAGCACTGACTGTTCGGATTGTGTCTTTCAGTCTCACCATAGTTGAGACAGGCAAATTTTCTACTCTTTTATATGATTATGATGACGGTGTTATATGCAAATAATCTCTGGAGAACTCTGCAGGATTAGCTAATTATGTTTCAGAGGGGATTATGTACCAAGTCTCCCCAAATCCTTTTACCACATGTATGTTGAGTGGAGACCTATACAGGGCTGGCTTTTACATTGACTGTGCAGCACAAAACTGGTGAGGATAATGTAAAATATGTTGTTATTCCTTTAAGGATTCTGTATGGCACATCTTGGGTGTGGGGGCAAGAGGGAAAAGAAAAAAGTAGCTCTGTGGTGGGAAAGTATCTCTTTCACTTATACATGGGAAAGCTTGACTGCATTGTGGAATTTCCAGAGGAAATCACAGACATGCAGTCTAACACACAGTGACAGAGGTGATGTCTAAATTAAACATTCATGTTTCTTCACATGACTATTTGCTGAAATATTCATGGTAAAATATAATCTATTCTTTTTTATGATTAAAATGTGCCCCCTACGTATGCATGCTTATTTATACCCCTGGGAGTAGGGTCATTGTTGGTATAATAGACAACAGATTAAAATAACTTTATTTTTAAAATATAGTATGCTTTAATCTGTTTTAAGTGGGCTTAATAGTATACCAGTCAGCTTTAGCATCATAGCATCCAAAGCATGTATGCTTATAAGCAGACTGCATAAGAGTCCCATAAACCTCAAGTTTGTCTCTCTTGCTTTAGAGCTATGTCTGGCTGATGACTGGACATGTGCAGCTACATGCTAATTGCCAGTGCAGATTCAGCATATACAGGACATGTCTCTTGCCTTTTCCACCATCCTGCCATTCCTCCAGTGTTTGTCCTCCTGTTTGCGATCACAATTTCCATTTCATTACCCAAACTAAGACCCCAGAACCGTCCAGAATTTCTCACAACCAAGCCATCAGCAAATCCTTGAGACTCCCCCTCAAAAGGACGTTCTACATCTGATGGCTGCCCTTTGTCACCCCTGTCTCCACCTGATCCTCTACCCTGGGAAACTGTCACTTCGACATGTGCCCCCACAATGGTGGTCTTCATCCTTATAGCAGACAAAATGATACTTTAAAACACACCGACTAGCCTCTCATTAGTACTGCCCAAGGACTTCCCAACACACCTAGCATAAAATCCAGTCCTCACTGTGGGGCACAGGACGTCTGTTGTCTCAGCACTGATCCAACCAGCTGGGATTTTCCCAGTCCTTACCTGCACCCCACATGCCTCCGCTTCTTTGGAATTGCTGTCTCCTTTGCCCAGAAGCTCTGCTCTCAGAGTTGCATGTGGCTCATCCACTTCAGTCCAGCGTGGGCTCCTCAGAAAAGTTTTTCCTCACCACCTCTGCTGAGGAGAGCATCTTTTTCATTCTCTACTTACACTACATTGACCACTACCTGACCTTATGGTCTGTATTTATTCATGTATTATCTTCCATGAAAATGTAATGTACATGAGATCAGATCTGTTTTTTTCCACTGCTGTGTCTCTAGCTCCTAAAACATAACCTGGCAGGGACAGGCCTTTAGCCTAGGGATTAAGATGCCTGCATTGTACATCAGAGTGCCTGGGTTCCATATCCAGCTCCAGCTCCCTACTTGAGCTTCCTGCTAATACAGATCCTGGGAGGTGGCAGTGATGGTTCAAGTAATTGGGTTTCTCCCACCCATGTGGGAGCTCTGGGTTGAGTTCCCCACTCTCGGCTTCAACCCCGTGGCTGCCATAGGTATTTGGGGAGTAAACCAGTGCTTGAGAACTCTGTCTCTTTCTGTCTCTATCTCTGTCTCTTTCTCTCTCTCTCTCTCTGCCTCTCAAATAGATAAACAAAAATTTAAAAATAAGTAATACCTGGCAAAAGATGAGTGTTCAAAAAATCATGAATGAGTGAATGACTTTTTACAAATAAGTACAATTAATGGTGTGAATGTCATGACAGTTATCTGCAGCTGTTTGTATAGCCTGGCTATGTATTTACAAGAGTTCCATTTACTATTTACAATTCCTTGTGGTAAGGCTTCCAAATATGCAGAAAATGAATAGGTACAATCCTTTGTTGCCCTCAAGGCATTTGCAATCTAATAAAGGAGATGAATTTCAATAAATGTTGAGCTGACAAATGGAACTTGTAGTAGACTCTGACTGGTGTGATCATGTTGCAAGGATGGTTCCATGGGGATTCAGAGAAGGGAGCACACGTTTCCAGAGTCTAGGATTAAGGAAACTTGTTGGAGGGAAGTTTGCCCTAGGTTTTGGAGCAGGAGTAGCATATTGGTATGCAGGCCTAAAGGAAGAAGAATTCTGGGTGAAGAAAATTGCTCAAACAGAGGCACAGAGGCAGAAAAGTCCAAGGTGCTTTTCTAAAGGAAAATATTGACCAAAGAGAAGCCAGAGTCAATAATACCCCAATGACAGTAAATACTGAAGTTCAATAAAAACCAGTCGGCATGTCTGCTATGCATAAACAATTTTCCTAATATTTAAAAGGTTCTGGGCTAAAGTTCTGACTCAGAAAAATATTGACTGTATTTTTTTGTGTGTAAACATTTGTTTCTATGGGGAAACTTTTGTGAATGTACCTGGTCTAATTTATTTAGTGCAACCAGGTGCTCCATGCTTTGTCAACACTATTTACCATTTCTCTGGTATGCGGTTATTTTTGTTAGTTGTCCCATGCCTCATCCTAGGAGTTAGCTCTGTCCCGTTTGTGTTCATAAGCATGACTGACCAGCATAACCCTTGACCTTAAGCTGATGAGCAACAGGAATTCACCTTTTATTCCATCATGAAACAAAGATTCTTTTTATCAAATATTTTTAGTACAGCAAGAAAAGAGAAGTGGCATGTGCTTTAGGTATCACTGTCAGTTAACAAGGATGGTCTACATTTTATCATTTTTTAGGAATAATTTTTCTTCTGGGCTTTGAGAAACTGAATAAACACAATCTGAAATTAGATTCAGATTTTGATAGAACATAAATTTTCACAACTAGGGTCTGTTGGTGGCCTGGGACTATTCACATACAGAGTTCAGTTACATAAGGAAATATGTGGATTGTGCCTAAACCACATTCTTTCCAAAGTCCTGGGGTTTCCTAGAGTGGGAACAGCTGAAAAAGGCAATCATTTGTTCCTCACAGGGCACTTGCTCTTGGTAGAAGACCATTTTGTAGGATGCACATTTTAAATGTGAGCATTTCTAAAGTTAACAGGAATGAAAGAATATCCAAAGTGAAAATCAAATCATAAATTCTAACATATCCCTTCCCTTGTTAAGAGGAGTCTTTAGCAGGAGCTAGGTCATAATCATCTTTGGGCTTCAACCTTACCTCAAGCCTAGAACTTAATGTTCATTGAGCAAATGAAAATTTTTCAAGCAAATCTTCTGCTTATGCTGATCCACAGATATGCTAGATGTTACTAAAAATGAGCAATTGATATGCAGAAGTTTCACAAACTTCAGTTAAAGCAAACCGGGGTTTAAATGATAATAATGCAAATAATTATGGACAATGGAGAGCTATCAAAGCTTTCTCCTAGACTGATCCTTAATCTGGAAATGTTTACCTAAACCCTTTAAACCTAAAATAGTTTTGATACCTATTGATAACAAATTCTGAATGCCTCAAGTAAATGTGAAACTTTAATTGATTATGTTTTTAATATGAAAATATTGTCCCTCATGGTTTTAAACACATTCTTCTAGGCTTACAGGTAACAATCTATGATCTAGCAGCCTTTAGGAAGCAGTTACTAACATGTTTGTAAGGGATGCATATGCTGGGGAATAGTGGTCAAAACATAAAACAGTAAAACAATAGAGTTCAAGCTGGTTCACATCAATATTTATGTTAATTGTATAAATACGTATTTGGCTAATTTTTCACAATAGCCTCAGCTTTAGAGAAACACCTTTATGGAAATATAGCTAGGATCAATTTTTTAAAAATCATTTTTTCACATAGAACTACTTGACAGCATTTTCCAAATACCCTGCTAAGCAAATGTGCTGCTTAATTTTTTTTAAACCTGGTATATGATTGAAACATTCTTTATGTCATTTTTTATTTGGGGTCAGAAGTATTTATTATTAATAGTATTTTATTTTTAATTCATTAAATTGCAGAGGCTCATGGAATGGTTTCTCTTCAGGCTTTTTGTTAATTAAGATATATTTTGCCTAACATAGAGCCATGCTTGCTGTGTAATTCAGCCATAGAAGGGGGAAAATGACTTGTTTAAGCTGATTTGGACCTTGTGGCATTTAATTGCAAGCCTAACAGGCTAAACCCAAATGAGTTTGGACACTTATTAACTGAGAGTTTGTTGACAATGTAATAAGATTAAGAGCCTGTTCTCTTTATCACAAGGGCTTTGTGGAACACTGTCCCACAGAAATCTTTTTGGTCCTACGGTGTGGGGTTGGCCATTAGCCATTGATATGTAGCAAAGGTATGGAAGGTCTTTTGAAATTTTTCGATAACATCTGTTGTGTGTTTTTTTTTTTTTTTGAGTATAAAAAAATCATTATTTGTTTTAATTTTGATTTGTGTTTGGGTTTTAACTATGTCAATAGTAATAAGTGCTTTTTTTTCTTAGTTGTTAGAATGTTTCTCATTTAGATTTTTCTCCTCTTCTAGAGAAGCTAAATATTCTTTTACTTCAGACTGACTGCTTTACCCTTTGGATCTTAAAATACATCCTAGGAATTTCCAATATCCCTTCCCTTAAATGATACACGCATTATTTTTTAGATAATCAAAAGAGGCTTGGCATCCTCAGACAAGCTCCGTACATGGCAAGCACGATAGCTTCCTCTCCCCCATCTACCAACCCACTACCTCCCATCTCACTTCCAACCACATCGCAGCCCAACATGCAGGGCCTGGCTTGCATCTGGTTCCCTGTAAAGGAGAAAAGCTGTTTCTGTTGCTAAAGGACAACACCCAGTAACCATCACACAGCCTTCATGAGCTTAGCTCCCCTTAAAAAATCAATTTGGTTTAGCTTGTGGCTCCCATTTCCTCTGAGCATTTCCCTATTGTCCAGGATTTGGGCTGACAGAGCCAGATCCACACGCTTATGAAATAAACCCAAGGGACTGGTCCTGTTGCACAGCAGGTTAAGCCTCAGCCTGCAGTGGCAGCATCCCATATGGGCACTGGTTAGTCCTGGCTGTTCCACTTCCAATCCAGCCCCCTGCTAATGGACTGGGATAGAGCAGAGGATGGCCCAAGTCCCTGGGTCCCTAAACCCACGTGGGAGACCCAAAAGAAGCTCCTGGCTGCTCGAATCAACCTGGCACAGCCCTGGACATTGCAGCCATTTAGGGGTTGAACAAGCAGATGGAAGACCTCTCTGTCTCTCCTCTCTCTCTCTGTAACTCTACCTTTCAAATAAATAAATACATCTTTAAAAAGAAATAAACTCATTTGGGGTTAGGGGTTAAGATATCACCAAGGGTTCAAGGATAAGAGTGATTCAGTGTAGAGTGAAAGCCAAACCCTATAATCTATTTATAGTGTTGCATAGTTTATACTCTGGAACCAGAGTCCCTGGGTTTGAATCCCAGCATTGTATCTGCCAAATAGCTGTGTTAGCTTGGCTAAGTTATCCACACCCTTTATACTTCATTTCCCCCTCTTATAAAACAGGACTCATACACGAATAGGGTTAGGAAACAGCTCGTACCAAATAAGTTCTCCATAAGTTAGGGTTATGTCTTTGTGTCTCTATCCCATTCTGTCTCTTGTCCTTTCTGGTTTACTCTACACCTTCTTTTCTTTCTGTTTTTGCTTTCTGCTGTTTCTGGAAAGAATCTCAGCTATACTACTAGGGTTAAAATAAATGGAAATCAGTCCAAAAAGAAAGAAAGGAGAACTAAATTAAAGTTAGTCAGAAATATATTCTTTAAGGCCCTATTCATTAATTGGAAGTGACTTATAAATTCACCTCTGAACTTCCTATTGGCCCAAAATGAAAATCTGATCAGTTATAAGAGTCAAAGTGCCTAAAAGTTAAAATGTGCCAGTTGGTTTGGAAAAGCACAGTTTTGCTCAGCCTCAGATTTTAAATGCTGTGCTTGTCACTGGCCCTCATCGCAGTGATCCCACGGGATGTGTTGGACAGTGTCTTCATATTATCTTCCTCCATGTTATTACTCAGGTTCGAACAAATATGAGACTAGGGCAGTACTCTCAGATTTGATTGATCAAAAGTCCTTCTTACAGAGCATCTTGCTAAACCAGCATCCCACCAAATAGTATTTTTACAGCTTGTTGTCTCCTGTGACTATGGAATGGTAAATTGGAAGGTTCAAGAAAAGAAAAAAAAAAAATCCAACATTCTAGTTGCAAGTATTACCTAGTGTGTATATGTTTACCTGCCATGGCCCATGGAACTCCTGTACACTCAGAAACCAATAATTACTTTGCTTCTGGAATTTTGTGTGTACCTACATAATCACCTCTTTCTCATGGAAGTGTTTGGGCCTATTCTTGTGGAATGGGCTATTTCTAGAACACAAAGGAATGAATTTGAAAAAAAAAAATACTATGTGAAGGTTAAACAAAAAGAGATATAAAACACCAAATTTCTGATTTTTCATTTTTAATTTATGATCTAGTTACCATGTGTAATCGATATCACAATGATCACTAGATACAGTTTTACCCAATTAGGTAAATGAAGCATTATTCTTAGTTAGAATAGGGTAATAAAATGTGTCCAAGTGAACTTTGTGCCTAAGTAAAGCAGGTTCAGCAGGTAGAAGTTGTTAGTTAAGTATGTAATTCTGTACATGAATCTATCTGGATGTTATACCTCTTGTTGCAGTAAGTTTTTCTTTAAACTGTACAAGAAAAATTCCAAAATGAACAGAGAATTGCTTTAGGTGTACATTATAATCTTCTTCCCATAAAAAGAGATTATTTGGGTTTCTTTTTCATTCCTAATCCCCCAAGGTTGCCAGACCAGACTTTCCAAGCTGATCGTCCACACGCTCAGGCTCACCCTTCATAGGTTTTTGTCCCTTTCAGGCCACCACGTCCAGGAATGAGGCAAGCCCAGGCCTGGCTCCGGGGCTGCCAGAGATGGAACAAGCTGTGAAGTGTCTCCTGGCCTTCCTTTCACCCCTGGACATATTGGCCCTGGAGAGGTGGGGGTATAGCGCACACTAGAACAGTGTTGGAAGGGAAAGAAACTTGCAGGAGAACAAAGAAGTAATGTGAAAGTAGAGGAAGAAGGCAGAATCGGTTCCTTCTGCCTTTCCAGGGAAGGGAAAGGAATGAGATCAGAGCTTCATGGGTTTCCACGGTAGCCTTGGCTGCTTCGGAGTGACCACCAACCAGGCTGCTTTGACTCTTGTGGATTTGCCCAACTGCAGAGACAGCTCTGGGTGCATTAGAAGCGGACTGCCTTCATCTGTCACCTCAGGAGTCTGCAACTCTCATATCTGGCACCAGGTATCTGAAACGCACTCACGTGAGACAGATGGAGTGAAAGGCAGTAGTATTTTTATTGCTCTCAGAATAATATCCACCTACGTATATCCTGCCTGTCTGCAGTCCCACTTAATTCTTACCTCCACGGTGATGCTTAGTTTGAAGGCCCTTACAGGGAAAGGCTAGGAGTAACCTGGGCCAGGCACAGGGCAGAGGGGCATGGTGGAGACTGGTACATACCCTGTCTCTAAAACGGGCTGCTGGTAGAGGGTGAATCTCAACTTGTGACACACAAGGTTAAGCCACCACCTGCAATGCTGGCATCCCATAATTAAGAGTCCTGACTTCACCACTTCCAATCCAGCTTTCTGCTAATGGGCCTCAGAAAGCAGCAGAAGATGGCCCAAGTATATGGCTCCCTGTGACCCACATGGCAGACCCAGATGGAGTTCCAGGCTCCTTCCTGGCTTCAGCCTGGCCCAGCCCCAGCGATTGCAGCCATTTAAGGATTTAACCAGCAGATGGAATCTCTCAATCAATCTCTCTCTCTCTCTCTCTCTCTCACTCTGCCTTTCAAATAAATAAATCTTTTTTTTTTAAAAAAATGGTGGCCTACTTTCCAATAAAGCTAAAAATTCAAATGCTCTCATGAACCCAGTTTTTAAAAACACTGTAGGGATCAAAATTCTCTTGTGGGTGACACTGAGTCCTCAGGCCATCATGTGCTGCTTGAACCCGAGGCCACAGTGCACTGCTGCCGTCCGAATTCTGTAACCAGCATCCCTTCCTAGCTGTCTTCCAATTACTGCCAAGTTCCCTCTTTATTTCCTTGCAATGGGACACATCTCCATCAGGCACTCAGGAGTTGTGTGAGGACAGGAACCAATGCCTGCTTTTCCTATCACAGTTCTCACAATGCTTTGTGCAAGTTGGGCCTTAGGAAATACCTACATATTCTTTTTTTTTTTTTTTTCAGTCACTTCTAATACTTTAGTAGTACTTTTCTAGAGCCATTGCCCAGCTGCCAAGTAGTTAGTACATGAGCAAACATTTCAGTTGTATTCTGTTAGTGGCTGATGGCTAAGATGAAAAAAGGAAAAGAACCAGAAGGAAGGTTTACTTTTCTATTCCTTGTTGAAAATTACACTTTATGCTATGAAAAAAATAGTAATTTCCAAAACAAATTCAGCTATCTATTTTTAAAGAATCCAGTCATACTAACAACAGCTACCACTTACTATTAAACACTAACTTTATGCCAAATGCTTTACAGTTATTCCTTCTAACTGTCAGCAGCCCAAGAAGTAGGTGTTATTCTCGTTTTAAAAAGAAGAAAACAGGGGCTGGTGCTGTTTTATAGCAGATAAAGCCACCACCTGCAGTGCCAGAATCCCATATGTGTGGCAGTTTGAGCCTCAGCTGCTGTACTTCTGATCCAGCTTTCTGCCATGGCACTGGGAAAGCGTTAGAAGATGATCCAAGTCCTTAGGCCCCTGCACCCACATGGGAGACCCAGGAGAAGCTCCTGGCTCCTGGCTTCAGATTGGCCCAGCTTCGACCATTACAGCTATTTGGGGAGGGAACCAGCGGATGGAAGATTCTCTCTCTACCTCTCCCTCCCTCCCTCCCTCTCTCCCTCTCTCTCTCTCTTCCTCTGCCTCTCTGTAACTCTGCCTTTCAAATAAATCTTTAAAAAAAAATAAGAAAACTAAGTCACAGAGAGTGGCTTTAAGTCACCTGACCACAACCTTATACAGCAGATGAGCCGAGAGTGGAAGTCAGTTGTACCCCCTGTGCCCAGGCACTTGACACATTGCATTGCAGCTGTCAACTCTGTGGTACCCACCCTGGACTGTAAGTGCCAGGAGCAGAGACTGTCTGCCTTACCCCATCACTGCATCCCCAGTCCTCTGCCTCACTCATTATGGGAAGAGTATTCCATCACACCACTTAACTTGTTGTCTATTGTAACAAATAACCCCAGTCGTTTACTATCTCACAATTTCTGTTTGCCAGGAGTTCTCGAGTGGTGTAGCTAGATGGCTGTGACCCAGAGTCTCTGACAAGATTTTAAATAATTCTCCATTAAAGCAGCAATTAATAGAAAACTTGACTGGGGCTGGAAAACCTGCCTTGAAACTCACCTGGGGATCTCAGGCGTTCATTGCATCCTTGGGGCCTCTCCAGGGGTGACTGTCCCACATCATGGCCTCTGGCTTCTCCCAGAACAATGCCTCAAGAAAAAGTGAAAGAACAGTTGGGAAAAAGTCTTAATGTCTGATATTACCTAATCCTGGAACTGGCGCGTCGTCATGGCTGTTGTATCTGTTTGATTACATACACCAACCCTGACACAATGTGGGAGGGCCACACATAAAGCTGTGCATACCCAGCAGGTAGGAATCACTGGGAGCTACATCAGAGGCTGCTGACCACAGCACTCCAAGATATAACACAAACCCCCTAGTATACTCCTGTGAAACATTTCACTGTAGTCCTTGTTAGAGTATCTCAAGGCGGACATCCTTCTGATGGCATGAGACAAGACCTGCACATTATTTACAATGCAGTTACATGGATGTATAACCAGCTGTTTAATTTTTCAAACAAAGTGCACCCAGTCCTCTAGATGTGGATCAGTAAAGTCCCATGTGTATAAATAGAACACTTATGGGTTCTTGAGGAAGCTCTGTAAATGATTTGCTAAGGAAAAATGATAAGCAAAGGCTATTGGCCGCCTGGACTGCAGCTTTTAAGTTTGTAGATACTAGTTCTTTTCTATATTTAGGTCACTGAAATAACCTCTCAAACCACATGTAGACATGTTGGCAAATAAGTTGAACCAGTGGTATAGTTACTTGTTTCATAAAGGAGAAATAGACCTTTTATTTGATGACTTTACAATAAGTGTCATTTTTCTATGAGGAAAAATAAGCACCTGTCATTTTCTTGTCATTCTGAGGTCAGAGCCTACCACAGAGATTTCAATATATGAAAACTA
Organism: Lepus europaeus; assembly: GCF_033115175.1. NCBI lineage: Eukaryota > Metazoa > Chordata > Mammalia > Lagomorpha > Leporidae > Lepus > Lepus europaeus. The sequence goes on along the minus strand of NC_084843.1, from coordinate 17,336,260 downwards.
TTCTTTTCACTAGAATTTCAGCATTCAAAATAATGATTTTCTTAAGATGCAGCATTCTGATGCACTATATCTGACCTTTCTTGGTCCTGAAAATAAAATCTTCAACATCTCGTGTTTCTTATTCTACGCTTTCTGTATTCCTTGGAACTGGTGTTCGATGATTAGGAAGCATTTTCACTTCTTCAGCATTTTCATTATTATGTACTTGTCTACTGTGCAGCTGTCATGAGACTTAGCAGTTTTTGAAGTTTCTATACCTTCAATGAAATATTTGCACATTAGAACTCATTTTAACAAAATGCTTACTATTTTGTAAAAATGGGGGGTTTGGGTGAGACATATGGTTATGATAAAAAGTGGATCTTCTTTGAATATCAGTAAATCTTAAGAAATTCTTCTTATACCTGGCCACTTAATCATACTGTATATAAAGTGGGTATATGCTTTGGGGAAGGATTAAGTGATGAAGTGTATTTCTGCTCTTTGAAAGACAATGCATTAGAATAAGAAATTTAAGAAAAGGAAGCAAGTGATAGTAAACAAAGAGTTTAAATGATTAAATTAGCAGAGGGAACCTCAGCTATGGAGCAAGATCATTAGAAATGTACAAAAACTCCTTTTTGGATGTTTACAATTGGCTTTAAAAATAATTATTTATGGTAATGATGAAAAGAACTCCAAAAAAATTCAAGAGTATAAGCTGTGAAGACAGATCATATCTCATTAATCCTTAATTCTTAAAGTCTTTGTTCTGAATACTTTGTCATCATAAATTATTTTAAGCATTTATCTGGTATCTGTCCCTCCCTCCCATATTACTATCCCTCGATTTAAAAAAAAAAAAAGGAAAACAAGCTCATGTGGATGAAATACATGCACTGAGTTTGACAAATTAGGTGGTTTCTTGTGGAGTGGTGGACCCAACCTGTGTGGCTGGCGACCTGCTGATGAAGTTCCCAGCAACCCTTGGGCAAATCACTGCCATCATGCATCTCATAAAGAGATGGAGATTAGCCTCATGACCATGAAGTTATGACATATTCCCAGACATTCCATGTTATTTTTATTTTTAAAGGTGTATTTACTTATTTATTTATTGGAGAGTCAGAGTTACACAGAGAGAGAAGGAGAGGCAGAGAGAGCCAGAGGTCTTCTATCCGCTGGTTCAGACCCCAAACGGCTGCAACAGGTGGAGCTGGGCCAATCCAGAGCCAGGATCAGGAACTTCCTCCAGGTCTCCCACCTGGGTGCAGGGGCCCAAGGACTTGGGCCATCCTCTACTGTTCTCCCAGGCCATAGCAGAGAGCTGGATCGGAAGTGGAGCAGCCAGGTCTTGAACCCGTGCCCATATGGGATGCCGGCACTGTTGGCAGTGGCTTTACCCACTGTGCCACAGCACTGGCCCCACCCAGACATTTTAAAAGACTACACCCTAGCTTTTAAGTAAAATATTTGCAGAAAATTTATGGTAAACATTTAGGAAAAGAAGAGAAAAAAAAAAAAACAACACTTGGAGAGATACTGAATTCACAAAGTATACAGATGTAAGGGATGCTAGCGTTGATGTGTAGCTTTGTTTTGTTTTACCTGCAGTGCCTTTAACTTACCTCATTCCAATTAACATCATCTTCAGTATTCTGAGGAGAGCATACACAGTACATACTTTTCTAGTCACATTTTCCCCAAGTTTTTTGAAGATCATCTGGTTAAGACCACATTGTGGCCAAGCCTGTGGAAAATGTGGGCAGCCCCAGTAGTGTCTCTGAGAATTCACAGAGGCCAGTGATGAGCTGTTGATGCTCTAGGTAAAAACCCACAAAATCAATAACCTCCTGAGCCTGGTAATCTCATTTTCTTTTCAGAGATATTTCCCAAGCCAAAACTCCAGGCAAAATGGAGCATAAAATCAAAGAATCCTTGACTTCGAAAAGATCTCTGAAGTCATCCAGTCCAATTTTTATCTCACACCGAAATTTATTTTAGATAATTGATTCTAATTTTATAATCTAATGAATAAAATAATTTTGACCCAAAGGAGATATCAATTTGTATGCATTTCTGTCTTCTGTGTTTAGGTTTGTATGTGTGCGTTGATAGCTTATCACCCAGCACTTTGGACAAAATATCTAAGAATTTTCCTCCTATCAGGAGAACATACAAAGAGCAGATTTTGCTCTTGTGACTTCATGTTGATCCAGCCATCATTACAAAATTCTTTTTACGAAGGTGTCTAAAAACACTGGGACTCTCAGGCCTTCCACCTTCCTCCTTATCTGTAGAGCTCATTCTCTCGCTTGCTTTTTTCCCCATCCTGCTATTTTTCTCTTTTTGTCTCCCCTCTTCTGCACACTCTTCACTGTCTAACTTTAAATTGATTAGAATGCATTAATTTTTAAATAAGCGTCACATATCCTTAACTAAGTACTAAAAGGTTGCGAAGGCTTCATGGTGTAGAGTCTGATCCAAAACCAAGTGAGAAGAATTTTAAAAACAAGGGCTGCCCTTCATTAGCCCTCACGCTCTCTCCTGACAGGCTCGGTGCACCTCCGCGGCCACGCCAGGCCAGGGCAGGCCCTGCCGCCGTGCACCGTTTACCCTCTGTCAGCAGCTTCAGTGAGAGCCCGGGCGATACCGTCCATGCGAGTCTGTCATGCGTCAGCCTCAATTAGGCTCATATTGCCGAGCTGGGGAGACTCCACAGCCTCCGTTAACCATTTTGTCGTCATTGTTGTTGTTCCTTTTTATTCTCCCATCTTTCTCACTCATCTCTCTAAAAACTCAGGTTTGATTTGGTGAAATTATTTTCATGTTTTACCTTTTTAACCAAGAGAAGTGAGTTTTAGAGGAAGTAACCCTTATGGGTTCTAATATGTCAATTTTCCCCTTGGAAATGTGCTCAGTTAACACCGGAATTTGTTATCGAAGGGAGGCAGTGATAGGCTACCCTCCCCGACAGTCTGTCCCTGTGCCAAGCCTGACTTTGAGTCTTATGAAGCAATTTTCCTTGAGGCCTTGCAGCAGGCCTCCCGCTTCATCAAGTGCCCAAGTGCCTCTTCCTTCACAACTATTGTCTGCTCACATCCTTGTCATCCGAGGTGGTGGCGGTTTTCCTTTTTTAAGAGGTGAATGAAACCTAACTACATTTGAGGAGGGAAAGAGTATAGACAGCAGCGGTTTATATTTGGTTCACTGTTTTGTGGTTTACCACAAGTTTATGGGAATAACAAAAGACCACCCATGGCTTCACCATACCAGGTGGTTGGCGGACCCAGTGAGTTTCTCACCAGAAAATACAAGGACATTCTCAAAAAAATGAAAGAGGCTTTGAGGCACGTTTTCTTTTCTTTTTCTGGATAACTAGAGAACACCCCAAGCAAGCTCCTGCGTACTTGAATGGACAGGTAGGCATTGAGAGGTCTGGGCATCTTAAGGGATGCATGGAGATTTTGTAGGCCTGGTCAGTTTGTAACGTCAGGCTAACCCAAGAGGCTGTTGTCAGATGTTGTGAAGGAAGTCACAACAGTGTGAATCCTATGAGGTCTCTGGCAGCACAGAAGCTTTTTAGTACAAAGGAAGGTCAATTCCACAAACGCGAATGTGGACAAAAAGTGTGGAAATACTTTTTTTCCATAAGTACCACCATGGGTAAGTAGCTTTAAATAGAATCATATTGATGGGTCAAGCCCAGGAAACAAATGGAGTATACAGATAAAGGAATTTTGGTCTCCCAAAAATATGGCAAGTGGATCATTGCTGAAATTGTTAGTTGAGGAACTTAAAAATCCATAATTACCCAAAGTTCATTTTGGCAATAGGTTAAAGATTTCCAATAAGACTGTGTAGCAGTTCATGATATCAGCTCTCTGAAACATACATATTGGCTTTAAAAATTCAAGTTATTGAACACCCTGAGTGAAAAAACATTTGCTAGAGTCAGCTGTCCTGATGGTTTAGCAAGGGCAAGGGTTTTCCTGGGATATTGTTGATCAAGAGATTTCCATTTGGGGAACACATGGCAGCAGAAGGCTGTATAAATTAGTATTTAGGGAGATTTTTTTATGTGCCCCAGGTCCTGGTGGATATTTTCAAGGGCATCTTCACTTTTTCTAGAGAATGCAACTCTTCTTCTTCTTCTTCTTCTTCTTTTTTTTTTTTTTTTTTTTTTTTAGGCTTATTTATTTATTTGAAAGTCCGAGTTACACAGAGAGAAGGAGAGGCAGAGAGAGAGAGAGGTCTTCCATCTGCTGGTTCACTCCCCAATTGGCCGCAACGGCCGGAGCTGAGCCTATCTGAAGCCAGGAGCCAGCAGCTTCCTCTGGGTCTCCCACCTGGGTGCAGGGGTCCAAGCACTTAGGCCATCTTGTACTGCAATTTCAGGCCATAGCAGAGAGCTGGATGGGAAGTGGAACAGCCGTGACTTGAACCAGCGCCCATATGGAATGCTGACACTGCAGGCAGTGGCTTTACCTGCCACACCACAGCAACGGCTCCATCTCTTGTTTCTTTAATAAGAGAGTCACATCAGTGACTTTTTAGGTTGTTAATTTATTTATCAAATATTTTTGAGCCCCTAATATGTGACAGGCACTTGGCAAATACAGTTAAGTTAGTGGTAGACAAAGATATCCCTACCTCTCGTGGACTTTGCAGCCTAGTGATGGAAATAGCCATTAAAATATATCAATTTTACATCATGTTGAGTGGAGTGATGGAAACCCAGAGGGCTGTTAAAGTGTGTAATAGAGGATTTTGTTTCAAGCCTGGAGGTCAGGGAAACTTTCTTAAATAAGTGCTTTTTTTTTTTTTCTTTTTTTACAGGCAGAATGGATAGTGAGAGAGAGAGACAGAGAGAAAGGTCTTCCTTTTTGCCGTTGGTTCACCCTCCAATGGCCACTGCGGCCGGCACATCATGCTGATCCGAAGGCAGGAGCCAGGTGCTTCTCCTGGTCTCCCATGAGGGTGCAGGGCCCAAGGACTTGGGCCATCCTCCACTGCCTTCCCGGGCCATAGCAGAGAGCTGGCCTGGAAGAGGGGCAACCGGGACAGAATCCGGTGCCCCAACTGGGACTAGAACCCGGTGTGCCGGTGCCACAAGGTGGAGGATTAGCCTGTTAAGCCACGGCGCCAGCTAAATAAGTGCTTTTTGATATGTGATCTGAAAATAAGTAAGAGTTAAGCAAGCAAAGTGGAAAGGGGAGGATGAGAGATGGGGATAATCGACTAGAAGAAGAAAGAGCCAATTGCAAAGGCCCTGGGGCCAGAGGAAGCAAGGCACACCTAGGAACTGAAAGACAGTATGGTTGGATCTCATGGAGTGAGCCAAAATGTGGTAGAGATGTGCCCAGAGGCAGACGTGAGAGCTCGGCCATGTTTAGCCTCTGCATGGGCCATAATTGGGTTTTGCGCTTTGTCTTTTTTTAATATTTATTTATTTATTTGAAAGTCAGAGAGAGAGGAGAGACACAGAGGTCTTCTTTTCCATCCCCTGGTTCACTCCCCAAATAGTGGCAATGACCAGGGCTGAGCCAGGCCGAAGCCAGGAGCCAGGAGTTTTCTCTGGGTTTCCCACATGGGTGCAGGGGCCCATGGACGTGGGCCATCTTCTGCTTTCCCAGGCACATTAGCAGGGAGCTGGATTGGAAGTGGAGCAGCCAAGACTCGAACCAGTGCCCACATGGGATTCTGGTGCTGCAAGTGGCGGCTTAACCTTCTGCAAAGGCCTCTTGTTCTTTGTTTTAAAGGCAGGCATTTTCTATTTGTAAAATAAAGAGAATCCAGCATTAAAATTCTAAAGCTAGGAGGCTTCTGAAAGTGAGCAATATTTTAAATTGTTTTATCAAGCTTCAGCAGGCAGATGCTAGGAATGTTAAATGTCTTTCAGCATTCGGGGTGGTTTTATGGGATAAGGCATCGTCCTGCCCCAAATACCACCAGTCCCACCAGTGGGAAATACTGTACTAAGTAATAACTTGGATGCTTTTCTAGCCTAACTCCTATTATTCTGTAATAAAAGGAAAATGTAGGCCTCTAGAAAATAATGAAATAAATAATAGTGATTCTACTTAATGCTCAAACCCTAGAATTCTAGTACAGGCAAGAAAAAATGAAATCTTAGTTGAGATAGGAGTGCCTCTACCTATAATATAGCTAGATAGGAAATAAATTAAAATGTATTATTTGGTACCTTGAAGGATTTTCAAGAAAACAAGGGAAATATCCAAGAGGAGAAAGAGGGAAATAGTAAACTAAAAGCAGAATGGAGAGCCGTGGGCTAAGAAGTCCACGTTGTCCAGGGACCAAACGCAACCAGAAATGCTGTTTGGGAATCTAACACACTGGAGTGCTTGCACACTTGCATAAGAGTCTGCACAGGGATACAGCCACACATGCATCCACACACAGTGGGAAAGCTAAACCGGAAACTCCTCTGTTTAGCTAGTATCCTTGAAGAGGTTTTAAATAGTTCTGGGTAAATAATATCTACTTTTCTTCCAGCAAAAGTAAATATTTTAATTTTCTGGAGAAAGACATCCCTAAGTTAGGTTTTCCGAATTCTCACAGTTGAAGTTCAATAAAATATGAATTTATAAACAAAATTTACCATACAAAGAAAAAGGAATATTATCATAAATGCAAGTCTCCTTCCTCTCTCCCTCATCCCTCTCAGATTTTCAAAAAAAAAAAAAAAAATGATTATAGCTGAGCATTTTCCTAACCTAACCTAACAAAAAGATATATATCCACAGATACAAAACATATGGCAAACAGAAGAAATACAACAAATTTCACATCTAGCTATATTGTAGTGAAAACACAGAACACCAAAGCCAATGAAAAGAAAAAGCAGACAAAGATAAAAAACACATCACCTATAAACAAATGATAAGTTAGATTAAAAGTAGACAACTCAGTAAGAATTGAAGACAAAAGACAATGGAATAAAACTTGTCTTCCAAGTTTTAGGAGAAAATAATTGCCAGCTTAGAATTGTCTTCACAGGAAAGAATCTTTGAATAACAAGAGCAAAGTAGCATTTTCAGAAAAACAAAAACTACAAGATTACCATCTGTAGATTTTCACTAAAGGAATTCCCTAAAAGAAGTATTTCAGAAAGTGGGAGAATGACTCTGTAAGGAAGAGCTAAGATACAAGAAGACGATACAAGGTGAAGACATCTTAATGAAATTTAAGCAAGTACCTGAAGATTTGCATTGACAATTCAGATTTTAAAAACAATACTAACAGCATCTAAGAGGTCATTTAAAAACAAAAGAACGAGGGCGCTGTGCAGAGTAAGCTAAGCCTCTGCCTGCAGAGCTGGCATCCCACATGGCTGCAGGTTCCTGTCCATGTCCAGCTGCTCCTCTTCAGATCCAGCTCTCTGCCTATGGCCTGGGAAAGCAGTGGAGGATGGCCCAAGTGCTTGGCCCCTGGACCCACTGGAGAGACCCTGAAGAAGCTCCTGACTCCTGGTTTCGGAGTGGTCCAGCTCTGGCTGTTTTGGCCATTAGGGGAGTGAACCAGTGGATGGAAGACCTTTCTGTCTGTCTCTGCCTCTCTCTGTCTGTGAGTCTATGTCTCAAATAAATAAATAAATCTTAAGGAAAAAAAAAAAAAAGAACTAAAATCTTGCTACTTTGCCCTGTTATCAGAAGATGGACGAAGATTAATCAGAGTTAAAGTGTGGTGAGGGCCTTATGACTTTCAAGAAAGAAGTAAAGATACTCATTGACTTTGAACTTTGTTACAAATACATGATAAAATATCAATTATCACTATAGAAAGAATAAAAGTAGAATTGCCTAGATCCAAGCGTTTTATAAAATACATGTGCATTTCTGTATAACAGCAAAAAAAATTTTTTAAAGTGCCATTTGCCAGCAAGATAGAAGATACTTGGGACTGAAGATAGGAATAGATGTATAAGACCACACTCTTCTACTTATATCTTGACTTTGATCAATTTCTCTGAATCTCTTGTTCTCATCTGTAATATGGCAATATTGGTAGTACTTAATAGAATTGTGAAAATTAAATGAGTTCAGTAGCATTTAATAGTCTGCCCGCACCACAATAAAACTCCCAATAAATATTAGGCACTAACCTAAGAGCCATGAAAAAGTGATCTTACGATATATAAATTATAAATGTCAAAAGGTGATCCCAACCAAGTGTTAGGAAAGAGAGATAAATTATGGCCCAGGGAAGGGAGGATAAGTCCTGAGAAGAGAATTTATGAAGTAAATGATTTTCTTAAGTAAATGATTTTTGAACCGGGCCTTAAAATATTGCAAAAGTTAAAATGTGACTACAGTGGCTGGGTGGGCACTGGGCCTCAGGCATACTGGATACATGTTCTTGAGTTTGCACTGGATATATGTTCTTGAGTTTGCCGTGACTGGAGACTATTAGGACATCCCAGGGAACAGCGGGTAGACAGGAAGCAGGTTGGGTTGACTTAAGGTGGGAAGGAGAGGTTAGAGGAGATAGACTGAAATTAGAGAAGTGGGTTTTGTTCACACAGCCTCTCATGATGAGGAGCCAGATATTACTTAGGTTTCAGGTAAGAAACTGTCTTGGGAGAATCTGTAAGGCAAGGTAAACACATCGCCTGGCATAGTGCCTGGCACATTAATAAACACAGTTTGGTTTTGGTTTGTTTAAAGAACTCATATGTACAGTGCAGTGGATTCAGCAGATTGCCATAGTGGTAGTGTCATGTCAAACTAGAGTTTGTTTCCCAACTGAATCTTGTGATTGAAGGGATAAGTATATGTATGGCCCGAGCCAATCCATTGCATCTGGAGTAAAAATGTTTCCTTTGGGAAAAGCAGTGGAAAGGGAGCTTGCTGTGTGTAAATATGTGGAACTACCACAGACATGCTAATGATGACAGTTCCTCTAACCCAACCTGTGTGTGCAAGCACATGTGTGTGTGCAAACATACTGCTGAGAGAGGATTGTGCGGGCATGTATACCTGGAGCAGGGGTGGCTCCCCAGCGGTGCAAAGACATAGGCCCTGCAAGGCCCAGGCATCTTCAGTCTCATTTTAGGAGCTGTACTGACACCCCAGCGGCTCTTCTTCGAACCACTCACTGCGTCCACCTAGGAGGCCCCCAAGCTCCAGAGCTGGCCTGGTGCTTCTTTAATGTTTCAGCAGAATATACGCACTGCGTTGTTTCTTATTTCCAAACCATACCTAATTTTTACGGAGCTTTTCTCTAATGTTTTGCCCAGATGTACATCATCATCATTCTGCTCGTGACCAGACACAGCTGGGGGAAGAATGTCTGCTAGATGAGACTTTAATTAACTTCCTTCCGTGGGAGCAAGGCTTGGGCTGAAACGTGCATGGATCCTGCTTACCTTCTTCCTGACAATAGCACTGATTTGTTTGCCAACTCATGAGTAGTAGGATCAGGCTGGAAGGGGGGAAGTGAGAGTAAGAGAGGAGGCAGTCTCACCCCGGGAGGGACACAATTGAATGAATGTGGGGAACAGAGACTGTAGCTGTCCAGGTGGTCAGGGAAGGTCTCAACCCCCTGGGTTGTGTGTTTAGTTTAGAAACTGTTCCACCACAATCTGGAAGTAATCCCAGGACTTTTAAAACTACACCACTAAAGTTCTGGCAACAACGTGGATATCTGTGTAATAGGTAAAAGCACACTGTGTTTTTAGACCTGGTAAGTATCTTTAGTGCATATTGTCCTTTTTGCTTAATTATTATTGGACTTTAATAGAATTTACATTTTGTTATTGGACTATAATTTCTGACTCTTTGCAGTATTTCTATTACTGATCATTGAAACGGTTTGATCCAACCAGCCTCTTATTCTTCATTTATGTGCAATGGTTCTGTGCACAGTGGATGTATGAAGAGGAAACAATCCTGGTGGATCCCATGTTAAAAGAATTGCTCTCAGAAGACTTGCTTGCTAAGCTGACAGCCACAGCAGATGTGTAAGCTACTTATTGGTCCATAAATAAAGAAGGAATGGATTCTCTTTGATGAAAATAGAAGGACTTCTGGTTGGGGATAAGTTTTGAACTAAGGATTTTGAGCCTTAGCGAAAAGATGGGAGACTTCTGAGATGCTTAGGAAAAGTGAGGATCAATGAGTGTGAAGCCCTTTAGAGCTGAGGCTATCAATGCAGATGGGCAGCACAGTGCAATGGGCCAAGGCCGATGGCCGAAACCTTTAACTTTAGGCCAGGACTTGACTGTAGGGCATTGTGAGTTTTCTGCATTCTAAAAACAGAGAAGTCAGAGACCCTACCCTGTTGGCTACTATTTGGTAAACAAATATGAAATTTGTTGAAACAGGGTCTATTCTCTTCCATCCTCTTGTTTTAGTTTTCAGTAACTGCCACCTATACCAGTATTCACTCCTGTACTCTAAATGGATATATACACGTATAGACATGTAGCACTGATGCTTTCCCATGTGTGTTTCCTTGCAGAAAGAGTTGTTCTACCAAAAGAAGGCTTCATGGTCCAGTGTCCTAGGCAGGGCTGTATACTGCCCCCTCTCTCGGAGAGACAGATGAGATGTGAGCAGAGTATTGGTTCCAGGAAGTCAGAGCCCTGTTCTGCTTTGTGTAGTGATGAGTTTCTCAACATATCATGTTCATCTGACTAACATCTCATGAAACAAGATGTGGGAAATGTTGAATTAGGGTACACTTATAAATGGCTTGTATATATGTCTCTTGTTCCTACAACATCATTATGAGATCGACATTATTGTTCCTAGTTTTCAGATGAGACCTGAAGGTTAAGTGCCTTTCCAGATTTCACAGGCCAATTCTTCTGATCAGGGAGCCATCCCCCCAGTTGCTGCCATCACTGAGATTCCTGTATATCATCTTATTGAGCATTGATGTATCCTGCTTGGCTCTGGACTTGGTCTCTAGGGCTCTGTATTATATTTGCTTTGCCTTGGCTGTTCCATTTGTGGCTGATAGCTCGGAATTCTTTTTTTTTTTTTTTTTTTTTTTTTGACAGGCAGAGTGGACAGTGAGAGAGAGACAGAGAGAAAGGTCTTCCTTTTGCCGTTGGTTCACCCTCCAATGGCCGCCGCGGTAGCGCGCTGCGGCCGGCGCACCGCGCTGTTCCGATGGCAGGAGCCAGGTGCTTATCCTGGTCTCCCATGGGGTGCAGAGCCCAAACACTTGGGCTGTCCTCCACTGCACTCCCTGGCCACAGCAGAGAGCTGGCCTGGAAGAGGGGCAACCGGGACAGGATCGGTGCCCCGACCGGGACTAGAACGGAATTCTTAATTGCCCACTCTGTAACACCTTTCATTGTCTTCCCCATGGAACCACTCCCTCAGAGTTCCTGTAACATCTCTTTCTCTCTCTCTCTCTCTCTCTCTCTCTCTCTCTCTCTCCTGTGTGTTTTTCATGCTTGTCTCCATTTTCCAGGCTACATGCTCTTGAAATATGGGTTACATTTAGAAGGTACTATGCGAATTAACAGTAAAACTAGTATTCAAACAGTACTTTATACTTTGTGTGTCTGTGTGGGTGCAATCTGTTGAAATCTTTACTTAGTATATACTAAGTTGATCTTCTGTATATAAATATAATTAAAAATGAATCTTAATGAAGAATGGGATGGGAGAGGGAGTAGGAGATATGGTGGTATGTGTGTGGTAGGGAGGTTATGGGGGGAAAAACCACTATAATCCAAAAGTTGTACTTTCAAAATTTATATTTATTAAGTAAAAGTTTTTTTAAAAAAGGTACAGATTCTGACACTCAATGTTGGCTGAGTTAGCACATAAATTATATTATTTTTCAGGTATGGGAATCAAGAGTGAGTCTGGGGTGCTTTGTTCTAACTGATTCTACTGTGCACAGAGTCAGCTGCAGGGTCATTGATGGTGAGGTCTTCTGCATGCAGGGTAACAATCTTGCAATTAAAGTGCAGCAGTCCCACCAAATTGTGAGCACAAAAACATACTGACAAAATGCAGAAAGCCGGGGCCTGGGGAAGCAGTAGAAGATGGCCCAAGTACTTGGGCCTCTGCACCCGCTGGGAGCCAGAAGAAGCTCCTGGCTCCTGGCTCCTGGCTTCAGATTGACCCAGCTCGGGCCGTTGTAACCATTTGGAGGGTGAACCAGCAGGTGGAAGACTTTTCTCTCTGTCTCCCCCTTCTCCATCTGTAACCCTGCCTCTCAAATAAATAAATAAATCTTTTTTAAAAATGTGGAAAGCAAGCCATATGCCTAAAAGCCAAACTGGAGACTGGGCCTGTGCTCCAGAGATAGACCTCAGAATGCAATTGTTTTTAGAGTTTTCACATTAATTGAGGGGCCAGCCTGTGTCATAGCATGTAAAGCCACTACCTGCAGTGCCAGCTTCCCATATTGGCACTGGTTCATATCCCTGCTGCTCCACTTCTGATCCAGCTCCTTGCTAATGGCCTGGGAAAGCAGTGGAAGATGGCCCAAGTTCTTGAATCCCTGAACCCACGTGGGAGACCCAGATGAAACTCCTGGCTCCTGGCTTCAGCCTGGCCCAGCCCCAGCTGTTGCTGTCATTTGGGGAGTGAACCGTGGATGCAAGATCTCTCTGAATCAATCTCTCTCTGAATCAATCTCTCTCTCTCTCTCTCTTTCTCTCTCTCTAACACTGCCTTTCAAATAAATAAAAATGAAAAACATTAATTGGCGTGAGGCACAGCAGGTATAGCAAGGTCTGTCCTGGCTTCCGAGCTTTTTCTGCTTATTTCATCTGCAGATTTTAGCTTTGGTTTTGGTGGAGATTAATGCAGACCACGAGTGCCATTTTTATATATGAAATTTTATACTTACAGAATCAAAAGTATCTTAAAAGAAAGAAGAGGTATAATAAAATCAGGTAGAAGAGCTGGAACTACAGACAGTTGCATGTGTATTTCTTTATAATGGATTAAGGAGAAATCATGAAAGAGGTACAGACTGGCTATAGCTTTAAAGAAAAATATGATTTGGAGTATATAATAATCAATTCCTAAAATTTAGATTTTTTACCCAGAGCTAACTTGTTCATGAATCTTTGTTGTTTTAAGCATTTGTTATATTAGACCTCTTTCAAATGTCTTAAATTTTTTTGTTAAAATAGTCATAACTTCTAATGCTGGTTTAAAACTATGAATTAAAAAATCTGATACAAGTTAGCAGGTAGATTAGTAGAAAGTTTCAGCTATGTAAATAAGAATGCGCACTAACTTAAGTTTTCAAAATTCCAATTAGGGGTATTCAAGTGCATTTAGACAAGCTGGGTTTGTTATTTCTGGAGTTAATAAGCAATTTCACAATGTACTATATATCACTTTTAAAGACATGATAAATTGTCCCTAATGGTATTGTGTGTATAAACTAGAGCTGTTTCTGCTTGTATATAATTCTCAGGATTCGGTGGTACACCTGAAAAGGCTTGGATTTTAATGGGGCCTTTTTAGCACTTTTGCACCTCGTATGTTCAGGATTATGTTTGATTGATGACTTTAAATGTGCTGGCATGAGAGATATGTAGATCTTAATGCTCTTAAACCATTTGTTTTCCAATGTCTGTAAAAGGCCCCTCTGTTTTGGGGTAACACTTTATCCTTCTTAAGTAAACAGAAATAGGTTTCTGGGATTTTGCTTTTTTAGCATTGTAAATCCAGCAGGAAAAAGACAGGCTAGAGGCTTTTAAGAGAAGACTAAAAACACCATGTTCCCATTTTATTAGAGCAGCCCAAAAAGTCAGTGTGTGTGTATTTTTCACGGTATTAAAATCCCCTCCCCCTTCTCTGTCTTTCTCTCTCTCTCTCTCTCTCTCCCTCTCCCTCCCTCCCTCCCTTCCTCCCCACCCCCCCAACACCTTGTGAATATTTTCTTTCTTTTGGACCACTGTCCCAGACTGTTGGCTGAGAACTCTTTGGATCCCATCATTGTCTTAACCAGCTAAGGGTTGGCTATTCTGTGGCCAGGGGAATGTCATCCCCAGCAGTCTCAGAGCAAGAGGTTGAGGATGTAAACTGAATCCTGCTTCCCAAAAGGCACTGGAACTTACACCTCAAGCCTGGAGGTGTTTTACGATCCATTGCTGTAGGATTCCTCTGAGTTGCTCAAAATCTTCAGTGCCTTAGGAAGGACTGAAAAAACTACTGGTGAGGGTTCCCTGCTTCTGATTCACAGTCTAGGTGATGTTCAGGGGAAAATTACTTCTGCTAGAAGAACAGATGGTTTGAAGATTTTAAGAGCTGATTATAAATAAGTTACTGAGGGAAGAGAGAACTGTGCTGGTCAGAGGCAGCCTCCACTGGCAAGCAGTGAAACCCATTGCCGCAGCAGGTCTGTTTGCACGGGCCTTCAGCCCAGGCTCCCAGTTGTCCATCTTCTTTTGAGAAAAGAGACCAGCATGGTACTGACAAACACATTTTCACTTCCATCTAAGATATGAACTTTGGGGCTCAAGAGTTGAAAGCCTGATGCACTTACCCATATCTATAATATGTTGCTAATTAGCAGTCCCTGTCCTTGTGATCTTTTCTTTGTCATCCTCTTGAGGCATCCCATTTCTTTCATTTCCTTCCTCTCCATCATCAGCAGCGCTAAATGGAGTATGGATTATTCTGGCAGCAGGGCAGATTGAGCCACCTGATTAGTCTAGAATGAAATGGGAAGGGAAAATGTCTGCCGTGAGCCATTGTGTCGCCTTGCTCTCAAGATGTCGTTTTGAAACCTTTGTGGGTGGTGGTGTGTGCTTGCTGGTGGTTCCTTTTTACCTAAAGACTCATGGGATTCCAGGAAAGGTGTTTAAAAGGTGTTAAAAATTATATATATACATATACACACAATTTTTAACTTTTTGTGTTTTTCTAAAAAACATCTCTTTTGAACTTACTTATTTCCATTTGTTTGAAAGGTAGAGTGACAGAGAAAGAGAATCAGAGATCTTCCATCCACTGGTTTACTCTCCAAATGTCCTCAATAGCCAGGGCTAGATCAAGCCAAAGCCAGGAGAACAGGACCTTCACCTGGGTCTCCAACGTGGGTGGCAGAGACCCAAGTACTTGAGCCAACACTGGCTGCCTCTCAGCGTGCATATTAGCAGGAAGCTCTTTGGAAGCAAAACTGAAACTTGAATCATGCACTCCAGTATGGGATGTGGGCATCCTGCTTGGCAACTTAACCACTGCACCACATCACCTACCCTTAAAAAACAGTGCTTATCAGGATGTATGCTTCTGAGTGAAGTGTGAGTGTGATAACAGGAAAAAAAAATCTTGGAAATAACTCAGAGCCTCATAACCAGTTTTTATCACCAGATTGTGACTACTGCTGCTGCTGCTGCTTTCACAGTGGTATTCTTGTTTTAATTCTGTGGACCATTCATTTCTGTTCCATTCTCTACCAAATAATCCCAGAATTGTTTTTCACTTGCACTCTTGCAATTGTTTACTGTAATGGATATTTATCATAAAACTAAGCACTGAATACATATGTTCAGCTGGCTGCAACCTTTGTGAGTACACCTGCTGTGCGCAGCTGTGTGTAAGTTTGAGGGGCCGGTGCTGTGGTGTAGCGGCTAAACCTCCATCTGTGGCATCAGCATCCCACACGGGTGCTGGTTTGAGACCCGGCTTCTTCACTTCTAATCCAGCTCCCTGCTAATGTACCTGGGAAAGCACCAGAAGATGGCCCAAGACTCTGGGCCCCTGTATGCATGTGGGAGACCTGGAAGAATCTCATGGCTCCTGGCTTCAGACCAGCCCAGCTTGGCTGTTACAGCCATTTGGGAAGTAAACCAGCAGATGGAAGACCTCTGTGTCTGTCTCTCTGTCTCTCTGTCTCTCTGTGCCTCTACCTCACCCTCTCTGTAGCTCTAACTTTCAAATAAATAAATCTTAAAAAAAAAAAAAAGAAGAAGCCGTTGAAAGATCCTCAGCAGCCATTACATCCTCAGCACCGTTCCGTGTGGAGGCACCGTATCAGAAGTATCACATCTGTGTGCGTTTGTATTAGAAAAGGAGATGGATAGACCAGAAGAAATCCTAATGCCAACTCCAGGAGCTTACACAGGGAAAAACTGAGCCCCACGAAAGGGACATGTGATGGGCAAAAGAAGCCAGAAGCAAGGTTTTCCAAGGGGTGGTCCACTACTATCAGCTCGGTTAGAGCAGTAGTCTGGTCCGTGTTGCCAGATACTTGTGCATCTGCCATCTCCCATATAAATGGAGAAAGACATAATGTAATAATTGTATTGAGGGTAATATTATTTACAGATTCACACAAATAAAACCACAAAGCCTTCATCATAACTCTTTGCTTCTGGAGTATTTTGTTCTATTCAGACTGATATAGTGTTTAACTACTTACAAATTAATTGCAAGTGCAGCTAGCTGAAATACTCATCCACTAATGGCCAATTAATTAAAATTATCTAATGTTTATTACCCACAATTTCCTCGCAGATAATTGGTCCTCATTAAATATATGTTGATTCATTCTTCCCTGTCTCCGTTCCATCTCAAATGGGTTTCTCAAATGTTGAGCTTTGAATCACCTTGGGTAATTTTTTTTTAATGAAAATTCCTGAATCTATGAGGATAGACCTGGAGATTCTACATTTTTAACAAATTGGGCAGATAATCTATACATTCTCAAGTTTAGTAATTACTACTTGAAATAATGAGATTGAAATTATAATTGATTAAAATATCTTTAATTATCCAGTTGAGAAACTAGAGATGTCTAAGTATCATCACCAGACATATTTTTAGGTAATTATGTAGATTCAACAAATTGGTACTTATGCAACATTTGTTTTTTCAATCATACCATCATTCATCCTTACTACGAATTGTTCAAGTAAGATACAGTATTTAAGTAAAAGGTACAGGGCCTTTCCCTTTCCCTCTATACATCTGTCACTCCCATCCCCAATTTAACCACTACAGTTGAACATTCTTTTTTGAAAATCTGAAATCCGATATCTGAGATGCTCCAAAAATCTGGCAGGATGCTCAAAATTTTTGGATTGCAAAGCATTTCAGATTTGAGATTTTTTACTTAGCGATACTTAACCAGTAAAGTCTAGGCAGATATTCCAAAAATTTAAAAAAAAAAATTTCCAACATCTGAAGTCCTTCTGATCCTAAACATTTTGGATAGAATGATCAATCTGTTTTAACTCTTGGTGTACATGCTTTGAGATTTCTTTCACTGTGTAATTATTTTGTCTTGTCTGTATGGAAATATATGTGTGTCTATATATATGTGTACATACATACACCTATGCAGGTATACATGTATCTATATGTATTTATATTTATTCATTCTATAAGGATTTGAACATCTGCTGTGTACCAGGCCCTGTTGAGAAAGCAGCAAGCAGCAAACTGTTGAATGTAGATTCAGCAATTCACTCTTCACTGTTCTCATGGAAACTACACTCTAAAATTGAGACAGGAAGTAATTCAATAAAACTGAAATATAAAATGTGATCATGGTACATGCTGTAAAGAAAAACACAACAGAATAAAAGGTACAGAATTCCATGGTGTACAACTTTCTGTGCATTGGTCAGGGTGTGCCTCTGGGGTGATGTTTAGGCAGAGACCTGAGTGAAGAGAGACAAATGAGTCTGGTAAATATGTTGGAGAAGAGGACAAATTCTTCCTAGAAAATGTGTGCAGACATACTTCTTTAACAAAACAAAATTCTGTTCTGCCTACTGCCCAGTACCTTGCTTTTTCCATTCAAGTAAGATTTATGTGTGCACTTCCAGTGTCTGTATATGTGGATCTAAATTATTCCTTTTTAGCGACTGCTTAGTTTTCTATAATATGTCAGTGCCAAAATGTAGCAATTCACATATTTCTGGGTGATTTTCTTTATGCTTTATCTTTTTTTTTATATGCAGAAGATCAGTTTAGTATATATTAAGTAAAGATTTCAACAGTTTGAACCCACATAGAAACACAAAGTGAAAAATACTGTTTGAGTACTAGTTATAGCATTAAATCACAATGTACAGCACATTAAGGACAGAAATCCTACATAAGGAGTAAGTGCACAGTGACTCTTGTTGACTTAACAAATTGACATTCTTGTTTATGGCATCAGTAATCACCCTAGGCTCTTGTCATGAGATGCCAAGGCTATGGAATCCTTTTGAGTTCACCGACTCTTATCATATTTAGACAAGGTCATAGTCAAAGTGGAAGTTCTCTCCTCCCTTCAGAGAAAGGTACCTCCTTCTTTGATGACCTGTTCTTTCCACTGGGATCTGACTCACAGCGATCTTTCATTTAGTTTTTTTTGTTTTTGTTTTTTTCTTTTTTTTTTTTTCTTTTTTTTTTTGACAGAGTGTCCTGGCTTTCCATGCCTGAAATACTCTCATGGGCTTTTCAGCCGGATCTGAATGCCTTAAGGGCTGATTCTGAGGCCAGAGTGCTGTTTAGGACGTCTGCCATTCTATGAGTCTGCTGTGTATCCTGCTTCCCATGTTGGATTGTTCTCTCCCTTTTTTGTTCTATCAGTTATTATTTTCAGACACTAGTCTTTTTTATGTGATCCCTTTGATTCTTAGTCCTATCATTATGATCAGTTGTGAACAGAAATTGATCAAATGGACTAGTGAGATGGCATTGGTACATGCAACCTTTATGCTTTATCTTTATAAACAATATTGCAGTGAAATCCTGTGAATCATAACCTTGATGTATAGATATTTTAGGCTTAATATTATAGTTCTGTTGCAAAAAGAGATTATTTTAAGTGTTTGAATCATATCAGTGAAATACAGAGCTGTTTTCCAGGATTAAAAAGAAAAAAACAGACCTTGGCATACCAAATGTGTAATTATTCATTCTACATTGAGATAGCAGGAGTGGGTTATGTCCAGCCCATGGGCCTTATGAGGCCCCTGAAATTGTTTGGTCTGACCTGGCCAAGGCAACTGTAGGCAGGACTCCAAGTTCAATAAATCTATAGCAGGCTAATTTTTAAGTTGATAATTTTGCATCTCCCATGGATGGTGTTATAAAATCCAAATGACCCTTGGCAGAAAAAAGGTTCCCCACTCTTGAGATAGATGCAAGATTCACTTATTCATTTTCAATTTGAAACTGGGCCACCAAAGAATCTTAAATCAAGTCTTTATTGAAAGAGACCATATTTCACTGGTTCACAGCACTTAACTCTCATTCAGAGAATTGTAGCCTGTTTGTTGTCTTAGTATTTGAGCATCCATTTAATCTTCAGTGCTGCTGCCTTTATGTTGTTCTGTATGCAAAAGCACTTGATCAAAGGTATACTTTGTGTTTCACATGTAAGGTTTTCGTTAAATTTATGTTTTTAATTTTTATTTATTTATTTGACAGGCATAGATACAGATAGACAAAGCTCTCAGCCTCTGGTTCACTCCCCAGATGCCCATAGTTGCCAGGGCTGAAGCTTGGAGTCAGGAATGCTCTCCAGGGATCCCCTATGAGTAAGCAGAAACCCTTTTACTGGAAACATCACCACTGCCTCTCAGCATTAGTAGGAAGCCGGAGGCAGGAGGCAGGAATCAAACCCAGGCTCCAGAGTGAGGTTCAGGCTTCTTAACTGGTGTCCTAACCACCAGGTGAGACGCCCACACCAAACCTTTTCCCCTTAATTATAAAATACAGATAAAACTGGATCACCTACAGATAACCATTGTTGACGGTTTGAGTAATCCTTCAAATTTTTTTCTCGATGCTTATTGTTGTGTCATTATTTACAGAGTGATTTTTTTTTTTCAAACATAAAGCTTTCATTTTGGGTTACCCGATTCCGCTGATCCCTTTTGGTGCACTTGATTTCTCAGTTCCCACACTGAAAGTAGACCCATGAACTCCCTCACGTTGCTTTTCCAGTCCGAGTAACTCACTTGTGATGAGCGACCCAGCAGACTTTCTCCGCGTTGTCAGTTGAATGGACATGTGTCCTGCAGATTGTTTGCCAAGTGAATGGTTTCTGAGGTAACAGATGATGTCACTGCGACCCTCAGAGCCCTTGGATGCTCGCCCAGTGCCTGTCATCATGACTGCAAGCCTGGCCAGCCTCAGGATAGCTCCCAACACTAGACAGGGCGCCTTTGAACCTGAGATTCCTGTTTCTCCTTGGGAAAACGGTGCCAGAAAGTTCTCTTATCCCACTCCTTCTTATTACCAAGCCTCTAATGGAGCACCTTTGGATTTTCACAGAAAAAAAAAAATTAAGATTTTTCCGTCCACATTATTCCTCACATCCCCTCATTGTTCCTACCCCCTGTCTCCCCACCACAAAGCTCTCGGGAAGATAGTTGGATTTTAACAAGAGGCTTTTCTGTGCTTTGCTCTCCTTGGAACGGAGAAGAAACAGAATCATCAGGAAAGATGTCCATCTTCCCAGTAAGCTTCCTTCTGTAGGAGGGGGCTTCTTGTTTTTGAACAGCATCCGTGATGAACCAGTATAAAACTGATTTGGGAATGAATGTGTATGTCATGTGGAATTGTTCTTGGAAAAATGAGGGCTTACAGCAGCAGTTTAGTAATTAAGAATCTTCTGCCTCTTTTCCAGTTTTCAAAGGAATGCTTCCAGCAAGTTGACTTAGGCTTGCAAAGTTCCCTGTGGCTACAGTTTGTAACTTTATTGTTTTTAAACTGGGTAGTTTACCAATACGGGAGAGTTTAGATGCAGATAATTCCTGTATGCCTCCATTCCCCAATGAATCAAATCTCCCAGACATGTCACTGTGTAGTAGTGTTCAATTGTGTGACTATTGGAGTTTTTAATGAAGATTATTTTTCTCAGTATTTTTTCTAAAACATTGTTTTGTACTGTTAAACTGAGAGCAGAGGTGAGAATCATAGTATATTAAAGAAACACATTAATTGTGCCTAAACATGCTTGTTTTTTTTCTTGAAATGCCCACTTAGTTCCCAGCTGATGAAAAGATGAAGGTTCCAGAGAGTCTTTCTTCTGACAGACTTGATTATGTAGGGGTTCCCTTCTAGATAACTTGTTATTTTATAAACACATGCATATGCATAATATATTCTGCCCACCACTTCCGCTTTCTGATCTGCACAGAGCAACAGCGCATCCCATGGAGTTACTGAACAAAGAAAGTCTTCACTCGGAAATTCTTTCCCGGAGCTGAAAATGTCCTCAGTTTCAGAAAGAAAATCCCTCCCCTGCACTGGGTCACCTCTCTGGCCCTCTGAGGGGAATTTGAGGAGCCACTAGTAAGCTTCCCGGGAAAACACCACAGTCGGTGCCTAAAGCTGAACTAATTTTCCAGTATAGAATCAAGTTTTGTTGTACACATTTTATGTACATCACTGCAATGACTTCCTCCAGTGGCCCAGGTTTGGAGGTTCTACTACACTGTGTTTCACATCGGGCGTTTCCAGCTCAGAGAACTGGAATTACTTGCTGTATCGCTGTAAAGTGATAGACTCAGGATTTCAGCCTGTGTTCCTGTGACTCCATTGCATTTCTGTTGTACATTGCATGGACTCCAGCTTGTAGGAACTAATGAATAGAAAATCACCCTGTTCCATGCAAGATGCCTGAGTTTTCTTTTTTAACCTATAATCATTCTCCACAAAATTCTGTTTACTCTAGATTTATGGTATTATCTTCCTTGCATAATCACCAGAAAATGAAAAGTAATAAAATCAAATTTGTAACAACAATATGAGAAACCATAGGGAAAGATCATACTGTTATGCTACTCTTTGGTACATTGGGGAACTCCGATTGATACGAGCGTAGTCTAGAGAAACATTGATTTTTCAACTTTACTTATTTATCTTTAATGAAGTGAAATTCACCTCCCATTAAATTCGCTGTTTTAAAGTGTACAGATTGGTGACGTATGGTACTTTCACAGTGTCAGGTAATCACCACCTTTATGTAATCCCAAAACCTTTGCATCACTCCAAAAAGAAACCCACCCCCTATCCCATGCTCTACCTAACCCCAGGCAACCACCAGTATCCTTTCTGTCTCAATGGATTTGTCTATTCTAGATATTTCATATAAATGGACTCCTATAATATATGACTGAATTCTGATTTCTTTTACTTAGTGTAAAATTTACCTATCCTAAAGTGTGTGTCAGAACTTTACTCCTTTTATGGCTGAGAATATTAATTTTTAAGTAAGAGATCTAGGCCTAGCTCTGCTACTAATTGTGGATCTAGATTCTTTTAGCTTTGAATTTCATTTCAACCTAAAGTAAAGGGGCATTGAGAAATATGTGTCATCAAAAGGGGTCTAATGGGGATGAGAATCACTGCTCTAGAGCCTCAGCCTCATGTGGAACCTATAACAGGTCCTGGAGGAGTACAGGACCAGCACAATGATAGTGAGAGGATTAGGGGTCCCGTTAACTGAGTACTCCCTAGGTGCCAGGCACTGAACTAATCTCCAGAAAGTGATCCTCTTCTTTAAGCCTCACCAGAAGCCTATGAAGAATCAAACCTCTGAATTCTCCATTTTGCGGGTAAGAGCTGCATGCTTTATTCAAGCACGCCAGAGCTGTGGTTTCCATAGCTTCAGTCTACCCTGTGTTAGCCTATGACAATAAAATAAAGCCCCTCCCTACACACTAGAAAAGGCTAAGTGATCTCCAAACATTGAAAACAAGCAACAGGCAAAGCACAAGGTTTAGACAACACAACAGGATACCTAGGGAGCCCAAAAGGCAAAGAGGAGATGGAGGGTAACAGTGGTGAGGCAAAGGACATTGCCACAGAAATCAAGGTCTCCCGTCCACGGAAGACCCAGATTATGTAAATGTTTCTGAGAGAGGTACTTTGACTCTTTAACCAATTTTAGACCATTTTCATTTTATTTTTTTAAAATATTTATTTATTTGAGAGTCAGACAGGGAGAAGGAGAGACAGAAAGAGGTCTCCCATCCACTGGTTCACTCCCCAGATGGCTGCAATGGCCAGAGCTGGGCCAATCCAAAGCCAAGATCCAGGAACTTGTTCCATGTCTCCCACGCAGGTATAGGGCCCAAGCACTTGCACCATCTTCCTCTGCTTTCCCAGGCCATTAGCAGGGAGCTGGATCGAAAGTGGAGCAGCCGGGACTCAAACTGGCGCCCACATGGGATGCCGGCACTGCAGGCAGTCATTCAGCCTATTCCACCAGAGCACCAGCCCAGTCCATTTTCATTTTATCCCAGTGTGCAGACCTCCCGATTCTCATTTCATGGGTACAAGAGCTCACACTTAGCATTTTAATCACCTAATTTATTTGACTAACATTATCAAGTTGGCTCTAGGCCAAAAACAAAAAGCAGGACTCACTCCAGAATATGCCATCAATTAACAAAAGAAAAACAAATCACAGTTAACTGAGAAAATAAAGGTTCTGGGTGATATTCTGCCTAGAGATTAAGATACCCACATCTTGGAGCCAGTGCTGTGGTGTAGTGGGTAAAGCTGCTGCCTGCAATGCTGGCATCTTATATGGGCACCAGTTCATGTCCTGGATGCTCCACTTCCATTCCAGCTGCCTGCTCAGGGCCTGGGAAAAGCAGCAGAAGATGGCCCCTGCCACCCATGTGGGAGACCCAAAGGAAGCTCCTGGCTCCTGGCTTCGACTTGGCCTGGCCCTGGCTGTTGTGGCCACTGGGGAGTGAACCAGCAGATGGAAGACCTCTCTCTATCTCTTTCTTCCTGTCTCTGTAACTGTGGATTTCCAATAAATAAATAAATAAATCTTAAAAAAAAAAAAAAAGATACCCACATGCCATATCAAGGTGCCTAGGTTTTTTTTATTTTATTTATTTATTTATTTATTTTTTTTTTTTTTTTTGACAGGCAGAGTGGACAGGGAGAGAGAGAGACAGAGAGAAAGGTCTTCCTTTTTGCCATTGGTTCACCCTCCAATGGCCGCCGCGGTAGGCGCGCTGCGGCCGGGAGCCAGGTGCTTCTCCTGGTCTCCCAGGGGGTGCAGGGCCCAAGCACTTGGGCCATCCTCCACTGCACTCCCTGGCCACAGCAGAGAGCTGGCCTGGAAGAGGGGCAACCGGGACAGGATCGGTGCCCCGACCGGGACTAGAACCCGGTGTGCCGGCGCCGCAAGGCGGAGGATTAGCCTAGTGAGCCGCGGCGCCGGCCAGGGTGCCTAGGTTTAATACGCACTTCTGCTCCTAACTCCGGTTTCCTGTTGACGCAGACGCTGGGAGGCAGCAGCAATGGCTCATTGGTTAGGTCTCTGCCACCCAAGATGGAGACCTTGATTGAGTTCCTTCCTGGTTTCTGGCTTCAGTTCCAGCCCAGGGCTATTGCAGATATTTGGGGAGTGAACCAAGCAGACAAAGGCTTTCTCTTTCTATCTGTCTCTCTGCCTCTTAAGTAAATAATAATTTTTTTTTTTAGTTTTTTTTTTTTTTTAAGTAAAGTTCCTTCAGGCTTCCTTTTTCAGTGGTATATCTAGACACTTTTTTATCCAAAGTTGATGAGGCTTTCTTCCCTTTTCATTGCAAGCAGTTGACGACTTAAAAAGTTTTGATGCATCCTTACTTTCATTCCTCAGCCTCTATCCCATAAGAAATACACTTCAGTGACTTATACATTTGGAATTGACTTTGTGGAGTAGTGCACCATTTTCCTTGCCCTTGGCAAGACCACATCTGTTCAAGGCTAAGAAACTAGACTGGTCCTACAGAGACCCTCTGGGTGACTCACCTCTTTTGAGATCCTGATTATCCAGGTTTTGGTTGGTGCATTAACAGCAGTGTGTGTTGCCCTCAAGGCACCTCTCATATGGTGTTGACTACACGATGCACTGCTGTTTAATTTGTGCTTTGGATTGTGCCTCAAGTATTAAGTCACTTGACAATACACATGGTTTCTTTCTCCAAAGTTTATCAATATCATAGCATTCTCTACCAATAACTCAACACACACACACACACACAATGCATGAATTTCACGTTTTCCCCCTTTTAAAAACGAAATGTGATCTATCTGACCTTTCTGGAGAGTCTGCCACTTTTTCTGATTTACGTCCCCGTGAACCATGTAGCTTGGCAAGCTGTTTGTCTTAATCACTCAACCTCTCCATTAGACAGGTTGTTTAAAACTGTCTATGTAATTATCTTTTTAGACTCTGACTCTTCCACATTCTTTTCTTTATTGTAAACTTCCTTATGGCTTTTTTATATACCTGCTGTGTTCTAAAAGGCGGTTAAGCCTTCTTAACGCTGTTTTGTCTGCTTTTCACTAAGTTTGCTGGCAGCGTACAGTCCATGCCCATTGCCTCCCTCAGAGCCTGTCTGCTTGTTTCTCTGGAGGATGGATGAACCGTAGATTGTTGAGTGGTCAAAGTTGTTCTGTGTCTTCCTTATCCTTTAAAATAAACAACAGAGAAGCAAATTCATTGAGTCTCTTAAGGTCCTTTGCCTGAGTCGCTGCCCCCTTGTTGCCTTCTCTCACTGCAAAGTTTGGAAAGCTGGTACTTTGCGTGTCTTCATTCATTATATGGGCTGGACACCGTACTGCTCACCTGGGAGGAATAAAAGGTGACACAGTTCTTACTTTCAAGCAGTGTTCGTTCCAGCAGAAAGAATCACGCAGGTACATGAGTGCTGCTAAGTCAAGACACAGTGCTTAAGAGTTGGTGGAGAAAGAGATGCTCTTAGTTGTGGGCAAATGTTGCTGTGGATTCGTTCCTGAGAGGAAGAGCAAGAGCGTGGTGGGGGCAAGAGGCACGGAGTCACCACACAGACCCCGGGAGTCAGGTGAAAGCAGGCCTGAGGCAAGCAGCCTCCACCGCAATAGGCAAATGCAGAATTCCTGACAGATGTAGCCTTTCAGCTACAGGAGCCAGGAACAGTGGACAGAATTGTATGGAGTGGGGACTGGCACTGTAGTGTAGCCAGCTAAGCCTCTGCCTGCGTCGCCAGCATCCCAATGGGGGCGCACCAGTTCATGCCCCGGCTGCTTCTCTTTCGATCTAGCTCTCTCCTGATGGCCTAGGAAAGCAATGGTAGATAGCCCAAGTGCTTGGGCCCCTGCACCTGCGTGGGAGACCCAGAAGAAGCTCCTGGCTCCTGGCTTCAGATGAGCCTAGCTCCAGCCTTTGCAGTCATTTGAGGAGTGAACCAGTGGATAGACAAACTTTCTGTCTTTCCTTCTCTCTGTCTGTAACTCTGCCTCTCAAATTAATAAATAAAATCTTTTAAAAAATTTGTAAGGAATTGAGTTTTGAGGGGCATTCCAGCCAGCGAACTGCCTGGGCAAAGGCTCAGAGGTGGCCACATGCTGTCTGACCAGTTAAGTAGTTCTCAGCCAGGACTAATTTGTGCCCCCAGGGAACATCTGATGGTATCTGGAGACATTTTTTGGTTGTCACAGTGGGAAGAAAGAAGCTACTACTGGGATCTACCTGGCAGAGCCTCAGACTGCTCTACCATCCTACAAGGCACAGAGAATTATCCAGCCCAAAATATCAACAGGTACCTACACTGAGAAACCCAGAATTGTAGCCAGAGAGAATTAGGAGAGAAGCCTAAAAAAGTTTTTAGATTTAAAGGTTATTAAAGCTTGCTGGGGGCTTGAATTTTTCTTGGTAATCATGGCCAGAGTGGTGTTTAAGGAAGAGTTTGGGAAAATTAAGCCATCAACATGTATCAGTGGTCATAAACAGGGAAGGCAAGGAAACCAGTTAGGAGGCTTTTGTGCTGGTCAGTGTTAGATGGTACAAAAATAGGAATGGAAAAGAAGACACAAATGTGAGACATGAGAAGCAACTAAAAATTTTAAAGGAATTGAATTGTGACAGACAGACCCGGAAATCCCCCTTGATTTGCTTAACCTTGACTTATGGGAGGAGGCACATGGTAAGAAGATAGGATTTTCATCTTGTACCTCCTAAATTTAAGGGACTGGTAGGATAATGAGAGTGAAATGTCCTACAAGTAATGGGAGATAGGGAGTAAAACTTGGAATAGGTTAACAAAGCTTGAGCATAGGAACAAGGATAATATTTAAAAACCATGGAAGTGAATGAGACTCTCAAGAGAGAGTATCTGGAGAATGTAAGAAACACAAGGTAAGATCATGAACTGCCAATAATTATAGGGTGAGATGAGGAAGCGGCACCTGCCAGGGAGCAAGATCTGAGGGGTGAGTGAATTGCTCTGCTCACAGAAGGTATTCTGCCCGGATTCATTTATGGATGAATAGCTGTCAGAGTCAAGGCCAAGTCTTTCACTACTGCCATCTCCTCCATATGATAATGTTCATGTAGGGGCATTTTGTAGACCATGTTTGTTTTTGTAGACATTTTTTTTTTCAGTATGAGGATTTTTTATATATAAGGGTAAACAATTTCAATTAATATTTAATATTATCGTTTGTACCTATTATAATTGCTCCTTGATTTTCTTCTGCACTTGGGCAGTGTGCTGGGGTAGAGAAGAGAGTCCCATCTTTCCAGAGTATAAGCTCCATCAGGGGTGGAGACTGAGTCTGTCATCCTTGGCATATTATGACAGGATGCAATTGCTGTAAACTCAATGCTGCAGACTGATCCTCTTCCAAAATAGAGAAAACAAATAAGCCTGCTGGAGTGGGGGTGGGAGGAGAGACCAACAAGAAAACAGAATCATTCAGATTTACTGCCATGAGTATGGAATCTGGGGTGGGACATAAGCCAGAGGAAATGTTTAAAATTTCTAATTTGTCAGAAGGCTGGTCTATTCTTCCATTACCTAGAGGCCTCTGTCAACTCAGTCTATCTCAGAATAGACTTAACCAGACAAATATGTTTAATTAAATAATGACCTGAAAGCTTCTTTGAATGGTTCCAGTAGAAACATTAGAAATTGTTTATGTTATTTGGTTTTGTGTTCTTTTTGTAGAAGCAAAACAATTTGAGGACTCACAAGATCGTACAAGTGTCATCTGTTTTGAAGCACTATTTACTTTTATGATGTTTGTTCTTTACCCATTGAAGGGTGTGAACATTATGGGTGTCACTACATGGCGACCTAATGCTATTTTTGCCTTGTGCTTTATATATACTGTCATTTTTTTCAGTGCTCTTTTAAGGTTCCCTTGTTGCATATCAGCAGGAAATCATTATTAGGGCTGCTATGTAAAAGTGTCTCTTTTTCTTTAACATTTAACTCTTAAAAAAAGAAGAAATTAAAAAGTGAACTAAAATTATAAATAAGTAATTGCACCTCTAATTCTGTGCTACACATTACATAAAGGCAGATAATACTCATATAACTGACCTAAAAGGTCCAGGTAAATAAACTTACATCTGAATGTGAGGATAAAAGGATAAAATGTTAATTCCAGAAAATTGCCTTCATAACAGTTGTTTCTTGGCTCTGCAGAAATGGTTTACTTGACACATAGTGCTTTGGAATTAATCAGGTATGCAAGCATGCAGGAGGTGGAGGAACCCCTTATAGTCTCCACATATGTGAATCAAAGATGGGATTTGTTTGAATTACCCTATAGCCTCCATTGTTAAAATCAGAATTAAGTTCTTTGTTTAGACAAGCATTAGTAGCAATCCTTGAGATTGCCGAGAAGGTCTGGTTGCTGGCAGAGTTCTCAGTGTATTATGCTGTTTACCTAAGGGTTTTATTCAAGAAGCTCTCTGAACAGCTGGGCTGATTATTGAAAATGCCTCATAGTAACTTCCAGCCTAGGCTGATCGATATCGGTGCAAAGCTTTACATGGGAGGGAGCTATTTAAACATTGAGAGCCCCGGGGATAAAAGAGAATGAAAAAATAATGCTGGACAAATATGCTGAAATGTTCAAAAGAAAAGAGAAGTATCTTGTCTGCGTACAGGGGAAAATTCCTAAACAAACTAACTAGAAAATTTGGTAAGTTTATCTTCTAAAGACACCCTAAAAATGGTTTATTTTACCTTCTAGTAGCATCTTAAATATTCAGTTAATTTCATCACAGTACCCTAAACATTTATTTGGAGAAAGAAAGATCACTCAAAAATACTAAAGACTAATTTTGTTTTCATCATTTTGAAATGGAATCTATTACCTACAGTTTCGTAAAACACTTTTTAGTGATACTATCAGGAAATATTTTAGTGTTAAATAGACTTGAAATGCCATATTTTAAACCTTTTTCTTTCTCATGATCACTGGAAAATCACAGCACCGATCTATTTTAATACCCAAATGTAGGCAGAAAATTCCTACCATTTAATATTTTCTACTACCAATACAGAGATGTAAAACAGATATTAACGTCTCTATCTGGCTTAGTCCTAGCAGAAGAGGTTGGTGCTTCTTGCCACTGTCTCCTCCCCTCCCCATTTCTGTTTGTAGACAGTTTAGTAAAACAAATAAAAACTGTACTAGAGATAGATCATACCTGCTAAAAGCTTTTGGTGAAATTATGATTTGGGGTAAAACGATCAGCATTTAAAAGCCTGTTTCTTTCTACAAAATGAACAGAGAAATACTCCAGAAAGGGAGGGAAAAACACTCCGTTTATCAAAGTGGAAGCCTGTGTGAGAAATCCTGTATCTTGTTACATCCAGAATTTCTTACTTTTACCCTACACATGAGCGACAGAAAGTTCAGAAACACAAAGGCAATCAATATGAAAACTGTGAAAGTCTCTTAATTAATCAACTCACACAAACTCTCCAAGTAAGAGGATTTTACAAGCATTTCAATTAAGGCTTTCCCTTTTTATTACCAAATTTCATTGACAATTTAAAAGGTATAATCAAAGTTGACATAACCATAAAAAGCAAAATATTGTTTAAATACTGAGCTTTTGGACTTGTAGGAGACTTTGATTTTCTTATGTTTATTCTTTTGATGAATCACATAGACAATTACTAACTGGATAGTTATTCTATACATCTAACAGTGATTTGAAAATTGCAAAATGGGTAGGGCTTTGAACATGTTGCATTTCCCATCTCATGTTAACTTCATCATTTTGGCATACTCAAAACTGCAAGTTTCACAACTGACTTGTTAATAAACTGTAACAGTGATATATATGAAAAGAACTACCTTATTCATTGAAATATTTAAGAACCAACATTTTGTGACTTTTTGATATTTTAAGTTTAAAAGCCCTAGAATGACTGAAAACGCTAACATCATCATTGCTTAGGTTCTGAAGGCATGACAATAATCCTTTTTACCTATAAATTGATATTGGAATATTAGAAACTGACATTGAAAAGGTATGTGTATAACATGAAATTTTATAAAAATCCAAAGGAGCTTAGTATTAACACTTAATTTGTTGGTGCTGTTGAAATAAAGGTTTATTTGAAATCTCTGACTCTCAGCTGGAGGTTCCAAAAACTACACATATTTCCAGTATGAGTTATGCTAGTTCTTCGCTTTGAAGACAGAAAGCTAGATCGGGAGACAAAGTGTCGTTTCACGGTTCTCGGCCTCACTTGGGACAGTAGGAAAGTCATTTAACTCCTTTGTGCAGCTGTTCTTCACCAGGCAATTAGGAATAGTCCTTGCGTTCCACCTTGTGTTGGGGACCATGAAGCATAACGATCCATAGTCCATTGGGAATTAAAATAAGTATATATGAAATTATTTTTCTTTACCCAGAGAACTAAATTTATGAGATGTAAGAATAGTGCTTATTTTTAAATGCTCATCAAAAATTTCAGCATATTAAAATCTATTTATTTTGTATTTACATTGCAAAACTAATAAAGAGATGCCATAAAGTCATATTAGGGTACATTTAAATAACAATAGCCATCAACACCAATAAAATATGATCTACCTGTGAAACATAAAAATCCTACTGTTTTGGGAATGGAACATACGGGCAGTTTAAAAAAAACAAGCATAAATTGCCTAGTCATTTGAAACCGTAGCAGCTAGACTTGGACTCTAACTAAAATTTCATGTAGAGCACAGCTTGGTACCACTGCCACCACCTCTACCCCTACCTGCATTGAAGAATCAGTAGATCAGCTCACTCAAGAAGCAGGCATCGCAGAACCTGGAGGTAGGTTCGGAGGATCTCAGTGCTCTAGGAAACAAACCAAAACACCCTAGTAGCCTCTGTCGATAAATAAATAGTGGATCAGGTTGTTGCACTTTGTAAGTGATTTGTTCACTTCTATTAGTAACTGAAATGACATAGATATGTACTGTGGTAAAGGCTCCAATGCTGATTCCCAATAGAAAAATAGACCTAAAGAATTTCCATTTTGGCCTATCATTTGGCAACTGTTGAATTAGGCAGTCATTTTATTTAAAGAGAATCAGTATTATGTTGTATATAAAAGAATAGTAGCCCTAAGGGTAGTCGGAATGCAAAATACAGGGCTCAGTCCAGAAACAGATCTTAGTGTCATTCATCTCCTATGCTCCAGAAGGATTTGACAAATGCTGTGGTTTAGCATCCAAAGTAATCAATATGAAGGAGCCAGCATTGGACAGTGAGGCATAATCTTACTGACTGCTTTTGTACAACTTCAAAAGAATAGTAAATATTGTTCTATTGTCTTGTGATTATCACAGAAGCAACAATAGTTTTTTTTCAAAGTGAACATTCTAAAATTGTGTGTGTGTGTGTGTGTGTGTGGCGGTTAGGGGTAGGAGGATTGAGGGAGGGAGCACTGAGATAGCAAAAGTCACAGATTTTCTTCTGTTGGGAAAAGCACTATCTGGGCAGGCTTGTTGAGCTGTCAGTGGAGCACTTCAGGCTTTCTCTCTGATCAAGCAGTTTGCAGCCTTTGCAATGCTACTTGCAGTCCTCCTGCAGGCTCCTGTAATCCCACATGTCCCACATTACCTCCCTCCACCCCATCCCTCCAGCAGCCAAGTTCGCTGTGGATAAGCATAAAACCAGTGTAACCACTTTGCTTCTTTTGCCCAGTGTGAAGACACTGAGGACCCCAACCAGGGCTCAAGACTGGAGGGTGTAGAGAGACTCTAAGAGGCCATTGCAAGGGACCAGGTGATGATGTGCATGGCAACATGCGCCCAGGAGGGAAGATGGGCTAAATAAGGAATAGAAGTAGCAGTGTGACCACATACACATGGTCCCAGGCCGAAATAACAGGCAAAGGTCCCAGTCTTGGCACAGCCTCACTTGCAGCACGTCACTCTTCAATGAACTCCTCTGTCCATTGCCTTTGGTATCCCTGTCCCTTCCAGGTGCTCTTTCACCAATTTCTTTTGCTTTCTTTCTTTCTTTTCTTTTTTTTTTTTTTAAGATTTATTTGTTTACTTGAGAGGCGGAGTTACAGAGAGAGGGAGAGTCAGAGAGAAAGGTCTTTCATCCGCTGGTTCACTCCTCAAATGGCTGCAACAGCCAGAGCTGGGCCATTCTGAAGCCAGGAGCCAGGAGCTTCTTCTGAGTCTCCTACATGGGTGCAGGGGCCCAAGCACTTGGGCCATCTTCTACTTCTTTCGCAGGCCACAGCAGGTAGCTAGATGGGATGTGGAGCAGCCAGAACTCGAACCAGCACCTATTTGGGATACCGGCACTGCAGGCAGATGCTTAACCTACTACCCACAGCACCGGCCCCACCTTCACCAATGTCTAACCAACCATTCTCAGAGAGAGCACCAGATTAGCCAAAGTTTAAGTTATATTTTTTATGCTGCCCAAAGTGGTTTCTTTTACTAACCACATTTGTCTCTGTGTCAGTGCACTGTATAAATCATGTCTAATTTTTGGTGTGCAGGCCAGCTCCTACACTTGCACACCTTGAACACAAATGGGCAACAAAAAGAGAGGAGCTATTTTAGCCTTTGTGAATGACTGGGACTTGGTGTCACTGAACAGAAATTGATAGCATACAAAGATCCACAGATAACCCAAACCACTCTAGGAGCACCAAGTTAACATGTATTGCATTTAAAATGTAATAAATGCAGTATTCATAAATTTATATGTGCCTTGTGACTTTTGTGTCAGCAGGGTTTCTGTAGGCCTCTATTTATATCAAATCAACTTCAAATATTCCAGAATGCAGACCGCATCTGGCCTCATTTTTGAAGTGTCCCTCTAGGAGCATTTCTAAAATAGTAGATTGTTCCAATTTTTTTCCTAATGAGGACAATCCATGTGTTCTGTGATTATTAATAATAATGGCTTCAAATAAATTATTGACTGGTTGCAATGGAATGTGCTTTCTAGCAGCCGGGAAGCTCCTTGCAAAACGTCTGTGTTGTGTTCCTCTGATGTCCCTGTGTCATCGGCTCCATCAGTTGTCAGCCATCCTAAGCAGAATTGCTACAGGGTCAATGACAGCAAGGGCAAAGTGAGATAAAGGTGAAGGAATCCTGGTTCAAGATTATGGCAACACTAAGGAAACATTTTAAAAGAAGGTGATCGTTTTTATTTTGATTTTGGTTTATGAATGTTTGAGATTTGGAAAATAAATTTTCTACTCATAAAATTCAGTATATCAGCACATACACTCCCATAAGCCTATTAGTTGTGTGTGTGTGCGCGCGTGATTGTGTGTGTGTGTATGTGTGTATGCACATGCATGATGTGTATTCTAAATAACTGAGACTTCTTCCCTACCATGGGGGATTTGTCACTGTCTGATGCAGGAAATAGACATGAACTCAACTGTTCTTTGGTAGACATTGTGTGCCCAGTGCTAGGCACTCCATTAAGGTCTGGCAGAGAGAGCAAAAGCATCAAGCCTTGGGATATGTGCCATAATCGTAGCATAGATTATGAGTTGATCTGAGTCCAGAGTGGAGAGAAACATTTCCAGAAAGGTTAATCATGAAAGGCTTCTAGGCAGCAATGACATTGGAACTGTATTTAAATGCATTTTCCTTATGCATAATTCTCAAGTATGCTTTCTATTTCAGTTATGTTACATTTTGAGACATAGAAGTCAGTGACCATTTATGTTTTTTGACTGTCTTGTGATTTTGTGAGAAAATCTTTAAAATTCCGGTTTTACTCAAAATAATCCAAGACCATTTATTCCGACTTAAAGTATTCATAAAGGAAGGTGATTATTACTCTTGAGACCATTGTACAAAGCCCTGAAGTGTGTTCGACATAAGCCAGAAACCCCTCTCCTTTGTTGTGTCTTATGAATCTGTTAGGTTTTAAAAAAAACTATCCTTTTTCACTATTCATGTTCTATCTCCAACACTTAAAAAATATAATTTTATGTGCCACAGTCTAAACGGGGGACTATTGAGAAATTCTCTTTCTGTATTACATATACCACCAAAGACAGAAAATCCAGGAAAAAAACAAAAATGCTTTGCTTATTATTGTACACACCTCTGTTTTCCTAAAGTTGCATAACTGCATGAATTAGAAAAATGCTATAAACATTGCATCACTGTAGTCATTGAACATCACATAGCTAGAAAGAAATGGATATATGTATTTTTTTTCCAGTTGCTTTTTCAATAGTCTAAGTCGCAGTGGTAAATGAAAATACAATTGAATCTCAAGTGAATGGCCAGAAACACCGTATATTTTATGAAATATGGCAGCATAATGAATAGGAAGTAAAAAAAAAAATGTCCTGGCTTTCAAGTCCTGATGGTTGTGATGTGATTGAATCATAGTGCATTCTGTTTGATGTCTGGCTTTGCTATTCAGATGCACTGCAAAGTATGCGCATCGCCCTCTCTGAGAAGTGCACCTGGCAACCCCACACGAATGGAGTTTGTTTTTCCTGCACCTGCAAGAAACACACACACACACATATATATATATATACTGCATAGAATTTAAGTAGGGGTATTTTAATTCTCCTAATTGTGAGAGTTTCTCTACAAAGGGAAAACCATCAGGTACAAAAGAAACTGGTTAAGATTTGAAGGAATTTGACAATTTTGTTGTAGTTCCTAGCCTGGCAGGTGGTAATAATGCCTATGCCAGCACTGTCAAAATATGAAAATTAAAGTGACGATGGGTTTTAATGAAATCCATTTGACAAATATAATTAAGGTGTTTTAATATGAAGTCCTGTAATAAAGACTACCGGTGGACTCCCTGAGGTCCTGACTAATTGTGTAGATTGCTTTTAAGCTTTGAATAGTTTTATTGGATAATGAACTGTTAAGAAGTGTTAGATCTTTCTTAAGCAGAATTTGGTTTGAAAAAGAAGAGGAGAGACAGGCCTGAGGTGTGGCATTTTAAACATAATTAGAGGAGAGATTTAAGTTAACATCTTTGATCTTGCTGTCAGTTTTTGATTAGAGCTGTAAATGCTTTAATCAAGTGTAGTGTAGTCATTACATTTCTAACTGTTTTTTAAACTGCGAAATTACTGAGACATTGACATCAATTTTAACACATTCTGAAAATTTGCAGCAGAATTGGGTTTCTCTACCAAGTGTTTGTATTAGAATATCAGATTATGCTGATTTACCAACCTTAAACACAATGGGAAAATTGTATTGTGATGAGGAATAGTTTAGTTTCTATGGTAATTAGAGCAACAAACCAGTACAAATTACTTGAGATTTGCTATACTTTGAAAGAATGTATTTGCAGATTGAAAATACTCCCATGAACCTATATTAATAAAATGTGTAGAGGAGAAAGTAATTTCAAACTGTTCAGTCAAGTGGATTTTATAATGTTAAATGTCTTTAACTGTCACTTTTCACGTTTCAAAGGACTAGGATTTGCCTAACAGCTCCCTACAGTCATCTGAGGTCATATTTGGATTTTGTATTCTTGTTCCTGGTACATAATAAGCACTCAATATATCTTGAATGAGTGAGGTATCAGTTTGCAATAGCTCCAGGTTTACCATGCTTGAATTCTTTTACCAGAATTCAGAAATATCTTAAGGAAATGGACTGTGAGGAAAACATACATTCCTCTTCCCCTCTACCACCTATTTTAACCCAGTTACTCATTATACTCACTATAGATGGGTACGTATTGGGTATTTTTGGCTAGTTACATTTAACATCACTAAAATGATGAGTTAGACCAATGCTGTGTAGGATCTTCCTTAGTAGAAATTACTCTCCCTAGTGTTTCACCCAGGACTGCAGAAGTGCATGGGCTATTTTAAGGACCCATACCCTGGGGCCATTCATTGACTCTAATAAGAAAGAGTCCACACTAATTACCTGGTCTTGAACCTCCTGCTTGAAACATTGCGTATTACAGAGGATATGAAATGAAGAGTTAAGAGGTCTAGATTTAATCCAAGCTGTGCCTGATATGCCATTTAAAAAAAAAAAAACACTTTTCTCTAGATGATCTAATCTAACCCTTGAATGAAATAAGAAATTCAAAATCCCTCCTGGTTCTAAAATTTGTTTGGCAAGAGCCTTTTCCTCTATATAAGTCTCTTCATTCCTTGACCCTTTTATGTTTTATCACCTTTAATGTTCTCCTCTTTTTACTCTACATTCCTACTTTTTTTACTTACTCTTACACAGTTCATTTATACACATTTATTCATTCATTCAGCCAGGAAATATGTATTGTATTATATGACAGTCATTATATGGGAAAGAAATAACAACAAGTAGCAATGTGCTACTTTTCTTTATTATTATTTTTTTTTTAGTAGGGGAAATGTTACCTGATACCAGTGTATTGACCAGGCACAGTTGGGAAGTAGGTAGACAAGAGGGAACAATATCTTCTCATCCTCCTCCACTTTGACCTACATGCCACTGGATGATAGATAGATATTTGTCAGCAGTAGGTGGACCAGATAACTTTCAGCATTTTTACCTGCAAATGTTGTTAGAAATACAACCTTTCTTCTAGACTTTCCAATTACTGAGACTACTGTTTTTAATATTTGTCATATCCCATTAGTTTATCCTCAGTATAATGTCCACTCTGAAGCTACAAAAGCCTTGGAAGCATTATTTCCAGAGATCCTTATATTTGTCTTCTAATACTTAAAAAGAAATATGAAGCGTGCAGTAGACTATCAGTCACAGACTCTCAGTAGGCATTCAGATTTTAGATTATGTCCAGAATTTTCCACATCACAGTGAAGCAGATTAGAATGAGTGTAGGAGCAAGACACCCTAGGGTGGAAGTCAGGAAATGTGGATTCTTGGAGACCTGCAAGGATGGTGAGCAGATGTATGGAGAGCACCCTCTTTTCATGTGAGTGATCTGACACAACCGGCACATTGCTCTGTTCAGTGCTCGTACAATGTTTTTATCCTTGTTGTTGCAAGGTGGCGGACACTTTGCAGTTGTTGGTGTGGTAATTTTCATATCACTCTCCCTCACTTAGGTGGGAGGTGTTGACATTGGCTTTGTGTCTTCCTGGCGCATGCCACAAAATTACCTCCAAATGATGTTTCATGTTTTGAGTCCTAATCCTAACTCAGACCTAAAACTAGCCACAGTTGGCAAATTGTTTAACTTTTCTAGGAGAATTCATTTTCATTAGGATTTCC
Source organism: Lepus europaeus (assembly GCF_033115175.1). Classification (NCBI taxonomy): domain Eukaryota; kingdom Metazoa; phylum Chordata; class Mammalia; order Lagomorpha; family Leporidae; genus Lepus; species Lepus europaeus. The sequence goes on along the minus strand of NC_084843.1, from coordinate 17,298,875 downwards.
AAGACCAAAAAATGGGTCGAAAATACATAAGATGAATGAAAGTGATTTCAAAACTTTCCCTTTACTTCCATGGACCTATTGTAAACTGATTAACTGTCTCTTTCATGCTCCCGTTCCCCACACCCCAAATGAAATCAAGATTTTCCAATGGGACCGTGGTAATTTTCACTTTCAGAATAGTTGTTCGGTGCTTTGAGATCATGATGAAAGACCACTAGAGTGGGGAGGGACTGTTCAGGCGTGATCGCTTCTGAATCCATAGATATAATGAGAGTCAGTCTGCTTATAAAATCATCAACACACTATTTCCCACAGCACTAGGTGTTCTTTTGAAGTCTCTCATACCAAGCTCTGACCTCATTTCTCAGGATGTATCCACATTTTCTAAATAAGAAATTTTGGCAAGTAAAAGAGAGTCCAAATGTGCAAAAATGTTTTCAAATGTTGCTTTGCATTTAACACTAAAAGCCATCAATAAGGTAAAATACGATATGTGTACTATGTAGTATTACCTGGCATTTCATGAAAGTTTTCATGACTAAAAGTGGGTTCTCTCCGCAGTTTATATATAATTTGTTTCTCATCAGAATATGTTGAATCTCAAATGGAAATATTTTTCAAAACAACTGAACTCCATCTCTGCATTATTTTTAAAAGGAACATTGAATATATCTGGATTTATATAGTAGTTTTTTATGGAAAAAAAAAAAAAACTAAAAGCATTCCCCCCTCACAGAATCAAGGCTTAAGAGTAAAAATTTGAGGAGCCGATGCTGTGATGTAGTGGATATAGCCGCCACCTGCAGTGCCAGCATCCCATATGGGCACCAGTTCAAGTTCCAGCTACTCCACTTCGGATCCAGCTCTCTGCTATGGTTTGGGAAAGCAGCGAAAGATGGCCCAAGTACTTGGGCCCCTGCACCCTGTGGGAGACCTGGAGGAAGCTACTGGCTCCTGGCTTTAGATTAGCTGGTGCAGCCATCTGGGGAGTAAACTAGTGAATAGAAGATCTCTCTGTGTCTCTCTCCACCTCTCTCTAGCTCAATCTTTCAAATAAATAAGTAAATATTAAAAAAAGTAAAAACTTGAGAAATGAAAATTCAATCAAACCATATTGATTCTTATTGCATTTTGCTGTCACTAAAGAAAGTTAATGGTTTGTACTAAAATCTACCTCCTGAAACTAGAGAATTTCTGAAACTTCTCAGAAGATGTTGTTTATTACACTTAGTGTCAATCCTAGGCCATGGCAATCTTCTTTGTTTTCATGGCTTCATCATCAGGTTTCTGGGAACAGTTCTGGTACCAAGCTTGGTGTACTAGACTCCAAAATAAGTTTCAACCATCTGAATACATTAAATCCTCTTTAGGGTAAAGCAACATTGAAGTTCATGAAAATATTGTAGACAGTTCAAAAAGAGATACAGTTTCCTGTGTTACTAAAAAAAAAAAAAAAATCAAGAATGATTGTGCGAATTTGTTCTGCCCTATTCACTTTTTTAAGATGTGCTGTTATTCTTTTGGTAGGAATCTTAAATATTCTCTCTACTCAGCAGTCTTTTTATTGTTATTATTTCAGTATTTTGAACCTCCAACTTTGTAATAAGGTTTTTAAAATATGGCATTTTGCCTTCAAATGTGAGTTCACTAAGAGATACAGCTCTCTACATAGATTACTGAACTAACAATTCCTCCACCTGGGTGAAGTATGCAGTGGGTTTGAGTTTGTCAGTGGATATAATATATACCTACTAAATAATTTGTTTAATCTTCTATGAGGACTTTGAGATTTCTAGTTTCACTTGCTGCATATAGCAAATGTTGTATGTTTATTTAGATATGTGGGTTCATTTTTTTAAAGGTCTCAGTCACTTTTCCTGCACCTGAAGAGGAGAATGGGATTTGCCAGTGATAAATGGGGAAGTTGACTAGCTAACTAATAAAGATTTGTCTTAATCAAGTATGATTTGTCAGAACAGGAGCGCACTGGGGTCAGGGCGCGCGCAATGAATTATACAGCATTCACAGGAGGAAGGGACCCGGCAAGAGACCTCATAAATATGCTGCCATTACCCACTGCTAATTCGTATTCAAAGAATGTTCTGCACAGCGGTTCCGAGGTTGCTGAGCTGTTCACCGGCTTCTCGAGCTTTCTGTTTTTGTGGGGAAAAAAATAAGTTTTCATCCTATCTTATTATCATCCAAGTTCTCGAGGTATATCAGTCTCCAAAACTGAAATGGTATCAGTAATTAGGAGTCTAGCTTATTACATCACATCACAATAATTTTAATTTAGTACCTACTATGGGTTCTGCATCATGTGGGACACAAAGGAGAGGATAAAGCAGAGTCAGACCCAGTCTCTGCTGGAAGAGGGTCCAGATGCTTTGTTATGATCCTCTTCACTTCCTGCCCCCAAAAATTCAAACATGGCTATAATGGGGGTGGGGGGAGCCATCTACTTTTACATTAAATATGCCCTTCCTGGTGAAGAGTTCACAAATTAAAAATAGCTCTTACTATTTCCTGAACTATGGCTTACACTAAATATATTGATGCTACTTCCTTGTTTAGGCTTCTGCGAAGCTTAACTTTCTAACCTGTGATTCACATTATTCTCATTTGTTTATATGGCATTGCTTTGAAAAGTCTTTTTCCTGGTCTTTGTTTTATAAATGACTTCTTCGATTTCAAGAGGCTATTGTTTGTCCTCTTCATACTGAACAACTGCTTCTCTGTGGCTGAACCAACGTCCAAGGCCAGCAGCTGGTTAGTTTTCAGCATAGGTGGGTTGCTGTCCTGCTACGCACTGGAAATCAGTGGTGGAGAGCTGTCCTGTCGTCAGTTTCCTTTCTGACGGAATGACCTATTAGATGGGTTTTAGGTGAGATTTTTAATTGTGACAAAATAGTAGGTAATATCTCATTGTCTTCATTTGGTAGAAAAGATACTCTCTTAGTAAAATAACTGATGATAATCCTATTCCATTTTAGAAAATTAATAATATTGGGGGCATGCCTTTTGGCGCAGTGGGTTAAATGGCCTCATGCAACCCAGCATCCTATACTGGGGCACTGGTTTGAGTTTCTGCTGCTTTGCTTACCATTCAACTTCCTGCTGATAAGCCTTGGAAGGCAGTGGAAGATGACTTACTGCTACACACGTGGGAGACCCGGATGGAGTTTGCAACTCCTGACTTTAGCCACGGCTGTAGCGACCAATTGGTGAATGAACCAGAGGACAGAAGATCAGTCACTCTTTCCCGCTCCCTCTCCCTCTCCTCCTCTGCCCCCTCTCCTCCCTCCTTCTGACATTCTGCCTTTCAAACAAATAAATAAATAAATCTTTAATAGGAATAATAGTGACAGTTTGCAAAAAGCTGAGTATACTGTTTTGGTGCACTAAGGAGGAAATGAATGGACTTTGAACACTAAGCTGCCTAATTGCTTCTAAGTCTGGTCCCTCCAGGACAGAAAAGATGGCAACAGAACGTTGAGAAAGTCCACTTTATGCATTCTTACTTTGCAAAAGGAAAATTTTAAACCATAGAGCTATTACATTCCCTGACACTTCCCCAAAATAGTCCTCTCATTAATCTCTGACCATTGAAAAATTGCCATGATTCCCTAGAGGATATTTCTAGTGGAGTAGGATAGAATGGCGAAAATTCTGTAGTATTGGGAATTTCATTTCCTCGGGTGAGAAAAACAAACACCCTGCGAATCAAAGGCAATGTAAAGGCTTGAAAGCACGGTGTAGGCAGAAACATGTAGACTTCAGTGAGGACAAGCCCTCAGTGAAATCACAGCCTGCCACCCGCCACGATACCGCCCAGATGGGGCAGGGAGAACAGACCAGAGTCATCTTTCAGTCCCCAGAATCGAGCGTGCTTTCCGTGGGCAGACACTGATTGTCCCTGTGGGTGTGCAGTGGCTGCATGTCTCACAAGAACCAAAGTCTAGAAAATCCTGGAAAGGGCATTGAGGACTCTGAAAATGAGGATAGAAGGAGTTAGAAAATCAGGATTGTTGGCCTGGGTGGTGGTCCAAGATGTAAGAGGCTCCTGGACCTTAGAAAAGTCTAGTTAGTTTTCTTTCAAGCAGAAGGGAATCATTTAAAGAGGTGTTTTTTTGTTTGTTTGTTTTGTTTTTTTGTTTTTAATTTTTCCCTATGTTCCCATCTTTGCATTTAAGAAATAAGAAAATGTCTAATGCCCCTTTTTTTGTTATGTTATGTTTTTCCTCAATGTTTGCACCAGATTGCAATGCCAGAATGCCTACAGTATTGGTAGAAGCATAGCACATGCCAATGGCCAAAACCATCAGCTTAGAGACCAGTAATCAGACATGGGCCTTGAATATTGGCAAACTTGAGGAAATTAGTTAACCTCTCTGGGCCTCAAGTTTCTTGTCTTAAATGGGATAAATAATAATCTACTTCATGTGGTAGAGATGAGATTAAATGCAGTGTCTATTATGTACTTAGCACAGTGGCTGGCATAAAAAGAAGCAGTTAATAAATAGTAGCCAAAAATTTAAAAAAAAAATCTTTCCCTGGAGGAAAACATTCATTACAGTATTTTTATGCACAACCTGTAAGCTATAAACTTTTGTTGGGTGTATATGGAATGAATGAAGCCATTTTTTCATGCCGAAGGATTGAAACCTCTGTGCCTTTCTCCTCCAGAAAAGTCCCATCCTAACTAGTTAATACCCATGTGTGGAAAGTTGGTAAAGAAGTCAGTTTTAGCAGCTTCTTAATAGAGCCTATTCAGATATAATTAAAAATTCTTCTTAGAATTATGCTAATAAGTTCAATAAACAGCCTTGCTGATGAAGTCTAATAAATTCTCTATTGTATTTAGAAACAATAATGGCTTTGTTTTACTCTGTGTTTTAGAGACTCCCAATGTCATCGTGCTTGCTAGAAATGCAAACAATAGTAAACTGCTTTTTTAGGAGTTTTACTGAAAGAAGTCTCTAAGTGCGTATTTGTTTATGTGCTATTCTTCAAAGGTCACCAAGATATTGCAGCTCACAAAACTGAATAGTTCTATGGTGTGTTTTGCCTGACATTGATCAGCAGTTGCCATCTGATGAGCCAGGTTATCAAAATGTGTATTTATTCAGTCTTTCTTTAATATCATAAGGATAGTATAAATTTTAGGAAATCTTTAGCTCTTTCATGTCTTTCTTTTCTTTGTTTAAGGAGGATGATAATTTGATCTGAACATCTTACCTCCCACACATCTCTAGTTTAGAAATAATACTAAGATCATATCTCCTTAAAATTCAGCCAGACTGGACTATACCATAGAATTATCCATCACTTTTTGTTTTGTTTTTCTCTATTTCGTCAACAGTTCCTTTGTCATGAGTTTTGTTACTTTCTACCTCTCGAAACAGAATGTGAAAGTTACAGTGCTTTATTCTCAAAAGGTCTACAACTTTATGTGTGTTTCACAATAAAGCATGAATTCACCCCCCTTTGATTTTAGACTCTTGTATAGGTTGCTCTGATGTGTGTGTGTGTGTGTGTAAAACTTTATTTACAAAAACAGACCATCACAGGCTAGATTCAGTTTGAGAGACTTTCATTTGCCAACCTTTACAATAGAGTAGTGTGGTTCTCAGTCTAGTCCCAAGTAACCATTATAGCGTCTGGTACTTGTTAGAAATGCAGTCTTGGCCCCAGTAGTCTGGTTTGAACAGTCTGGCTTGCTTTTGTTTATTGATTGGCCGGTGCATTATCTACTTTCTCAAAAAAGATTTCAATAATTTTAGAATAAAAAACCAAACGGGTATATCAAGAGCAGAAAAAAATTAACCCAAGACAAAAGACAGAAGCCAAGAAGTAAAGAGAAGGGGTTGTGTGTGCGAAAGAGAGATTCAAGGTGGAATTGGAGGGAGCCAGATCAAGAACTCCTAGAGGAGCCGGCACTGTGGCTCTGCGGATTATAACACCCTGGCCTGAAGCACCAGCATCCCATATGGGTGCCGATTTGAGACCCGGCTGCTCCACTTCCCATCCAGCTCTCTGCTATGGCCTGGGAAAGCAGTAGAAGATGGCCCAAGTCCTTGGGCCGCTGCATCCACGTGGGAGACCCAGAGGAAGCTCCTGGCTCCTGGCTTCAGATTGGCTCTGCTTCAGCCATTGCAGCCAACTGGGGAGTGAACCATCGGCTAGAAGACCTCTCTCTCTCTCTCTGCCTCTTGTCTCTCTGTGTAACTCTGACTTTCAAATAAATAAATAAATCTTAAAAAAAAAAAACCTCTTAGAAAAAAATGCTTTAATAATTAAGAATTGAACTCACCCAGGACTTCCCAGGATTCAAGCCAAAGAACAAAATATGTGGAATGGCATAGCTTGCATTGCTTAATAATACAAAATAAATGTTTTTAATTAGGAAGAGGAGGCAGTGTGGTGGTGGTCTTTTTAATAAGACAAATTAAGGAATGTGATGAATCATATTCTTGAAATCAACTTGACTAACACAGTGCAGAGACAATTCTCATTTCATAATTTCTTAAGAAAATATGAGCACCGAAGGCCCCGAGTTAAAACAGTAAAGTTGTGTCAGAGACAGGTGTGTTAAACTAGCGAATGTCAAGAAATGAAGGCCAGTAATCCTAAACAAGGAATTTGACATGGCTTGTGGAGACTTTTTTAGGTATACTTGACTGGGCTGGCACCGCGGCTCACTAGGCTAATCCTCCGCCTTGCGGCGCCGGCACACCGGGTTCTAGTCCCGGTCGGGGCACCGATCCTGTCCCAGTTGCCCCTCTTCCAGGCCAGCTCTTTGCTGTGGCCAGGGAGTGCAGTGGAGGACCAGGGAGTGCAGTGGAGGATGGCCCAAGTGCTTGGGCCCTGCACCCCCTGGGAGACCAGGAGAAGCACCTGGCTCCTGCCATCGGATCAGCGCGGTGCGCCGGCCGCAGCGCGCTACTGCAGCGGCCATTGGAGGGTGAACCAATGGCAAAAGGAAGACCTTTCTCTCTGTCTCTCTCTCACTGTCCACTCTGCCTGTCAAAAATTTAAAAAAAAAAAAAAAGTATACTTGACTGGACCCCACTTCCAGGGACACTCATTTAGTCAGCCTGAAATGAGGTCTACACAACTCTGTTTACCAAAAGCTTCATCAACGACTCTGGGGCATACCACCAAATCAGAGTCTTTGCCTTAGACTGTGGCTTTCTCACTTGTGTCATCTCACTTGGGCCTTTGAAACAAATAAATGCAGCAAATCCAAGAATGAGCTCACTAGCCGAATGCCGGGAAGTAGAGAACTGACAAAACTGTCAATTGTCAGGTTTCTGTTGTCAATTGAAAAAAAAAAAAAAAATCCCAGTGCTGTAGATCCAGGATAGCAAATAGGTCTCATCTCCTGTGCCCACTCTGATCAATTGGATTTGATTGCCTGGGGCATTTTGAGACAGGAGTTTGTTGCAAGGAGCATTCTCGGGCACAGTGATTGATTAGTGATATCTGCCAGGTGCTTGGGATTAAGGGGTGGTGGCATGAATGGCCTGTGTTTGTTGACCTTGTGCTCAGAGTGAGTTACATGAATAGAGGAAATGACATTTTGTTTTAAGGTTAAAGAACTGACTTATTGCTCTGAATTTTTATTTCCAAACTTTAATCATTTCTCTAATTTTTTAGTCACCTTTAATGTCAATCTTCTCTTTTCCTGAAGTTTCCGCTCTAATCTCCAACATGATTCCTTGCCTGACATTTTATGACTGTTTATCATCCTTTAGCTAAGAATCTTGGTTTTCTTTTTAAAGATCTAATTGGATTTTTACTTTTTTAAATTTTATTTTCATTTTTATTTTCTTTGAAAAGCAGAAAGACGAAAATAGAGATAAAGGCAGAAAGACAGATGGAGAGAGATCTTCCACTCACTGATTCACTTCCCAAATGCCCTCAACATCCTGGACTGGGTCAGGGTGAAGACAGAAATTCCACCCACGCCTCCCCTGTGGGTTGCAGGGACCAAAATACTAGAATCTTCACCTGCTGCCCCTCAGGTTACACATTAGCAAGAAGCTGAAACAGAAGCAAAGTAGCAGGGACTCAAACAGGGCACTCTGTGATACAGCAACTTAACCACTGTGCCAAATGCTCACCCCAAAACTTCGTGTTTATATACTTTTTTAATATTTGGGGCTTTTTCATCTACTTTAAAGGCAGAGTGAGAATGGGAGCCAGCGAGAGGGAGAGAGAAGAAAGAAAAAGATTTCTTCCATTTGCTGGTTGACTCACTAAATGCCTCCAGCAACTAAGGCTAGGCAGGTGGCTGTGGCTGGAAGTCTGTCTGGGTCTCACATGTGGGTGTCAGGGGCTCCAGTACTTGCAGCCATAAATCCACTGCCTCCAAGACTGCATTAAAAGGAAGCTGGATTGGAAGCAGAGCAGCTGGTACTCCAGCCAACACTCCGGTGTAGGTGGCAGGCATCCCAAGCGGCAGCCTTAACCTTCTGTGCCACAACACCTATCCCAACTTTGTGTTTTTAATGCTCAAATTCAGCTGCATTAATATACAAGCCTATTCTTTGTACCCAAGATTGTAATGTTTCTGCAGGCCCAATAGCTTTCTTTTTTCCATTTATTCAATATACCTATGCTTCCTTTCTTATTTTAACCTAAGGATCTGCTTTCTTTCTGTGTGCTAAGAAAAATCAAGATAGGGAAAATGCAATGAATAAAACACAGTGAATATTTATGTCCAAGTTTTCAGCTGAGGTACAAATTAGTTTGTTTTGAAACCTAAAAGATATAAGAAGGAAGTAACTTCTTTCAGAGGAGTTCTAAATATTTATGAATCAAAAATATAGTTCTGTGGCTACCTAACTCATACCACATACAAAACTAAATCAAAATGAATCAAAGACATAAGTGTAGGAATTAAAACACAAAACTCTTAGAAGAAATACAAGGATAAATCTTGACGGCTGGAAGTTGGCAATGGAGCCTTAGATATAACACAAAAATCAACTAAAGAAAACATAGATAAATTGAACTTTTGTTCAACAGAGGACACAGGGAAGAAAGTAAAAAGACAGCCTTACATAATGATAAAAAAAATATTTACAGATCACATATTTGATGAGAGTCTAGTACTCCAGAAATGTGAGAATTCTTTCCATCACAAAAAGCCCAGCTTTTGAAATGAATAAAGGATTTGAGTAGACATTTTTCCAAAGATGATGTACAAATGGCCAACAAACACATGTTAACATGCTCAACATTATTAGTCATTAAGGGAATGCAACTCAAAGCCACAATCAAAAAATGAAAAATAGCAAGTACTGCTAAGGATGTAGAGAAATTGGAGCCTTATACATTGCTGGTGGGAATGTAAAATACAGAAGACACTGTGTAAGAATGTTTTCACTTCCTAAAAATGTTAAACACAGAATTATCGCATGTCCCAACAATGCTGCTCATACACATTTACCCAAAAGAACTAAAAACAGATATTCTGACAAATACTGGGACACGGATATTCAGAGGAGCACTATTCACAACAGCCAAAAGGCAGAAGCAACCAAAATATATATCAGTGGCTGCATGGAAAAACAAACTGTAGTCTGTCCATCCAATGGAATAATATGTAGTCATGTTGTATGTGCTACAACATGAATGAACCTTGAAAACATGAGTGAAAGAAACTAGACACAAAAGTGGAGTATGATTTATTCATGTGACGCATTCAGAATAGGTCAATCACAGAGACTCAAAGCAGATGAGTTGTTGCCACCACCTAGGCAAGGGGGAAATAAAGAGGAACTGTTTTTGAGGATGGGGTCTCCTTTGTGAGCAATAAAAATATCTTGAGACCAGATAGAGGTTGTGATTGCACTGCCTGTGAATGTATTAATTGCCACTGAATTGTGTACTTTAAAATAGTTCATCCTAGGTAATAGGAATTCTACCACACAAAAAATGTTAACTCTATGAAACTCTTAAGCTTTCAAGGTGATAAACATAGTTCATATTTTCAAATTGATGTCATCTTAGTAATATGTGGCATTTTATCCCTGAAGATCACAAGCTGTATGTGACTGTTACTCATGTATTGACCTACATCTGTTGCCACTTACCCAAATCAGAAGGAGAGAAAGGAATCCTTCCCTCTGGCCTTCTTTCTCTTTTGGCTTTGTTTCAAACTAAGATGATGAAAATAAAGAAATGAAAAAAAAATAAATAAAAGGTCAGAGGCCAGAAATTCTAGTATTATCTTGTATTCACACATGACAGCTAAGTTTCTGCTTCATCTGCCTGTTTCCATTCTAGAAAACTGAATGCAATGTTAGGCTGTGAACATGGGCCTCAAGCCAAATAAACATGTTCCATTCTGCACATGCATTCTGTGTTTGCAAGTGTGTATGTATGTCTCTGTGAGAGAGAAAGAGGAGAGGAAGGAAGAAAGATGATCTGAATGTCGTCACCTAATTGCTCACTTTTCACGACAACCACGATCCATTGGAATGTATTAAATTTTCCATCTCACCTGATTCATTTGTTAGGAACTGCAGGTTCATTTGCCATTGTGAATGAGCCACCCTTTGTTTTTTAAAAGAACAAAAATATACTGAAGTCACAGGTTTTGGATAAGAATCATAAGCTTTCTAGTACCTTTTTGTTCTTATCACTTTGCAAGGAACAGGAAGTTGTCCCAATCAAAACCATGAAATTACCTTATCTGAAGAGTGCTAGAATCCTTACATGGCAGTGCTGGAGTTTAGGGAATGTGATGGGTGTCTCCTGCCCCTCTGTTAGCCAAGTTATCACAAAGTTCTTTCTTGGGCAATGACATTTAAAGTGTGTAGTATTAGGATGCCTTGTCACTCACAGTGTAGTGCCTTTTGGACAGGGCACTTGTAACTTTTTTTTTCTTTTAACTGCCAAAATCACTGACATCATGGTGGCAGCTGACAGTAATTAGCCATGTGATCTGGGTGATTCCTCTCCCCCTCCCCCTCGCCGAACTCCCTGCACCCCAGTTTGCTCATCTGTGCAATTACTTTTAAGACCCACATGGGTCTTAAGAAATCTGTGACTTTGTTATTATAAATGTACAGGAGACCTGACCGTATTTTCAAGTTCAGTGGTTTGTATGAACAAAAACTTCCTGAGCACCTGCGTATGGCAGAGACTGCCTCTTGAAATGCTCATCTGTTAAGAGGGACACGGCATGGCCTCGTTTCTAAAGAACTTACAATCTATCGTGGGACTCCAGTTCCTACAGCCACCAAGCAGGAAACGTGAAGGAGTGCAGCAGAGTGGGGAAAGGTGGCAAGCTGGACAGTCCCCGACTCCTGTAACCAGCAGCCAACATTCACTTCCAGTCCGTGTTTGCCAAGTGGGAATGCAAACTCTGTGTTCAAAAGAAACCGAACTCTGTCATTTATATGAAATCTCTCTCTTAAAATAACTGTTGCCAACCAGTTCAAAAATGGTTAATGCAGTGTTTCATAAAAAGCAAGACCTATGTGCTCACCACGGAAGTCCGGTGGTCCACCCAGCCAATAGTGGTTCCTGGAAAAAGCAGGTGATTAGAATGGTCCGCATTCAGTGGTGGAAATGGGGACAGAGTTCACACAGGGTACGGATAGTGATTAACTCTGCTCATAATGATTTCTAAAAAGGCTCTCTAATTACTTTCCAGCCGCTTGTCAATACTTCACAGCACTTTTTGTGTGTTCTCAGAATGAGGAATTCATTCACCCTGGAGAGCCGGATGACGTGGAGCATGCCTCCCTTGTCTGTTACGTAAATACGTGTTTGGTAGATTCCACAAGTGAGCCTTAGGAATGTGTTTTGACAGTTTCCCCCCATTCAGGTTTTCTGCTGCTTCATCTCCTGGCTTTTACATCTTGTATTGAATTGTGAAAAAAGGGATGTCCTTCCTGCTGTTCTGGTCTTGTTTCATAGAATAGAGTGGATTCATTCTCGTTTTTGAATGGAGCTGTGATTAACATGGTTCCTTTTGTTTAACAACCTCCATTTACATAGTACCTGCTCATTCGGAAGCATCATTATTGGTAGCACAGCTCCATTGACTGATGTCTGAGGGCTCTGGGAGTAGTGTTTGTTAATTATCTCCAGCAAACCAGGTAACTAAGGGGAGGTTCTGCTACTATGACTTTGATGGAAGTAGTACTGATGGTTTTTTTTTAATTGCTTAATGATAGAGTTGATCTATCTTAAAGCATAATGAAATACTCGGCAGTTGAAAAGGTGGTGTTAAATGAAGACTACTTTAAAACACATACACATACTCCTTTGCTCTGCTCTCTAAAAATCTGTAACTTTACCTTCATTTTTTGGTGAATTTATACTTTTCTTTAATAATATCATCATCAAAAGTACTTGAAAATATTTTAAAATGCCTAATATTAGATGACACAGTTTAATGTCAGGGATTTGGACAAATTAGAAATTATATGACCTACTTAAAAATTTATTTATTTATTTGAAAGCAGAGTTACAGAGCAAGAAAAGGAGAGACAGAGAGAAAGAGAGCTTTTCCATCTGCTGGTTCACTCCTCAAATGGCACAACAGCCTGAGCTGGCCAGGTGGAAGCCAGAAGCCTGGAGCTTCTTCCAGGTCTCCCACATGGGTGCAGGGGCCCAAGCACTTGAGCCATTGTCCACTGCTTTCCCAGGCACATTTGCAAGGAGCTGGATTGGAAGTGGAGCAGCCAGGACTGGAACCAATACTCATATGGGATGCCAGCGCTGTAGATGGTGGCTTTACCCGTTACACCACTACCCAGCCCCTGTATAGTTCTGTTTCTACACTTTCCAGCACAAAAACTACTACCCAGTTGAAATGTGCCTATTGTCACTGAGGAACTGGATTTTAAAGTTTTAATCAGTTAATTTTAATTGTCCAGTGTGGCTAGTGGGTATTAAATTGGACAAAGAAGCTCAGAGGTCACAATTTTCATCTCTAATTTGTCACAACCCACCTTGAATGAATATTAGGCTACTTCAGATAAAACTTAAGAGCAAGTCAACAGTATACTTTTCTGTATGCATGTGGAATTGATTCCCAGACCCCCTGCTGTTACCAAAATCTGTGAGTGCTCAATGCAAACACCTTATATAAAGTGGTATATATTTATATATGACCTCTGTACATCTTCCTATATACTTTACATCATCTCCAGATTACTTGTAATACCTAACACAATGTAGATGTTGAGTGAATACTTAGTATATTGTATTACTTAGGCCATAATGATGAGGAAAAAATTGTATACATGTTCAGTCCAGGTATAGTTCTTTATTTCCTTTTTAATATTTCCCATCTGAGGTTGGTTGAACCTGTAGTATGGAGTGCCAACTATATATTTCTGTTTACTTCTACATTTTTTGTGCTATGATTTTATATAGTGTACTTGTGCATATGTTTTTATTTTAAACAGTTGATTGTTTTTAAAGAATATAAGAAAAAAAGAAATGCTTTTATATTTACCCACAAGTAAACCATTGCTGGCATTCTTCATTCTCCCCCATAGATCCAAATTTCCATATAATACCATTTCCCTTCAGCTAAAGACCTTCCTTTAACATTTCTTATACTTAGTTCTGCAGAATAAATCTCCTGTTTTTCAATAATCAAAAAATGTCCTTATCTCACTTTTATTGTTGAAGGGTATTTATGCTGGATATAAAATAGTGCAATGACCTTTTGTCTCTCCAACATCTTCTTGCATAGTTTCTGAAGAAAATTCAGTTTTCATTATTATCATTATTCTCTTGTTTCTTTTTTCCTCTGGCTGCTTTTAAGGTTTCACATTTATCATTAGTTCCCAGAAACTTGTCTATGATGTGATGAGGTATGATTTTCATGTGTTTGTCTTATTCAAAGCTTGATAAACTCCCTTGACCTATTGTTGATTTTTTAAAACCCAACTTGGAAAGTCTTGGCTGTTTGCTGTTCAGTTATTTATTTTGTCCCTTTGTCTCTAATAATCTGTTTTTCTGGGAATCTAAGTAGATGTATATAAAACCACTTATTCTCTCCCTGATTATTGATACTGTGTTCATTTGTTAAAACATCTGTCCCTCCTTCACTTTAATAATTTCTATTAACCCATCATCTCTTCTGTGGCAGTGGAAGGGTATTCTGTTTGGTCTATCCAATGAGTTAATTTCAGATGTTATGTATTTTTTCATTCCAGAATTTTATTTGGTTCCTTTTTGGTTTCCATTTCTTTCTTGGAAACCCATGTCATCACCTATTATGTCTGACATTTTCTATGAATTCATTAAGACAATTATAATAGTTGTTCTAAAGTTTTTATTTGCTAACTGTAATGACTAGAATTCGTTGGTCTCCTTACAGAGACTATGCTTTCTCTTGGTTATTTCCCCCTGCTTTTTTGCATGTCTCATAATTTTATAATATTCTATACACTGTGTAAAAAGGAACAGTAGGATCTGAAGTAGAGCAATTTTGGATTTGTTTTTCCTGGAAGCATTTTATTCTGTCTTATATTTGGATAAGAGAATGAACAGAATCTCCCAAAAGTTGAGTTGGTGCTGAACTGAATCTCTAACCAGGTAAGATTTAATGTTTGCCAGATTTCTCTCACCTTGCCAATCCTGTCTACTATGGAAGGCTAAACCAGATACTTGTCCTAGGTATGAAAGTTGCCACAACTCTTTGCTCATATGCAAAATGCTAATTTCTCTCTGAAATTCATCAGAACTTCTTTACGTCTATCAGTTTTCCTCAAAAATCAGTTTGGTAATTATTTTGTCTTAGTATTTCTCATTTCCCTGGAAGTGGTCATTTGCATCTTTCTACATTGTAACTGGAAGCAGAAGTTCTCTTGTGTTGAATCGTCAAATAATGAAAGACCGTAAAAGAACTAATTTTCCACTGGCCTACCTTTCCAGTTGTCAGTAATTCAAAAGGCCTTTCATGCCTGCCTATCAATACCAAGGATAACCTATCTGCCCAGGGAACGATACCAGACTTGATGTCCACAAAGACGAACTAAATGCTAAAAAATGACTGACCCAACCACCTCATGAGCAGGTGCCTCCTGGGAGAGCTGTGTGAGACTCCCTGTGCCTCCCAAAGCAACATGTTTTTCTTACCTTTATTATATTCATTTGCCAGAATCTCTCAATCCAAGTCTAGAATGCACTAATCTAAATTGTTGGGAAATATCACGTCACATTTTTCTTAAGTCTGATTGGTATTCTGCAATACACAGGAATACACAGGAAAACAGATGCTTCAAAATAGCTTTTTACAACACTGGTGTGTACTCCTGCATGTCACAAAAGTTCCCACATGCAAACAATAGCTGGATGACTGTGGATGCCTACTACCTGCTGCTAAAATTGCTGATGATGTTTTCAAGTACCATGAAATAGCCTCACCTTAGTTCTTTAAAACTCAACTAGCTGTCTTCACTTTTAAAAATAATTTGATGGAAACCACATCGTTAACAAAATCTGTAAAAGGAAAGTTAAATAAAGGTATGTTGAGGACTGATCAGAACCCTCTGGAGAATGCACTGCTTGTAACATAATGGATACATTTTTTCAAAATATTTTTAACTTATCAAATGGGACCTTTTCTAGTGAGTTAAGTTTGAAGCCCCTTCCGCTTCTGGCAAGTTTATATTATAACATGAAGTGAGCGTCGGTCAGTTTGGACTTTTTTTTTTTTTTTTTAATATTTATTTGTTTATTTGAGAGGCAGGGTTACAAAGAGGCAGCAGCAGAGAGACCAAGAGAGGTCTTGCATCCACTGGTTCACTCCACAAATGGCTTCAACGGCCGGAGCTGGGCCGATCCAAAGCCAGGAGCCCGGAGCTTCTTCTGGATCTTCCATGTGGGTACAGGGGCCTAAGGACTTGGGCCACCTTCTACTACTTCCCAGGCCATAGCAGAGAGCTGGATCGGAAGTCGATTAACCAAGACTCAAATCAGCACCCATATGGGATGCTGGCACTGTAGATGGTGGCTTTTCCAACTAAACCACTGTGCCAGCCCCAGTTTGGACTTCTTATAGGGGATATTTTATTCTATTCACCTCCAAAATATGGGTCTGATAATTAACAACAGCATCAAAGAGGTACATTCATGTCAGTCCTATGATGGACTTACACTGTTGATCAGATGAGATTATTACTTTATGAATGGAGAGACTTGATGCTTTCAGAGATACGAGCTTCTAAACTAAGTGTTTTGCTTTGTGATGCCAGAATAGGCCTTCAGAAGATATCTCGGTAGATTTTTAGTTACCTGCTTCCTTTTAATTCCCCTATGGATTAGGAAAGTGTTGTATGCCTGCATCTTCCAACAGATCGAAGAGAGAAGAAACATTAGCCAAAAACCCTTTTGCAAGTGGATGCCCCTTTAGAAAGGGCCGTGGATGAAGGATATGATTGATTCTGGGTAATTGTCAAACAAAAACCCATTTTATGTATTTCAGGATTACTCCCAGGATAATTCCAAGGATAGACATGCCAGGAGGAAGTCTTCCTTCCAGAAATTCATTTGAAAGACTCGTACTGACATGTAGAATTCTAGCATACAAGCTCAGCTTTATTTTCTTTATGGCTCCCTTTGTTTCTTAATCTGAAGAAGATCCTCATGGTCAATAAGAACAGTATTTATAAAATTTTTTGAGGGGCCGGAGCTGTGGCACAGTGGGTTAAAGCCCTGACCTGAAGCACTGGCATCCCATATGGGTGCCAGTTCAAGACCCATCTTCTCCACTTCTGATCCAGCTCTCTGCTGTGGCCTGGGAAAGCAGTACAAGATGGCCCAAGTGCTTGGGCCCCTGCACCCACATGGAAGACCCAGAAGAAACTCCTAGCCCCTGGTTTCGGATCGGCACAGCTCTGGCCTCTCCTCTCTCTGTGTTAACTCTGACTTTCAAATTGATAAATAAATCTTAAGAAAAATAGAATACAGTTTCTGATTTCTCAAATTATTTTAATAGAGGCAGTATAACTATTCTCAGTCTAAAGACACTATGATATTTGAAAGTTCTGAAAATTCTTCTCATCTATCATTGGCCGAGGCCTGTGTGCTTGTGTTCTTACTTTTTAATGTTTTTAGTGAGTTCTTAGATTTTAAATTAAATTATACAAGAAAAATAAACCTAGCAATGTTACTAATTAAAAAAAAAAAATCCCTAAATGTCTAGTACCATTCTAACAAAGGATAATCTATATGAAAAGTAGTCTCCCCTCATTTTGTTTGGGTTTGACTAGGGGGAGGAGGAAGACAATGAAAAAAATTTTAAAAAAATAACATTCTGTGCATTAGATTTTTTTTTCTTCCATTCCATAAAAGTGAGCATTTCTAATATATTTCACCTGGAATTCGCTTTATTAAAGCATTAACATGGAAAGTTCAAATAAGAAATGAGAAAAGAATTTTGTTTCCAACAAATGTGTGTATTTGGGTGTTAAGACCAAGATGTGTACTCTATCCAATATCACTTGTGTTTCCAGATGGGGCCTACATCAGGATGCTGAACTTTGTCCCAGGAGTCAGAGAGATTGTGGGAGTGACTTATGATTCCTGAAATAGCCTGATCCCTTTATTCTTATTGCATTGATTCCTTCAGCAGGGGACTATAGATCCATTCAGAGTTTTTCCCTTGGCAAATCTGATAGAGTTATGGATCTGTTATCTGTTTTCCAATGTTAACTTCACCAGTGCCACACCTGATGAGATTTGGGAGGTGTATAGATCACAAACCTTTCATATACTTCATCTGTCACTTTACCTCATTCTTTCATTTCTTCATTCTTGTCTTGAGTACTTCCTGTGCAAGCCATAGAACACTGTGTCCATAGAACATAGGACACTGTGCTAGCCATAGATGGAATAGTAATAACTGATTTCCAATTCATTTTATGTTGTATATTATACCATCAATCTTGATAAAAGAAAATCTAAGTAGTGATTTGACAAAAATAATCCCAACATTATGATATTTATAAATATTAGATATTTTAAGTTAAATCTATTAAAATCACTATCTTGGATTGATTAAAGGAATTCAATGAAATGGTAGTAACAGTATGACAAAATTGGTTTTTGTCATATTAACATGAATTCTTCTAAAAATGAAACAGGAACATCAAAATTGTGGTGAAACATGGAAGAGTAATGAAATCATTGATGCTTTACAGAAAGTTAATGGGGATAGTGCCCCCAAAGAGATCGTCTGTTTACCAATGTATAACTCATTTTGAGAAGGAACAAGATGAGGGTGAAGATGAAGCCTGCAGCAGTAGATCATCCACATCAATTTGCAAGCAAAAAAAATTTATCGTGTTCATGCCCTAATTGATGAGAATCAACAATCAACAGTAGAAACAATAGCAAAACACTACAGATATATCAGTTCATTCAACTTGCATAATTCTGACTGAAAAATTAAGGTGGAATAAACTGCCTGCTCAGTAGTGTCACAATCGTTGTGCCCAGATCAGCTGCAGACAGGAACAAATCTTGCGATGGAAATTTGAAACATGTGGCATCAAGAGCCTGAAGCAGGGTCCAGCACTATGGCATAGCAGGTAAAGCTGCAGCCTGCAGTGCCAGCATCCCATACAAGCACTGGTTCTGGATCCAACTACTTGTCTTCCAATCCAGCTCTCTCCTATGGTCTGGGAAGGCAGTAGAAGATGGCCCAAGTCCTTGGGCCCCTGCCCACACATGGGAGACCCGGAGGAAGCTCCTGACTCCTGGCTTTGGATTGGGGCAGCTCCAGCTGTTGTGGCCATTTGGACAGTGAATCAGCGGATGGAAGACCTCTCTCTCGCTCGCTGCCTCTGCCTCTCTGTGACTCTGCCTTTCAAATAAATAAATAAGTCTGAAAAAAAAAAAATCCTGAAGCATTTCTTCAAAAAATTGAAGCATGGCTTCACTGGTAGGATCTTGACTATAAAGCACAATAACAACAGTGGCTACAAAGAAGTAGAAGTGGTCCAGTCAAAGCAAAAGCAGACCAGTGAAGAGCAAAGGTGGTGGCAACAGTTTTTTGAGATACTCAAGGGATTTTCCTTGTTGGCTTTCTGGAGGACCAAAGAATGATAAAATCTGCTAATTAGGAGAGTGTTTTGAGAAAGTGAGTGAAAGGTTTAGAAGAAAAATAACTAGAAAACTTCACCAGAGAGTCCTTCTCTGCCACAACAATGTTTCTGCTCATTCCTTTCATTTATCAAGGGTAATTTTTATCAGAGTTGCTATAGGAAATCATTAGGCAGGGGTCGGCACCGTGGTTCACTTGGTTAATCCTCCGCCTGCAGCACTGGCATACCATATGGGCACTGGATTCTAGTCCCGGTTGCTCCTCTTCCAGTCCAGCTTTCTGCCGTGGCCTGGGAGGGCAGTGGAGGATGGCCCAAGTGCTTGGGCCCCTGCACCCACATGGGAGACCAGGAGGAAGCACCTGGCTCCTGGCTTCGGATTGGCGCAGCGCCAGCCGTAGCAGCCATTTGGGGAGTGAACCAATGGACCTTTCTCTCTCTCTCTCTCTCTCTCTCTCTCTCTCTCTCTCTCTCTCTTTCTAACTCTACCTGTCAAATAAATTAAAAACAAAAAAAAAAAAAAAGGAAAGCATTAAGCATCCACCTCACACTCCTGGCTTGCCTGCTTTTAACTCCTTTTGTTTTTCTAATTTTAAAAAATGTTTAAAGGGCACCCATTTTTCTTTACTTACTAATCTACAAAAAAGACTGCATTGACATGATTAAAGTCCTAGGATCCTCAGTCCTTGGGGATGTACTAAATTATATCATTGCTTATACAACTGTCTTGAACTTGATGGCGCTTATGTTAAAAAATGAAGTTTATAATTTTTAACTTTTCTAAAATATGTTTACTTATTTGAAAGACAGTAACAGAGAGAGAAGGAGAGACAAACAGTTTCAGAGAGACAGCTTCCATTCACTGGTTCACTCCCCAAATGCCCACAAGAGCCAGGTCCAGGCCAGGCCAGAACCAGGAGCAAGGAATTCCATCCAGGTCTCCATGTGGGTGGCAGGAACCCAAGGAGTTGGGCCATCACCTGCTGCCTCCTTAGTAAGGAGTTGGAACTGGAAATGGAGCTGAGGCTCAATCCCAGGCACTCTGGTACAGGATTTGAAGGTCCCAAGCAGTGCTTTAACCATTGTGCTAAATGCCTGCCTCCCTTTTACATTTTATTTCCAATGCAGAGAGAGGGAGTGAGAGAGAGAGAGAGCATACTTAATTGTTTTCTATTTTCATTTTATTTAAAAAGCAGAGTATTCTAAATATTTTAACCCAATTGTCTTGTTAAACCTTTACAGCAATCTCATTATTATTATTCTCATTTTAGACATGTAACCCTGAGGCACAGAAGGCTGTACAGTTAACCTGTGTCAGCCCTCGATTTAAGCTCAAGCAGTGTGTATTCACAAAGCTCGCATATGACCCACTGTGCTGCAGTTTTTAGCATTTCTTTTTCCTAAACCATTTAGTTTTCTTAAACTTGTTGTAATGTTTATTTTGAAATATTTTAAGTAATACAGAAAAGTTCAAAGAAGAATTCAATGCGCACAAGTAGATTTACCAATTTTTACCATTTGGCTCCATTTACTTCATATATAAGCATAGTATGTATGTACACATGTACTATACATTATTTTTGAAATCAGAAGTAGATGAATTAATATTACATAACATAGAATGTCTCTTTAAAAGTTTGTCAGTGGGTCCAGCACTGTGGCTTAGCAGGTAAAGCCACTACCTGCAGTGCCGGCATCCCATATGGGCACTGGTTCGAGTCCCGGCAGCTCCACTTCCAGTCCAGCTCTCTGCTATGGCCTGGGAAAGCAGTATAATATGGCCCAAGTGCTTGGGCCTCTGCACTCAAGTGGGAGACCCAGAAGAAGCTCCTGGCTCCTGGCTTTGGATCGGCCCAGCTCCGGACATTGGAGCAATTTGGGGAGTGAACCAGCAGATGCAAGACCTCTCTATGTCTCTCTGCCTCTGCCTCTGCCTCTGCCCCTCTGTAACTCTGCCTTTCATATAAATAAATAAGTAAATAAATAAATCTTTTTGTAAAAAAAGTTTGTCAATGAGTATAGATGAGCCAAATAACTACCATAGTGATTTCTTAATTACTTTGAAATTATTTGCTGTTAGAGCAAGCATTGACCTAGCAATTAAGATGCGGCTTAAGATGCCCATATCCCACAATGGAGTGCCTGGGTTCAAGTCCCAGCTCCATCCTCTGGATCTGGCTTCCTGCTACTGTCAGCCAACCCTGGGAGCCAGCAGATGACAGCTAAAATAGTTGGTTCCCTGCCACCCACATGGAAGAACTGGATTGAGTTCCCAGCTCCTGGCTTCAACTTGGCCCAGCTCTGGCAATTGCAGACATTTGCAGAGTGAACCAGCAGATGGGAGCTTTCACTCGTTCTCTCTCTCTCACTCTCCTCCCACCCTTTCCCTCTCTATCTCTGTATACCTATTAAATTAAAATATATATATATATATATTTCCTATTATTGTAAAAGATACTTGTTGAATCTTTCTGTAGATTTCCAAGCCAGAGATGATTATTGTTTTAGGTATAATTAGCAAAATAGTACCATAAGGGAGAGAGAGAATAGAGTATCACACAAGTTGACAAGATTATAAGAAAGGAAGGTTGGCATTCTTCTACTATAGAATAAGGCACCTCCCAGAAAATGAAGAATGAGTTTTAAAAAAAATTAAGGTAACTGGATATTTGTGAGGTCAGGACATTGCTACCATCTCGCAAAAGAGTTTGTAGTCCAAGGAACACAGCCTAGTACCACCCAGATGAGATGATCATGGCAAGCGAAACGTCCTCAAAACTCAGCGACCTTTTAGTAAATGTGCTAAGCTACCTATACCAGTACAAATTATTGGGAGTTCTGAGGTGACTATCTCCAGCCTGAACTCTCAACCACTTGTCAACGTGTCCACTTGACTGGACTCAAATATCCATAGCAACTGGTAACACAGTTAACGAACTCTTGCCTCCACAAGAACAGAAACCTAAAGATTGTTCTACTACCATGAAGTTGCAGTAGGTGAGAACATGAGGATAATGTATTTAGGGGAAATACATTGAAATCCAAATTGTTCTAAATGGAGACTGATTTACATATGCAGAGCTGTTCAAAATGAAGTGAGGGAGGTAGATCAGAACCATTAACTTTATTTGTAACCGTTAAATCCAAAGGCTCGAAGTTGGTATTGTGACCCAGCAGGTTGGGCTGCTGCTTGGGATGCCTACATCTCATTAAAAGTGCTGATTCTGCTTTCCACCCAGCTTCCTGGGAGGCAGCAGATGATGACTCAAGTGCCAATTGCTTGAACCCCTGACACTAACGTGGGAGGCCCGCTTGGAGTTCCAGGTTCCTGTCTTACGCCTGACCTAGCCCTGGCTGTTGCAGGCATTTGGGGAATGAACCAGCAAATGGAAGATCTGTCTCTGTCTCCCTCTGCTGTTTTACCTTTTAAGTAGATTAAAAGAAATAAAACATTTAAAACCAAAGGCTAAATTCCATGATGACAAAATAATAGATCATTGAACCCAGACTTTCCTCTGTCTTTGCAGATAATTTGCTGCAGTGGCCTGGGGCAAGTCACTTTGCTTCTTAATTATTATCACCATGTTAGTTATGTTCTAAACACCAAATTATAGATTGCATGTAATCATATCTAAAACAAATTAGTAAATTTATCAAAAAAATGTTTATATTTTCCAAATATGTTAGTAGAAATATATGTCTGATGCATAATGTTTAATGTTTGGCTTTAATTCTGTACTCATTGTCACTTGATACTACAGAAAGTTATTATCATATTCACCCTGAATTATCTTTCCTTACCCAAATTTTCTTTTTCCCTAGAGCAAATCGGTCAGGAGATGCTGGAAAACCTCAGTCATGACAGAGAAAAGATACAGCGAGCACGTGAAAGAGTAAGTACAAGTGGTACAGCCTTTTCAAATGTGCAGGAATTGAGAAAACATAAAATAAAAGATCTTTATGACATATATATACAATAACAATTACATAAATGTAAGGGTGTAAATTCTGTGGAGAGGAAAAGGAAAGATGTGAAACAGTAAAAGGAAGCTGGCTCTTTGTATTCCTATCCCAAAATATACCCTAGGGAGATATTTTATTTGACTGAATAGCTGACAAAAGGGTCATTGAGAGTGATTTTGGAATATGTCAGTCTTTTGAATGAAAGCTGTAAAAATATCGATGTCACAACCTTCTTTACTTCCTTTGACTCCTATTTATGTTTTTAGTCCTTTGCACATCTATAAATTAGCTATTAATAACCTAGAAGTATGTGAAACTGTGTTAGCTTATGAGACATTTGCTTTTATACCCAGTCCAAATATCCAGTTTAAAGCTCCTGGAATTACTTTTCCCATGTCATTTTCTGAATCTGAGAATTTTCAGAGTTTATATAGGTATCAGTTCTGTGTACTTAAGCAGTTTTATTGTTTGAGTTCTCTATTATGAGATGCAATTTTTATTTTCATTGTATTACAGAAATAATCTAAATTCATGAAGTTTTGTTTGGTTTTGTTTTTAACCCCACTTTTCTCCTCCTAGCTTCGAGAAACAGATGCTAACTTGGGGAAAAGCTCCAGGATCCTGACAGGGATGTTGCGAAGGTAAGATCAAGGTAGGAATCTGTCTTCCTCTCTCTCTCTTTAACTATGTTTTTCATCTGATTGTAATGTAGTGTTTTATAGGCTTGCAAACTCCTGCTGTTAGCACCATGTGTCATAACTCTTTTGAGACAAGAGAGCACTGCTACCAGCTTTTGTTTGGACAGGGACCCATACTGAGTATCTCTGAGAAACTTAGATTAGAGAGAAGGCCTGAGCTAGAAGGGTCACCCCAAGCTATGCAAAAAATTAGGGTTAGACATGAAGTGTTTTTTCATAGCCTGAGGAAGGCCCCATGGCTGGAGCACACTGATTTTGTTTTGTATTTTGATATTCTCCTTGTGATAGAGGGAATGCAGGCCTGCCATTATCAGAAGCACACCTGGTATTAGCTTTGCTCTTTCCGTTGCCTTAGTTTTCCTTTCTTTAAAGGACATTGTTTGGGAAAATGTTTACATTTAATATATTTACTTAACAGTGATTTCTAAAATGTAAAGGTTATCTGAATAATCTGAATTCATATGTGCTAGCAAACATGTTTTATGTGCGTAACTAAAAAATTGATGGGAAATAGGATAAATTTTAAAAAATCAATGAATGAGTATGTTTAAGATTGTACTTGATTGTATTCAGCATGGAATTATTGTACATTCAAAATCTACCAAATAAGAGTATCATCTAGCATGATGATGTCACTTTGGAACTATGAATGGAAAGGTGAATGAGGACTGTTTAGAATTGTCTGTAGAATAGCTTAATTAGAATTTTAAAGAAGAAAATCTTCTTTATAGTTGATACTATAGAGACAGCTATTTAAGATTAGCTAAAGTCTTCTCTGATCATGTATCCATGTATAACGATTTGCTAAAAGTGTCTTCTCTGTTAGAGAGTTACTACATAGGAACCAATCTAATGCATTCATGGCTGATGTACATTCTCTACTAACCTGATTGGTATGGAGCCTAAGGCTCCCAGAACTCTCCCAGCCAAGGTGACATCATTCTTCATTGCCCCTCCTTTTCCTGGACACACGCTCCCAACTAAGAATCCTACACCACCAGATTATCTGATTAAGAGCAATATATAAATGACCTAAGAAAAACTCAAAACCCACAGACAAAGGAAGTGGCAATCGAAAGGATTGCTTCACTGCCTAGCGACAATAAAAAAAGGAAAGGAAGTGACAAGAGGAACCTCCATCACTTCCCTGGGAGGGCTCCTGCCACCGAGCTGTAACAAATGCGCTGCGTATCTCTCCATTTTGTCAAACCTCATTAAAGAGCCCCCCTGCTTTATATCAACCAAGCTGTCCAGAAATCATTCATCATTTTTAGTGTAAAAAAATCATGTGGTTATTTAAATAATATCATATTAATGTTAAAGTTCAGCTGTCATTTAATGGTATGGCTTAATCAGATGTAGCATTTAGGAAAAGTAGTTTATTCAGGCTCAATGTGGCTTTCAGGTTGGCAGACTCAAATAAGGATTTATGGGCTTCTAAACCAATGTATTTCTGTCCATGTTTCTGCTTGATGTACCTCACCCTTTAGTGCAGGACACTGCAGACAGTTATTCCAAGAAATAAAACATCTCCTCATATTGTGTTTGAATAAATTTGCAAGTCATTTAGGGAGCGTGAAGCACAGACAACTTCTGCAGCCTTTGACTGAGCTTTCTGTAGGGAAGTCATTCGAACGCCATCGTTTACAAAGCGCACAGAAGAAAACTACCCGGTGAAATCTACCTGGGGCTCTCTTTGTAGGCGTACGCAGCCAATCACTAACTCATCTCCTTTAGGGAGATGTCTTGAGTATGAACGGAAATAAAGATGCCCAGATGGACATCACTTGGCCGGGTATGTCTGCACCAAAGAAACTGAAGTCCATGTGTACCTGTGTATCTGGTAGTGTTTGGAGCAAATCGCAGCTGGGACTTCATGATCTCCAGGTCCTTTTAATCAGTGCTGTAACCTAACTGGGTCCCTGGAAACTAAATGCAGCTCCTAGTTGCATTTTAGTTTCTATTTATCATACTACACAATACACAGTTTATTTTGGACTGGGGAAGAGGCAAAAGCGTTCTACCGGCCTCTTCATTATTTGGGGTACTGGAAAGGTAGCCTAGAGAAAGGAACCAGGGTTGACCCACCAGAGTCTTCAATGTAGTGCTCTGATGTTGCTGCTTCTGTCACACCCTTCCTGCTCACACGCCATTTGCCTCTTGCATTCCGGAGCCATTATTTCAGAAAAAGAAGGCACATTCCCTTACTCATGTTCTTACCAAGGCTGCATGGCTGTGTCTTATGTCAACAGGTGCTTCTGGTTTAAGAAAGCTTGGAATATTGTACTGTGTGTGCATCTGTCCCCCTCACAAATGTAAGAAAGAAAAGAATGTCCTCTTTGTGCGTGTAGGGGTTTACCTGCCAAACATAAGCTTTCTTATTTTCACATGACAAATTGTGTGTGACTGAGAATACTTAAATATTCTACAACATACCAAACCAAGGAATTGCTTTATTTAAAAGAAAGATTACCAGTTGTTTTTAATTTGTGAGACTTGAAGCGGTTTTAAATTTGTGAACCAAGTGGAAGCGGCATGGGCAGCATGGTGTAGCTCGGTCCCTCATTGGGGTCGTTTGCTGGAGACAGAGGTGAAATCAGTGTGCCATGAATGCCACCGTCAGCACTCTGTCTACGTGTCATCTGCAAAACTGACCATAAGCAAATGGGGAAGTGAAAGCGAGTGAGCAAGTATTAGCAAGCAGCCACTAGCTCATGCTTTTTGATCCTTTGTTAACTTCAAATGAGGGGAAATATCTCTTTCTCTTCCTTCCTTCCTTTCTTTCTCCCTCCCTCCTTACCCTCCTCCTTCCTTTTCTTTCTTCTGCTTATTCATTTCCTCGGTAAATATTTAATGCCCGTGTGCCAGGGCTGGGGATCCTGAAATGAAACCAATTTTATCCTTGTCTGCAGAGTGCTTCAGTGTAAGAGAGAATGTGTAGATAAAACCGTGCAATGGGAATTCATAGAATTATCTAATTCTCAAGGAAGCTATTAAAGATTCTGCAATGCTGACTAATCCTTGCCAATCACTAAAAAAGAAACCAGGAAAACAAATAACCAATAGAAAATGTGCTTTAGATCACTAGAAAACCAATGTGTTTGAGAAAAAATTTAGGGAAACAGGAGATGATTTATCGAATCATAACACAAACAAGTTTTGAAAGGGACTAAAGTATGCTGGAAACATTGAAAGGAAATTATTCTTCAAATGAACTATACTATATAACCAAAAAAAGGAAAACAAAGGAGAAAATCAGTCCTTTCAACATTATAATAGTAAAACTTGACATCAGAACACAGAGAAAGCTGGTTTTCTGGGAAGTAATTTATTTTCTACCTTGACATAAGATGGAGAGCTACCTAGGGACAAGCTATTCATTTCCTGACTCTGCAGACAGACTTTAACTAAAGTGGAATTCAGATAATAATGAAAATGGTCATGAAACAAATGACCATTCATGTGGTAACTAGAGCCAAGAAACAGATTTTTCATTAACTTTCACAAATTTGGTTGTTATAATTGGTTGTCTTAAAGTGCCACAAGTGTCACTGTGGAGCATAAATGCCTCTCCCCATGTATGTCCACTTGTGTGTATGTTTTTTTTGTGCTTTTTTTTTTTTTTTTTTGCCTAGCCATTTGACTGAGAAGTCTTATGGTAGTCAGTGAAAATGAAATCAGATATTCTCAAGATTTTTAGTAAAAAAAGGAAATCATGCTTCTATTTCCCTTTACCTCTCAAGAGTTAATAATTAATCAGTAGTAGTCTATCTGCTTCTAAAAGTATCTGAAGGATTCCTCAGGAGTGTAACAAACTTATAATTTGAGAGCTCCTTTGACTGGACACAACTTTACACTGATGCATCTCTGCATTGCAGATGCTGGCAAAAGGCTTACAAAAAGGAATATTGTATATAATATTTTTGAAAAGGCCTTTTTTTGTACAACAATCTCAACATAAAGCAATTTCCTCTCCCTCATACTATGTGTGTTTGCCCCAACTATTCGCATACATGCAATCCTAATAGTTTCTTCAAAAAGTGAATTTTGTTTTATTCTTCCAGCCGGAATGTGGCAAATTCTTTCCCTATGGAGCTGCTGAGAGGTCTTTTGTAACTAATCTGTAATGTAAACAAAGCAGAAATTATATGCTGTTGACCTGGCTAACACTACCGTACAATATGGCTTTACAACTGTGGTACAGTTATATCAGAGCCCATCTGGGGAATAATTACTACCTGTCATTGTTATCACATTTTACATTTTAACACAGTCTTGTTACTTTGGTAGAATGACAGATAAAACATCTGGAAGACTTGAATATCCTGTCAGAATGATCCCTAAGAGTCAACAGACCAGGAATACAATGCAAGATCTGTAAGCAATAGAAAAGTGAATTTTCAATAAGCAGGGGTTTTTTTAAAGAATTATTTTATTTATTTGAAAGAGAGAGATAGAGCCAGAGAGAGAGAGGTCTTCTGTTTTGCTGGTTCACTCCCCAGATGACCGCAGTACCCAGAGCTGAGCTAATCCAAAGCCAGGAACCAGGTGCATCTTCTTCTGGGTCTGCCACACGGATGCAGGGGCCCAAGCACTTGGGCCATCTTCTGCTGCTTTCCCAGGCCATAACAGAGAGCTAGATCAAAAGTAGAGCAGCCAGGACAAGAACCAGCAGCCATATGGGATGCCAGTGCTGCAGGCTGGGGCTTTTAACCATTATGCCACAGTGCCAGCCCCCAAATAAACAGCTTTTAAATATGCCATGAATAAGTGTTTAAGGTTCTTTAGCAGTTCATTCGTTTTTTCATCCTCATTTTGCTACAAAACATTTTTGTTGTATTTTAATTGTTTCTATTACAGTGCTGATGACTCAACACTAGAGAGTTTCCAGGACTTATGAGAAAAATGTCCTTGAAAATTTACTCTCAATTTTTGTGCACTGTAAAAGATATCTCTTTTTGTAGAACCTTACCTATGCATTTTCACCCATCTCTCTCTCCTCTCTCTCTCCTCTTTCTCTCTCTCTCTGTCTCTCTCTTTCACCTCTCCCTTTCTCTGTGTTTTTCTCATTCCTCCTCAGCCTCTGACTCACTGGTGATGAGCATGGGCCCGGACTTAAAGTATGCATAGCAAAATCTTGACCTCTAAGCTATTCTTCAGTTTTAAATCAAGTGCTTTTTCTTTCAGAGTAAAATGATTGAATTTTCTGGAGATTCTTTGACTTAACAGATTCTAGATCTGAGCTAGAATATTACTACAAGAAGAGATGTTTTAAAAATCTTGGTCCTGGGGCTGGCATTGTGACATTGTAAATAAAGCCACCATCTGCAATGCTGGTATCCCATATGGGCACCAGTTCATGTCCCTACTGCTCTAATTCCAATCCAGCTCCCTGCTAATGGCCTGGGAAAAGCCGTGGAAGATGGCCCAAGTGCATGGGCCCCTGCACCCACGTGGGAGGCCAGGATGGAGCTCCTGGCTCCTGACATCAGCCTGGCTGATCCCTGGCCTATACAGCCCTGGAGATTGAACCAGCAGATGAAAGATCTCTCCCTCCTTCCCTCTCTGTAATTCTGACTTTCAAATAAATAAATAAATCTAAAAAGAAAAAATTCCAATAATAGAGCCATAGTGCCATACACACACGCACACACACACAATTTTAAAAATAATCTTGGTCCTTTTTGAATGAGCAAATTTGTTACTCTACCCCTTGATTCATTGCCTTTGTTGTATGACCCTCTCCCCCTATTTTAAGATCTATTTATTTATTTGAAAGTCAGAGTTACAGCAAGAAGGAGAGACAGACAGAAATCATCCATCCACTGGTTCACTTTCCAAGTGACCACAATGGCTGAGGCTGGGCCAGGCTAAAACCTGGTCTCCCACATGGGTGGTAGTTGTCAGCTTAATCCATTACTACACAGGCCCTATATGGCCTCTTCAAGACCAAGAAGGGTGATGTTTTTAGGAAGCTAAAGAGCAACTGTGGATTTCCCTGTATATGATTCTCTTTAATGACATATGTGTTTATTTATGTGAAAGGCAAAGAGACAGAAACAGAGCTCTTCCGTCTACTAGCATACTTCCCAAATGCCTGTAGCAGCCAGGGCTGTAGCAGGCTGAAGCTAGGAGCCTGGAACTCTTTCTGGTTCTCCCATGTGAGTGGCAGAGACCCAAATACACAAGCCATAACCTGCTGCCTCCCAGATTTGCACAGGGAACTAGATCAGAGGCAGAGCAGGGACTCAAATCCATGCACTCTGATATGGGGGGGGGGGGGGGTGCATATCTTAACTGCTGAACCAAACACCTGCCTCCTTGTGCCTTTAAATGTAGAATTTCAGTCTTGTGTCAGACACTTGAATGCCACATCTGAAGTTATCTGTCCAGTTACTCTACCAACTGTACCCACTGATTGAGCCCTAAGTGTGTACATGGGACCCTAAACCAGATACTTTACTCGTAATATCTGGTTTAGCCCTCAGCGCCCCTATGATGGAGGTGTCATTACTACCACTTTACAGATGAAGATACTGTGCTTACGGGAGCTAAGTAAATTCTCCAAGTCACACATGTAGAAAGGGAGAGAGTTAGCATACAAACTTAGCTTGCTCTTTTGAATACACTACACAAGCTTCCCAAGCACCCATTTAGATGAGAGCCAGTGTTCACTAAGTAGCGGTGAAATGAGAAAAGAATAAATGCAGGAGTTTTTGTCATACTGATACTTATTGTTATATTCTGGGTTAATAATTCTATTTATTCCTTGAAATAATTGTGTCATAGATAGTTTTGTCAAACTAGTCCATTGTTACAACAAATGGGAAAATGAGTACTGGGAAATATTAGACGTTGGCAGTCATATGTCAGTCTTCCCACCTTGCTGCACCCCGTCCCATTTTACTGGTGTGGGAGATCCACAGTTAGCATCAGCCGCTGTCCACTATGCTGTGACTTCTGTGTCCCTCCCAGAGAGAGGGCACATCCTAGGCTCCAGATATTCATTATCTCATTTCAGCTTCACAGTGACTTTACAAGTCAGGTATCCTGACTTCCATGTTGGAAACAAAGGAATTGATGTTCAGTGTCATCAGGCTATACACACAAGCCATCTCCCTCCAGGGTCTGTTTGTCCTACGTGCTAGACAGTCCATTCATCCCTGGAGATCAGTATCCTGAGGCATGGTCAGGATACATTTGGGATGTGCAGGCAGTTGCTCCTTGGAGCAGCCAACAAACCCCACCAGGCTAAGGGCTCTTGGCTATAGCTGCTGTGTGCCCAAGGAGGCCCAGGTGAGTGGGTTCCTGTGGAGTCCTTTTGAATTGTTTTATTTTTGAGCATTAGACTATGTGTTAACTAGAACCATGTGTTAACTAGAAAATAACATCGCGCAGCAGGGGACTCTGTGATCTTTCTTACCAGCGATCTTTAACCAGCATCATTACTAGGAAAAAGTATTTTCATATGCGACTCTGTATCACCTGAATCCTTATCCTCACTGGGAAATGCAGTCCCAGTTTTGTTTAGTTATTCAGAAGTGAATTCCTGCCTAGGGATCAGGAGGCATGTGCCTGAGTGGACAAGAGGTAGGCACTGAGTCACAATGGTTCTGCCATGTTCTCGCTCTTACAAGATAGACTCTCACCTGCCTGTACCTCCGTTTCCCTAGCTCATCGATTCGTGTGAGGATTCAATGAGCTGATGCATGTTATGTAAAGTGCACAAAACAGAGCCCAGTGCATAATAACGTTTTCAACAAATGCTTCTATGTCAACTATTATCATCATCATTGTTTTCTTAAAAAGCGTGGGAACAGGCCGGCGCCACGGCTCACTTGGCTAATCCTCCGCCTGCAGCGCCGGCACCCAGGGTTCTAGTCCTGGTTGGGACACCGGATTCTGTCCCAGTTGCTCCTCTTCCAGTCCAGCTCTCTGCTGTGGCCAGGGAAGGCAGTGGAGGATGGCCCAAGTGCTTGGGCCCTGCACCCGCATGGGAGACCAGGAGGAAGCCCCTGGCTCCTGGCTTCGGATCGGCACAGTGCGCCGGCCATAGCGGCCATTTGGGGAGTGAACCAACGGAAGAAAGACCTTTCTCTCTATCTCTCTCTCTCTCACTGTCTAACTCTGCCAGACAAAAAAAAGCCTGGGAACAAAGACTAAAATCAAAATGTTAATTATAATAGTCATTTTAGGCTGATGAATTTTAAGATGATGTTTTCAAATCTTCTTTTTCTATTTCCAGAGTTTTCTAGAATTTTTATAAAATTAAAAATTAGCAATAACAACAAAGACCCTATCATCCATTCCTTATGTCCCTGTTTCTGTAATGGCTCCATTATTCTCCCTTCCTTCTGGGACCCTCGGGCAGCAACACCCCTTGAACTGCCCCGGAGTTCTCAGAGCGCCACTCGGAGCACCGCAGTGCCGTGTGCTCAGACCTCTTCCTTGTCATTTGGACTCTCTAGGGAGGGCAGCCTCCCAGTTGTCTCTGTGCCTCTTCTTCCCCTCTTTTGTCCTTCCAAATATGACTGACCAGTTTATCTACCAAAGTGCAAAACCAGTTCCACTTCCCTGCACAGGAGCTTCATGAGGTTCCCATCACCTGGTCACACAGGGAAGTCCCCTCCTTCTTGTCTCCAGGCTCTTCTGATGAACTTGCAGACTTTGGTAAAGTTAATTACTTCCCATCTCCAGAACTGGTCTAATGCCTCGCTGCTCCTTTGCTTGGTCTGTTATTTCTACCTGTAATGTTCTCTTTTCATCACCTTTATTAGTCAGAATCGTCTGGATGCAAAGGACAGACTTCCAGATCAAACTGGCTATAAACAAAAAAGGAAATGTATTGCTGCGTAAAACTCGATACCCGAAGGGTGGAAGTGATGTGGAACACAGTGGAGTCTAAGGGTTCAGATGCTGTTGTCAGACTGGGCCATGCACTTTCCATCTCTCGCTTTGGAGCTCTTTTGTGGGGCTTGCATCCTTTGTCAAGGTTCTCCTTGTGGAAACAAAGCTTCTACCTGCCTCTCAGTGACACTCATTGAACACAGCAATTTTTTTCTTTCCAGTGGTTTCAACAAAAGTCATGGCATGGAATCTTACTGTTTCTGACTGGCTCTTGTTAGGTAAAAATCCCTCTAATCTCTGATCTGATGTTCTAGACCTGGAATTTTGCCCAGGGTGTGGACAAATGGACAGAGAACAGGCTGAACTTTCAAGAGAAAGGGAGCTAGATATTGGATAGGAAAAACAGTCGATGTTACCTCCAGAGTATTCCAGATGATCTTTTTTCTGTACTGTAGATCTCAGGTGAAAGACCACTGTTTCCATCAAGCCTTCCTCAGTCTCCCAGGCAGAAATGTCTGTGCTGTGATCCTTCGCAGTGGCACACACGTCTCACAAGGCCCATCGTCACCTGCTTGGCATTGTGTGCATTGTAATTATCAGCAACCATGTCTTAATTTCTTTCCAGATCTTTTTTACCCCTCTTTATCCCCAAAAGGATTTTTCACAGCTTCCCACAGTATCATTCAATGAGCTAAAATAAATAGGGGAAGGAACCCAAGTGAAAGAGAAATAGAACAAAGCCAGTGTATCACCTTAGGACCCCTAAAGTATAGACTTTCAACAAATTCTGATAGAGTCCTGGTTTAGAATTTCCTGCCTGAAAGCACAGTCAGTTTCATGAAAAATCATCTTAGTTGAGGTCTTTTAGCCACAGAGATGGGCCCTGGAGGAACTGCTGATAAATGGTTATTGGAAGGCAGTCATAGTACTTGTGACGCATCCCTGCCCCAAACAGGATGAGGACTTTCTGTAGGAATGGTTCTCTTCAGGACCCTAGGGTCAAGCTTCTCTTGCATTGACTGCAGGCTCCTCATGGTCAAGAGCCTCCATGGCATTTGGCACCACGGCATGATACTCTAGCAGAGGCCTTACCTGTGTCGAATCTTTGCAGGAATGCTAAGAATGTTCCAGAGTTGCTGTCTTAGTTCTCACGGGTATAATTTAGCTGCAACCCTGGAGCTTTCCATCTGTTGCACTTTGGCTACATGTAGACATGTTGATTCAAAGAAAAAAATATGTAACTTCAAAAGAAGAGACTATTTTTCTTCATTATTTAATCACAACAGAAAAGCATTTTGTATTTTTTTCTCGATTGTGAGCCACAATTTGACCTGATTCTTCAATTACCTTTCTTTTATGAATTTCCTTTTCTCCCCAGGATGCATGGCATCCTTAATGCAATGTGGAGTATGAAGGGTGTACTTTACCTTCACCATCAATGCCTTCTTTGAATACAGCCTTGAGCTGTTAACTCAAAGCAAGGAACCCTAAGCTTTCCTTATAAACAAGTAATGGAGCCCTCAGCCACCCTTGTAAATGGCTATTTATTAACGTATACCATCACCAAACAACATTTTACAATCCCAGGCCCCCACACCATTGCACCACTGTCTGCTCCATTGTAAGTTGAGGGAGGCCTTTCGCATCTGTTTCATTAAATGCCAGAGGCGGTAAACAATAACTGAACTTTATAAATCGCGGGCTAGGGCTTCTCTCTTCACAACTCTCCCCCTTCTGCTGCTGCCGCCGCCGCCACCACTACCACCACTACCACCACCACCACCATATTTTTTGTTTGAACGCTCACATTGTAAATTAGCGTATTCACAAATCCATTTTAAAAGGCTCGCTGTGTTATAAGATGGGACAAAGCGGGCTCAGTATCAGCTCACGCACAGTGCAGGTGGTCGAGCTCACTGCCACCCAGATCAAAAGTCAAACCACTGTGAATCTGCTTTTGCAAGTGCAGTTAGGGAGACAAGGCGAGGCTTATCTGCAGGAACAAGAGCGAGTTATAGATAAACATCAGAGAGCGGGAGGACAAAGGGGGCTTCATGCTCTCACGGGGTAAGCAAGCCTTCTGACGCTGACCACTCGGAGGGCATCTCTGGAAGACCAGGCTCGATTCTGTTTGGGTGTTTTTTTTTTTTTCTTATAAAATTAGTCTTTTATTATGCGGCAATTGATAATTATTATTTATGCTTTGGTGTTGTTCCTAAAGTAGCTAAGTTTTTGTTTTTTTTTTTTTTTAAAGCCACCTTGGGGCAGGAAATGGCCCCTTTTCATAGTTACATTTTATTTTTCAGCAGCATTTAAGGACAGACTCCTATTTATACCACACAAGCAGTTCTGTCTGTTGTAAACAAAGCAAGCGGCTGGGAATTGTGCTTTCCCAGAAATGTTGTCCAGGGAAGCCATAATAAGAAACAACTGTGTAGATCTTGAGACTGTGTCATCTAGGTATTAAGAAAGAATTCTTTGCTTTTATGGGGGGAAAAATACTGTTAAGAAATACATTCACTATCCAAAAGTATAGTTAAAATATTTCTTAAATTGCTAAGTCTGACCACCTTGCTAGCATTAATTGTAATTGTTTTCATTTGTAATTTTAAGTTGTTTCATTTCTTATGATGTAGACACTTACATGATAGGAAGTCTCATCATTTCTTTTTAACCCCAATATCCTTTTTAAAAGGCTAGTTACTTTAGCAAAGTTATATGAAAAACTTTATGGCTATAAATGGGGAAAAGCCAGAGCATTAATTTTACCAAACTTAAAAAAAAAAAAAGATTGTAAGAAGGTTGGAATTACTAAAGAACCAACTTATACCCTGGTTTCTCGTACAACTCGAATGTACTGGAAAAAGTTACTGTCGTGTCCATCTGATATGTTAATGGTTTTATGATGAGGAGGAAAAAACTGTTAACTTTTAATTCTCAAATCCCTTAAAGGAGGCAGATCTCCAGGTACTTTCACAAAAATCCTAGTCTGCCCCCAGCCTGGGGCAGTGGTTCCTATCCCCAGGTGGGCTTCACAGGGTCTCTCTATTACTAGAGTTTTCAGAAAATGTATATGTGTATGCATGCAAGATATGCATGGATTTCAACATTTTTTTTTTTTTGCACCAAGATGAACTTATCTTTTAATCCCATTTTCCAAGAACTTTTTGAAGTCCCTTAGTGCACTTCTCTCTGGGAATTTCCCATTGTACTTCTATAAGTTTCTCTAGAGTCCACAACCAGCTCTCAAAAATATTGAAAAATGAAGCTTTGTTCAAGAACTGTGTCCAGTGTCCTAACTGAACACTTTGATACCTAAGTTCATTTGAAATGTGTTAGCGTATAACAAATGCTTACTTGATTTGTCCACACAGTTCAAAAGGAAACTGAAAATACAGAGATGCCTTCCTTGACACATCAGATCATTTATCTTAAGTCCTTAAAGACAATCATAACAATTAAAATTTATATAGGGCCTTATGATTCATAAAACAGATTCACATATCGTTATTTAAAGTAATCTTAAGACCTCTGAATTACTACAAGTATTATTACCATTGTTATGTTGACTTAGTCTGTTTTCTGTTGCTCTAACAAGATACCTGAGTCTGAGTAATTTATAAATAATTTGGTTGTGGATTCTGGAGGCTTGGAACTCCAAGAGGATGGCACTGTCATCTACTCTGCATCTGGTGAGGGCTTTCTTGCTGCATCCTAACTCGGCAGGGGCCATCACGTGGCGAGACAGAGCAAGCATGCTAAGCACCTCTCTACCACTTCTTAGAAAGCCACTAATGCCAACTCGGAGCTCCTCCCTCACGAGCTCGTCTAACCCCAATCACCTCCCAAAAGTCCCACCTCTGAGTACAGTTCAGAAATTAATTCAGATTAAAGTTTCCAACACCTGAACTTTTCAGGGACACATTCAAACCATAGCAGTCATGGATAGGTGAGACCTGCAGAACCGGAGTCAAGGTCATGTCCACCAAGATAGGGCAAAACTTGGACCAGTTCTAGCCACAGAGGACATGTTCTTAGCAGCATCTCAGCAGTAACAACATTTGCATCTTTTTCAGCAGAAAATGATTAATGTTTACTGTGTAAAAGTGAACACGTTAGACACTGGAGCTTCAACAAAAATGAAAACTCTGCCCCCAGATAGCTTAATATCTAACGTGGGAGCCTTGTTGTATGCATGTTAAGAAACAACACGAGGCCAGCATTGTGGCACCTGGCAAGTTAAGCCACTGCTTGCATTGCTGGCATCCCATATCAGAATGCCAACTCAAGTCCCAGCTACTCTGCTTCCAATTCAACTCCCTGCTAATGTGCCTGGGAAAGCAAGGGAAGACAGCCCAAATGTTTGGATCCCTGCCACCCGGGTTGGTGACCAAGATAGAGTTGAGGCTCCTGGCTTCAGCTTGGCTCAGACCTGGCTGCTGCGGCCGTTTGGGAAATAAACCAACAAATGGAAGAATTCTCATGCTCATATTCTCTCTCTCTCTCTCTCTCTCTCTCTCTCTCTCTCTCTCTTTCTGGAAATAAATTTTTAAAACGAGGGAAACAAGAACACTTAGTAACTTGTGCTATATGGTGAGAGAGAAATCAGTGCTGCAGGAGATAACAGGGAGAAGAAAAGCCTGGGGAATAGGTGGGCAGGTAGGACTTCACGGAGGAGATGGCAGGCGACAGCAGGTCTGAGAGTTACTGCCTTGTCCTGAACCCACGTAGAGGGCATGCCATCTCCCTTTCTGTGGCAGTTCCCAGGTAGTAGCTGCCAGCTGCAGAGTCTGATTGCTGGTGATGGGGCGGGGTGGTAGAAAGATGTTTGGTCAACAACTGTGTTGAGGAAATTTAAAGACAACTGGTAACCTCTGTCTTTTCTTGAAGCTGATGTGATGCCAAAGCATCAATTTTACATTTTACCTTAAATGTACTGAAAATTTTAAAAATTGCCAACAGTTTAAGATTTTCTTCAAGTTAATAAGAAAGGCTTGAAATCACCTAATTAGTTCTAATTATAAACAACTATGAAAAGCCTTTTCACATGCTGTGCTGCAATTTTAGAAAAATATTGAGAATTTTCTTACTCTCAACTAATATTACAAATTCATAAACTGTTATGCCCTTTGAAATAGTACTGCATGTTCACTCATGATTCATGAACAAGTGAAAAGAATGTTGGCATTATTTTATTGCATTATCGTGGCATATTATTTGATGTGTCTCACTTAAAAATACTGATTTTTTTTTTCGTGTATTCCAGTGAAATCTTTCCCATCAAATGGGTTTATAGAAATTTAGTTAGCTGAAAACTTGCCTGGACAATAAAGAAAGCATTCATTTTCTATTCTGTATACATGATCTGAAGCCATAGCCTTTTAGGTCTTTTAATCTGTTTGTTCAAGGCCAAGCTATTTATATGGATAATTTTTAAAGCTTCTGTATAAAGAAAAAAAAAAGAACATTTTATTTATTCACTGGGGTTTTTATGTGTCCTGAAATTGCATAGATAAAGTATTTTCAAGCTCATGGATCTGGAGAAGATAAAAAGGTCTCTTATTTTATCAGGCTTTATGTAAGCTTTTCAAATGTACAGTTTTCTCATGGCTAGGATTTTTTAAATAAAACATTATTTCACTATTATAACTGGAGTTTGATGTGGGCACCTCTTATTGCTTCCCTGAATTGCATGTTAAATTATGTGTTTAAGGATTTTTTTTACTTCATTTTACCTTCTGGATCTTAACAGTATTCTTGTTCGAGAAATTAATTTATCAATCCTCCTTTTTAGTATTAGGCATCTATTTAATATGACTGTAATACTAAATGTTAACTCAAAAATCAGATTTCAGAGATAAAAAGTGAAAGGTCTAACTTGGTTTTGCAACATATTGTTGTGAAGATGAAAACTTATTTATCTTCCCCTCCGTAATAACTTTTGCTAAGCCTGGTAAACTGTGAAAAGAGGCATTTTTGAACTCTGGGCCGACTGGATGCAGACCAGATTCTGGGTGAACATTAGCTGCTGTTAGCTCTGCCATGTCAGGGCCAAGAAACAGCTTTCCCTGGCTGGAGCATTCCCAAGCTATCACGGCCATCAGACAGGTGGGGAATAAATATTGTAGAATGGTGGGACATTTGAAGAGCAAGCTCCTGATCCCCAGGACTCAATTTGGACAGGCTTCAATTGGAGCAAACAGGTGTTCCTGGGAGGAACTGTCCTCAGATGGCTGGGGGGTGTGCCATTCTTTCACACACATAAAAAGTTCCCCTTCCCTGTGCCTGCAGGAAAATTAGAATTAGCTACAGCTTTTCCTTTTGAAATGGAAAAAGAGAAATAAAAATATGGCACCAGGTTTTGGCTCTGGCTAGACTTCCATGGAGCATACGATTTCGGATGAATGATGAGAATTCTTAAAGCAAAGCAACCTTGTAGTTTTCAACATTGGAGATGCTGTAAAAATTAGATGGATGCAGAGAATCTTTTACCAAACAATGTATCTATAAAGGGGAAGGGTTTTTCCTTCTGTTATTCAGTTGTTCATTCACCTGATATTTCCCAGTGTTAGCTGAACACTGAACTAGGGTTAGGGGTAGGGTATAAAAGATTAAAAGGCCCTGCCGTCAAGGGCCTTGGTCTAAGTTGTAATAATAGTAATTGGATGGAACATGAAAGTAGACTTCAGTGGTCTTTGGGAAACTGGGCAGGAAATGTTTGCTGGCTTCAGAAAGGTTTCCTTTTTGGAATATGACCATATTGAAGACACAACTAACGTGTTTTCTTTGAGGCCATTCTTTTTATATCACATATTCCTTAACATAAACATACAAACAAAATATTAGTAATAAAAGATTTTTTTTTGGACAGGGAGAATTAGACAGTGAGAGAGAGACAGAGAGAAAGGTCTTCCTTTTCCCTTGGTTCACCACCCAAAGGTCACCACGGCCAGCGCGCTGCGCTAATCCAAAGCCAGGAGCCAGGTGCTTCCTCCTGGTTTCCCATGTGGGTGCAGGGCCCAAGCACTTGGGCCATCCTCCACTGCACTCCCGGGCCACAGCAGAGAGCTGGCCTGGAAGAGGAGCAACTGGAACAGAATCCAGCGTCTCAACCAGGACTAGAACCTGGGGTGCCGGTGCCGCAGGTGGAGGATTAGCCAAGTGAGCCACAGCACCGGCCAGTAAAAGAATTTTTTAAAGAAAAGAATTATTTTTAATTCCCCTACCCTAAGGCAAGCTGTTCTCTTGGTGCAAGTATTCCCTTCAAGTTTTCAGTCATGAATCGTCCTTGTTATCTTGTTTTTCTTACTGAATATCTTACCTTAAAGTTTCCACATAGATCTCAGGATTATATATTTCCTAATTTAAAAAAGTATTCTAATAATAAAAGTTTTTAAGAGCAGCTTATTTTGTAGGAAAAATAACTTTATCAAGAAACAGGGAGAAAATGATTCATACTCACCATGACTAAAGTTAGAAAATGTTAAAGTTGTGACATATTTCACTGTAGTCTTATGCTATGTATTTTTCCATGTTTTTTCTCCATATTCAACATATACAATTTTATGCTATTTAAAATTACATTGAAAGCATTGCTCCATGCTATTAAAATCCTTCATATCTATTATTTATTGTAGTTGTGTAACATTTAAGTTTTTTCTTAGCTTAGCGCTGTATATTGATGCTATGTATCTTCATTGATAGATTATATTATTTTCTTAGTGTGGCCTCCTTTCTTTTGTGACTTTTCTTATCTTTCTAGGCTTAAGGTTAACTGGGTTATATCTTCAAGTCCTTTTTTTCAAGATGTATGATTTGAACATATTTTGATTCATTGTAGGGTTTACCACCAACTGCATGTGACACACACATCATATGTATATGTATATGTATATGTATATGTATATGTATATGTATATGTATATTGGGCCAGCGGTAGTAATTTTAGGTCCTGTCCTTCTTAGCACTTCATAGACGTTGAGCTATGTCTTCTGGCACTTAGTATTTCAAGGAAGCATAAGGGTAGACCAATTTTTGGTACCCTACAGGGACAGGTTTGTCGGTTTTGTTTGTATAGGTTTTCTTCGATGGACCACTGGAATTGAATAATCTAGCCAGGATATTTCTACACCTGATGTCTTTCACTCATTTTGCATGCATCACAGGAACTTGAAACCTGCAAATTCAGGTCTTTCTACCTCCCACAAGTAGTTTCTTTAATCATGTCTTAGGTTATTGCTTATGTTTTAAATTTTCTGGTTTAGGAACATCTATTCTCTCACGTTAGGCCTCTGTTTTATGTTCCATGTTATGTCATGCTTTTTCACAAATGTGCATCTATTTATTTGAAAGAGTAACAGAGAGGGAGAGATGAAGAGAGGGAGACCTTCCATCTGCTGGTTCATTCCTCCAGTGCCCACAGTAGCTGGGGCTGGGCCAGGCTGAAGCCAGGAGCCAGTAATTCCATCCAAGTCTCCTCCATGAGTGGCAGGGACCCGAATACTTCAGCCATCTTCTGCTGCCTCCCAGTCACATTAGCAAAAGTTCAATCATAAGTAGAATAGCCAGGACTCAAATCAGGCATTTCAATATGGGACACAGGCATCCCAAACCATAGCTTAACCTGCAGTGCCACAGTGCCCACCCCTGTCATGCTTTGTTAAGTTATTTTTATTCTCTCTTCTTTTTCTTCTCATTGTAAGTTTATCTCCAATATCATTGATTCCACTTTTTACAACATTCTTTCTACTCTTTACTGCCACTTATGTGCCTATTAATCCGTGGTTGCCATTACCTGTTTTCCTAAAATCTTTTCTGAATCTAAACTATTTTTTTTCCAAATTGTTTTTTTTTTTTATTTAGTGAATATAAATTTCCAAAGTACAGCTTATGGATTACAAAGGCTTCCCCACCACCTGCAACCCTCCCCTTTCCAGCTCGCTCTCCCCTTCCATTCCCATCAAGATTCATTTTCAATTCTCTTTATATATAGAAAATCAGTTTAGTATATATATAGATTTCAACAGTTTGTCCTCCCATAGCAACACAAAGTGAAAAAATACTGTTGGAGTACTAGTTATAGCATTAAATAACAGTGTACATCACATTAATGACCGAGATTCTGCAAGATATTTTTTTTTAAAAAGATTGATTATTTTTCTATGTAATTTCCAATTTAAAACCAAGGGTTTTTTTTTTTTTCATTTTCAATTATCTTTATATACAGAAGATCGCTTCAGTATATGCTATGTTAAGAGTGAATCTAAACTATTGCTGCATCTCTTACCCTTTTGTCTTTTTTAATATTTATTTATTTATTTATTTGAAAGGCAGAGTTACAGAGAGAGGAGAAACAGAGAGAAAGGTCTTCTATCCACTGATTCATTCCCTAAATGGCCACAAGGGCTGGAGCTGGGCCATTCCGGAGCCAGGAGGCTTTTCCAGGTCTCCCACGTGGGTCAGGGTACAAGCACTTGGGCTGTCTTCCACTACTTTCCCAGGCACATTAGCAGGGAGCTGGATCAGAAGCAGAGCAGCCGGGACGTGAATCGGTGACCATTTGGAATGCCAGCACTGCAGACAGCACCTTTACCTGCTACGCCACAGGACTGGTCCCCCTGTTTTGTCTTCTTAATCTCACAGATTCTTATACAGTTTTCTGCCCTCACTTTATTTTTTTTAAAGATTTATTTATTTATTTAAGAGTTACAGAGAGAGGTAGAGACGGAGAGAGAGGTCTTCCATCCGCTGGTTCACTCCCCAGATGGCTGTAACAGCCGGAGCTGCACTGATCCAGAGCCAGGATCCAGGAGCTTCTTCCGGGTCTCCCACATGGGTGCAGGGGCCCAAGCTTGGGCCATCTTCTGCTTTCCCAGGCCATAGCAGAGAGCTGGATCAGAAGAGGAACAGCCGGGACTAGAACCGGCGCCCATATGGGATGCCAGTGCTTCAGGCCAGGGCTTTAACCTGCTGTGCTACAGTGCCGGCCCCCTCTGCCCTCACTTTATAAAAGCTCTACCTTCTTAATGTTTTTATTGAGAATGTCAAACAATTTTTTTTAAAACATTTTTAATATTGGCCGGTGCCGTGGCTCAACAGGCTAATCCTCCGCCTAGCACCGCCAGCACACCGGGTTCTAGTCCCGGTCAGGGCGCCAGATTCTGTCCCAGTTGCCCCTCTTCCAGGCCAGCTCTCTGCTATGGCCCGGGAGTGCAGTGGAGGATGGCCCAAGTGCTTGGGCCCTGCACTCCGTGGGAGACCAGGAGAAGCACCTGGCTCCTGCCATCGGATCAGCGCGGTGTGCCGGCCGCAGCGCGCCGGCCGCGGTGGCCATTGGAGGGTGAACCAACGGCAAAAAGGAAGACCTTTCTCTCTGTCTCTCTCTCTCTCACTGTCCACTCTGCCTGTCAAAAAATAAATAAATAAATAAATAAACATTTTTAATATTAAAAATATAAACTTCATTTCTCAACATAAACTCCATCAAGTTCAAAAAACTTTTATAAGTTTTGATACCAGCCATTCAGTCCATCCCTAAGGAATCCTGGGAATGTAACCATGTCAACACAATCTATTTTATGTAATTAACTAAATAAAAATGTGCCCTCTAAAGATGTTTTTAAGATTAGGAGACTGGGGCTGGCGCCGTGGCTTAACAGGCTAATCCTCCGCCTTTCAGCGCCGGCACCCCGGGTTCCAGTCCCGGTCGGGCGCCGGATTCTATCCCGGTTGCCCCTCTTCCAGGCCAGCTCTCTGCTATGGCCCGGGAAGGCAATGGAGGATGGCCCAAGTGCTTGGGCCCTGCACCCGCATGGGAGACCAGGAGAAGCACCTGGCTCCTTGGCTTCGGATCAGCACGATGCGCCGGCCGCAGTGGCCATTGGAGGGTGAACCAATGGCAAAAAGGAAGACCTTTCTCTCTGTCTCTCTCTCTCACTGTCCACTCTGTCCACTCTGCCTATCAAAAAAATAAATAAAT
This sequence comes from Lepus europaeus, assembly GCF_033115175.1. Lineage (NCBI taxonomy): Eukaryota > Metazoa > Chordata > Mammalia > Lagomorpha > Leporidae > Lepus > Lepus europaeus. Next base: position 17,255,301 of record NC_084843.1, on the reverse strand, counting down.
AAATAAATAAATAAAATAAAAGATTAGGAGACTGGGGCTGTGGTGCAGTGAGTTAAGCCACTATCTGTGGTGCCAGCATCCCGTATGAGTGGCAGTTGGAATTCTGGCTGCTCTTCTTCTGATCCTGCTCCCTGCTAATGCACATGGGAAAGCAGGGTAAGATGGCCAAAGTCCTTCGGTCCCTGTACACAACAGCCGGAGCTGCGCCGATCTGAAACCAGGAGCCAGGTGCTTCCTCCTGGTCTCCCATGCGGTGCAGGGCCCAATCACTCGGGCCATCCTCCACTGCACTCCCGGGCCACAGCAGAGAGCTGGACTGGAAGAGGAGCAACCGGGACAGAACCAGCACCCTAACCAGGACTAGAACCCGGGGTGCCGGCGCAGTAGCTGGTGTCTTGTTTGTTCTTAGCAAAAGTTTGTGGATAATAAAAGCCGTCATTTATGGAGCCTGTGTACCACTCCAAGCTCTGGGCTAGAGTCTCTGCAGGTGCACTCTCAGGTAATGGTCTCAGTCACTCCACAGCCTCTCCTGTCCCTCATTTCACTGAGGAGGACACCAGGACATAATGAGAGTCTGCATTTGCCCAGCATCCCCTAGACGATAAGAATTTTTAAAAAAGATTTGTTCAGGGGCTGGCACTGTGGCACAGCAGGTTAAAGCGCTTGCATCCCATATGGGCGCTGGTTCTAGCCCCGGCTGCTCCTCTTCTGATCCAGCTCTCTGCTATGGCCTGGGAAAGCAGTACAAGATGGCCCAAGTGCTTGGGTCCCTGCACTCATGTGGGAGACCCGGAAGAAGCTCTGCAGCTCCGGCCATTGCAGCCATCTGGGGAGTGAACCAGTGGATGGAAGACCTCTCTCTCTGTCTCTACCTCTCTCTGTAATTCTGTCTTTCAAATAAATAAAATAAATCTTAAAAAAAAAGAAAAAAGAAAAGGCACAACATAGGCTGTGTGGAAAAAGAGGAATGAATACAGATGTCCAAATACCTCCTGAGTTGCAGCATCCACTCATTGGAGAGACAATATCTTGATTTCTCATTATTGCAAACCTTGCATTTTATATCAAGAAAAAGACATTGTGGGAGGTAGATCAGTTCTTACACATTTTCCAACCCAGTTCATTTTTTGTAGTAGTGGAAATCCTTCCAGTCTCTAGACATTTGTGATGTAAGTTTTGATGGTATAAATTTCATCATCTATCTTTTTAATCTGAATTTGACAGGCACTTTGATAGATGTAGGATTAGAAATTGTAGCCCAGGCACCATTTTAAACTGGAAACTGTGGGCGATCTTTAAAGTTGCCCTAGATAAGGGGACCATACAAACCATTTCTATAGCTTAGCCCTTGGGCCTATATGCCTGGGTGGTCTTGTTTTAACTGTTGCTATTTAATTATTGATGATTTACTGACACAAGGCATGGAAACCTTAGGGAAAATGAAATCCCATGTGCTAGTTTCTTAAGATGAATCTTCTTTGAGGTTTCAGTGTCCCTCCAAGTAATACAGTGAGGCAGGATTTAGGGGACCATTCCAAGCAGTCGTAGCATCTGTATTCACGGAAGGGTCTACTGATGAAGAGGATGGCAGCCTCACACAAGCCCTGGTCCTGTAGGCCAGGCCTCCTCTCATAGTTCTCTGCCCCCAGTTCCTTGCTCTGTTCCTCATGAGAAAAGCCTAACCTACAGCAATCAGAAAGACTTATCTGCAGGAACTGACTTCCTCTGTTCATGCTCCTATCCTGGGAAGCATGCACGGAGAAACTGGAAATTTGTGTGCAAGAGTGACTCTTGGCTTCAGGAAACTCACATCCTAATCAGAGAGATAAGGAATCAGGAGAAAATGCTAAGTCAGGATGGATGGTGCTCAGAAACCTCAGCACAGCAGGTCCAGAGCGGGGAGGCGTTTGCTGCTGGGAGGAGTCAGGGTGGGTTCCAGGTAGCACAGCATTATTAATGGCCCTGGAAGGAGGAGTCGGAGTTTGCCCAGGCAGAGATGAGGGGAACAGCATGAACAGAGGCAGGGAGGTAGTGTATCGCGAGATGGACATGGAGAGTGATCCAGTTGGTGGCTGTCAGCAACTCTCAGATCCTTGCCTTTCACTTTCCAGTGTTCCCACTTTAACAGCAGAAATGTGGGTCACCTCATAACCCAAGTCTGCAGTAGTGCAGAATTGCCACCTCCCTTCCCATCTTTATGCCCCACTAGCATACCTGGATGATAGTGACCTGAAAATCTACATTGCACTTTTCCTTGCCATCATTATTCTTTGTTGAGCATCTGCTATGTCCTAAAGGACCATGCTCTTTCATATTTTCATGTAACTCATTGATACATTTCTTTCAGCATTCTTATTTGCTCTTCACTGGTTTCACAGTGTTTTTCTAAGAATTCTATAAGAGATGACAAGCTATGTATATAGACAGAATAGATCTCCACTGCAATGTGGACTTTTTCTTTAGGGACCCTTGCCATCAAAAATACTCTCCAGATCCTGTACCCTAAATGCCTGTTCTCTGGATCCTTAGCCTTTACTCTCCCTTCAGTTGCCGCGTGGGCACCACTGTAACCCGTTCTCAGCTCTACTGAGCACAACATCATGAGACTCCTTGCTGGCATTCCGCTAGTTTAGAGGCAGCGGGAGCTAGTGTTGGATCCCCAAGGATTTCAGCAGTGCACACATCAGAGAGCCTGGAGGGGCTGGAATCAAACCAGACCTCCCCACATCCACACAACTGGCATGGGCATGCCGTAACATCTTCTTTTAAGTCACAGTTTTGCTTTATTAGGACTTGAATTTTTTAACTCAGTTTTCCTTCCAGGAGAAACATATTAACCATATGTGTTGTCCAGATAACATATTTAAGAATTTTTCAGAATGCAAGTGGTCTCTGGCTCTGGGGATCTTTCCAGTGCACACCTGCCTTGTTCATCATGCTCCCTTGCTTTCGTTGTTTCCGATGCGCCGGGGAGCTGCCCCAGCCTCAGATGGAGGGGCTGACCTCCTCAGCCTGCCTAGAGGTTGATGGAATCGCTGAGTGTCCCTGGCAGGGCTCTGAGGAAAGGGAAGGGTGAGTGTGGTCAGCACGGACACTGACGGGGGCCAACATACAAACACATCATCCCGGGTAGTGGCCCACTCTGTGTGCTTCCTTTTCCTTCTAATTTTTTACTTATTGAACAAATAGTAATGCCAAATCAAAAGAAAGCATTTTTAAAAGAAAATTCCAATACTGTAACTCAACATATCTGCAATTATCTTTTCTTCATTTTTAAAAATAGGCAGTTTTATTTTTGTGGCTTTAGTTCTAGCAGAAACACAGTTTTAAGATTCACCATTGTTTCTATTTAACTTAACATCATAACTTGTATTACCGCCATCGTTTTGATATGATAATTAGTGGGGTTTTTAATCGAGTTATAAGATGCTTACAGAAGTCCGGCAGTGGATGGCTGGCACTCGTTTGTGTCTCAGGAAACAGAAGAGCTGCCTCTGCCTGATATTTCAGAGCGCTCTGAGTTTGGCAGTTGGGTACTGAGCTTTATTTGTCTCCTTCTCTACTGCCCATGCAGATCACTTGCATGCGTTAATGTTAAGGTGTTTGATGGTAATATTGGTGAGAAATGTGTGGATGCACAAAGCAGGCTAGTCACCCTGTGGTGGGGATAAATGTGGGGGGTTCCAGAAATAGCCCGTTCCCCCAAAAGCATTCCTTACCTGGCTGCAAGGTAACACCTGAACTTGGGTTCTGGCGTCCTGCGACATCTTGGCCGCATGCCAGTGCTTGGTGATGTAAATGGCATGCATGGCTCATGAACGCCTCCGTGGGCACACATTAACCTGATAAACCTGGCCTTCACCTTGCACAGAGCGCTTTGAGGGAGGGCTGAAGGCTGGAGCCGACTCAAAACTGAGATGGGTGGGGTGCCCTGGTAGGAGGTGTCAGACAGCCAGGGGGCAGCATGGGCGCACTTTGCTTCTGATGGACGAGGAGAAAGGCTTCTGTGAGGGAGGAGAGCAGTGAACATCATTTTTCCTGAGCCCAGCCCTGGGGAAGATGATGGATGACTTCTTGTCATCTTTTCTATTTCCTCAGGGATGGCTAAAACAGAATCTCTCTACTGAGACCAAAGGTTGGACACTGGAAGCCTATGGGCCAAAAGCAGCCTGCAGATTTTTTTTCTTTATTTTTTTGCCTGCATAGTTTCTTGTTTTGTTTTGTTTTGTTTTACTAAGATATTGTTTACTTACAGTAAAACCCACCCATTTTGAGCACGCAGTTGAATGAGTGCTGGTAATTGTGTACAGTTGTGTAACCACCATGACACTTCAAGATGCAGAGCAGCGTCCTCACTCTGAAAGCTTCACCAGTCCCTTGGCACCCAGCTCCTTTTTCTCTTCCACCCTAGACAGCCACTGGTCTGCTTTCTGATATTAGAGTTGTGCCTTTTCTGGAATTTCATTTAAGTGGAATTATAAAGTGTGGAGTCTTTTGTGAGAGCCTTCTTTCACTTACCTTAAGCTTTGAAAATCATCCGTGTTGTTGTGTGCATATCAGCATTCCATTCCTTTTCATGGTTGAGTAATATTCCAGAGTAGGGATAGACTACAGTTTATCTGTTGACCAGTTGATGAATGTGTAAGTCGCTTCCAGTTTGAAACTATTATAAATAGTGCTGCTGTGAACATTTGCATACAAATCTTTGGGTGGGCTTAGATTTTCATTTATCTTGATTAAATATCTAAGAGTAGGATTGCTGGTCACATAGTAACTAGTTGTTTAATTTTATAAGAACCTGCCAGGTTGTTTCCTGTCGCAATGTCAGAGTTCCAGTTGCTCCATATAGTTTCTCTTAAAACAGTCCAATTTCCCGCTGGCAACGCAGAACCCTTTTAAGAGGCAGGTGCCTCCAGCTCACCCCAGCTCCTGTTTGGCCCACTCTGCTCTTTGTCACTGTAGGTTTGTGATCCCTGCCACAGAGGGTCTTCTGAGCAACTTTGTGTCCTATAGTATGTAACCAGTGTCGTGGTTAAAAGCAGAGTCAAGGTTGGAATCTCAGTCTTGCGATTTATAAGCTGTCACTTTGGACTTCTTTCTACTTCGGTGTCTGCATCTGTAAGATGCTAAGGATCCCTTATTCACTGTTGTAACAATGAGATAATACAGAGCATGCCAAGCCCATTAAAAAGCATACAGAGGATGGTAGCCATTGTATCCATGGGAAAGCCCTTTGACTATCCATTGTATATATGTGTGTGTGTATGATAGTGTTGGAGATGCATACACACATTTTTAAAAAACAGACACCTGTGCCTCTCCCCCAGATATGTGGACTCAAAATGTCTTGGGCTGCACCTGTGCATATGCGTCGTGTGAAAGTTCCACAGAAAATTGGAATGAAAGTCCATGGTCAGTTGGAAGATGTAATAAGGAACATTACATTCTAAACTCAGTTCTGTCACCCACTGGCTATGTGACCTTGGACAAATTGCTTAATGTCTTTGAGGGAGCTAGTTTAGCTGAGATCTGACTCCAACAAATTTGGTCTTTCTCGTTTACTAGGTTCTTCCTGGTAGACGGTGACTACAGTTGGAGAGAAGTGAGTTGGAGGTGACGGAGGGCGGAGTGATGCTTGCTTCCCAAGTAATATGTCAGAATGAAGCCACATCTGAGACTGACTTCTGCCATACATAAAGTACATGTTAGCAAGTAGGCACCAAGCAGTCACCCAAGTTTTTCCGTCAGCCCAGTGAAGTCCCTGTCCTCTCTCCTGAAGGCAGGGTACATGAACAGCAACTTGCATCAAAGGTTTGACTGAGACAAGTGTGAAAATAGTCCAGCAACAGGAGTCAACTAACCTTCTATTCACAGCCTGCTGATAGAATTCTCCTGTGGATGCATAGAGACAGGACTAAGCTAGAATCCTAAGTCAGGAAGCCCCAGTCAGGGTCACTGGAGTCCAGTGACCTTTCCGTGCAGCTGAAGAAGTGCCGGTGACACTATTTCGAGCCAGTTCACATTTCCTCAATACCATTTCTAATGCCTTAATTAATAATTATTAGTTATTCTAATTAAGATTAACTGGTTAGTGAAATAGAGCTAGCGGCTTTGTATGAACTAGCTGCCTCTAAATAATATGGCTTTTCATCAGCTTTTAAATGTTAACGAAAGAAACCCTACAATGTATGTTCCCATTAGACCACTTGAAACAAAGTCAGCAGGCCAGGCTGGGGATTAGTGCACACCTACCGGTCACCCCATCTGTACTTCACAGTTCATCGCAGCCCATAGAACTGATGGCTTCTGCGGTTCCACCCAACCCAGAGATGCAGCAGTTCTGTGCGGGAAGGGTCCTAATAAAGGCACTGTTTGTCAGCCTGACTCCTCATGCTCAAGCCTGCTGTTCCTGGAAACCCTTGGGAATCCCCAGGACCATGATAGCGCTCGCCCCTCCTTGGGCCTCTTTCCTGGTGTCTTATTTCAGGCTCAGGCACACATAGGAGGATTCCCCGCCTCTGAAAAATGGTGTCCCTTTTGCTTTGCCTGCAGCTCTAACTTCAGTGATTCCTCAAGTACCATCACAATTGTTTGGGGGTGCGGGGCACTGACACATCAGCCTGACACCTGACCCCTGCATTGTTCTTTTTCTTTAAATGGGAACATTCTCTAAATCTAATTATTGTCTTCAGCTTTACCACATAGCATATTACCCATGGAATCATTGTTTTAATGTGCTAGCTATGCACATTAAAACAAACCCATAATCAAATATCTGAAATAAAATGTTAACTTATTAACCTATTTTTAAATAAGAAAGTAATCCTCTATGTGCAGCCTAAATCCAGCTCTTATCCCTCAGTTGTCTGCATGAGACTTAGCGGGAGCCACTGATGGGCTGTCCTCCCTGGAGGCCTTTGTCCGTCTCCCCACTGGACAGGGTCCCTGGAGGGCAGGGACCGACTTTCATCTCCACATCACCACAGCAGCAAGCCTGGGGCCTGGGATGTCCCAGTGCATCCAATACATGTTTGCTGAATGAATGTCGTTCATGAACACGAGTGAAACGCCATTAGCAAGTACAAATATTTGCTATTTTCTCTCCCTTGATGACTAACCTCTGATCAATTCTTAAGCACTCAAACATAAAATCAAATCATAAATAAGTACCAAAACTTGTGTAAGGGAAACGAGCCCTAATTTTCTGCATCATAAAAAATTGTTCTAAATATGACAGAACTCTTTTTCATTTAATTCCTCTACTGTTTAGGGAGAGAAGTTTCACTGAATGTAAATTGTAAACAGTTTTTTAAATAAAAATTTCTCTGACATAAGACTCAAGGCACCTTCACAATGTAAGATATAAAGAACTTGAGAGTTTCCAAGAGGAATATGATGATTGAGAGATAGCAGTGATCAAATTATTGTCTCAGGTTGTCAGAGGAAGTGTAAAAAGTAGGTTTCAAGGGCTGCTGTAGTGATGCAATGGGTTAAGCCTCCAGCTGCAATGCTACCATCCCTGTGGGTGTCAGTTCGAGTCCCAGCTGCTGCACTTCCAATCCAGCTCCCTGCTAATGTGCCTGGGAAAGCAATGGAAGATGGCCCAAGTGCTTGGGCCCTTGCAACTACGTGGGAGACTCAAATGAAGCTCCTGGCCCCTGCTTTAGATCTCCTGTGCTTTGCTAGTTTCTGAAACAAAATACACACATGGGAAGCATTTGAGTGGTTGGATGGATGGAAGAACTAATGAACTAAAGAACAGGTGAGCTACGATTTTGATTCCCGTAAACCTTGCCAACCTAACTCTGCATTTTAGTGAGGATCTGGAAGTAAACATATTTAGAAGACTTTCTAATGCCTGTGGATGACAGAGTTAGTCTCATTATTTGGGGTAAATTTTTACTTCTAATGTCCTTTAAACAAAGTTTGATGAGTCAGTTAATAAAAAGCAATTATTGAATCTGAGTTGATCTCAGAAAGAATATTTTCCAAAGTAAATCAATTTGCTAGAAGTTACAAATTTGTCTTCCCTTATTAGATTTTCTTTAAATTATATAGGTAATGAAACATACGAATTTGTCTGAGGTTTGTCTCTCTGTTGATTTCCAAAACTGTAGAAGTTCAAATTTAGATATTTATCTCAACATATACCTATCTTGACCTTTTCTGCAGGTTATTTATTGTTTTTATTTCAGATGGAAGCATTTGCATTTAATTACACAAATCAAATTCAGTATTTCTAATTGAGATACTGATTAATTGTATAAGCATTAGTAGGAAACAAATTGAGTAGAAGGAAAAGGGCATAGTATTTAGATACATAAGAAGCATCTAATTTTTTAAGCCTTTAAAAGGCATTTTAATTATTTAAATAATGTATTTGAAAGGCAGAGAGACGCGGAGAGAGCAAGCGAGCGAGCTTCCATCTGCTGCTTCACTCTCCAAATGCCCGCAACAGCCAGGGCTGGGCTAAGTGGAGACCAAGAGCCTGGAACTCATTGTGGTTCTCTCACCTGGGTGGTGGGAACCCAAGTACTATTTCTCAGGGTACACGTTAGCAGAGAGCTGCATGAGAAGCAGAGCCGGTACTTGAACCCAGGCACTATGCTCTGGGACGCAGGTGTATCAACCAGCATCCTACCTACTGTGCCAAATGCTTGCCCGTGGGCTTTTTTTTTTAACGTTCAAGGTGAAAAGATGAAATGACTTGTTGGTTTATTTGCACTGATTGTGCACTTTCCCATAGTTGCTTAGGTTGTTTTTTCATAAAAAAGGGAAATGCTGCCAACCTCAAGATGCAATTGCTGAGTTTGAGCTTTGGACATTGTGAAGATTTTTTCATGGATTTTAAACACACACACACACACACACTATGTAAAGTTTATTATGGATAGGTCCTCGCTATGCTGGAAAGTTTTGCAGGGTCATTCCAGGAAAGGTACAAAGCTGGAGGCAGGGGGAAAGCACATTGAGGATGCATTGTGCACCCACTGGCCAGCACTGCCTTCAGCTTGCTCCACACCTAGCAGCCGGGAGTGAAAGGCTGGCGGTTGTGAAATAGAACTGGCTCCGTCAGGAGCCCTTTCACTCCACACGTGACCCACCCCTTAAGGTTAATGATGGTCACTTCAGAGAGAAAGCAGAAGAGCCTAAAATTCTGTTTCTGGTCATTTTTGCTGTCCTCTGGGAAGTTTGATTAAAAGTACAAATTGTTATGTAAGATTAGCCAAGTACCACGTTACTCTACATGAAATTGCACAAAACGCTCTTGGGAGGAATTTTTACAGAAAGCGTTCCTTCCCTTTTCTTGTCCCCAGTGTTTTGTTTACTGAGTATGCCGTGTCCAGAGAAAAAAATGTAATCAAGGAACACGATTTTATGTATCCAAATGGGCACATCCAGGGAAACTCAGAAGTATGACTTCAACGTCTGTATCTCTATCAGGACACTCATCTTATTCCATTTTCTATAAAGGGGAATGTGTTTTGCATGCTTGCTTTGCTCTAAACCAGAAACCTTCAGTTAATGACCTAATGACTGGAGCTGCTTCTGAGGACAGAAGCACACTCTACTTCTCATAGGTTCCTTCCTAGCTAGTGAAATTGAAGAAATGCTTTATAATTCTTATAGCATGGGCATTATCTTTGAGCCTGATTTATATGTATTTTGAGCAGTGCCAGTGAAAGAGCGTCAGATTTCAGGATGTGTTTAGTATCGACAGAATGTAAATATTCTGCATTCTGTATATATTTTTGCACTATTAAAAATGAAATGTATAATATTGAAGAAACATGGGATTGCTGAAATGAATTTGCCCATCAGTGTATTTGTTTTGGTCAAAATAAAACTACAGTATTAAACTAAGAAAATCCATGAGCAACTTTATTATTTTCTTGGTCAGATCCTAGTTTCTTTGTTTTCTTAATTTGGACAGAGTCTTTAAGGAGAAAAAATAATAATCATTGCTCTGACAGTGTGCACTCTGGAATCTGGTAAGTTAAGAGTCAGGTCACAGCGGCCAGAAACTGCTTTTTCTGCTGAGGAATTATATTTTCTTGAGTATGGCCTGAACTATAAGAACAAATCATTAAGTGACACAAGTGAACAGGAAGAGAGAGGTATTCAAAAATGCTGTGACCTCTGCTACAAGGGTGGCTGGCAGAAGACACTAGCTTCAATTGTTTGCTTCTCTCACCAGTTTTACTTCAATAATGCATTCCATGGTCTTGAGGCAAAAGGTGATTGGAAAGACAATGTTTTTACTCTAATGGTTGTATCAATTTTTCTGTATTTAGAATAATCAGAGAATTTTCCTCGGTATAATCAAAAATGTTTATACACAAATCATTCTGGGTAGCAGAAAAAGCCATATTTATTAGTGCTGCGTGGGAAATGGAATCTAAATACAAACTTACAGATCTTTTGTTTTTCTTCTCTTCTTAATATTTTTAAAAAGAATATTTGATTATATATCCACTACCAGCAGAGAAATGAATGGGTTTAAGTAAGTTTATTGGTTTAAAGCTTTGTTGCCTTGCAAGAAAAAAAATAGCTACCTAAATTTTTTTCTCGGGATTAGCATATCAATATTTGTTTTTAATTCTTTTCTTCACCCTATGGAATGGCATCAACTGCACATTCTGATTTTTGCCTATTTTTGTTCCTTTTTAAATGACATCCAGGGTTGTGTATTTACATTTTATACTAAGAGGATTCATTTGCTTTGGAATGGAAGCTTCAGGCAGCAATTTAGATGTTAAATAAGCTAAACTATTTAGCAAGTAAGGTCAGATATACATTAGAGCCAGTCTCTATCACATTTTACTATCAATAAGAGCTGTCAAAATCCCTGTTCTCTTGAGCAGTGGTATTTATTTTTTAAAATTGAAAACAGAAAGCAGAACCCTAGCTGTGGCAAAGGAACCCTGAGCTGGTGGACTTCACGGCTTATCAGACCCGGAGATCTGTGCGGCAGTCACTGAGTCTTCCCAACACTGTGTGTGCCTCCCTTGCTGAGCCAGCCCAGTTCGCCCCAGCCGCTGACTGCTGCCTTCCTGCGTGGGCAGCTTACCCCAGGGTTTGTTTACACTGGCCAAAGACTGCTATGTCTATTGAAAACTATAGAGGGACATTCTTCATGAGGCAACCCAGATAGGAAGAAAAAATTCTAGTTTCAATTTTTTGGTTCAGTTTAATAATGTATTATGTTAAGTTAGGACAACACAGAGCTATTGCTTAGCAACACTGGATTAGGCAGAAAATAATTTAAGCTCCCAAATGAGAAACATTTGTAATTGAATATGCTCTAACACTTGCTTTACCACATGGCTTAACACCCTTGTGCTCACACATGGTTAAACACATGTTTGAACTGATGTTTTAACACCCGCCTCACACGTCTTTACGCTCTTTGTTCACATATGCTGGAACACATGCTTCGACACCCTTTGTGCACTCATTGTTGAACACAGGCGCAGGATTGTCCTGCGTCTTGTTTTCCAGAGGTTCATTGGCTGGTAGCATTCAGTCAAACATCGGTGCCCAGTGAAGTTGCAGCTCCTTCTGCTCAGTGACGTACATCTTTGTGTTTCCCCAGTCCAGAGAGGAGAGTCCTCTTAGAGATGGAGGCCGCCGTGGTCCTCTATGTCTGACGCACCCCCGAGCGGTAGCCTTTTCAGGTTCCAGCACGTGGCAGTGTCATATCACGTAGTGTTGCCTTCCTTTGTGGCTTTCCACGTGTATTTTCCTAAAGCACCAAGCTCTAGTCTTGCCTCAGCCCAGATGTAAAATTGAGGTGATCTTTTATTCTCTTGCATCTTCCTTGGTAGCTTGGGCACAGATATCATCTTCCGTCCCTGTGCGCATGGTAACTGTTTCCTCTTCATTCAGTCCACCTCGTCCTACTGTTGATGACGTCTTAGCTGAAGCTGCTAGAGCAGACTGCCATAGACTGGGGGGCTTGAGTAACAGCCATTTATTTCTCACAGTTTTAAAGACTGGGAAGGCCAAGACCAGGACGACTGTAGATGTGGTGTGTGGTGAGGACCCACTGCCTGGTTCACAAATGAAAGTCTCCTCATGGTATCATCCATATGGTGGAGAGCAAAGGAAAAAGTAGTCCTTAATCTAACTAGAATAAAATGGCGATGACACCCCTGGTTTAAACACTGTTTTACGGTTTGTAAGATGTGTTTTATCCTATCTTTTTTGATCCTTGGCAAAACATAGGGAGGCCAAGCAGTATCCCCATTTTACAGAGGAGCATACTAAGACCCAGGCATCTTAGGAACTCTGCCAAAATTTAATTGGCTAGTAAAAGGGAAGTTGGATATCAGTCCCCTAACATCCACATCAGTGTTTTTTCCAACCACATTACAAAGCTAAGTACCATAGGATGTACAAGGAAGTGCCAGAAATAGTCCTTCCCATCAAAGGACTTCCAGAGAAGGAAAGGTACTTCCAAATGAAAAATAGCCCCCACTCATTAAGCACATGAGCCAGTTCTGCTCCAGGCACTTCATTATGAATCATCTCTCTTAATCTTCACAAGATCCCATTTGACAGGTGAGGAAACTAAGGCCTAAGAAGCAGAATAAACTTATTCTGAGTCAAAGAATTAATAAGTAGCAGAGCTAGAATTTGAGTGCAAGCCTGATTCTAAATGAAACCCATACTTTTAACCATTACTCATGTTGGCTGCTGACCAAGAACAATAAATGAGTTCATAGACAAGCCACAGTTATTGTATAAGTCAGTTTTGGATGAAGTATATTCTTCCCCTAATCATTCCTGGTTATGATAGTTTGTGATTTTTTATCCCATTTTTAACATTATAAAGTGGGTAAGTATTGCAAGCAAGTGTTCTGGATGCTAAGTGAAAGCATTTGTAAATTAAGCCCAACTTCAGTCTGTACCCACCACCCTGTTGAAATGCACAGACCCCCCACAAAAAAATGTGCTGCTGCCTTGTCTAAATCTCCATGGAAATTTTGTTTTACAGGTAACTTGTATTCATAATTATCTGGATATAGAATCATTTATATTCTGTGGCTTTGAGGTTCCAAAGAGTGTTAATGGGATGTTAAATTAAATTATTTGAAAATAAATTCTGTCTCATTGACTGGACTCTGAAAGGTCAGTATTGAGCAGACTCTGTAAACAATGATACCCTTGAGTTTGATGAGTCAGAACAGCACTTTTTATAATTGTACATTAATAACCCAAGCTATCTTCAGAGCCGGCTTTAAAGGCAACTTAAAGGTGATTAAAATCCTTGAACTAACTTTCCATGTCAAATTGGTTTGGACCCAGATGTAGAGACCAACACTCAGACCATTTAAACACAGAGCAAGATCAGCCAGGAGTAGCAGCGCTTGGATGTCTAACTTGTAGATGTAAGCAGGAATTAGTAATTACTCAAATGACTGGAAGATCCCAGAGGGAAACTTGGGCAGGGGGAGAATAGGGGCTCTTACTCTGTTTGGCTCTGAAAACAGAATTGTTTGTACAAATACCTGGCAACATCAAAATACAGGTGCAGATTTGGATTTTATAAAGCCTCACTTTGATTTCTTTGTATTTTAGCAGAATTTCACTATGTTGAGGCTCAAGATCAAATAGTTGTGTTTTCATGTAGCATTTGCCAAATTTCCAAACCTCTAAGCACAAAATCCTCAGCCTTCATTTCTTTTCTTGCCTGGAAATCTAGGTACCACTGAGCCAAAAGCAGAAGTTATGAAGTGAGATTATACTTGATTAGGAAAAAAAAAAAAAAATCCTGTGTCCAGAAATGCAGATGTGCACAGCAGTCCTAGGGGAATGCTGGTATTTGATCTCTGGGTCTTAAAGGTTCATGTTCCCAAGGTTAAGAAATGCAGAGAGCCAACTTTTATTAGGAACTAATGCTGAAATTACTCTGGAGATTCTAGAAGTATTACATTACAAATCACTCAAGCTTTGGAAATCCTACAGCTAGTGAGTTACAAATATCGCTGTATGAGAGAAAGGGGCAGTAAGTGAAGGAGATCATTCATGAACTTAATTTATACTGTTGCAGCATGGTCCTGAGAATTCAGTGTTCGAGTTTTCATTTCACTGAGGAAAGGGAAAGGGAACATATGAAGTCCATGAGTCAAGACCCCACCTAATAGAACCAGGAAGCAAAATCCTCCTTGTCTAGGGGAATTAGAGTAGGTATGAGGGTACAGCAGTCCAGCTTGAGCTCCAATATCTTCCTTCTTTCCCAGTATGGAACTTCATGACCTGAGGCAAGTTGCTTATTGATGGAGCAAGGCTGCCATTTTGGTGAAAGCTAAAGCTAGGTAATCACAGTGATATCCTTCAACCTACCTGGCACCTGTGGCCATCTGTGAAAAAGACACAGGTAGTACATATCCCATCTCAAGGGAAGAACTTTAATAGGACCAAATCCAGTATTAAAAGCAAGCAAAGTGGGGTCGGCACTGTGGCATAGCAGGTAAAGTCACCTCCTGCAGTGCGGCATCCCACATGCATGCTGATTCATGTCCTGCCTGCTCCACTTCTGATCCAGCTCTCTGCTATGGCCTGGGAAAGCAGTAGAAGATGGCCAAGTCCTTGGGCCCCTGTACTCACCATGTAGGAGACTCGGAAGAAGCTTCTGTCTCCTGGCTTCAGATCAGCCTAGCTCCGGCCATTGCAGCCAACTGGGGAGTGAACCAGCAGATGGAAAATTTCTCTCTCTGCCTCTACCTCTCTGTAACTTTGCCTTTCAAATAATAAATAAATAAATCTTTCAAAAAAATCAAGCAAAGTTAGAGACATTAATATCTCACACAGCTGCCCTGTTCTTAACATTAGTAAACTGTATTCCTATGGGAGGGACTTGGGTACCCAGTAGTATTAACTAATTGGGCTTCCTTTTTGGCTAGATCTTTCTTATTTTAAACTAAATGGTGATTCTGGTTTTTTTAATAAATAACTTTAATTTCAACAACAACAAAATAAAAATAGATAAATCTGTATTGGTTACAGGAGTAAGCAGTGATGGGCAAACTTACACCTTTTATAATTTTCACCAGTAATGCCTACTACTAGATGTGTTTGTTTTCATTGTGAGGTTGACCTGCCCTTGATATGTGTTGATGAGTGTTTTCTTTAAGAATGAAAGCCATTAAACCATCACACCTTGGGAAGAGTTTTTTAAATGGTCAGAATGAATAATATTAAAATACTGCTAAAATTTTGAATGTAATGCCTAATATGTATAATTAGTGTGCAATATAATTGTAAACATGATATATTTTAAGTGAGCAACATATAAGGAAGATAAAACATTGCATACATATTATTTATATCAGACCAATAAATTCAAATTCAGGTCATAGCATTTGAACATTTGCTACTTCACTCATCCTCACTAATGATATTTTTCAGATCTTAGGTTTTGATAGATGCACTGTGGAGTGTAGAAATAATCATTATTTAGGTAGCTAAAAAATGGCTTGCCAAAACCCATAATGAAAGTTATTCAAAATGTTCTGTCAAAATCTTTTCCAATTAGTGTTGAGGTCATGGAGGGCCAGACTTAGATTTTTATTAATATGTTAGGTTTATTAATGTATTTTTGATATATGCATAGTGTGACTGTCTAATATATCTCATGATATTGCATAATTATGTTGCTTTAATTTGTTATACCCCAGTCTATTCTTCAGTTTTACTTAGAATTCAGAATTACTTCATAGTTTCATAACTAATAACTCATTAGGAAGCTGTGCCATGTACTTGAGGTTACCTCCAAGGCAATCTGTATTTAACAATAAACTCAAGAAATTCCTGGCTACTTGACTGTCGTTGACCAGTTTAAATATTTAAAGTTATCATCTGACCCTTAGTCTAAGCAGTTAGAGGAAATAAAGTACAGGTTTGTACAAAACAGGAGACGCTGTTTTGATAATCTTTTTTAAATGATAAAAACTTGTGGATAATCAAATACTTAGATAATATAGGTATATGACACTAAGATGTTAATATATTATTTTAAAAATAAAGGCCTCACTTTGTTTCTTGTTATTTTTCTTAAGACAAGAAATGTATACATAACTCTTATACAGTGGTCACGTTCAGATTTGTTGTTAATTGTCATTATAATTTTACATTTCCATATTTTATATCTTTTTAAAAAAAGATTTATTTATTTGAAAGGCAGAGTTAGAGAGAAAGAGGGAGAGACAGTGAGAGAGTAGATCTTCCCTCTGCTGGTTCACTCCCCAAATGGCTGCAACAACCAGGCTGGGCTGGGCTGAAACCAGGAGCCAGGATCTTCCTCTAGGTCTCCCAGCGTGGGTACAGGGGCCCAAGTACTCAGGCCATCTTCCACCGCCCGGGTCAGCGGGAGCTGGATTGGAAGTGGGGTAGCTGAGACTTGATGTAGCACTCATATTGGACACTGGCATTGCAGGCTGTGGCTTAACCCTCTACTCCACAATGCCAGTCCCTCTTTTATGTCCTAAAAGACTAGTTTGGGCTTGTTTCTCTCTTCCCTTTGAAATGATGAGAAATTGAAACTGCTGCTTTTAATGTCTTGCTCTACCCAAATAAATTAACATGGTTAAAAATTACAGCCAATCAACCTCTTATTGAGGTGTTTGCTACCTAAGTTACTTAGACTTTGACACCTAATATAGGTAAATGACAGATGTTAAAATTAGATCAGTATAATCACATAGCTATAGAATTGTGATTTAACATTTGTTCAGTAACTACATGATTAATAAAATGGCACTAGGCTCAGTAGGATTATAGAGATAAGGGTGACATCAAGGATACCCCATATGAAGTAATGAGGTAATTGGGATCTGTTTTGGATTTTATATTGGGCAGCCTTCTTAGATTCAAGGAGCTAGAACCATATCTGTAACATCAGCCTAAAGAGATTTATGAGAGTAGATTGTAGACTCTTTGGGAAGGCCAGTGATAGTCTTTCAGATGCTCCACAGCCATGAGTAGCAACAGAAGAGGGCAGTCAGCCTGCTCTGGAAGGTCTCACTGCCTCAGCCTCTCCTGACACGGCTTCGATAATGCTGGGTTCTACGTTGCATGATCCCTGCCAGAGGGGTCCTAGAAGAGCCAAATACAACCCCCACCCCCACCCCCACCACGCTCACTCCTCAGAAGTGCCCGTCCCCTTCCACACAGCAGGCCCTGCTCATGCCCACTCTCCACGCCTGGCAAAGCATCTGCCTGACAGAATGGAGGCCACATCCAGAGCCTGGTTGCAAGAGCATCTTGAGCACTAGATCTTAGCTCTCCAGCTTTGCTGTCCAAGGAAGCTGTTAAAAGGAATCAGAACCACGTGGAATGAGTCCACGCACAGTACCCCAGCGATGGAGGAAGTAGCAGTTCCCAACCAGTGTTCTAAGAAGCCCTCCCGTTTCCCACCCTGAAGGCTGCCGAGGAGGAAGAGACCAAACCGGCAGGACTTCATCTAGAGCAGCTCACCCTGGTCACCTGTCAGCCATGTTTGTCATCATCTGAACAGTTCTCTGTCCTTTCTTTTAGTGTGGAGGGTAATTCTGTATTTATTTTTAAAGATTTATTGATTTATATGAAAGGCAGTTGGAGAGAGAGAGAGAATCTTCCATCCATTGGTTCAGTGTCCAAATGGCAACAGCTGAGGCTGAGCCAAGCTGAAGCTAGGAACTCCATCTCAGTCTGCCACGGGGGTGCAGGGGCCCAAGTGGTTGGGTCATTCTCTGCTGCTTTCCCAGAAGCATAAGCAGGGGGCTGGATCAGAAATGGAGCAGCTGGGAGTTTCAGAACCAATACTAACTGGCAGTTTATATTCGATCTTCTCTTTACTCCAGTGGCACTTATGAAAGCTTGTGGAAAAGGCCTGGCACTGTGGCGCAGCAGGTTAAAGCCCCGGCCTGCAGCACTGGCACCCTGTATGGGCACTGGTTTGAATCCCAGCTTCTCCTCTTCCATTCCAGCTCCCTGCTAATGCACCTGGGAAAGCAGTGGAGGATGACCCAAGTCCTTGGGCTCCTGCACCAATGTGACAGACTCAGAAGTTCCGGGCTCCTGGCTCCAGATTGGCTCAGCTTCAGCCGTTGCAGCCATCTGGGGAGTGAACCAGTGAGTGAAGACCTCTCTGTCTCTACCTTTCTCTGTAACTCTTTCAAATAAATCTTTAAAAAAAAAAAAAGTTCATGGGAAAATGAAAATAACATAAAAATTTACTTTGGTGCAAAAAAGTTTGGAATCAGATATAAGGGATCTTCAAAATGTTCGTGGAAAAAATGCATACCATGAAAAATTGTGAATGGATTTCAAAAATCTTCTACACCAAAATAAGCTTACCTTTTAATTCCATTTTTCCAATAACTTTTTGAAGTGTGCCCTCATACTTTTCATGGTAGGCAGGGTATCCCAAATACAGGTATAGTCCTGAATTTCTTTCCATAACAAGCTCTTTAATAAAACATCATCATTTTCTTAGGCAGTATTTTTAAATGATCACAAATTATGTTCTCCTCTCTCTCTCTCTCTCCCATGAATCGTTAGAGAAAGTGCTGCTAACAGGCCCATTCACATTAGGGTTTTTAATGTGAAGTCACCTCCCCCTGAGAACATGCCTTTGAGTTGTTTCAAAGCCTTTCTGACATCTTCTTGGAAAACCTCAGCAGTGGAGGGCAACCCAGTCATCATAGCCAAGGGGATAAAGGGACTGGACACATTTAATTACTATCCAGCTACTTTATTTCATTTGACTTCAAAAACAAAATTAGCAGTAGCAGAAGACCGTGGTTACATGGGGTTAAGTTAATCAATGTGTGCTAATTAAATAAGTGTTGTGCCTACACCATTAATGCCTGTCTTAGATGGTGGAGAGCTCTCAGGAAGTCTTACCTACCCTGGACCCTGTACTTTCAATATTTTGCCACAAAGACTAGATGAAAGGAAAACCATCTCTAAATGAAGTGGGAGAGAGACAAAGCTATTACCTTGCAAATCCTGGTCCTCGTGAAAGGATTTGGGTCACAGGCTTTTCTCACGCAATTCTCTGGAGCATCCCCCATACCACACATGGCCTTTCCCACCCAGGACCTGAAACTGCTGATGACTTGGGTGCACTAAGGAGTCCTGGACTTTCACTTCCAAGCCACTGCTTCTCTGTCTTTCACATGTTTCCAGGATGCCCTGACATCGCCCCTCCCTGTGAAGCAGCATCAAAACCCAGACCTGCTTTGTCTCCCCGGAAACAGACCAGTGTAAGCAAGAACATTGCCTTAGAACCACTGAGGCCTGGGCTGCAGCCTCAAGACACTGTCTGATGTGTTGTTCCCAATTGGCTTAAATTGGCTTCCAAGAATTTTACTTTTGTTATGTTTTCCAGTTTCCTTCTGCAAAAAAAAAAAAAAAAAAGTGATGATCTTGTTGAACTACTTATAATTAAAAAGAGAGAGAGAGGCTAGACATTTAAAAATCTGTGACTTTCAAATTATTGTCAAATATCACGAAAATTCAGAAAAATATAAAGAACAAAAGGAAATTCCCTTTAAGCCTCCTCTCCCCACTGAACCCCCCCCCCTAACAAGTCCTTGTGTTTTCTTCCCCCTTTTCTCTGTGCATGTCATACGAATATTTGGATGTTTTATTGGCATTTAGGTTTTAGAAACATGAATAAAAATCTCAAAGTCATTACCCTAAATTGACCGATGACATATTTTAGCATAAAGCATTTAAAATATGCTAGAATTATCTATCTGAGGCTGGCCATACGCTGCAAAAGTCCACTTGGTTCACATATGTGCCTTTTAGTTTTTCGCTACCCTCAGCTGTACAGCATCAAACCCAAATTAGCAGTTGTAGCTTGGGTATAAGATATGTAACCAACTATTTTACCCTATTCCCACTGACATTTATTTAGCTAAAAGGCTGATAACATTCTTCACTCCAAGGAGGCAGGTTTTCTTCCTTTCCTATCAGTGGTCTTCCCGATAACATTCAAGAAGTTAGACTGAAGGGCACTGCTTCTGTCTTATATAAACGGACCTGCCTTCCACTGTGCTGGCCAGGCTTTCAAGTATGGAATCCCACTTGCAAAACCGAGTAGTCACGTGTCTGGGTATGTGTGTACAGGGTATGTGTACTACTGTGGGCTTGCTGAAATACAAAATGATTCTTACGCGTTTGCATTTCGACAAAGACTTGGCCTCCACCAAGCATGGACATGCAAGACTCATGGTTGAAGTGCAGGTGCATTTATATATGTGGTGGGGTAGCAGGCCTACAGAAACAAGCTACACTGATAACAAGAGCTAATGCCAGCTCGGGAATATTCATGTGAATGCTTAGTTTTTCAAGTCAGGCCCAGATATTCCTTACATAGAAGGCTGCTTCCTGAGAGCGTTAAGAGCAGAAACACTCATCTCTAGCATTTTATACGGTGCCAACTACATCTTGGACAAGACTCTTTGTTTTTGTTTTTCTTATCAGACATGTTTCTTTTTAAAGGGATATGTTCTACACACCAAATGAAGCATAAAGCAGTATTTTTGACAGCAAAGGGTCGCCAAATATTCTAAGTAAGATTTGAAGAAACTTGCATGACGTGTCATATTTCAAAATGTTCCCCCATTTGGCAGTCTGGCTTCTGCTAAACACACCAGTAAATGCTGCTCATACTTGTGCAGACATCACATTGTGTAGACATCCACTCTGAAGCCTTTCTTGCTTAGCAGTTTTCTGTGAATATTTCCCCATGATATTAAATATTCTTCTAACAATATGTTTAATTGTTATGCAGTTTATCTGCTAACAATGCAAAGAACTCTTAGTTTATTGGTGAAGTTCCAGGCTAGCAAGTTTACACTCTTCTCATGGTTGCCAGTGGGTTCTTAATCCATGGGCTTGCTGCTCCTCAGATTTCTGCAGGTTTTCTTAGGGTTTAACTTGGGAAATGGCTGGAAGGGGCTCTGCGCATCCCCTCCCTTACCTGCACCCTTTCCCTGCTTAGCCTACCTCTCTTCAGCACGAATGCTCTTTTATCTCACTCACCATCTTCCTTAAAAATTCCTCCTGGGGTTTAGGGTTGGGGGAGGATGGACATTTGGCACAGCCATCAAGACGCTGCCTAGGATGCCCACATCACAAATCTGAGTGCCTGGGTTTGAGTCCCAGCTGTACCCCCAAATTCGAGCTTTCTGCTAATGGGTACCATGGGGAGCACCAGGTAATAGTTCAAGTGGTTGGGTCTCTTCTACCCTAACGTAGACCTAGGATTGACACTTGGCTTCAGGGTGGCCTGACCCAGCCCTATTGGGCTATTGTAGGCATTTGAGGAGTGAACCAGGAGATGGGAGATGGGAGAGATTCCTCTCTCACTCTCACTCTCTGTCTCTCTTTGGGGAGTGAACCAGCAGGTTGGGAGATTCTCTCTTGCTCTCTCTCTATTCCCCCTCCTCCTCACCGCCCCCACCCCCCACCTTTCAAGTAAAGAACGGTTATAAAGTCCTCATTAGGCTCTGCTTGGTTTCTTTTTAGTCAACACTGCTTCCCAGTAACTGATTCCCCTTTTTGTGCCTTGTCTTTGGCAGCATTCGCTTGCTTCACTGGCAGACACCTCAGGAAAGGGATAGAAATTTGGAGCCCCATATTTTTATGAAGAATGTGTGAGTGAAGATGTTGGCCCCAGTGCCCAGTGCCCCTAACAGTGTCTGCCTTCAGACAGAGCCACTCCCCCGGTGCCTTGGGCAGCCTCTTCTGACCCTCAGTCCCCACTGGAGTGTGAGCTCTCCTTCCCTTCCCTCTCTTCACCCGCTTCCCAGCCAGGCCCTGTCTCCAGACAGCTTTGCTCTTACCTGGTTCATGACATCCCTCCTGCCTGAGTAGTTGACGTTCTCGTCTTCCCCATCACAGTCCTTCCATGTCTTTGTGTTGCATCTCTTAGTAAGGGGAGATCGCATTTTCTAGATAAGCTCCAACAAGAAGGACTCCACATTGCTTTGATTAT
Organism: Lepus europaeus; assembly: GCF_033115175.1. NCBI lineage: Eukaryota > Metazoa > Chordata > Mammalia > Lagomorpha > Leporidae > Lepus > Lepus europaeus. The sequence continues at coordinate 17,233,304 of NC_084843.1, read as the reverse complement.
GTGGTTTCTGTTGGATATGTCTAATATTCTTTATACTTTCATTATTCCCCTACCTATCCTTTTCATACTACTACAATGGAAGCTCCTTGAGAACAAGGCATATATCTCTCCTACTTGAATTTTGAACAACAGTTGGCATAGTAGCATGCACCTGTCTACAAGGTACTTGGTAAACACTGGCCCTGGCCGTTTTAAAACCTCTGATTTGAAGCTGTTGATTCTCTTCCAGATAATGTCTTTAAATTTTGTTCACTTACCAACATTGCAGAGTAAGTTTGTATTGTAGGTCATTCATATAAATGCATGGGATGCTCTAACTTGGTTATGTTTTTGAAGCAGTATACAAAGAGAAGTCAGTCATGAGCTGGGATTTACTCTGATGTTCATGCTTTGGCCCGGCTTTTTTCCCAGACCAGAAACCCAATGTACCTTAAAGAGCCTTCAGTTGTCTGTATTACCTCACATTTCCAGAGTCTTCTCCAGCTGTGTTAGGCTGTACTGTTGTTTGTTCTTGTGTGTATGCATGAGAACCTTGGTTTTTGGAATGCTGTTACATTACAAATCAAATTCTGCCTCAAAAGAACTTTTCCTCAATTTTCTGCATTTCTGTACAGGTTACAAAATGTCACAATTCAGTAGGGCCAATTATTAGATTTTCATTTAGTAGGCAGTTTTAATGTTCTCAGAGAATCGGAACGGTAATCGCATTTTAAACTACTGCACTCCATTTAAAGACTCACAACCAGCTCTTCTGTCTTTTGAGCTCACCTAGGTATATTTTTGGGTATCATTTAAATTCAGGCTCCCAATCTGTAGAGAAATCAATGAGTTAATGAATAGCTTCATTTTTAAAACTTTTCAAATATTTTATCCTAATTATGCGGCATATCTAGTGACATTAATTTGATGAAATCCCAGATCATCAGATTGTGCAGAATAGCCTTTGCCAAGGAGTAACTTAGAGTATTATCCGTTCAACAATGTACTGTTTTTAGGACCAGATCATGACTTTGCTTACTGTGAGAAAAATTTTCTATTAAGTTTGCAGACCATGTCAGTGTAGGTCAGACTTCATGCTTTGTATTTACAGTTGTGTCTTTTAGTGTTTTAGTTAGCCTATAAAATAAAAACCATTCCTATTACTAATAATTACCTCTGGCATTGGTATAGCAACTTGTTACCAGTAAACCACTCCCACATGCACTGTCCCCAGGCCTGGTGACCTTCACGGTTGTCCCCCAGACAGACAATGAGAAAATGGCAAAACCAGCACTGGACCTTGAGGTGGAGAAGCCCAGGATCGGTGACTTCCACTCACAACTAACGTGTGTTCCTGTGGACTCTCAAATCCTTCTGGGAACACAGTGGAAAACAAGCCAACAAAGTGATTACTGCTGGAGGCATCAATTCTCTACTCTGTGGTCCACAGCTCATAGATTTTATCCCCTGGGACAACAACAGAAAATGAGCTCGCTCACCAGATTGAGGCTATGTTTTGGAAGAAACCTACAAAACAGCCATCATCTCAGACCTTGCCACAATCGGCTCCCTCTGTGTGGTTTTCTGTTTTAATCCTTGCCCCACTTCTGCTAGTCAGTTCCCCACCCCGTCTCCAGCTGAAGACACCTGACACACTCCTAGTCTAGGGGAAGGGGAAGCATTTGCAAGCACTGCCGCTGAGAACGCACAGCTGCACAGGAAGTCCATGTCCCACCCCTCACTCCTTCAGTGTTTGATCAAATTAGCAATGAAAACCTAGACCCCCTCATTCCCTGCTTGTCTGTCTATGACCTTCGCACTTCTGCCTTGGGTGTCACCCTTCTGCTCACCCTTCCTGCCAGCCAGAAAATTGTCAGTGTCACATTATCTTGAGCGAGCCAGAAAGTAAGCTAAAATTTACTTCTGCAAATCTCCTTTTATTGGACCTGGATGGAAAGATGTGGGAAGCCTCCCATGTATTTTCAGTTAAAAGCTCATGACTATAGAGTTAAATGAAAATCAAAGTCTTCCTGGAAATGTTTATCTTTCTAAGGATTTTTTCTCTATGAGATCCATACTAGGCCTCAATAACTATGTGGCATAAGTGATATAATCCAGCTACGTGATAGAAATAGTCTTACCACACACACATATAAGTGATACAAATACAGCTGAATGCATACTCCAGAGGGGAAGAAAGGAGCAAGAACAGCATAAGGGCAGGTGGCAGGGCTGTGAAACCAAGTCAAGAATCATTTCTCATCCTAAAGAAGTTGGGCTTACATGCAACATGTGCCTTATTAATGAGAACTGTGCATTAATCTAGACATGCTCACCCCAGTTTTCCACTTGCTCTTCACTTCCCACCTCTCCTTTCCCTAAATGTATAAGCTGATTTGCTTCTATTGCCAATAGACAGGTTCAAAGGATTTTGCTTATGTGACATCTCATTGTCTTATATGCAGATTTAATAGATTTGGACTGTCAGGATATGCTATCCTGTTATTGTTTTTAAATTTGAGGTGGCGAATATTGAGCACCTTTAAAACTGAACAGGGTAAAAGCTACTGCAGATAAAATGGGTTGAGGGGAGGGCTATAAGTCCAGCCCCAGAATGCTGGGGACTCATCTGCTAACTTCCTGTATCCTGATTCCTCATGGATCCCCAGATCCTAGTATAGGAACTGTGATAGCTGTAGAGGACCCCATCTGTGTTTCTGCACCCACTGAGACGACCTGCAGTGGCATTTTGAACCTCTTGGATTTAGGCTTTCTTACCACTGTTCTGCATGTACCGGCTCAGTAGAATGGGAATATTTTCTCATAAAACTGAGCTATTTCTTAACTCCTTTAGAAATGTAGAAGCCCAGGCATTCCTTCTCAGCTTCAGAAATGAAGAACCTTGCTTATTATTTCTAAATCATCATTATCATCGTGATAACCATTGTTATCTTGCTTGCCATTTATTGTAAGAAGACTTACTTATTAAGTGATAGATGATCTTATCTCGTTTAGCTTCATCTGACCCTCAGAGCAAGCCTGTAAAGGAAGTATTATTTCCTTTTACACGTGAAGAAGCCAAGGCTTAGAAAAGTTCAGTAACTTGCTCAAAGTCACACAACTATCAAGTGTCAGAGTCAGGATGGTATCTTCCCCAGGACGGCACAGCTCTCCTTGTCTGACCCCTGGGACCAGCCGCATTCTCATCATGGAGTCAGCCTCCAGGAACGTGAGTCACTGTGTTAGTCAAAAGAAAGCCTGTTAGAAAATCAGACTGTGCTTCTTTGAATAAGTCTGTGTTTAGATCAGCAGGCCGGTTTTTAACGAAACATTTCAGGTGCATATTTACCAGCACCTCTCATCTTTAGTGGGAGAAGGATGTTCTAGGGATCCTAACAACCAGGTACGCACACCAAAGACTAGAAAACAGCTTTACTGTGGGACATGGAAGTACTTCATGAAGGCCACAGGCAAGACAGCGAGAGGTCTTTGGTGCTCTCCATGTGTTTAGAGCACAACTGCTTCCTTCAATTCTTCCCCTCCCCAGAACTTCTGGTCACTTTCTGGCATTTTTTTAAAAAGATTTATTTATTTAGGTCAGAGGTAGAGTTACAGACAGGGAAGGAGAGACAGAGAGAGAGGTCTTCCATATGCTGGTTCACTCCCCAAGTGGCCACAATGGCCAGAGCAGGACCAATCCAAAGCCAGGAGCCGGGAGCTTCTTCCAGGTCTCCCACATGGGTGGCAGGGGCCCAAGCACTTGGGTCATAGACCCCTGCTTTCCCAGGTCATTAACCAGGAGCTGGATCGGAAGTGGAGCAGCCGGGGCTCTAACCGGCACCCATATGGGATCCTGGCACCACAGGCAGAAGCTTAACCCACTATGCCATAGCACCAGCCCCCACTTTCTGGCATTTTAAATCTCCCCTTTCCCTGGTGGAAATGACGGACAGGTGCAATGGAGAACCCTCTAGGCCCTTGGCTTCTGTGTACAACAGCCCGCTGTCTCCTGTGCTGAGTTGGATCTCTGCTCAAATACCTGCCTCCTCAGTTGATGCCTTTCCCCTGTTTTACTTTTCTTTATAGTGTGAATCACTTCCTGGAATGATGTTACATATTTATTGCTTTATAATCATTTCTTCCTACAGAGCAGGAAATTGGCTTTCTCACTGCTACAAAGCCAGCATCCTTAAGAATGCTTGGCACATAGTAGGTACTTAATAAATATTTATCAAATAAAAGGATAAACCTCTTATCATGACTCTTCAAGCTGAGTAGCTTTTCCTTTAATCTAGTTTTTCCCAAAGGAACAAATTTAAGTAATCGTTAAACCTATGATTTTATTGTTTGGAAGGAGTTGAATTTTTCTCTAGATGTCAATTTTAAGTTGACATAAAGAAAAAAGTTAAATAAATACCAACTCAGATGGTGCTCAGAGTCAGAAAAATGGCATCCGATTGTCTGGAACAGAATGCTATATCAGAAAACACTCATCTAACAACGTTCATCGTCATTATATTAGCACATCCTTCGTGTGAGTAAAAACCTGTAGTCTACACAACTCATCTTGAAATGACTTAGCCTACCTTTTCAGTCTCTCATGATATGCTTTGTGTTCAGGGTTCTCTTCAAATTATCTTTGGCCCTAGGAGTTATAAGCTATGTATATAACATTAAAATCAAAATTTCTCAGTATTTGAATCCAAATACTTCCTCTCTTCAGTTGTACCCATAACTTTGATGTCAGGGTTAAACCTAACAGGCTTGTTTTCTTATAATTTTTTTAAGTATTTGGGTCCCATGATTATTTGGCATGTGATGTTGGGGTAGGCGCAAGAGTATTCAAGAACAAATTGTCCCAGATTACGAAGTTCTCCCTGTCTTGCAAAAAGTGAAAAATCACAAATCAGTGGGTTTTAATATTTCTTAAGTCTTCCAGCAAAAAGAAGGAAGATAGCAAAAATAAACATCAAAAAATGATTGGGGGAAGAGAGACTGTCCCAAGTAAAGCAAATGAGCCTGGCTATTATTATGATAGCTTTGAAAACCATACAGATTTATTAAAAAAAAAACAAAACTTTTGTGGTGCTATGTTTGAGGGATCCTCCATATTAGGACCTTTGTAAATGAAGTTATAAAATTGAGGCCAATTTCTTCTGGAAGCTTGGGAGTTGAGTAGAAGGTAGGTTGGTGGATAGGACAGTAAATAATGGGGGTGGAAGTGCTGAGGCTCATAAAAATATTGTTTTCCATATGGTTCAAATATGAGAGCTCCTGCTCTCCATCGAGAACTGAAGTCAGCAGGCCTGTATACTTTCTTTTCCCTGCCAGGTATTTGTCCCTGGCTGGAAGACATTTTATGATATTTATTTGATGACACACAACTGCTGGGTAGATGAAAAGCAACAGCTCCTGAGGATGACCTACTTCAAGGGTACAGTAAGCTTCTGAGGACTTTGGCAGGTTATCCTTAAATCATTTGAGTGCACCTTGATATCACCTGTTGCACATATCTGAGGCTGGTGTGTCTACAGACTCGTTGAAGGCAGATTTGCTAACCCCAGGGAAGAGACTTCAGAATCAGTAACTACTTTGTAAGTGTACTGAGACTGGGAAGACACACTGCTTTGCCAAACATACTCCCCCAAGCAACATGCTGTTCTCTGCACCCTGGATGTGAATCACCCTAGGAACCTGCCAGCTCTGAGCAGACTTTCTAGAAAGGCATCCAATGGGAACATAAGTACGTGTGGTCCAAGGTAGAAGAGAGGGTTTCAAGGAAGAAGGCATGGCGGTTGAAGCCCACAGTGAGGAAGGTGCACGAGGAATTCTTAGCTATATTGAGCTTCTGGAGATGGGGATACCTGGCCTGAGTTTTCTTTTTGTTTTGAGAGAGAGAGAGAGAGTGAGAGAGAGAGTATTCCCATTAGCTGATTCACTCCCCCAAATGCCTGCAACTACGAGGGCTGGGACAGGTTAAAGCTGAGAGCAGGAAACTGCCCAGGTCTCGAGGGTGGGTGGCTAGAACCCAGTTACTGCAGCCATCAACTGCTGCCTCCCATAGTCTGCATTAACAGGAAGCAGGAATAAAGAGACGGCAACGGGGATCAAACCCAGGCAGTCAGATATGGGATGCAGGCGTATTACTCCACATCTTAACTGCTAGGTTGATCACCTACCCTCCTATCCTGAGTTTTGAAGCCTAAGTGTGAGTTAGCCAAAGAAAAGAGAACAGTGATGTAGAGATATTAAAACCATATGCTGTGCTCAGGAACCACACACTGCTCAGTTTTACGCAGGCAGAGAAGGCACAGTAAACAAGGCAGGACCCTTGGGCAGGTGGACGCCTGGAAGGGGCTAGAGCTTCCCCACCATCCTAGGAGCTCCTCAGACCACCACTGCCAGAACTACCCTAGAGTCAGAATAGGAGGCCTGTGCTTGTTACCTGAAGGCAGCTTCTTGACAAGTTTTTCTGCATCTCTTGCTGTACGAGACCCCTTTGTGTGGAAAATCATGAGATCCCACTGAAGGCCCACCGGCTCCGGAGTGAGGCATTGGAAGCTCTGAGCTGGGACTGACTTGGAACATTACCTGTCGATTCACAAGGGGTCTTTATCGAGTAGTTCGATTTGCATGTCTAGAGGTCGCAGTCTGTAAGACTTGGCTCCATACGCAGTCAGCCCTCTGTGGTGCTCATGAGACCAGTCTCCATTCAGGCTTCCCTTCTTCCTCTTCCTACTCCTGGATGCAGTGTGACAAATCACCCCAAAATACACTTACTTCAGACAGCAGTCTTTGTCTACCAGCTGGCTGAGTATCGGGAGCAGGGTGCCGGGGGTCTTCTGAGAGGGAACCTTCAGAGAGACTGAGGCTGGACCCATGGTGGGGAGATGGGGTCTGGGCATAGGTGAGGACTGGCCTCGTGCCAGCTCCCTCTTCATGGATCTGCAGGGTCTTCCATGTGGTCTCTGTGCGTGTGTCAGCTGGCGTGTCCCCAGAGGCAAATGTTCCACAAGCAAGGTTGCGTGGCTTTGCTTAACCTCGCCCAGCATAGAGACTCGCACAGCGCCACCTCTTGGCATTCTGTTCATCAAGACGGTCGTCCAGGCCTGCTGAGTTTCCAGGGCACAAGACACAGATTTCACCTCTTGATGCAAGGGTGGCAAGGTTGGCGAAGATCCATGGGCTGGGAAAATATGAGGGCACTTACAAAGTTTCATGGGAAAAGGAATTAAATGTTATTTTGTTGCAGATATTGAAATCCATGGCTATGAGGTGGTTTTCAAAAATGTTCTTGGTAAGAGCATGTTTTGGGAAAAAAAAAAAAAAAAAAAAAAAAAAACAGAAACCTGCATGGGTTTCAAAATTTCTTGCACTAAAACTTACCTTTTAAGTCCATTTTTCCATGAATTTTTTGAAGAACCTTCATATTGTTGCAGCCTGTTTTGGAACTAGCAGGACTATTTCCCTTTATTTTCACATCCTCTCAGTACCTCACCATTAATTCCCTCACAATGGCATTGCCTACCACTTCCCTTGCTCCCTTCCCACATCAGACTCCAAGGCTTCAGTGTGCATGGTGTCACTGTCTGGATGAGCCAGAGACCAAGTGTGTGCCACCCCAGTCAAGATGATAATACCTGGATCACAAACATGGGTCCTGTTGGCACCTCTTCAAGATTAAGCATTGTTCTGTTGTTGTTGTTGTTTTAAAGATTTACTTTTTATTTATTTCAAAGGCAGAGTGAGAGAGAGAGAGAGAGAGAGAGAGAGAGAGAGAGAGAGAGAGAGAGAGAGAGGTCTTCAGTTTTCTGGTTCATTCCCCAAATAGCCACAATGGCCAGGACTGAGCCAGACCAAAGCCAGGAGCCTGGAACTCCATCTGGACCTCCCATGTGGGTGCAAAGGCCGAAGCACTTGGACCATCTTCTGCTGCTTTCCCAGGCACATTAGCAGGAAGTTGACTCGGAAATAGAGCAGTAGGGTCTGGAACCAGCACCCATGAGGGATGCTGGTGTCACAGGAAGCGGTTTAACCTACAATGAGACAACACTAGCCCCACAGATCATGCGTTGTTAAAGCCAAATCTTGCCCAGATCTTTTACTGAGAGCGTCTTTTTCACCAATCACAGCAAACCAGAGACTCAGCAGGGAGTGGTTTCAAATTTCTCCTTTTGCTTGCCCTGCACTTGGTGCTCCTGTAATAGTGAGTCAGTGGCGTTGCATGGAGTGCTGGGTGTTTCAGGAGTGAAAACAAAAGAAAGGCGCTGTAAAAACTGAAGCATTAGCATGTTTCTCACAAGAAATCTTCTGATTTAAATACTGATGTAAATTTTGCATTTTTAATATGTACTGTTGCACATGTGCTGTTTTTAATGGGAACTTTAATTCTGGGTTTTACAGATACATAGTGAATGTAAGTTGATTTCTTCAAATATTTTCTGTTCTAAATGTATGATACATAAACACTAGATTGGGAGATTTCTCCCTCCCCTTGTATAACCTAGGAAAAAATATAGCTCTATTTTAAAATCTCTCCCAGTTCAAGAGTTACCTGAGCGAACAGTGTTGACCAAAGTGTAGAATGCACCAGTAATGATAATGTTACTCCTTCGTAAGGCTATGTAATCTGGAATAACACTGAAAATAAGAAGACAATCATTTATTTACTCTGTTTGGCATTGTTAGTACTAATAATGCATGTCAGCACAGTAGAATTGCTAGATAATGCTTTTGTGACTTTTATGCAGGTTATTGTTATTTAAATGCACTGTAATGAAGAAATGCATGCCTTTCCCAACTCAGTTATCAACCAGGACTCTAGGAAAATGAGAATGCGTGTCTGCCTTCATTCACAGAGCAAACTGGAGGTCACTGTTTTCAATATGAACCTTTTTTTTAGCTTTGCAGCAGTGAATAATTAGGAGCTGCTGCTTCTGAAATTACCTGTATTCACTGTAGAGAAGGAAAGACTTTTATCTTCCATGATGAAATACATTTTCTCATTCAAACTTTGTCATTCTTTTTTAAAATGGCATTTTACACCACTGACTCAATCCTAGGTAGTAAAATAACAGAAATATATTTTCTGTGCTGCAGTAGCCTTGTTTTCAATATTATTTCCTTAAATTTCATTGTCTCCTCCTTGAAAAATGATCCAAATGCAAAATGAGTTTAAAACAACTGAACATATAAAGCAATTATCCACACAAAATGCTGTTAAACAAACACATGTGTTCTTTGCACTTTGATTTAAATTGAATTGATCCTTGATCCTTATGATTTAATGATTATGTGCTTCTATTGAATTTTTAACAACTTTATTGAGATATAATCACTGTTAGTATATTCACTGAGTTATACAACCATCACCACAATCAATTTTAGAGCATTTTCATCACCCCAAAAAGAAATCTGGTACCCATTAGCAGTCACTCCCCATTTCCCACCAGTCCTGACAACCATTCATCTACTTTCTGTCTCTATAGATTTCCCTGCTCTGGTCATTTTATATAAATAGAATCCTACAATATGTGGTCCTTTGTCCGGCTTTTTTCACTTAGCATGTTTTCACATTTCATCCACGTTGTAGTGTGCATGTATCAACACCTCATGTCTTTTTATCGACAAATAGTATTTTATTGTATGAATATATAAACTATATCTGTCCAGTTATCAATTGATGAATATTTGGGTTGTTTCTACTTTTTTAATATTATTAATAATGGTAGTATGAACATTCAGATACAAGATTTAGTGTGTGGACATATGTTTTCATTTCTCATTACTATATACCTAGGAGTAAAATTGCTGGGTCACATGGTACCTCTGTGCTTAGCATTTGAAGAACTGCCAACTTATTTTCTAAAGTGACTGTACTGTTTTGCATTCCCACCAGCGATGTGTATCTTTGCCAGCACTTCCTATTTTCATTGTGATGATCTGAGTCCTGTGAGGAACTATCTCATTGTGGTTTTGATTTGCATTTCCCTAATAGCTAATGATGTTGAGTATCTTTTCATGTACTTATTGGCCATTTGTATTTCTTCATTGGAGAAATATCTGTTTCTGTTGAGTTTTTAAAATTCCATTACCTCACCTCAGAAATGTGGTTAGCAGAGCTAAGTCAGAAACAAACCTATCTTCCTAACGGGAGTCATTTTCAAACAAACTTATAAATTGATAACATTGTTTTTCCAATGGTATTATATTTGGATTATAAAATAACTGAATTGTTCTGAGGAAACAATCTACTTCTAAAATTTTTATTCTATTTGGTTGGCAGTATGGATATTAGTGGACCCAAAGTCATCCCTAGAAAAGATTTTAGCTTGTCCAATTTACTCATTTTGCAAATCAGGGAACCAAAGGCCTAAGAGGTAAAATATGTTGGTCCTACAGAGAATTAAGGATAGAGTTGGAACTCTATCCACACAGAGTCCCTGTATCTCACATTCTTTTTTACTTTTGAGAGAATATAGCACTTTTCAAATAGATTCTCATTGATTTAACAAAAAAAAAAAAAAAAAAAAAACAAGATGATAGTGAAAATGCCCATCAGTTGAATCAAAAACATCTACACTGATTGCTTAACATACATTATTGTATCTTCACAGTAGCACATAGGAGATTATTATTCTCTCCTTTTACATGTGGGGAAACTAAGGTTAGCTAACTTGTTTAAATGGTGCCTACGTGGTGATTGGCACTTTCTGGGCCAAACCTTCTGATTCCAAGTCCATTGTTCCATTTGTTTCTCTGACCTGTCAGAGGACTGGAAGATAGTGCAGGCACAGTGTTACCCTGGCCACCCTGTGGGACTTCGATGTCTGATCAATTAAATCACTAGAGTAAGTAACCAATAGGTGGCATCATGGAGTACTCCTCTGCCATCATTAGTGGAGTCACTGACCTGCGCTAATATTCCAAGCTTACAGAAGGTTTCAACTCACAGTGGAATCGTTCCAATGTAAAAATCTCTACCTTTGTACTACTAATGTAGCAACTTATATTGGTAGAATACTTTTCAGTTGCAAAGCATTTTACTTGCACTTTTAATTTAATGCTCATAGTTTTTTGGTTTTTTTTTTTTTTTTTTTTTTTTTTTTTTGACAGAGTGGATAGTGAGAGAGAGACAGAGAGCAGAGAGAAAGGTCTTCCTTTTTGCCGTTGGTTCACCCTCCAGTGGCCGCTGCAGCTGGCGCATCTCGCTGATCCGAAGCCAGGAGCCAGGCGCTTCTCCCGGTCTCCCATGCGGGTGCAGGGCCCAAGGACTTGGGTCATCCTCCACTGCCTTCCCGGGCCATAGCAGAGAGCTGGCCTGGAAGAGGGGCAACCAGGATAGAATCCGGCGCCCCAACCAGGACTAGAACCCGGTGTGCCGGCGCCGCAAGGCGGAGGATTAGCCTGTTAAGCCACGGCGCCGGCCAAGTTTCTCTCTTTTTTAAAAATGTATTTCTTATACTCATGATGAAACTAAGGCCTTAAGAGCTTGAGTTGCTAGTGTCATGAAGTCTGAGGCAGAAGAGCACTTCAAACCCAAGTCTCTTGGCTCCTGAGTTGTCCTGTGTCTCTTCCAGTGTACCATGCTCTGCCTTAATGATGTGCTAAAGGGGACTCATTTGAAAGAAGAAAAAGACTTTATATCATTATTCCAGACAACAACAGAGCTATGAACAAGTAGAAGTTACAGAGAGGCTAAGTTTGAGCCCATATAAAGAAGACTTGATCTGCCCAACAATGTAATGTGTTGTCTTGTAGAGTGAGGTCTCTTGTCATTGAACTGTTCAAGCTGGGGTGGTGTGACCATCTGGAGGATGCTCTAGGAGGGATTTCTGCATTGGGATGGAAGAGAGAGCGGAAGAGACTGTGTGTGCGTGTGTGTGTGTGTGTGTGTTACAGGGAGAGACTGTGTGCTTTGTATGTATTACAGGGAGAGACTGTGTGCCTTGTGTGTATTAGTGGTGTAGAGAGATTAAATCGCATTTCAGATCCCTCCCAACTAAGAGATTGTGTATCTTTGTTCTTAAACTGATTCAGGGGTCCTCTGCAGTCGTATTGAGGAGAGAAACTTTAGCTCTGATTAAGTTTAATCCTGCACAGTTAAAGGTACAGTGTTTTTTGTTTAAAAGATTGTTACCAAGTGTATCAGCCTGGATTACTGACCTGCAGACAGAACAGCAGTTCCCATCCGTGTTAATAGATGTGCTGCACTACAAGGGGTCTGTATTCAAGTAAGTTAAATATGAGCCTTCAGTGTGCCATTGTCTTTGGGACTAAGGGGGAGAGGAAACACCCAGCAATTCCAATGTATCACAAAGCACTTCAAAAGTTTATTGGTCAGTCTCACCCAGTGTTTCTCAGCTCTGGTTCACATGAGAATCACCTGGGGAATCTTCTTGAAAATCGAGATGTGCAGGGCCCATCCCAGACCAAATGAGAGTCCTAGGAGTGGAATCCCAGCATCAGTATTTTTTGACTGCTCCACAGGTGACTCCTATATAAAACCAAGGTTAAGAAGAGCTAGTCTAGTTTGTCTAGTGGGAGCTCCAGCTTTTGTTATCCAAGTCTTTGTCTAGAATTCAGGTGACCAGTTCTTAAGTAGATTGAGAGGCAAGGTTTCACAGTTGTGCACACAGCTATTACTGAGCCAACAGCCTGGGTCTGTCTACTGAGTAGCTCTGTGACTTCAGGTGAGTAATTCTAATCTACTTATGCCTGAAGTTCCTAGGTTATAGTTTATAGTCCTTACAAGACAAAGGCCTAAAGAAACTAAAAACTCTACATGTTGTGATATTACAGCTGTCAGCAGCATCATCATTGTCACCCTTGTTGTTTTCTTGCTATTGTTAATAGTAGTGGTAATAGTTTATGCAAGAAATTAGAAGCTAAAAACTGACGGGAAAAAAAAATGATCCAGGCTGTACAGGGCTACAAACAAGGCCTGACCCCTACTTAAAAACCAAGAACTCATAGCATCATACTTCCTCAGATTCAGAACTTCCCAATGAAGTGGAATGGTTTGCATCATATTTTCTGCAAGAAACTAAGATTTGAGCCAAGTAACCTACAGTTCCTTCTGGTACTTACTTCTCTGTTAAGATTGAGCCATAGCTCTGCAAGCCAGGGGGCTTAGTAACTGGGAAGGCACACAGTACATATGGCCGGCCGACCTCCTGAGTCTTCAAGACTATCTCAGTTTCAAACAGCCCACCCTGCTCAATGATCAGACCTGGGTTCCCAATGCATGGCTACTCTTGAATAAGAAGCAATGGCTAATTATGCAACAAGTAAATATAGTTTGAATATGTGGGATAGCCTCAGAGAAAAATTAAAGAGCACAATTAGCCTTGGTTTCTATTTGGTTTTCAACTGATGAGCTAATCTGAAGTTGCTCTGGTCACTGAGAGTACAGTAGCGAGAACTCCTGATTCTCTGGGGTTTGGGACAAGTGTGGACATTATGTGGATATTTCAGGTTCTTTAGCACACAGATCCCATCAAGATGGCCTGTAACAGCAATTGTGGAAGCTGGTGAAATATTCCTAGCAGGAGCTCAAAGGATTGTAAAGTTGAATAACATCTTTGTATCAAGAATTTACATGAGAAACTTTTTTTCCCTTTTTTCTCCTACAAGCATTTTGTGGTTCACCATTGCAGACACTGCATATCTTTGTATCCCACACAGTCCCCATGTTAATAGTTGTTTGCTAGTTGTGGTCATTTAATTGAAAAAAGCTGGCATGGAGATATTACAGGTCCCAGTAGGTCATTTTGGGATCCAGTATGGTATTATGGCTTTTGACCAAAGCCTTCCGAAGGCCAAATTTATTACAGGTCTTTAAATGCATTAATAATGTATAGAGAATAGACCAAAAGCTACAGAGGAGATGTGTGTGGCCTTGAGCTATGCCAGTCATCTCCAGTTCCGAGGCTGCTTGCCGTGGCATATGGCCAGCTGTGCATTATGGAATTCTGCATGGCATGGCTATGTTGATACTTGTTTTGGATTTTCCCTGGGAATGAGGTTAAAGAGAACAGTAGACTCTAGCTGAGCTCTTCTGGCATGCCTCTCCCAGGGTAGATCCTGGGAGCCTCCGTCTCCTCCAGCCAATCAGAAAACTGCCCCAACCTCTCCAGGGGATTGTGGGCTCAGCACAAATTGCTCTCTCCCTGTGAGTTCCCAGGCACCTAGTAACCCTGCAGCATGCACTGTGGAGGACAGTGAGATCGAATTCCCTCCTGTGGTCTGTGCTTGACCTCCCTCAGACCCCAGGGCTGGGACAAGTGTGGGCATGAACTGAAAGACTCCATAGAGAAGGACTGTGTCTTCATCAGCTTGCCCGTCTTACTGCTTTATTTTCTGCAGATTCCATCTCTTTTTATGTTCCCCTAAACTTTTGTTACATAAGTTAACACACAGAGAAAAAAAATAGTGTAGAAAACCCTCATGTCTCCAACACCCACCTTCCACAGCTGTTTTGTCTCCCTCTCCCTTCCTCTTTCGTTTTGCTAGAATATGTCTAAAGCAAATCTCAGATATCTTGTTTTACCTATAAGCATTTAGCATATATCTTTACCACATATAGCATAACCTTTTAAAAACTTATCCACAGTACCTTTATCACACTAGGATTTTAAGAATAATCACATACCCTGTCTTGGCTGTTTTCCACCATTGTTCAGAAATGTTCACCTACAGTTGGGCCTTTTAAATTAGGATCCAAACAAGACATACCTGTTGCATTTGGTTGATGTATCCTTAAGTATCTTTTAATCTATTACAGATCTGCTTCCTATTTTACTTCATTTATTCCTTGAGTAAATCAGATTATTGTTCTGTAAAAATCTCAACATTATATATTTGGCCTATTGCATCTTCATAGTGCTATTTAACATGTTCCTCTTTCCTTCATACTTCTGTGAGTTAGTAATTAGACCTAAGTATCTTTTTTTAAGATTATTTATTTATTTGAAAGGCAGAGTTAGAGAGAGAGAGAAAGACAGAGACAGCAAGATCCTCCACCCTCTGGTTCACTCCCCAAATAGTCACAACAGCCAAAGCTGGGCTAATCTGAAGCCAGGAGCTTCTTCGGGGTCTCCCACATGGGTGAAGGGGCCCAAGCTCTTAGGTCATCCTCCACTGCTTTCCCAGGCCATTAGTAGGGAGCTGGATTGGAAATGGAATAGCCAGCCTCAAACCACACCCATATGGGATGCTGGCACCACAGGCGGCAGCTTCACCCTGTACACCATGGCACCAGCCCCAGATATAAATATTTAATGAGATGCAGGCTCAGTTGCATCACATCAGAAGGCATGCAATGTCTGTTTGCATCACTTTTATTGATGGCAACATTGATCAGTAGGTTAAGGTACGGTCAGCCAGATTCATCCAGTATGAAGTCCGTCAATCTGTGAGCTTAACAGTCTTAGAAATCATTGATGATCACCACCCATATTTATTAAGGGTTACAAATTGATAGTTTTCATTCCTATCTTTCTTTCTATGTTATTTAAGGTATTAATCTTCCATTTAGAGGAAGTTATTATCAACTGATACTCTAAAATACAGTTCATACAAAAAGCCATATAAATGCCTCTTTCTATTGATGTAACAGTTTTCAAAGCATTGAATTGTACCAACAGCCTCCAGAAGTGACCAATGAGGCTTTTTTGTTTTATATGTCATTTAGAACGTGGGTTTATATCCACTTCATATATGTAACCCATCACTCTTGTTTGATGCTCAAACATCCCATCTTTGACCAGTGGGAGCCCCTTCAAGTTGTCTCTTGTCACCTTTTCCCATGATTCCGCTGGTCTTTTCTGGTGGAATAAGATGCCCCAGGATCCTGACTCAAACCTGGAATCAACCATTTCTGTAAGGATGCCAGATTCCTTTCCACAAGAAACACTAAGGAAAGACCACCTCCTGGGCATCAGGGGTGGATTCCCTCCTCAAATGTTTGTTTATGTTGGATGGCAGCCCCATTCTCCTTGGTATCTCCTTAGTTTCCCTGTTCTATATGGGCATCTGGTTCCTCCTGGATTCTACCTCCACCACTACCACCCACCCACCCCCTCCACCAATGTTTCTAAATGGGCATTGCTCCCCCGACTCCACCTCTCTTCCAGTCAGACCTACTTCTTCCTCCAGTTCTTTCATCACTCCCTTCTAAGTCCGATGCCCCCATCCACCTCTGGGCCTCTGAGACACCGATGTGGAGAACATTTTCTGTGGTGGTGAAGACTGTTAGGACTCTTTCTTACCTGGACTATTTTTATATTTTTGTCACTGAAGAGGAGTCAACCTCCTATTCCTATCCACGCCTTTGATAGACAAATGTGGTCTATTTCTTAATCCAGGACAACAGTTCATGGAAATGGTCAGCCCAGCCACCAGAGCTGGGGAGGCATCCCTAAACCAATAGTCCCCTCAGATGTGTGTATTTCTTGGGAGCCACAGGTTGTTGCATATTCAAATTTTCAACCAGTGTTTCCAGGTAATGAAGCAGTGTGAAGGGACAAGTTTTCTTAATTGTGTTTAAGCCACACCTCATCTGCATGTCTGGTGAAAACTGTTGGCCTTCTCTTTAGAAAAATGTACATACACATAAAATTTTACAATTTCATGAGCTTTAAGGAACTCAGACTATCTTGGAATTTAATATTTCCTCATGAACTGGGTCCTGATGTGCATTGACTTATTGGAGGCAAGAAAATGTGGGGGCAGGTCTGGAGAAGAAGGCACAAAGGAAGCCAAGTGCCAGTTGTAAATTGCTCCACTCGATGTTACTCATTCTTTGGTCTAGAGCTACTCTCTGTGCCGGTAGATGAACTATTTGCCGTAAGTCCATGTCAGAAATATAGAATTTAGGAGCAGGCATTGGAAATTGTATAGCAGTTTGATGTGTTCTCTGCATCTAAGTGCGCGGTCAGTGCATTGTGTCACTGACTAGGGCACAAACCTTTCCAGGTGCTGGTGAGTTCACAATGATAAGTTGCATGTGGTGGGAGCTGCATAACCGGCCTACAAATGGGATGCCTTATCAGTCCTCAACAGGTTGAAAATTAAAAACTAAAGCACCAACTGGCCTTTCACCTTAGATAGTCTGAGAAGCAACAGCAGAGAGGCCCAGAGTGCCTTCACACAGCCTGCCGCTGTATTGTTTTAGCCTGTCTCCTTCCACTGCCCAGAATAAGACATGCAATAGGCATTCAGTAAACCTTTGCTAAACCGGCACGGTGCAGAGCAACGCTGCTCTCCAAAAGGAGAAGCCACGCTCTTTCCCTAATGACACCCTGCAAGGGAAAAATTTCTGATCATTCCTAAGAAGTCGAAGTTGCTTCAAACACAAAGTATAAAGGGAAATAAATTATAAGCAGCCATTAAGTTCACTGAGGATTCTCACAGAACCTGAAATAAGTAGACATAGCATTTAGTAGCTGGTCCTCAGCGTGGAAGACGGGAGGTTTTCAGGATGTTTGTATCTCAGTGCACCCAGTGTGTAGATGAGCAAGTCACGGTAACAAATGTGATAGAAAACCAGAGTGGTCTCAAGTCTAATGATAAAAAGGGAAGAAAGCAATCCATGTAATCTTGAGAACAAGATTGTATAAATGCAAGGGCAAGTAGATATGGTCGTGCATTCTCTGCCCAGTTTTTTCCTTCTTTCACTCCTCTCTGTCATCTGTCTCTCTGTCTTCCCTGAGGACGCAGGATTAGTGAAATCTGTTCTTTGAAGGAATCCAAAACCTTGCCTTTAAAAACCAGGCTTGTGGAAGTCACCTTCAGCTCTCAAGGTTCCTGGCAGCTGACCAAAAACCAGCAAGCCTTTGGAGTGGTGGAATCCAGACCTCATTCCCCCCTTAACCCAGGAGAGTCCGTTCCAGACCCCCATATGCTGTGGACCACTCAGTGGCTGCTTTGACGCCGCTCAGCACATCTGTGACACAACAGGCCCGGGTGGGGCAGGGAGTGCCCTGTGAACTGGAAGTCACCAGCTGTCTCACTTAGCAGAGAGGGAGAGAGATTTTACCTCGGGACAACTTCTCAGATTCTGTGAAACCAGTCCCCCTGCACAGGGAAGGAGCTTTCCTCCCTCCCTCCCTTCCTTCCTTCCTTCCTTCTTCTTCTTCTCTCTCTCTCTCTCTCTCTCTCATAGAATAAGAAATGTTATGTGCTAAAAGCAAGAGAAGAAAGCTTGAAAATGTCCCACGCAGCCAGTGGAACCGCAGCAGAGGGTTTATGGGTATGAGTTGCAGAGCAACAGCTAGCTTATATCGATCAGCAACTATTAGGCAAACTAGAAATTTCTGGAAGCTACTTGCCTTTTTAACCTCCCTTCTGAACAACCCAGGCTGTTTGCTCTCAAAAAAAAAAAAAAAAAAAAAGAGAGAAAAGAAAAAGGAAGTTCGTCGTTTTCCTGAGTGCCGTGCACTAGTTAGCAAGGGGATAAAGGACTCAGTCGGCAATCTGTGGGCCCAGAACGCACAATAGCTGAAGTCTGATGTGACCTTTGCCTTGGCAGATAAGAAGACTGATAACCCCAGGTGTCGCCACTGCTGTAAATCCATGCATCGCCAGGGCCCAGCATAATGACTGTTTTCAAGTACAAGCAAATTTTCTGAAATGGAAGACAAGAAATAGAATCACACGTGGGGCAGAGGAGGGGCCCCAGCGACCCTGGCATCCGGCAACAGCATGTAACACGAAACGCTGACTGCCCCAGTGCCTGACTCCTATACGGGAGTTTTATGGTTATTGATAGTAACATGATTATGCTACCCATTACATATACCAGACGTGGGGCTAAAACACTTGATGTCAGTGGATTTTTAAAATCTTCACAATAGCCTTAGGAGATAAATGTTTTTATGGTTCCAGTTTATGATTAAGGGCCCAGCTGACAAAGATCATGTCCCCTCTATGTGGCCAATCTGGTCTGCCTAACTTCTCAGCCTAAACAGTTGCGCTGTCCTTTAGGTTTTTTTGTTTGGTTTTGGACTTTTCTCTGAAATGTTTCGAAAGCAGGAGGGGGAGGGAGGGCTTCACACCTTTAAAACTAGAAAGGTTGCAAACCACCTTTTACCCTGGAAGTCACCAAAGCCATCAGGAGTGGCAGTTGGCCACAGCACAATCACTGAAAGGTAATAATTAATGGAAAAGGTGTCACCTGAAGAGGTCAGTGACATGAAGCTGTGTTTCTCATGGACTCACTTTCCAACACTCTTTAAATAATACATTGGTATCAGAAAGATACCAGAGACCAAAAAGAATGCAAACAGACCTGAACAGTCTAGACCACTGGGAAGAAAAATCTGAAAATAAAGCAGTTTTCATAGTCTTAAACAACTTCTCAGACTCCTTTGTCTGTGATGATAGCTGCGATAATTACCACTCATCATGAGCCTGTTTTGTGCCAACCCCCTCTTTAGTTATGAACAATCCCAAAAGATAGAAACTGTTGTCTCAGTTTTGCAGGTGAAGAAACGAAGACTCTCAGGTTAAGAAGTTCAGTCTCTATGCAGATTCTTAGGAAGACTTTCCCTCCATGAAGTTGAGCACATTCAAAATACACAGCAATAATAAAACAAGGAAACCAGTGCACACTGATGAGCACGTCCCAGGGCTCTCTGTCACAGAGCTCCTGTGCTGTGCTCCACCGTCACGGAGAGCCATGTGCAGCAACCAGATACAGTCAGGGGCCACTCTGTTGTACATCAGCTGACTGGGTTCCCTGCGTGTCACCTATTACATGGGATGCAGGCTTCTTGGGGCTGCATTGGCACTGCTGAGTTCCTGTCCACTTGTGGTTCTGGAGGATTCCTCCAACCCTCTTTGTTGGTAGCAAACAAAATACTCCCTGGAACATTCCAGTGCCAACAACTGGACAGACTGACCCCGAGTCTAGGAGCTCCAACATTCAGGCCTCTCCCCAGCAGTGTTCCGTGGGCTGAGTTGTTCCACCTTCTGCATATTTGTCAGCAAGAGGGCATGAAAATTATGAAATGATCTGGGATATTGTCAAGGAAGAAATGAGCTTTTTAAGGGAAAAAGGCTGCAGCCACCAGCAAACCAGAGATTTCCTTTGTTGTGTGACTCTTAGGGCTCCACTCCACCTTGAGTTTTCCTTCTCTGCTTGTGAGAATGTCTCCCAGAGTTGACTGATCATTCCTGCATTCAGAACACCTTTGTAGAGTAGAGAGAAGGCCCTGCCCGGTGACAATCACCTTGCAGCCTGAACCCTGTCAGTCAAGAAGAGTAACTGTAAGAGCCACCTTCAAATTCACTTAGAGCGAGGGGTGGTGTGGAGGCAGCTGCCTAAGTGTCGCTTCCTGCCAGCTCACTAACACGTGGAACCCCTTGACAGGTGGCCTGTTGACACTGCCAGCTCATCTCTTATCAGCCCCTGGGGATGGGTGTTCTATCTCCCTATTTATTACGACTTTATTACCTTGAGGGTTGTGGTTTGGTTTTTGTGTTTGTTTTTTGCCACTTTCTGCTTTTCCTCCTTGTTCTCTCTACTCTTTTTTTTTTTCTTTCTTTTCACAGTCTTCTCACCTTTTGTTTTTTTCCTTCTCTTTCTCTTTCCCTTTCTGCTTTTCCTCAACATTTCACTCCACCACTACATGTCAGTAAATCCAGTGAGTAACCAGGAAATGATCAATTCCAACTGCAAAAATGGCAGCACAGCCACAGCTTGGAAAAGAACATGGTAAAACCTACTTGGGTCATCCAAGACTTAAGAAACTAGAAAGGTGGGGTTTGTTGCAAGATCTATTTTACAGTGAAAATTTTGCTATAAAGATGAATCTTTTATTTTGTTCTTGATATAGTCTGAACAATTTATACCTAATGCCAAGAAATTATATATAATTAGCCTGAGTAATGTATAATTTTCATTTGATTATATATATTAAAGTGATTAAGGAACTTCAGCTTTTCACTAGTAAATATCTTCCTTCTTTGTTCCATTCCGGGTCGAAAATGAATGCTTGTATCAAGTGGTGGACTTGGTCAGAACTAAAGGAAGCGAAAGTTGGGAAGCCTTCACAGACATCTGTGAACATGGGCGATCCATGAAAGTAGCTGCACTAGAGGGAAAACCCTGAAGGGAGTTCATAGCCCATCTGGGGAAACCCATCATGTAATTTTTGCATGCCTTTAATAGGAAAATTGCATAAAACAAGATCAACAGGAAGGCATGTTTAAGGAAGCGTCACCTAATTAACTATATGACATCACCAGTATCTGTAAGATTGCACAGAATAGAATGAAAACTTCTGACATTTGTTTTTAATTAATGATTTGTATTTGGTAGATTACTCCTATATATTTATTTCACATAACTTATAGCATTTTTCTTTTTCCAATTAGAGGATAGATTTCACCCTTTATCTTTGTAAGTAGCTGATCCAAGACATTTTTATGTAAATGGATTAATTAATTGGTAACCTTCATTTGAAACTTAAAAAGAAAGTAATCCTTTTTGAGAGGCATTAGCTATGTTTTAAAGCCACAAGCAATTCCTTACTTAAGCACCTTGTCACACAGTTAGAAATTATTTGACAGCCGTAATCATAATAAAATTCATTACGCTTTACCAAATCATTTTTTTTCAAGGTGATTAAAAGAATGCATTCACTGGAAGTCTGTGCAGCAACTTCACTTGTAAAAACAAATCACATTTTTGGAAACTTAAGCATACATGTTGACAAAACTTTTGAGCAAATGACTTCACAAGTTAAATTACGTGAAAAGGCATCTAGCTGCAGAGATGTGCTGGATTCTTGGAAAGGTGGCTCCATCTGGCCTCCTTTGAGAGCACTTAAGCCCCTCTGCCTTCCAGCCCTATGATTTATGCAAATCAGAGAGCTTTAGCCGTCTCCACTTCCTGCCCAGGCCAGCATAATCCACTTCCTTCGGGTTCATGTGACCATGCAAATTTGAGCACTCCTGAATAGTCCCGGAGGGGCTGTGCCTCTCATTATTCCTGTCCCATTCTCCGTGCATTGCAAGCATTCAGACTATGAATGGACAAGGGTTTAATTACTCACCACATCTGTCAGATCAGATTCAACTTGAGAATGAAGAGAATCCCAGACAAGCCCAGTCGTTTCTTTGCAATGTTCTTCATGGCCGAGGTCATCCCGCCCTGTCTTCTAGGGAATATTGTCCACTCCTTGTTTCATGACCCTCTGGAAAGCAGCGACTCCAGCTTTTGGAGATCCATTACTGAGCCGTGCACATTGTGTGTGGCCTTTACAAATGTTAATTAATCTTCCTGAGGAGGCACTGAGCATCAGGGGACCCTTTATTCCCCCAGGTCTCCCGATGACCAATGTGAATGCCAGAAAGTTTTCCTTACTGTTTCCTGACCCACTGCTCCTCTCTGTGTGCACTCTGCTGCTTACACACACACACACACACACACACCAGGATGTTTCCACATGATGGATTGACTTGCTTGCATTACCAAGTCAGCCAGGGTTTGACACAGCAAAGTAGCATAGTCCCCAAGTAGAGGATACACCTAGAAGGAATAAGGTCCTTGCCAATTAAATATTACCCAGGCTTCAGGCCAGGCCTTCCCAGGAAAATGTGTGTCATTACAGGTAGGCAGGAATATGTCCAGTGGGGACCAGGCAGACAGTAGACTGACAGAATGGGCACTAGCGTGCCTGCCCTTTGGTTTCCTTCTATGTGAGTACCAGTTGGATTTAAAAGATTTTTGGTATGTGCAACTCTGGAATACAAAGTTCTGTGGAGTACTGTGGTTTGGAGGTTTTGTTTTTGGTTTGTTTTTGCTTTTATCTTCTTAAATTAAAATTCATATAACATAAAATTCATCAAATGTACCATCCTTTGTCGTTCAGCACATCACCAGTGTTATGCAACCATCACTTCTCTCTAGTTCCAAAACACTTTCATTACCCCAAAAGGAAATCCTGGGCCCATAAGTAGTCACTCCCCACCTACCCTCAACCCCTTCAACCCCCTCAACCCTTGTCTGAATAGATTTACCTGTTCTGGATATTTTAAATACTTTGAGTCATGCAGTCTTCTGTGACTGGCTTCTTTCACTTAGCACAGTGATTTTCAGGTTTGCCATTGTGTTTTCCTTTGGCACTTTTGGGTGTGTGTTCATCATTCCATCCAAGTTATTCCTCTTCAAACGTCCTCTCTCTTGGACAGTGTCACCACCAGGACCCCACCCACCCTGCTAGTGTGATTGCTGTTTAAGATCTGTGAGTTCCACATCAGAAATACCTCTGTTCTCATCTACATTCTGACCGTCCCTGCCCTTCTGCAGACACCATTTCCGCCCAGCTGGCCCTTCGCAAGCACAGACCCTTCTGTCTGCACTCGCCAGTGGCTCCTCACCGCCTTTAGAATAGGGTTAAGCTCCTTACCACGGCAGCCGAGGCTGTCCACAGCCTGTTCCTCTTCTCCCTCTGCCGTCATTTCCCACCCCTCACCTGTTGCACACTGTGTCTGGTCCAGCCCCATTAGACTGCTCACGTGTCTCTCACGCATGCTGAGTGCTTGCTCTTGCATCCTGTTCCCTCTCCCTGAAATGTCCTTCCTTCTCCCCACCTACGGAATCCACTCCTCCTTGGGGATTTGTTGCATTTTATCCGTCCCACTTGTCAGGACTCGATCCTCCTTTCACTTACCATAGTACTGACTGTGGCCAGTCTTTAGTAAAAGTTCTTTGTAAATTTGTCCTTTCCCCACTAAACCCTGAGCAGCTGCTGCTGCTGCTCTCCTCCTCCTCCTTATTCTTTTTGAATCTCTGAGCTTCTGGACGACAGAAATCTTGCATTACTCATTTTAACACCTCTAGCACCAACCACAGTGTAGGTCATCAGTAAATATTTTGTTGAATGATTTGAATTTTCTCCCCCAAAGTAAAAACCATAGGCCTATAAGGAGCCCAAGTCACAGAGAGAACCAGTCTGAAGTACTAGCCTCCAAAATAGTAATTATTTTGATCTTCTATTGAATTTAACATTACCCACAGTGGTTTACCAGTTTCAATTAGCAGAAAATGCAACTTTGCTTTTTTCTCTCTCTCTCTGATTATGCTCTTCATTACAAATCTCAAGAGTTTTACATGCAGTTGCCAAAAATCCTCTTTTTGACAAATTGCACAGGAGGCATTGTGAGATTGTGTGATAGAGCTGATTGAATTTAGGCCAAGTTCTGTACACTTGTTTCACTAAAAACAAAAATACAGATGTGGGCTACTCAAAAATGTATCTTATTTATTTCATTCCAACCCTCCAGATTCATCTGTCTTTAAAAACAATCAATTGGATTCTGTTTAAATTAAATGCCAAGTAAACAATGCAAATAAAACTGTTTTGTTTGCTAAGAAGTAATTGAAAACCTGCAACTAATTACCAATTGGCGGGCTCCGCGTCTGCAATCGCTGAGCCGCTCTGCAGATGCATTGTTTACAGCCGGGTTCAAAACTGGTTTCCTTACACCAGCCATCCACAAGTCACTAATCAATACTTTGCCAAGTTCTATACCTCACCTTCAAAAAATTGTAATAAACATTTAACTTCCAATATGGGCTTCATAAACAAAGCTGTTAAAAACTAGAAGAGGTTTAATTGGTCAGAACACACCAAGCCTGTTCTTGGGTTATGTGAATTGGCTTTACATGTAAACACCCTGCTCTCCCTTGATAACTCAGGAATCCTGCAACTTTTTTGAAATTAGTATTTTGTCATTCTGATCATTGAGTCTCTTATGGCACTTTTTGTGCCTCAAGGCCTTGTTTAATTGAAATTTTAGAGAAAAATAACATATGCACGAACCACAGAGAGATTAGAATCAAGAAATTTGACTTGGGATTTCTTACAAGCAAGGAAGGTAGAGTATACGAATGGTTCTGAGTTGTGATATTCAAAATACCCATACATGTATGTATTTTTTTAACTCTAAGATTTAAACATTTTTTCCTGAAATAGTCTTCATCCAGATCTTCACCTGAGTGGCTCCTTCTTTTCCTTGAGGTTCCAGTTTAATGTCACAGCCAGAAAGTCTTTCCCTGTCCATCTTACCTAATGTATTTTATTCTCTTTCTTATTTTTTGACTTGACCATGAGATATAGCCACTGGATTATAAGCCATGCCAGGACAGCCACTTTGTTTTACATGTTTACTGTTCTAACCCTTCTCCCTAGAATATGACCCAAGAATAAGTTCTCAAGAAGGACTGGTTGGTTGGTTGGTTGGATGGATGGATGAATGGATGGATGGATGGGCAGATGGGTGGATAGATGGATGGACAGGCAGATGGGTGAATGGATGAATGGACAGGCAGACTTGATGGTTAGATAGTTGGATGGATGGATGGATGGGTGGATGGATGGATGGATGGATAGGTAGATGGATGGGTAGATAGATGGATAGATAATTTGATTATAGGGATGAGTGAAGGTATCAAGTTATGTTGTCTGTGACAGCCACAGAATTAAGACAGAAATTGGATGCCAGTAAAGGCATGATTCTCATGATTCTCAAAACAGCTCCTTTGCTAAGCAACCAAATCCTGTTCTAATTTCCAAAACTGGAGACATCAGTACCAACAGGGTGCAGTAAGGTACAAGAAATTCTGAAGGGTACCCTGTTACCCTTTTTCTTTAACTTTCATAAGGCTTGTTTTGTTAAACAACTAGACCTGTTGTTGTGACCCCCCAAGGGCTTGACTCAGGACCACAGTGGAAACTACCTGAACATATACTGCAGCTTAAAATGGGAACTTTCTCACTGAAAGATCTCTGAATGCAATATCATTAATCAGATGATGTTGGTGGAAGTATTTCTACCTACAATACCTGAATGCCTGGCAAGAGGATTCAGATGTCACATGTCCTCAGGTTCTAGATGACTTGTCTGGTCCTTATGCATCCCCAAAACTCTATGGTTCTGTAATGATCAAGTGAGAAACCCAGTGAGCAGTTGACAGTTGTTTTAAAAAGGATTAAAAAAAATAAGAAGTGAAATTAACTTCGAGATGCAATGACTTTGAACAGCCCTTGTCTCAACTGTTGAGAAATAGTTTTTTGTTTTGTTTGTGCAAATTATTGAACTCTTTATTTAGTATAGAGTTGGTCTTCTGTGTATAAAGTTAATTGAAAATGGATTTTAGTGGAGAATGGGACTGGGAATGGGAGAGGGAGGAGGAGGAAGGGTGGGAGGATGGGTATGGTGGGAAGAATCACCATATTCCTAAAGTTATACTTATGAAATGCATGAAGTTTGTATTCCTTAAATAAAAAGTTTGTTTGGGGGGGGGGGAGGATAAATTCCAATGACCTGTTGGTTATTCCTTCTTGTCCCATAAGAAAATAACTAAAAAGCTATTAAAAATGAACTGAAAAGAAATATTGTAACAAAATGATAAGATTACATTTTAAAAGTCTCTGGCCCCATCTTCTGTTCCCTGGGCTGCCTTAGGCAGGGGTGTGCAGTGTGTTAGGTATATTTTGAGCAAGAATCCTGCATTCCCAGAGGGTGGCAGGGACAGCATGTAAGGTCTTAATCCGGCTCTGTGATCTTAAGGCAAAGCCTCTGTGTGTGAAATGCAGTGGTGCCTCAAAAATAGAACAAGAGCACTCCATCCGTGTGAAGATGACTGTCAAGGTCACTGAGACCTACAGTGATCTGGCAAATTGAAGCTGTCTGTAGCTGCCTTTACTTTCAGAAGAGACTTCCGGAGATCAAAAAGATTTTAGAAATTGATGATTTTCTGTTGCTGAGTCATTTTTCTTGCTGTTCTTTCTGCTTTTCCTATTTGTTGTTGGTTTGATACCTGAGCCATAGAATCTGTGCCTTCCAGTAGGTATGAAGGCGGGAAAGCTTAGCAGATCTAGGCATGGATGTGTAGGCCCTCTTGCAAGTCCACAGAGGTCCAAAGATCAAGATTCGTGTTTTGTCTGGTTAATGAAGTTTGGTTGATTCACAGCACCACACTCCGCTTCCTATCCTTGTCAATTACTGGCGCAAGTAGATTGCCAAGAAGAGAAGGTGGGAAGAGAATTTCCAGACAGTTGGATTCATCGTCTTACCGGGGAGGCATGGGCTGGGCTGTGTAGAGTGACCTCTGGCGAGCTCCCCTGCTGTTCTCCAGGTCGGTTTATCCCTCCTTCCAGGTTTCCTTCACATGTCTCGCAAGGCCCAGCGTGAACGTTACCTTCTCTTTGACATGCTTCCAGCCCTAGGCAGCACAGGCATCCTTTCCTCGGTGCCTCTGTCTCGTGTTTATCAGTGGGTGCCCTGCAGTATCCTGCAGACACTTGATACTTTCGGCTTTCCCCCGAGAGAGGACAAGGGTTCTGGCTCCTTTTCCTTTGTGTCCCCAGGGCTCAGCCCAGTTCGTGGCGCACAGTAGGTCCTCACTGAGTGCCTGGTGAATTGGAAATCACTTAGACATCCAAAACACAAAAGGAATTAATATTTGGTGGATGTAGAGAAATGGAGACATGTGACATCCAGTGTGAGACTAATCTTTTCTCCCCAGTGCAGTCTATTAAACAGTGACAGTTGCTTCCTCTCCTGAGCCACCTGGATCTTAATGGTTATTTTCTTACAAGGTTGCTGAGTTTACAGTAAGACAGGACTGTGTTTACCTTGGCGTGAAGGCTGTCCTCTATTAAGAAGCTTTCAGCAGGGCCCCAGAGTCAAGTTATGGTGCTGTGGGCAGAGGGCCAGCAAGGAGAGCCCGGAGGAAAAGCCCTTGTGGTTAAGAAATGCTTTCTCCCCTGGTCCCTGAATCTTAGGGAATTAAGCCACGACCTAGCTCATTGATCCCCCAGAGAGGCCCTCACGTGTTCCAAGGCCTGAACTTGTTCTGAATGGTCTCCAGATTGCCGGTGATGCGTGTAGCCCATCCGGGTCAGAGGCCACCATACTGCCAGTCAGGCAAGGCAGGTGGAATGCGGCGCAGCTGCACCCCTGGTTGCATTTCCCGGCCCCTCCCTATCCTACAGTGATTGCTTGTTTCTGCCACCTTGTCACACTCGTCCAGGGACTCAGCAGCGGGTGTGGAGTGCCTGTCCCCAGCCCTTTTCTCCCAGGACAAGCTCAACTTCACTTCCTCTGGCCTTATCGAACCCTTTGTTTCCAAAATTGTTAATCGGCCACTCTGGGGGTTGGAGGAGGGGAGGTGGAATGGCACTCGGCTCCTCCGCGCTCGCATCCTTCCAGCTGAAAGTAATGAGAAAAACAGCTGAGTGCGCTGAGGGTGTCCGTCTTCCCCATGCCCGCAGTCTGCCCTGACTTAGGGGGATGAGACTATTGAATTTTGTCAGCTGCATTTCGGATCTACCACTTCTGGTCATTTAGCCATCTCTGCTTCAAGCCCAGCTTACAGAAACATATGGTCCCAGATTCTTCAATGCTACAGATACAGTTCTTTCCCATGCTAGGAGAGTTAACAGATGAAATATGGTTTTCCGAACCTCTTTTCATTTACCGTCAAAATAACAAGCGATGTCTTGTATTTCAACAGAGACGCTCTTTTCATTCAGTTATTCAACGAAGAATGCGCCATTGTCTCTGCTGTAGATTTTTATTTTATTTGTAAATTGTGCGTGCTGCGTGCTACGGAATACTGAAAAGGCATACACCCTGGCTTGTTAGTTGACACACAGTATGTGTGATTACAAATTGTTTGAATAACAGTGGACTATTGAACTGCCATCCAGATGTGTGTGGAGTTAACTGTGGGAATGTCCACAAAGGAGGATTATCTTTCTTGTGCTGGGGCCAAACCCCCCAGAAAGTGGAAACTTAAGCATGGAAGCTAGGCAGATAGAACAGTCGCTATAAATGGCTCTTCAGAAGCAGAATTAATCTTTTTTTAAATTACACATTGCAATTAACACCGAGTTTATCATCCTAAAGTAAATCATGCAAAGAAAATGCCAGACAACAACCAAACGAAACTGCAGCTTTGAGTGCCCTTTGGGAATGATTTAGTTATTTTATGTTTTTAAATGAAAATTATAGATTCAAGACAAGACTCAAACTACTCCAGTCTCGGAGTGTCTCTTCGTGTACTTGGTGTGTGTCTCCCCCATTCCCTTCAATCCCTGTCTGCTCTACAGGATGCCACACCTTATGTACCTCTAAAAATTTATGGAAAATGAAATTGAAATATAAGTTTCTTTTGCTTCAGAAACATTTTGAGATCTATGCATAGAGGGATCTTCAAAAAGTTTATGGGAAATGAATATTATAAAAAAGGTATGCATAGATTTCAAAATTTTTGCAACAAAATAAACTTATCTTCCAGTTCTGTTTTTTCATGAGCTTTCTGAAGAAGCCTCATAAACACTGCTGACTATGGGAAAACAATGCAGAAATCCACCTATGAACCTTTACTTTAAACTAAACTTAGTATGCTTCCATGAGACACCCTTTCCAACCTACTAGAATGCCCCCTGGGATCCTTTTTTATTTTCTGAAAATCACTCTTGGGACTGCCGTCCTGGGGGCATATGCCCCAGCCCCTGCACCACCCCTGCTGCTGCCTGGGCAGGGGGAGGAGGGGCACGGTGCCTGTAATTATTAAACATGAATTCAATTAAAAAAAAAAAAAAGACAGTAACAAGTGTTGACAAGGATGTAGACAAATTGGAACCCTTATACACTGCTGGTTCGACAGTTTCGTAAAATGTTAAAATATGGAGCTGCTCCATGACCAACCTCTCCACTCCTGGATATGCATATTGAAGATAAATGAAAACATACAATGATGTAAAAATTTGTACATGAATAGCCATAGCAGCACTATTCCAGCAGTCAAAAGCAGAACCAGTCCAAATGTCCATCAGCTGCTGAGTAGACCAACAAAAGGTGGTACATTCTTCAGCCATAAAAAGGGAAGAAGTACCGGTCCAAACTGGGTGAACCTTGGAAGCATGCTTAGCCAAAGAATCCAGACACAAAAGACTACATGTTGTATGCGTGCATTGGTCTGAAATATCTGGAATGGGCCCATCTACAGGGACAAAGAGTGGATTGGTAGCTGCCTAGAGCTGGAGATGTTGAGGGGAGATGGAGAATGACTGTTAATTGGGCAAATGGGTTTCTTTTTTTTGAGTGATGAAAATGCCCTAAAATTGATTGTGATGATGGTATACAACTTGGTGAGTATACTCAAAACCATTGAAGTTTACTCTTTAAATGGTGATTTGCATGGTATGTGAATTAGACCTCAGTAAAACTGTTTCAAAATGAAGACATTTTCAGGTTAAAAAAAAAATCTTAAAGGTATTTGAAGGTATTTCTCAAAAAAAATCATGCCCAAAATTATGATATTTTCAAAAATCACATATCTCAACTTTTTGGCAGAATGAAAAAGAAGGGAAATGGTTTTACATTTAATAGGTTATATTCTTTTTTATTTTATTTTTTTCTGGAATGAGAGATCTATTACTTGTTCGACATTGTCAATGTTTTCTATCTCTGGTTTGAATCTACAGCAGTAAATTGGCACCCAGCCATCAAGTCCCTAGATTTACTTTTGTGCGCTGAAAGTCCCTTTAGCAATGCACATTGAAATATATCATTTGAACCTATTTTAAATTCTGTAGCAAGCAGGTAAAAAAAAATTTATGAAACATCAGGCAAGTCAGAGGAAACAAAGAAACGAATAGGAAATCCTCTCTAGATTCTGTTGGCACTCCACTTTCTATAGTTTAATCTACAGAAAAATGTGGAATTTCCTGCAGAGTGATTAATAAGCTAGTGTGGTGACATACAGGAACTCTGAGCTTGACCTTGCAGGTAAAGGCTAACTGGTATGTTAAGTTGATTACACAATTTCCTCTAAATACGTTGACAAGTGGTTTGCACAGTTGCCTTGACTTTTGCCCTTATAAATGCACACTTACAAATGACTTGCTTTTTCAGCTAAAGCAATCCTTATTTTAGATGTGACACGTGTTAAGTAAACAGGCTGATATGGAACCCCAGCTTCCTAACCTTCATAGCCAGGTCAGATTATCAGTGTTGCTAGGGAACGAGAGTTTGGGGAGCCTGAAACTCTGTTTTGAGAGGTGGCTGGGCTTGTAGGGAGTAAGAACCCCAAGCTGTTTTCCTCCCTCTCGTGTTGTGAAGCAGGCTAGCAGATTTGAGAAGATCTGTTCCACAAAAGGCTTGAAATATTCCAGGATTAGCCACTGAATGGTTTGTGGTAAATGACAAATAGGCCAAATTCCAGCGTTTTGTACTGGCCTCCTTTCAAGATGTCAGTCAGTAAGAAGATACAGCCTTTGCTATTTCTTTGAAAATATGATAGAGAAAAGGCTTCTAGGTAGTATTTCTGTTCTATGATCCATTTTCCGGGAAGGAAAAATATTCCTTTTGTAGGCTAAAGAATATAGTTTGTTGAGATATTTTTGTTTCACAAATGTACAAATTCTGTTTAAGAGGTAAGTTACAAAAAGCTATTACAACTGAACAGGAAGTACAGCTTCAGATGATAAATCAAAATACTCTTTAGGAAATTAACTGTTTATTTGTAGGTCTATAAGTCAAACACCTTTATTGAAACTAATATACCCTGATTTGATAAGCAAACAGAGATTTGCTAATTTTGTTGATTTAGCTGGTATCTATTCGTGTGTGTGTCTCTTCCTGAATGAGTTAAACATTTGGAAAATGAATTGATTTTTATTTGTATATACAGATAATACCATTTATGCTTTCCAGGTCTAGAATATGACAAGCCTTTAGCTCATCTGGAAAACAGAACATCATTAGGACTCAGAGGTTAAATGTACCATCCCACCATCAAAGTCTGGGACTGCGCCTCTGAAACAATGTGCAGACCCATTATAAATCACCTTCATTCATGTTAGCTCTTACATAAGATAAAATGCATCAGCCCAAAAATGTTTACTACTTTCCAGAGATGACTCACGCAGTGGTCTTCTTCTTATTTCTTCACTCAGTCATCTGTAGTTACGCATGACAAAAGGAGTGCCTTCCACTTTCTGGCTGGCTGTGGACTTGGGCAGGAACTGGAGCCTATCCCTCCTGCAATGTGGCTTTTCCTTGCAAGTTGTCGATACTCAGTAACCATTAACCGTTAACAACAACATCCTGCACTGTCTCACTTCCTCCCCGACTGCCTCCCCTTCTTGGACTCATCCACAATCCAGGGGGAGGCTTTTCACACCCAGCCCTCTCTGTTTGTAGCAAGTTAGCATCTCCTAGGGTTTGGAGTTAAACTCTACAGGCAAATCCAACTTTCATGAACTTCCTATTCTGTGAAACAGAAGTGTCTGCTGTCTCAATTTCTTATCTCTCAAAGGATCGCCCACTTTGTGTAAAAAAAAAAAAAAAAACAACTTTGCATTTGATGTGTGTGTGTGTATGAAGTATTAAGGGGTGGGGACCAAGGAGAGACAATGATCTAAGGTCTTTCATCTGCTGGTTCGCTCCCCAAATGGCTGTAATTGCTAAGTCTGGGCCAGGCTGAAGCCAGGAGCCAGCAATTTCCTCCTGATCTCCCACATGGGTAGCAGGTACCTAATTACTTGGGCTGTCTCCCACTGCCTTTCCAAGCACATTAGCAAGAAGCTGGATTAGAACAGAGTAGCCAGGACTCAAATCTTTGTGATAAAGAATGCTGGCCATTGCAAGGGGTGGCTTAACACGCTACCACAATGCCAGCCCTGTAGTGTTTATTTTAATCAAATATTTCCGATATAAAAAATCAGACATAATGTAATAAATACCCTTCTTCCCAGCATAAGCCTAAGAATTGCCATTTTGCAAATACATATGAAGCCCCTGTTCAGCCTAAGGGGACGTTCGTAAGACCAAGTCTGAAACCTTGTAGAAATTCAGATCAAATCCAGGGAGCTGCCCTGCGGGAGGAGAGAGGATGGTGTGCTCAGGGAAGGACAATGCGCGCCTCCTGGTCCGTTTCTGTTTTCTAATATTCCAAGTAGTTGAGCCTTCAGAAATTGCCAATATTCCATTATTTTATTATTGTCAGTCTAGACATGGCGTTTGAGCTTGTCCAGCCTCATAGCAGGGAGACTGGCATGTCACAGAGAAAATCAAGCCCTTGCCTTCTCTTGCCTGGGCCACTCACCGAGTCTCAGAATTGGCTCCTCTGCCTTGACTCTCAGCCGTCTCCAATTCAGCCTCTACACTCTTGCCACAATTATATAAATAAATCTGACTAATGCTAACTCCAGCTGAAAGAAAAAAAAAAGATATTTTGTGGCAGAAACCAGAGGTGATGTGGACCAGATGGCTTATGCATGGCATTCCCTTCTTAGATTCCCCCAAATCCTCGATCGCACAGCACACCTGGCCCCAGGTGAAGGAAAGGGATGGTGGAGCGGCAGTGGTGCCAGCTCCTGGGCCAGGAATCAGGTAAGGCACAGAGCCCCGTTTTCCTCTGCTGGCTATTACTGTCCCCTCCGGACCTGCCAGCCCAGAGCCTCCTGCTTCTGCTGCCTCTGTATTCCCTGTGCCCCTGGACGCGATGCTCCTCAGCCCGGCGATCCAGCTGCTGGCTGCTTCCCTTCCATGCCTCCCACACCATGCCACAGACAGGGCCCTGAGAGAGGGCTCCCTGCAGGCCAGCCCCTTCGCCTCCCATACACCTTTCTGTCCTGTGTGCACGTTACGCCCCTCATCTCCTTCCATCCTCCCCAGAAACCATGAGATCGCCGGGGGCAGATCCAACTTTTGTGGGAGCTGAAGTACAGGCAGTTTGGAGTATTTTCCAGAAGAAAGGTTACATTGAAAGGTGGCAATTATGTTTGTTGAGATCAAGAAGCACAACATATCTTTTAAAGCATGCAAACACTACAAAACCCAGAAATAGAACTTAATTTATTATTTGATGGCTTGATACACATAATGCTTTTTGTGTGTGTGAGTATTTCTGACTGCACAATCTTTGGCCATTTCTTCATATAGTCTCCATATGATTTATGTAACTATAAGTTATTTTCTAACTTTGTGTGGAGAGAATAGTTGATCAAAACTTGTTTTTGTTATTGAGAGGTGTTTTTTTTTGTTTTTTTTTTTTTTGTTTTTTTTTGTTTTTTTTGACAGGCAGAGTGGATAGTGAGAGAGAGAGACAGAGAAAGGTCTTCCTTTTTGCCGTTGGTTCACCCTCCAATGGCCGCTGCGGCCGGCGCATTGTGCTGATCCGAAGCCAGGAGCCAGATGCTTCTCCTGGTCTCCCATGCGGGTGCAGGGCCCAAGCACTTGGGCCATCCTCCACTGCCTTCCCGGGCCATAGCAGAGAGCTGGCCTGGAAGAGCGGCAACCGGGATAGAATCCGGCGCCCCAACCGGGACTAGAACCCGGTGTGCTGGCGCCGCAAGGCGGAGGATTAGCCTGTTAAGCCACGGCGCCGGCCTGTTATTGAGAGTTTTTAAGAATATCTTTTCCTCCCTGATTCAGTATTAGTAAGTAGCCCACTCTTATCTGAGGCAGATGTTTCCAAGATGTTGTAGACCCTGTCTATGCTGTATTTCACATATAGACATATCTATAATAACATTTAATTTATAAATTAGACAAAGTGAGGGATTAACAACTATAATCATAAAATAGAACAGTTATATAAAATATATTGTAATAAAAGTTACTTAAAACTTACAAATTGTTTATTCCTGGAATTTTCCATTGACTCTTTGGACTGTGGTTGACTCAGGGTGATTTAACTGTGTATAAGAGGGGACGAGATATCCTCTAAGTTTTGAGATTGATGTCAAATGCAAGTATCTCTCACTCTTCCTCCATTTGCAAACTCTAGGATTTGGAGTTTCTTCCATAGACTCATTTATGGCTCCATCCATCGTTTTCTCTGAAGTTCACATACCTGCAGTGCCAGGTGCTGTAACTGTGCCCACTTCACAATAGGATCTCTGGCCCCACACTTTCATGTCCTAGCACAAAAGGAGTTGGCCATTTCCAACCCATGTTCACCAGCAGTAACCTAACCAAATGCGGAAGTGGCTAGAACATATGAAGGTATCTAACTGCATAAAAATCAAATCACCCTTAATTCAACTTCCCCTTAGGTGGATCATAAATATGCCCACAGCTACCTCCATGCTACAAAGGGCAATCAGAGGAGGAAAAGACAGTCATTCTAACCACAGGTTGCAGTTACTGTACCTTACTTGAACCTGTTTTATAAAGATATTTGACCACATGAGCATACTGCTAGGGCCTCTTCTAGGTTCTTCCCAGGTGAAGGCCTGACCCTGAAGCCCATAAGGAAGCCGAGAAGCTGCGTTTGCTTCATAGGAGATGTGCCCAAGATCACTCTGAGGGCAAGTGACACAACTGGGATTTGAACCCAGACCTTGAGGCCAAGCTAGTGTCTAGTAGATGTTGCTAATTTGCATCTCACTTTTCAAAGCCCTTCCCTCAGCACATGGCTGTTAACACTGAGCACGTAGCCCTTGGTCAACATTTGTTACATACAAAATAGACATCAAGGCCGGCGCCGTGGCTCAATGGGCTAATCCTCCGCCTTGTGGCGCCGGCACACCGGGTTCTAGTCCCGGTCGGGGTACCGATCCTGTCCCGGTTGCCCCTCTTCCAGGCCAGCTCTCTGCTATGGCCAGGGAGTGCAGTGGAGGATGGCCCAAGTGCTTGGGCCCTGCATCCACATGGGAGACCAGGAGAAGCACCTGGCTCCTGCCATCGGATCAGCGTGGTGCACCGGCCGCAGCGCGCTACCACGGTGGCCATTGGAGGGTGAACCAACGGCAAAAGGAAGACCTTTCTCTCTGTCTCTCTCTCACTGTCCACTCTACCTGTCAAAAAAAAAAAAATAGACATCAAAATCTTGAAGTAGATGTGTTAAGCTCCTGGGCACTCTTGAGCCATCTTCAAGGTTCTGGAATTGAACTTCTCTTTGACATAAGTTTGATCATCATGCAGCGTTTCAGATAACTCTGTACTAGAGACAATCCTTTGTTCTGCGCTATGCACGTTCTGGAAGTCATGTTGCTCCTGAGCCGCAAGGAATAAGTCTCAGTCTGCCCCATGGTCTGACAAATATAGAGCAGTGCCCTTGTGTTTATTCTGGTGTCACTAAAAGCCGCGGTTCGGAAATGGCCGGACACCCTTAATTAGATCAGGGACAGCAGCAGGGCCCCTGCTTTCAATGCCCTGGCACCTGCAGAAGAAAGCCTTCTGTCAGATAAACCTTCCGGTGTCTGCAGCCCATGGCTGTACACATGGGCGGAACTCTCTCTCCTAGAACAAGCGTGCTTGCCAATCAGGGAGTGAAGTATCTGGCAAGTCCACTTGTTCCAGAAGAAAGACAGGATAAGGGAAGTGGCAGAAGCAGCGATAGGAAAGGAGTTCTTCACGCTAACAAGCACGAACTGATAAGCCTGACCTTCCAGGCAAACGTTGAGGGCCCTAAGAGCACCTCTCAGGCCAAAATTAACTGAGCAAATTTGACGTGGCTACCCAGTTTATAATGGAAAACATTCCTAGGGTGAAAGAAAACTCAACATTAACTGCTATCATGATGATGAATTTGACTTTTTGTCTGCTAGGATTTCCTACTAAAGAAGTCAGTGGAATCACTTTTTCCTACACCTGAAATAGAAGGAAGGAAATATGTTAATAATACTATCATGCTGCAGCCCCTGGGCTGAACATGTTTACACTGGTTATCTCATTTAATCCACATGAGAACCCTGTGGGGCGATTCTGAGTCACAGATGCAGGCTCAGAGAGACTCAAACACTTACCCAGTCCAGCCACACAGCCAACAAGTAACAGCGACAGGGTTCCAACCAAGGCAGCCAGACCTGGGAGCCTGCACATTCACCCACAGGGAGATGCACCTGAGCCTTGTTCCTGTCTCCCTCCTCAGGACTTCACCCTGCCACTATACAGGAGGAGTCCTTGAGATGCGCTCGGAGTGTCTCTCTACATGGCTATGACCCCTTCCCTCTCTCGGTGCTAGAATAAGGCATAAGGACATTGATAAGCAAGCAAAATCCTTATTGGTCCCTGAAAGCCTTGATATATATTTGATTCTTCTTCACCCCTGCTTGGAAGCCTGGGCGTTGTAAAAGGAAGCCCTCAGGTGGCATAAGGAAAATGGGGGTCTTTCCTTCTGTCAGCCTCACGTTACTGAGAAGTAGCTGAGGTTACAGCACTGCTCCCTTGGGGCTGAAACAAGGATCCCTGTGTGGTACCCACCTATGCCTAACAGCCACACCAGGAAGTTACTGAAAAGTCCCCAGGAGTGGTAGCCATACTGTCCTGACCCCCCACCCCTGCCAGCTGTAAGGTATAGTACCAAACCAGTGCCCAGACCAAGGGTCCTGGGAGGAAGCTCCTGGACTGGGCCAGTAGGAGGAGAAGGAATCTCAGGAGAAAATGTACTTTGATCCCTCATTGCATTGCAGGGGAAAAACTGAGGCCCAGGGAGAGGAAGTGACCTGCCAAAGGTCTCCCACTAGTGGTGGTAGATCTGGCACTAAGATTCCTGCCCTGGCATCCCTCCCACCATTGCTGCTGTCACCTCAGTGCATTACCCATGTAGACAGGTTCTTCCCACGGTTCAACCTAAACTCACCATCTCAGTGTAGTCATCAGGGATCCTACTTGGGGTTGCACTTGACAGTTGTGCGAAGAAGACTGACTGCCAGAGCGGCCATGCCCTTTTTGCCCAGGTGTTTGGATTCTCAGCACACAGCAATAAGAGAGTCATTTAAATGAACTCCATCTTATTCATACAGTTGGTGACTCATCTACAGTAATGCATGTTATCATGTTACCTGAGCCAATGAAGTTTTCCCCAGACTTAGAATCCGCAGCAGAAATGTGGGGAGATTGCCCAATAGGTTCTTTATTGCTTGTTCTGAAAGCAAGAAGTACCCTGGAGGACTATACACATGTACACGTATTCCACACACCAAAGACACCTGTTACTCCTTTCTTTGAGGCACTTGTTTATCTAAATACATTTAGAAAGGATTGGGGGAAAATCAAACTATTGTTTGCATAAATGCATCTTTGCCAATAGCATATGATTTTATTGAAACACCTTTATGTTGGATGCTTTCAATATCTTCTTATCAAAACTTTGGAGTTACAGGTTTTTTTAGAATATATTTATTTATTTGACAGGTGGCGGGGGGGAGAAGGAGAGAGCTTCCATCCATTGGTTCAGTCCCCAGATGGCTACAGTGGCCAGAGCTTAACCCATTGCCACAATGCTGGCCTCTGGAATTATAGGTCTAATTCATTCAAAATTATGGAAATGCCCACCTTATGACCCAATTAGTAAAATCAGCAACCAGAGTAGACTTGCGTTCTGACAGAACAAGTCTGACCTCGGTTTTTCAACTTGAATAAATGTGTTAGGGCATGTGCCTCTGACAACAACGTCACTTCTGTCCTAAGGCCAGGGTGGGTAGGAAGGTGGTAAGGAAGCTCCAGGTAGACATGGGCGTCAATCTTCTCACCAGATTTCTGCATGGAAGACATAAGGTGCTGCCACCATCAGTACTTCTCACTGATGCTGTCTTTGCTTTGTCCTTACAAGATTCTCTCAGGAACAAATGCATTCTTTGGAAATCAGTTAGAGGATGGAAAAGGTGAAGTCACAGACAAAGACTGTCAAAACCGCACCACCTGGGGCCAGTGCTGTGGCATGGTGAGTAAAGCCACCTCCTGCAGCACTGGCATCCCATATGGGCGCTGTTTCAAGTCCCAGCTGTTCCACTTCCAATCCAGCTTCCTGCTAATGTACCTGGGAGAGCAGTAGAAGATGGCCCAAGTGCTTGGCCCTTGTCCTCCAAAGTGGGAGGACCCAGAAGAAGCCCCAGACTCCTGGCTTTGACCTAGCCCAACTCTGGCCATTGTGGCCATTGGGGAAGTGAACCAGTGGATGGATGATCCCTCTCTCTCTGTCTCTCCCCCTCTTTCTGTGTGTGTGTGTGTGTGTGTCCTTTCTGTGGCTCTGCCATTCAAATAAATAAATCTTAAAAACAAAAAACTTGTTCCACCCCACTTTACAATAGAGATGCTCCTCTACTCATGATGCAGTTGTCCCACAATAAGCCCATCATACATTGGAAATATCCTTAGTCAAAATACCCTGAATACACCCAACCTGCTGAACACCATAGCTTAGCTATGCACAGCTCACAGTGAAGTCTCAGTTGAATATCTGTGATCACATGACTGACTGAGCTCCCTGCATCGTGAAAGAAGGTCGCACCACATATCACTAGTCCAAGAAAAGACCTAAACTCAAAATTCAAAGTACAGTTTCTACTGAGTGCAAATTACTTTGGTATCATCATAAAGGTGAAAAATCATTAAGCTGAGCCATCGTATATTGGGGACCATCTGTTTATCTGATTCAGGCCATCCCAACACAGGCTGAATACTGTGGTTCACTTTTGTCAGCTGTATGTGTAGGCCAGGGGTAAACTCAAAGCTCTAGGCTGGATTTGTGGTCCTGATTAAAGATGTAGCTACTCCTAGCAGGAGTTCATATTGTCTATTTTTTTTTTTTGACTGTGGAGGTTTCTATAGTTGTAAGCAGTGCAACTTAGTAAAGTAGGAAAAGGCAGCTGAAGAAAGAGAAGGGTGAAGAACTGCCTGGTGCCTGGATCACAGGTATGACCTCAGCACATTGTTTTTTGCAAGCATGCATGTTAGAGATCTGGAAATCAATTATCTTAAACGTAGCTGTACTGCAGTTTGAAAACCTTGAGACAAGAGGCTGTCTGCGAACACTGTTCATTGCAACATTGGAATAGCAGAAATGTAGACACAGCATAAATGTTCATTGAAGGGAGAGTGTCAACACAGTAGAGTATTACACAACAGTTAAAATCAGTAAGTCATCCCTACACCTATACACATATGCACCTTGAGCTATATTACATTGAGTCAAAGGCTGATTTTTAAAATGCTACATATAGAGTATGAAGCATAATTATAGAGATCTAAGTATATATTAAAAGTATAAAAACAGGGACAGATGCCTGCCTCCCAACTGTAGATTAGTAGTTACCTGGAAGTAGAGACAGTGGTGAGGGACCATCAACTGTGTTATGTAACATATTATCTTTTCAAAAGAGCACCTCAGTCTTCCTTGCTATTAAGTAGATTATTGTGTTTTACAAGGGAACAAAGAAGCGGATTTTTAAATATGTGCATTGTGTAACAATCCAATAGGAGAGCAGGCTTTCCAGTTTCCATTCAGGCTTTTGTGGGAGAATAAACGAAGCCATCCCCGTCTTCCACCCACGACTTTGCTCTGGTTCCAACTAGAGAGTCCCAAGAATTCCATCTTACAAAGGGCTGAGATTGGTTAGAGGAGGCAGTACTTACTCCTAAGACTCTGCAAAGTCACCCCTGATTTTTTTTTTTAAATGAAATTTGACAAAGTATGTACATAAAGGCTCCTGTAGAATGGCCTTAATTTGTGCTTAGGAATGCATAATTTTATCAGGATCTCTATAATTAGATATTGTGCAATAGAATAAAAAGCAAAGACTGCTTGTTCCATAGCAACAACAGCCTTAAGTACCTCACTCTCATTGAGATAACGAAGGTTTCCATAGACACACATATCACATGGGATTTTGTTCAATAGACATCCAAGAATAAAAAAAAAAAAATGAAAGTTTCCTCAATGGTTTTCCCCTCTTTTAAGGGTGAGTGGATGGACATATGTTCTCTTTTTTTAAGTTGCCTCCTGGATTTGGGTTCCTTCCCCTGTCTTTGTGTTTCTGGACTGTAAATGTAGATATTGAGGCTTTCACTGTCCTGTAGAATAACGTCAGTGCTCAAAGTAGTATATGGTGTAAAGCACTTAGCTTCCAAAGAAAGAGAAAAGAGTCTGGATTCCAGTCACTTTCTGCCTAAGGATTGAGGAAAAGTTTGCCGGGAATGTGGTATTGGCTTCAGCAGAGAGAGCACTGTCTTTTCAGAGCATGGAAAGAGCACAAGCTTCCCGAGGACAGTGACTGGACCCCAATCATCCTGTGAGCCCACGTTTCTCGTCGCCACACCCACAGCAGGTGCACAGCAGTTAAGTCCCTGCTGGTGTGTTAATCAGAAAGAGAAAAGCAGCGGTGTTCAGTAACTACTGAGAGCCTGTGAGGTGTACCTCTGCTTCTTCTAGTCCAGAAGCCAGATGCCTGGGAAGCAGGTGGGTCATATAAATGTGCAGGAGTGAGGCTGGCCGGATGTCACACAACAGGAAGTGGGGCGCATGGAGCAAACCAAAGTGTGCATGGACTGTCTCAAAGCCTTCAGGCCAAGCTTCATTAAAGGACCAAGTAAACAAAGCAAAACAATAATTTGCATTTCTGCCAAGGCTACAAGGAATGCTGATTCCAGTACTATGGGTTTTTTTCCCCAATAAGAGATAGCCAAATCCCAAACAGGTGAAGGATATTGCTACCAAATACAGTTTTAAGCAGGTGCTTAGCAGGGACATTTCTCTTCACTCCACAAAGGAAGAAAGACTTTGGGTTGGAACAGCTTGGTGCAGGGCCAGTCCTGGAAACACTGTTTCCTCTTGTAAGCATTGCCATCTCATTGAAGTCCATTTGTAATGTTCAACTGGAACAGC
Source organism: Lepus europaeus (assembly GCF_033115175.1). Classification (NCBI taxonomy): domain Eukaryota; kingdom Metazoa; phylum Chordata; class Mammalia; order Lagomorpha; family Leporidae; genus Lepus; species Lepus europaeus. The sequence continues at coordinate 17,191,684 of NC_084843.1, read as the reverse complement.
CTAGAAAGGGGGGTGGGGAGAACCTCATAGCAGTGGGCACCTTAAGAGAAAGGGTCTGTAGAAGCCAAGGCAGCCTGTGTGTACAACTAACCTTCTCGTCATCATTGTTAACATCGGCTGGTCCAAGCTGCCGCCTCCCTGGAGTGATCTCTCAGAATGTTGTTAAACTGCACCTAGAGGAAGCCTGGTTGGCTATATTTAAACATTTCTCATGCAACTCCTCTGGGCTGTGGGATTTCTGCTTTGATAACTCTTCCCCCAGGTGTCTCCTGTTGAAACACACAGCTTCAGATGTCCATGTGTTGCTCAAGGTGCACCAAGGCTAAATTCTGGGACCTATTTCTATAATTGTACTCACTTCATTACATTTAATAGTGTGGTAGCAATTATTAGGACAAAATCTCTTTCAGTTTTATTAGCATTAAGCAAAATTTTTATGTGGCAGTAAGCTGTGCACCTAAGAGAACATGGAAAACATTCGAAGAGGTAAAAAGAGAGACTGGTACGTGGAATCACTGTGAAGCCCATCCATGACTTTGTAGAAGCAGAGAAATACTATTGAATTTGCAGAGTATTTTCTTCTTAAAAAACTTAAGAGTCAGTTTGAGGCATTGACTTACCAGCGTATGATCCCTAAGAGATAGGGAGAAACAATTATACAACAAACTCTTCAGTACTCTGTTGGACATCACAGGGAAAGATTTATAGCATCATGTAGAATATCACTCATTTGTTTTAACATTTGTAGTTTATTTGGAGGCGATTACAGTCACTTTCCTAAATAGAACCAATAAAAATGGGGCAGGCATTTGGTACAGTGGTTCAAGTCACTGCAGAGTATATCAGAGTGCCTGTTTAATTCCTAACTACTACACTTCCAATCCAGCTTCCCGCGGGTGAGCCTGGGAAAGCAGCAGATGATGTCCCAAGTACTTGGGCCCTGCACCCATGTGAGGGACCTGAATGGAGTTCCTGGCTCCTGGATTTGGCTTGACTCAGTCCTGGCTGTTGCAGGCATTTGGGGGTAAACCAGCAGATGAAAAATGTCTTCCTCTTTTTCGGTCTCTTTGCCTTTCAAATAAAATAAAAATAAACATTGCTTTAAATAAGTAAAAATTATTACACAAAATAAACAAAATTGCCCATTCTCTACTAAAACAAAATAATAGTCTAAGATTCCTAAGTGCCATACTAGAGATTGTGCATTTTAGAATAATAGTGCAAGAAGCAAGCCACAGGGCAGCATGGATTTAATACCATGTACCCACAAGGTTAAAGAGTCGCTCTCTAACTATTCTCACTGCATATACAATCACTTTGAGGTCTTTGAATTGTTGCATGTGGCAGGCTGTGCTTCCTTTTTGCTCAATGATGAGTTTTCATGATGAAAGAATTAGATGGTTAGGTCTCATTCTCTAATGGTACAACTTACCTCGTCTTTTCCAACCAGATACCAGGAAAGTGACTATAAATGTTCAGGTGTGGGGGAATAAGAAGGCCATGCCAAGATGGCCACTGGCAAGCGAGCATCAGTTACTCAGGAATGGCTTTGAAATCAACCTGGCAACGGAGCCTGCCTGGCAATAGGCTATGATTGGATGGCTTTGGAAACTGCCTGGCAACAGGCTGTGATTGGTTGTGGCATAGACCGTCCGTTGACTGAATTGGCTGGTCTTGACTGTATAAGCTGTTGTACTAACTAAACTAAACAAGTCTGGGGGCTGCTTGCCTCAAGCCCGCTTTCACCCGACTCCCGGGGTCTGTGTGGTGACTCCGCGCCTCTTGCCCCCACCACGCTCCTCCTCTCAGAAAGGAATCCACTGCAACATTGTTGAGAAATCAACTGCAACATTCAGGCACATGTCTTTAGCAATAATTAAAAAGTTCTTTTAACTCAAAATTCAAAGAGGAGGGACCAGCATTGTGGCATAGCAGGTAAAGCCACCACCTGTACCGCTGGCATCTCATATGGGTGCCGGTTTGTGTCACCAATGCTCCACTTCAGATTCAACTTCCTGCTAATGGCTTGGGAAAAGCAATGGAAGATGCCCTAAGTGTTTGGGCCCCTGTCACCTATGTGGGAAACCCAGATGAAGCTCCTGGCTCCTGGCTTCAGCCTGGCCAAGTGCTGGCTGTTGTAGCCATCCAGAGAGTGAACCAGAGGATGGAAGATAGCTCTTTCTGTTTGTCTCTCCCTCTCTCTGTAACTGTGACTTTCAAAATAAATGCATAAATAAATAAATTTTTTGTAAAACATTCAAAGAGGAGACAACTTCTCACTGAAAAGAACCAAAGTCATAATGAAGACACAACTGTAATAGGTAACGTAAATAACTATAAACTGAAAACAGATATAGAAAAGCCATGATAATATGCAACTATGAGAAGCTTGCAAGTGTTAAGTACCAATTCCTCCCCACTTAACCTATGGTGGAACCCCTACTCAGGAACTATCAGGACTGAGTCCAGCCTGGCTCCAACCAGAGCCTCCTCCTTTGCTGCTGTGCCGATCCCATGTTGGTCTCTGATCCTCTTCTGTGCCCCTTCCTAGGCTGTGCTGCCTTGCTTGCAGGATTGAGTGCTCCAGAGCAGAGCGGATACCTAATTGCAGAGCACCCTCTGGCTCACCAGCTGCAAGTTCTGCAAGAACAACTTGCAGAGTTCAGCCACTGCATTTCTGTGACTCTCCCACTCTCTGACTTCTATGCTTTTTGAGAAATCTTTGAAAATGCTGAGGGTCTGATTCTCCTTCAGGGGAATAAGTTGGGAAAAAATCCCAGTAAAACTGTATGAGGGTACTTCAAAAAAGTTCATGGAAAAGGAAATTAAAGGATATATTTATTTCAGTGCAAAAAATGTTAAACTCATGCATAGTGTTTTCATATCAAGCATTTTCCATGCACTTTTTGAAGACCCTCATAGTTTCTGCTCTGGTTGCCAGGGTTTTGTAAGACCCAGTTGCTTTAGGAAGATGAAGAACAGCTTCCAGAATAAATGTGCCTTCCGCTTAGTAAACCATGATTGTTTTCTGTATCAAAGTATGCAACTGTGGTTTCTGTGTAGTGGGAAGAATAAGCCCTGGCCGAGGGCTGGTGTTCTGCTTTTTGCAGCCTTATAACCCATCCCAGGGGAGTTGTGATGGCCTCACAGATCTCTCTTGTTTTCAGCACCAGTTTCTTTTTGGTCCCTCACCTCACTTTAATGCACTATTTCCCCCTTATTACCCATTTACTGTATAGTAGAGGTCTATAGTTTGTGAACTCTGAAAGCATATTTTACGTATCTGTAAGACGTGTGTCCTGAGAAGTAGTTTTTCCTGATTCATATGTATATTTTACACAATTTCTTATACAAGAAATCAGATTCAGTTCTACTTAGGGAAATCCCCTTCTCATAGGATTCGGTTACATAACACAGGTGCCGTGCCAGGAAGGTGGCGGCATTTGGACATCCTGCCTGTAACGTAGGCAGCACCGCAGTGTAGCATCAGCTGTTGGACTCCACAGCCTCATTTGTGAGCAAAGAATTCCTTGGCCATGTTTGTATACCTGACAGAAATAACTGAGAAACTTCACTCTTTTAAACATAACAAAGACCCCACCCTTCATCCCATAGCCAGGAAGAACACATGTCCCCAAATCGTGTTTCTCAACCCTGGAAAGGTATTGAGTTTATTGGGTTTTTCCCCCCCCCCAAATAACTATTCTCAGTATATTAATCCTAGAAAGCGTTCATTCTACTTTAAAAAAAAAAAAATAAGTGGGCATTTTCCCTCCAGGATAATTGTTTGTGCATGAGATTAAATCTACAGTTACTGATACCTTATAGATTCATACCATGCCATGCATTATTTGCAAAGAATGTCTTCCATCGTTTTTTTCACTGGCCATTCAGAGATACAGTTCAGTGATGAAGATTAGCTATTGTCCCCTGGTATGGGGAAAGTATTGAAAAGGCAAAAATTGGCTCTTTCTTTCTTTCTTTCTTTCTTTCTTTCTTTCTTTCTTTCTTTTCTTCTTCTTCTTCTTTTTTTTTTTTTTTTTTTTTTAAGATGTATGTTTTGGCCGGCGCCGTGGCTTAACAGGCTAATCCTCCGCCTGCGGCGCCGGCACACCGGGTTCTAGTCCCGGTTGGGGTGCCGGATTCTGTCCCGGTTGCCCCTCTTCCAGGCCAGCTCTCTGCTATGGCCCGGGAAGGCAGTGGAGGATGGCCCAAGTGCTTGGGTCCTGCACCCCATTGGAGACCAGGAGAAGCACCTGGCTCCTGGCTTCGGATCAGCACAATGAGCCGGCCGCAGCGGCCATTGGAGGGTGAACCAACGGCAAAAAGGAAGACCTTTCTCTCTGTCTCTCTCTCTCACTATCCACTCTGCCTGTCAAAAAAAAAAAAAAAAAAGTATGTTCTTCTGCCTACCCAAAGTTGAAGTAGCTAGGAGCAGAGTAGGATTATTCTCTGTGATATTTCTTTTCTCATGGCTAGGAATGCCTCAGTTTCACCCTATATCACTGACTTTGTGGGGCTCATAAAAGAGAAAGAAAACCCTCCCAGGAAGAAACTCTGGAGGTCAGAGTGAATCTCCCATCAGAGCATCTCCCAGCACCCCTGCCAGGGCGGAGTGTGAGGCTGCAGGAACAGCGTGTGCAGTGCCCATGGGGAAGAGGCCCAGCACACAAGCATCTTGCTGCAGTTTGATGTCTGTAAACGTGTAAGCCAGGTGAGCAGTGACAGCGGGGCTGGCATCCTGTGTGGGACATGAACAAGAAAACTCTGGTGAAATGCTGAGCCCAAAGCGAGAGTGTAGACATTCCTTAGGAGGAGGAACAACCGAGGGGGAAGGGACTGTTTACTTCTCAGGAAGTTATGAAACCTCCCATGTAAAACACAGCCATATTTTTGTTATTACTTGATTTAACACTCGAGGAACTTCGCCCACGCCAGCTGTGATTCTCAAGCTGCCTTGCTCATTAAAATTCCCCTGTTTCGATTCAGACTCCCTTCTACCATTACTGACTGGTGCCTGGCCTATTGTCCCTCAGTTCAGTCTCTCTGTAATCGGGAATGCGCCTGTTCAGTGCTCCCAGGAAGTTTCCCTTTTTTTTTAACAGCACGTTTTATATCTGTAGAAGCAGAAGTTCACTGTAGAAATTTTGGAAAATTCTGAAAAGTAACAAAGAAAAAATGCATGGCACAATAATTGTGTCACCTGTATATTGTGCCACAGTTAACAATTTAGTGACATAAACCTGCTGTATTTTAAGCATTCAGATTAACCCTGCAGATACCAAGAGTTGCAAGAAGACACCTAAGGCGGATGGACTGAAGTGTCCAGAGGCTGTCCTTGAGAATGGCGGCCTCAGTGCCCTGGCCCGGTGCCTGGCATACAGGGGCTACCCAGTGTGTGGGGTTGCACAACCTGGGTTTTCAGCTAAGGGGTATTTCAGAAACCTAGAATCGGCCTAGGAAAGAGGAATGGGTCGTTACTGTTCTTGAACAGAAGCTACCAAGTAGATTTCTCAATTATGACCTCTTTCTGGAAATGTCAGGAATGTGTTCCTAAGATGCCTGGGGACGTGAGGCTCTGAGGAAAGGCTTTTCCAGACACTGCTCAGAGGCTATGTTTCCTTAAAATCCTGAACTGTAACGTTACCACCTTGGTAGAAAGAGGCCCACTTGGGAAAGCTGACCCCCAGCAGATGTTCTTGACAAGAGGTCATTATCACCAAGGCCAGGGCCACACTCTCCACCTTCAGTACCTGATCTGAGTGGGGTGTGATTTGAAGGAGGATGGTGCAGAAGGCAGGGGTGCTGGGTACCCAGGTCCTTATAACCCACCAGCGTCTGTTCAGGGCCCAAACGTCCCTGCACGGAGCAGCGCCCCTAAACAGATTACAGAACTACCATCCGTGAATCCCCAAACAGTTTTCTGTCATTTAATTAGAAAATTCATCTTGTTTTGCCTCCAGGCCCTGTAGCCTTATTGCATTTGCACATATTTCAAAATGTTTCAAGTACTGACCAGATAACATTAATGAATATATTAGATAGGCAAACGCTTTTAAACAGAAAATAATAAACCTACTTGTGTGTATATATAAAAAAATGTTAATTCCGTCTGGAGCCAAACAGGTAATTTTCCCTTCAGCATTTTTTCAGGCAGCTAAGACAGGTTGGCCTAGGAGCGCAGTCAGGCTGTCTGCAGACTCGGGCTTGACTTGCATTCCAGGGTCAGATTTTCTCCAGAAACAGACAGCGAGATGATCTGATTGGCTCGGGTCCAGAGCATGCTCACAAGGGCTTCTTTGATGAAAGGGTTCTTGGTAAGTACTGTACCAAAAGCAGCCTGCCACCCTCCTTTCAAAGATACCCATTTAGAGTAATTCCCAGAAAGGAGGAAAAAAAAAAAAAAAGCGAGAAAAGGAGAGGGAGGGGAGGAGAGGGAGAAGGAGCTGAACGCCAGGATTACCGCAAGAATAATTACGCTCCCTGCCATAGGGAAGGGGGGAAAGTTGGTCCTGGTAAACTGCTGGGGGTTGGACTAGCTGGTTGGCAACTCCGCAAGAACATAAGGAATGTGCAATTAAGCTCATTAGAACATCATCATTATGCTTATCAATCTTTTTCCGGAGGGGTGGGGTGGAGCAGTGTGTTACGGCATGACTGCATCTGCAGATAAAGATCCGGGCTACCTCGGTGCTGCTGTCTGCAGAAGAGACCGGCTGTTGAGCTCCACGCGGCGTTTACAGTTAGGCAGGCTGGCTCTGCCGAACACTGGAGTCGTGCCTGGACTCTGGGGGAGGCAGCCAGGAGGAGGCTGGCTCCTCTCAGCAGGCCTGCTTCCTTTTGGCCTGATCTCCACCAGGAAAGCACGCCTTTATTAAGCATCTACTATATGCCTGGCACAGGGAAATTCAGGTTGCTATATAAGACGTCAGCCCTGCCCTTAGCTTACTTGGGGAGGTAAGGAGCCATTAGCTGACTTGAGGAGGTGAGACCTGGCCATTGGTTCATTCTGGCAGTGTGTGCTTATTGAGAGGCAGCCAAGTGCAGGGCACCCCATAGATGCTGTGGGTGCAAAGGTGACCCCACCCTTACCATGTAGCCCGGAGCGTATCTGTCAGCACAACTTCATTGCCACAAAATTGCTGTGTGATGAGTGCTGGGAAGGAGTAGGTCAAAATGCCTCCGGAGCCTCGGTGGGAGTGACTGCCCCAGGCCCAGCGCGCTGTTTTCCAGCGCACACCCAGAGGGGAAGCACTGTCTCTCTCCCTTTGCTTTCCCTTTTACACTCTCTTTGTTCTGTGATTGCTTATGACATTTTTAATATGAAAATAGTCTTGTGTTTCTTGTTGAAAATTAGTCACATACAGAAAAGCATAAAAAGAAAATAAAAATCATGTGTAATCTGGCCACCCAGAGATACCCACCCTAGCATGTAGATGCATTTTCTTCTACTCTTTTGTTTTTGCTTCTTATGAAATCATAGAAATAGAATTATTGTTTACTTGTTCCACTGGGCATAATGCAAACATTTTCCATATCATTAAATGTGCTTCAAACTGTGGTTGAGAATGTACAGTTGAACAAACCTTTTGCTGGACATTCCATTTACTTAGTTTTTTTTTTCACCATTATAAAAAATACTGCCCTGAGCGTCTTGCTACAGAAAAAATTATCACTTATTTCACATCCCTACAGTTATTTGCAAATAGCATTTTTGCATAAACCACCTGAAAAATAAAGGAAGGTCATATGACACAAAGCAGAGGCTAACTGTGGGGCCCATTTGGGGCTGAATCCATCTGAAAAGCAGAGGGCTCCTTGGGGATTTGGAAGGCTCATCAAGAGGCAGGCCTTGAACGGGGTGGTTCAGTCTTTGACCTCCTATTTCTGTGGATTGCCTCAGAGCCCCCAGCTTGCACTTTCTTCTGAACATCTGTAGAGAATGACCTCTTACTCTCTGCCAGTGCAGTGCTGGCCGTCTCCATCACCCACGCACGTGTAGCCTGCATCTCGAGCTCTGGTTCAGTGATCTGCAGAGTTGCAGGCTGCAAAGACAGATTTCTGGACCCCACCTCAGAACCCATGGGGCAGAGTCCAGCCATGTGTATTTTTGAAACATACCCCGAGGTGAGTCCAGGGGTGCAGGATGAAGCACTGGCTATAGCCACGGTGCTGGGTGCGAAGGGACCAAGGGCAAGGGCAGAGAGGTGTGGCTCGGACCCTGGCCTGCCATTCCCCACCGTGGGGCCTTCACAAATTGCTATTTACTGAGGCTGACTCCTCGTCCACAGAAGGAAAATAAGGAATGAAAGAGCCTCCAGGAGTGTGAGGGTGAATGAGGCACTTAGCCTGCCGTGGCCAGCTCTCGCTGAGATGCTCTTGGTGGTGTTATCGTTCATCCCTATCATTTCTCTCCCCTTGTTATTTTATTTTTTTAAAGATTTAATTTATTTATTTGAAAGTTACAGAGAGAGGTAGAGACAGAGAGAGAGGTCTTCTATCCACTGGTTCACTCCCCATATGGCCACAATGGCCAGAGCTGCGCCAATCCAAAGGCAGGAGCCAGGAACTTTCTCCAGGTCTCCCATGTGGGTGCAGGGGCCCAAGGACTTGGACCATCTTCTACTGCTTTCCCAGGCCATAGCAGAGAGCTGGATCGGAAGAGGAGCAGCCGGGACTAGCACCGGCACACATATGGGATGCCAGAGCTTCAGGCCAGAGCTTTAACTCACTGCGCCATAGTGCCGGCTCCTCTCTCCCCTTTTTTAAAGGGTTTGTTTATTTTTATTTGAAAGGCACAGTTACAGAGAGAGAGGGATCTTCCACCTGCTGGTTTACTCCCCAAATGGCCTCACAGCCAGGGCTGGGCTGGGATGAAGCCAGGAGCCTGGAGCTCTTTCTGGGTCTCCCACTGTGAATGCAGGGGTCCAACCATCCCAGCCTCTTCTGCTTCTTTCCCAAGAACAGCAGCAGGGAGCTGGATCAGAAGTGGAGCAGCTGGGACTCGAACCAGCGCCCATAATGGTTGCTGATATTGCATGCAGTGGCTTAACCCACTATGCCACAACACTGCCCCTCATTTCCCTTTAAAACATGAGCATCATGGAGGCAGCTCCCTAGCCTTTTTATGCCCGGTGAGAGCCTGTTTCGTAAAAGTGACCTCCTAGCCTTCCTCCCTGTCCCTTTTTAGGCCTTCCCACTTCCCAGGCCGGCCACTCCCAGCAGGGAGCTGCTGGGTGGCATCTGATTGGTAGAAATGCATCCTTGGTTGGGAGCCAGGTCAAGCCTAGGTGGAGGGGCAGAGAAGCCTGAGGCGTGCTGATGTGGGGAGGTGTGACTGGAGAAACTCCAGGCCCTGCAACTTGCCCTCTCATTCCTGGTTTGATCAAGGTAGTGTAAAAACGGACCCCGAAGGTCTTCGCCTGGAAAACTGGGTCTTAGGTTTCACTTATTAGCAGTGGTTAGAGCCAAATGCTCATTGCTCTCAAACTGTGTGGGTGGATCAGTTTCCTCCCAGTGTTGATATCGTGTTTGGAGCTGCTAATAAACTTAATAAAGTCCATTTCTTATTTTCCCGAGTGTGCTAAGTCCGTTCACATGCACAGCGACATACAGTGACACTGTGTTGCTAAGTGTTTTTGTTGGAAACAAGACACTTCTCAGACTTTTCTCTAGCCTCCCACTTGAAATGAGCAGTTTGAATTCAGGGAACCCTCCCAGTCAACCAGAACACCTACACAAAGAATTATGGAAGAATTGTGTTTTATTGGTTCAGGAAACATATTCAAAGTAACTGCACGCTTCCCTGCCCTCCTCCTCCCCATTCACAGAAGATCCCACCTGTCCTTGTCCCACTCCCTAGCCCAAGTCTCCTGTTGCCACCAACAGCCCTATGTCCTCACAGCTCCAGTAATCCAAGTCTGCCTGGAACCAGAAGACATGGGGTGCATTTCAGGGTATAACCAACCCCAGGTATTCTCAGAGCACTTGTGATTGAACATAGCCGTAATAGAAGCTAACAAAAACGCCTTTGTGAGGCAGGCATTGTGGCACGGCGGTTAAGCCACCACTAGGAGGCCCACATCCCATATCAGAGTGCCTGGGATCAAGTCCTGCCTCCACTTCTGATCCAGCTGCCTGCCACAGCACCTGGGAGGCAGCAAGTGATGGTCTAAGTACTTGGGTTCCTGTCACCCACATGGAAGTCCTAGATGGAGTTTCTGGCTCCTGGTGCAGCCTGGTGCAGCCTCAGTTGATGTGGGCGTTTGAGGCTGAACCAGCAGATAGAGATCTGTCTTCTCTCTTTCTGTCTCCGTGCCTTTAAAATAAATAAAATTTGTAATGCACATCTGAGAAGTGACAGGGCGGCTTGGGTTGCGGAGAATAGCATGGGCAATACTGAAAGCGTTTCAGCCTGGTTGTACAGAGCCAGAAATGAAGAGATGGGCTAGTGAAGATGTGAGCAGGGGGAGATGCAGGAACGTGGGAGGTGCAAGTAGAAATCTGACCGTTTTGAACTATCCTTGGTTTGTTCTAGAGTTTTAAAACCTGGTGCTGAGACTCATCACAGTGCCTTATATTTGTGATATGTTGATTATAGGTAGGGGTGTGTGTGTGTGTGTGTGGGAGTGGGAACAGAAATGAGATTTTATTTTAAGAAAAACCAAGAAGTTGGAAACAATCCAGATGTTTGTTGATCTATTCACATTTGATTTCAGAATACAGAAACAGGACATAAAACCCTTCCTGTCAGCCCTGCACTATTTTGGTGATAATTGAACCAATTACACATGTAAGCATCAAAGTTTTTCATTTTTAAGGTAAGAAGAAATGAAAGTCAACCTCTCACTTAGGCTTTTGCATACCATGACTATAGGCCTTCAAAGAGCCTGCTGCTTTTAACAAAGTGATTGCGAGCTCTTTGCTCTTGTGTGAGTTGAAAAATTCGTAACTTACAATGCCTGCCTGTGTTTGCTGAAGTGATCACCCCTAGACTGTGAGTGACTTATCTCCCAGTACAATCAGCATGGCCCTCTTAGAAAGAGCTGTCTTAAAAACACAGATCTACCGGTAAGATTTGTTTTAATTTCTGTCTAACAGCTTTAGGATTACCCCTCAAGCTCGGATCGTCAGGCTTCTGTACAAACAAGGAGTTTACACAAAACTCCCATTATACTGGCTGCTCAAGGAGGGGGGAGCCTTGTTTGGTTGATTGAGTTATGATTGTATAGGGAACAAATAAAAGCTTTCTTTCCTTAAACATAGCTGTTATGTCTTACTCCCACTAATAATGCCACATTTTCTTTTAAAAAAAAATATTTACTCAACTTGATGTTATTCTCAATGTCAGTGCAATGTGTTACCTCTAGGTTGAAATCCAGTTTTAATCCTATAAGCTAGAAAAATAAGTTTGATACTCCACGATTGAGTTTTGAAACTTAATTCTGTTTCTGTGTTTATTACTAGCATTTGGTTTCTCTTTTTGTTTTTCCCTTCCTTTCTCTCTCTCTCTCTCAATGGATATGTAGGAGTAGATGTGTATATATGCCTGACTATACACATGCAAGCATTTTGCTGTTGCTATGAGAACCTTTCTTCATTTTCCAAGTACCCACTCAGAGACCTCAGTGAGCCCTTTTACACTGAACTGATGTCCTGTTTCCCACCTGGACACCGCTATGCTTTCTATGCCTTCTTCCTCAAAGTTAGAGCTGTTTCTTGACAGTTGGTACACCGGAGTTATTACACTTTTATTTACTAGATTTTATTTGAGGTCTCCCTTAAATAACATGGATTAGACAGTTTGGGTGCTGGGCAAGTGTGCATTTCAGCGGAGGGGAAGCCACGCCCCTGTTTTCTGAATGCCCCAGGCCTCATTTCGCATGGCTTCCAGGGCAGCAGCCACCTTCTTTGCAGTTAGCACCCTGTTCAGATGCACCTCTACAGCTGCAAGGTATGAAGGGTGGGGGCCAAGAACAGACAAATGAAACCAGAGGCGAAACGCTAGGATGCTAAGTATCTCTCTGTATACAGAAAGGCGGAGAGACGTTCCTACAGCTAGGAGTAGGAGTCTTAGTTACGGCTTCCTTGGCCTCCTGGTAGGAATCGAGTGCTTTTTGAGTTTGTAAAATCCATCTTTAGATTAGGTTCTGCAAGCCCATCTGGGCAGGAGATGTGAATTAAGATATCATAACTTCTGCAGGACTAATTTTAATCAGCTAAATTGGCATTTAAAAAGGACTACAGGTCACTGTAATTATGCAAGGGACGTGAAGTCATTAGCTTCAGTGTTCCAGTTTCTCATTAATACCTACCCGCAAGAGTGTGGTTGAATAGGAGGCTCTCACAGTTGCCTGAAAATGAACATTTTCATTTGGAAATGTGGCTTAGTTTCCCTCCAAGCTGCTTCCAAAATTGATTTAAGAGCTGAGCCTAGAGAGCAGTTCCCTTAGGTTTTAGGGCCATGCCGTCCTCACACGTGTAATGGATGAAGACATTTAAATCTCACTGATCCAGCTAGCCCTACCAAGAGATCTGGGGCAAGGCCAGTTTTAAAAACCACTAACAATGAGTCACAGCCAGAGGATGCTTTTTTTGCATACCCTTAACACCTCCTGCCTTTAGGCACCAAAAACTCTGGACGGAGACAGCCCCTGCCCCTTGGCACCAGACTCAGAAACCCATTAGCGGTGCCACTCGGGTGAATAGAGAATGAATGACTGAGCACGTGGCCTCTTGGTAGACTTAAAATACATCACTGGCCTTTGTTAGGGGCCTCCTGTCCAGGCAGAATTTCACATGCCCCGTCTGTGCAGAGGTGATGAGGCTGAGTTGAGTTCTTGCTTCCATTCCTGCCTGTACTAGGAGCTTGTTGCCCTGCTTTGTAGCTCAGAGAAGTGAATTTAACGGCCTGGTGGCAGTTAGAACACTGCCACACTGAGTTGTAAGACTTTACAGCCCTGGGTGGTTTTTTTTTTTTTTTTTTTTTTTTTTGAGTTGCATGCATTGTATTGTTATAATTTCTCTTTGGTTAGAGCCTATTTTTATGCTTGAACCTCATCTCATTATAGCTCTGGGGCATTGTTTTATTAAAATATGGTACAGAGTCATTGACTTTCTGCCCTTGACCTCCAGATTCATCTTTTTTTTTTTTTTAAAGATTTATTTATTTATTTGAAAGAGTTACACGGAGAGAGGAGAGGCAGAGAGAAGTCTTCCATTGCTGGCTCGCTCCCCAATTGGCTGCAATGGTCGGAGCTGCATCCATCTGAAGCCAGGAGCCAGGAGCTTCTTCCTGGTCTCCCATGCAGGTGCAGGGACCCAAGGACTTGGGTCATCTTCTACTGCTTTCTCAGGCCATAGCAGAGAGCTGGATTGGAAGTGGAGCAGCGAGGTCTTGAACTGGCGCCCATATTGGATGCCGGTACTGCAGGCAGCGGTTTTACGCACTATGCCACATCGCCGGCCCCCGCAGATTCACCCTTTCATTGTGTACCTTCATACAACCCCAAGAAACCATGAGAGACCGAGTACCAATCAGATACTGATGCATTGGCCTTTGCAACCATCCCCTAATCTCAATAGGTTTATCCATTTGATTCATGCCACGGCACCCTTTCCCCAAAACAGTATGCCAAGAATGAATATAATTTCCAGAACAGAAAATTAGAAGAATAGGAGGAAAGATTTTAAATCATTCTGATTATCATTGCCAGTGACAGTGTCTCCAGGTTCCCTGAGAATGATTTAAAGGTTCCTGGTGGACTCGTGACCAACCTACGGCACTGGGGTTGCCTGCTTCCATGGATATGGCACCCTCTGGAACTCTTAGTTAAGGCTCAGGACTTGGTGTCTTCTGTGCCAGCAATTCTTGGATGTGGTTTGCATGCCTTCCATCAGTAACCCGCTACTTAATCCCAATCAGTGTGCGTGGGACTCACTGGCAGGTCATTGGAACCAGCTCCAGGCAATTCTTGATTGTCTGTGGGATTGGAGAAGCCTCTTGGCTTAGTTAACCCAAAACAGTGAATCATGAGAGAGTCACATTTTGATAATTATCCTTAGTTTTGTTTTTACAAAAGCACTTTGCTTCCCTAGTTATAGTTTGCTCGCACTAAGCTTGATGTTTAAATTATTTTTAATTTTTATAACTTATCTAGTAATGCACTGAAAAATTAGAAATATAGGAAATTGGGGAGAAAGTTAAGATCACCTGTACTTACACTAATACTAGTCCTTTTGCTGAATATATGTCTAGGCTTTTTTTTCCTCTGGATACAAACATGTATACGTATATTTTTAAATTAAGTTGAGCTTTTTTCATTTTATTAAATATTGTGATCATTGTCCCACATCAGTTGATTCATCTCAACATCATAATTTTTGGCCAGCGCTGTGGCTCATTAGGCTAATCCTCCACCTTGCAGCACTGGCACACCAGGTTCTAGTCCCGGTCGGGGCGCCGGATTCTATCCCGGTTGCCCCTCTTCCAGGCCAGCTCTCTGCTGTGGCCAGGGAGTGCAGTGGAGGATGGCTCAAGTCCTTGGGTCCTGCACCTGCATGGGAGACCAGGAGAAGCACCTGGCTCATGCCTTCGGATCAGCATGATGTGCTGGCCACAGTGCGCCGGCTGCGGCAGCCATTGGAGGGTGAACCAATGGCAAAAGGAAGACCTTTCTCTCTGTCTCTCTCTCACTGTCCTCTCTGCCTGTCAAAAAAAAAAAAAAAATCATAATTTTTGTTGGCTGATGGTACTCATTGTGAATGCACCACAGTTTTTTCATATAAATTGATGAATATTTTCATTATTTCAAAATTATAATTATTAACAGTATCAAAACGTACACTCTTGTGCAAACGTGTGCATGTGTATTAAGATGCCCTTAGACTTAGTGACTAATGGTGGCATTTCTGGATCATTTCAAATTTTCATAATGATACCAAACTGCATTCTAGAAAAGTTGCATGAACCCACATTCCTCTAACAGTGCTTATCCCCATGTCCTTCCTGGGTGTAATAATTTCCTCTCATCTCTGCTAACCTCACAGGTGAGGAAGAAATAGCATCCCATTATTTTACTCGTTTCTTTGTGGGCTAGTTGAAGTTAAGCATGCTAAAATATTTACCAGTTCTGTTTCTGCTTTGTAAATGAGCCATTCATGCCTTTATCAACTCCCTCCAGTGTGTCTTTGCCCTTGTAAGTGTTACATTTGTTCAATTTATTGAAAATGTTCATTGAGCGCCTATTATGTGCTAAGTACTGCTTGGTGCTGGGGAGACAGTTCCTGCCCTTGGCACAGTGAGGGAAATAGTGGTCAATCAAAGAATCATCCTTCAGAGAGTAGCTGTGGTGAAGGAGAGCCTCCTAGCTTGCGGCAGCAGAGCTGAATGAGTGGCACGTGATTCGCAAACTTCAGCAGGCAGGTCCAAGTCTCATGGGGGATTTGTTAAAGTAGAGCAGAGTTTCATATCCAGTAAATCTTGGTGGGGCCTGGAAATGTCTCCGTGTGGTGGTGATGGTGCTGGTCCAGAGACCGCACCTGGGGAATCTCTGACCAGCGCAGGTTTATGGAGTGATGCTCAAGCAGAGGTGAAGGTATTACCTGGATGTTGTTACCATAGAAAAGAGTTTGTGCAAGAGCCTTGTGGTAGGAGACAGTGTGCAGAGGACTAGAGGCAGAGCTAGACTAGTATGTATGGAGGAGCAAGAGAAGGGAGAGTGGTATGAGGCCAGGGCAGACCTGTAGATGCAGTCAAGGACATGTCAGGGAATGCTAAGGCATTTTGACAAGGTTAGACATGAAAGGAGACCTTAGGCAGCAAAGAAGATCTTTTGTAGAAAGAAACAAAAATCAAAGCTAAAATGGACTATTGGGAGTGGGTATTGCGGCACAGCAGTTACAATACCACTTGAGACACCCACATCCCAATATCAGAGTGCCTGGGTTCAAGTCCCCTCTGTGTACAACTCCAGCTTCCTGGTAATGTGCACCTTGAGAGGCAGCAGGTGATGGCTCAAGTACTTGGGTCTTTGCCAGCCATGTGGGAGACTCAAACGGAGTTCCAGGCTCCTGGCTTCAGCCTGGCCCAGCCCCAGCTACTGTGGGCATTTTTAAATGGACTACTATATAAATAGTGTACTATGAAAACTGTACATACAATGGTATTTCCAGAAGTTCATAGAAGATGTAATTAAAGAATAGTATGCATTTTCCATGAACTTTTTGAAGACCCCTCTTAATGAAAAGCTCAACAGGTACACGCACCCAGTACTTTCAAAACAAAAATAATTGCTACAAAGTTACTTTAAATATTTGTTTATTAACCTTACTAACATTCATTAAGAGCTTATTTATAAACTTGGCTCCAAATGTAATTTTAGTTGTAGCTGTTAGGGAGAGGCTGTTTCTCCAAGCAGTTGGTGACCGATTCTCACCTGCTGGGTGCTCCGGGCAGACTCACCTGAAGAGGACTCCTTTGCATTCAAATTAACACTCAATAGAAATCAGGAAACAGATTCCATTGCAAGGGAGGAATGTTAGTACACTTCAAAGAGGAGAAGAAAATATTTGCTTCAGACCATCAAAAATTACTGTATTCCCTAGAACTAAAATCTGCCATTTGATTCTTCCCACAAGGAAAAGAGGAGGTGACAGCTTTTAGCAAACATGCCGGAAAACATGCATCCTGCCTTGTAAACCTTTTTGTTAGGTATCTGAGGGGAAAGAACTTAATATAGCTTAAGTATTCTAAGTATTCATACATACTTTAGGAAGCTGTGAGACTGGTTTAGTGACAGGTAAATTGGATGAGATGGAAGTCAAGGATTTCACTCTTTGAAGACGTAAATGGAAAAATCAAATAAGACAAGATCCATCTAGTTGAGGTTCAGTGAGAAATCTGTAACACCGATGGATTCAGGTGTTAGTTCTTTAAGTCTCACTACATATACATTGCATATTTTTCAAAGCAGAGATTAAATGCTATTAATTTCTTGGTGATAGAAGTTTTTATTCTTCAGTAAGGAAGTGATTTCCTTCAGTTTCCCTGTCTGTGGCTTAAACCTGATTTTTGATCTATGTTGGAAGAAGAATAGTAATAGTAGCAAGTATTTATTGAACATGTTACCATGTGCCAGACACTACACCAGGCTCTTTGGTTTTTTTGTTTGTTTGTTTTTTAAAGAGTTACACAGAGAAGGAGAGGCAGAGAGAGAGAGAGAGAGAGAGGTCTTCCATCCACTGTTTCCTTCCCCAATTGGCCACAATAGCCTGAGCTGCACCAATCCAAAGCCAGGAGCCAGGAGCTTTCTCCAGGTTTCTCACGCAGGTACAGGGGCCCAAGGACTCGGGCCATCTTCTACTGCTTTTCTAGGCCATAGCAGAGAGCTGGTTCAGAAGTGGTACAGCCAGGTCTTGAACCGGCACCCATATGGAATGCTGACACTGCAGGCAGTGACTTTACCCTCTATGCCACAGCACCAGGCCCCCAAGCTCTTTATGTGTGTGTTACCTCATATGAGTTCTCACAGCCACCTCTGGGTACATACTTTCATCATCTCCTATTACAGATGATAAAACCAAGGCCTAACCACTGGACTAGTAAATGGGGTTGCTGGGATTCAAATCCAAGTGGTCTGACCTCAGAGTCCATCCCCTTGACCACTGAGCTATTTTGCTTCCCCTGGTTCCCTTCTTTACCTGGGAGGCAGCAAGCCCTACTTGCAGACTTAGTTCCTAAAAGGAAACACATGCCTGTTTAGGGCTGATTATGAAGTAAAGTCTGTCAGATTAAAAGCACAAGTGGAGAACCCATTCCGGTGTATTGCACACCATGGATTTGTCCTTGTCTCGTAAGCAGGGAGGCATCGATGAGTAACGACAGTGTGTGATGCCTGCCGGAGCAAGGGGAGGAAACCCACTCCAACGGGAAATGCATGTGCTTGAGAGTTGTTCAACTAAAGAGGCTTGTCTGCCGGGGTGCCTGCCTTCCTGCCATCCCCCCTTCCGCCCCTCCTCCTTTCCTCCTTCCTGTGTCTCTCTATTCTCTCAATCTTCTTAGCTATAATGAAAAAAAATATATAATCTTAAGACTTTCTGAAGATCACTGAAAAATCTAACCAACTTATTTTTTAAAAAAGATTTATTTATTTGAAAGGCAGAAAGAGAGAGAGATCTTCCATCCTCTAGTTCACTCCCTAAATGTCCACAGCGGCTGGGGCCAAACCAGGCCAAAATCAAAAGCCCACACCTCCATCTGTGTCTCCCACGTGGATGGCAGGAACTCGGCCCTTGGGCTATCATCCGCTGCCTGCCCAGGCACATTGACAGGAAGCTGGATCGGAAGTGGCAGAGTAGTCAGGACTTTAACTGATACTGGGATGGAAGTATCCCAAGTGGTCACTTAACCCACGGGGCCACAAAGCCCACCCCCAACCAACTTATTTTAAACACGAACTTCATCTCAGGCACCACGAGATGGTGGAGAAGCCCTGAATACTCTGGGCAGTCAGCCTCTTCCCGGGAGGAGCCATGTTATCGAGCACCCTGCAGGGGGTGACTTGCAGTAGCTTTGTGAGTAGCTTGGTTTTCTTGAGTGTCTCCAGCAAAGAAGTGAGTAAACAGAGCAGCTACAAAGAGCCTGGTAGAATGCAGGTGTGGTGTTGCTGGGGGCCTGCCCTCCCCAGAATCTCAGGTAAACAGCCTCAGGGAGGTGGGGAGACCATGTCAGGGATGCCTGACCCCTCCCATTTCCCCTTGTGTCCCCATCCCTGTCCTGGGATTTCTGTGCCCAGCTTCCTCCTCTGGACCAATGCCACATGACAGTGACCACCCAGAAGAAGCCAGACTTCCCTGGGCTCTTCTCTGTCCCTAGCCCACATCTTATATGTCCTGTTTTGGCCTGCAGTGGCTTGCAGCTCCTGGCATGTATCTAAAAAGAGAATGAAGCAATTTACATATTAAAAATTTTCCTGATGAGGGTAGGGGCCACTGTTGTGGCATAGTGGAATGAGTTGGATGCTCTCTGAGACACAGGCCAGGGGCCAGCAGCTGTGCCACCTGGGAAAGGTCGTCACTGCTCCACAGCGTCTTTCTGCAGAGACTGAGAACAGCAAGGCAAAGCAGTGGGGAGGGCTGGAGGCCCCCGGGGTCCCCTGTCGTTTCTGCTGCAGGCATGATGTCAAGCTCAAAGGCCAAAGTGGTGTTCATGAGGGCTTTTCCTGCCATGTGACACTGGCACCAAGCCATGCTCTCGCTGCTCTGCAGTAGTACTTGGACAGGTGTGGGCCAAGCTCCAGGGTCTCACCTCTCTCTTACCTTCCTGTTGGGCCACTGCAGAGCTGAGGACCTAGCCTGGGGGAGCAGGTGGGAATCTGGACAAGGATCCATCCAGATCAGAGGTGGTGTACTTGTTTGTTCTGGAAACTAAGTGGTCACCACAGGTGAGCAGAATGTGTCAGAAGATGGTGAGCGAAACTAGGGTCTGCCTGTTCAAGAGGCTTCCCAGAATCCACCCCACTGTGGCCATCGGGGAATGTGGGCCTGCTGGCCTGAGACCTGGGTTTTCCAGAATGACTGTGTTCTATGTTACAGATCTCCCCACTGGCTGTGTTGACGAGAAATGTTTTATAAAAATAAAAAACTGAGCAGGCCAAACCAACGTATCTGTAGGCAGAATCTAGCCACGGGCTTCCAGTTGGCAACCTCTGATTGGACATAATCCACTCACACTCCTATTACACATTTGACAGTTTTATTCGAGTTATTGGATTCTAACAGAGTGCTGGCACCCAGAGAGGGCAAGTGACTGGTCTGAGATCACACAGCAAGTTAATGGCAGAGCAGGCACTCTACATCAGAGTGTTAAATACAGACAGTGAGCATTCTGGTTTGACACAAACACAAAAATGTGGCTAAAATCTGCAACCTTATGAACAGGAGGAATTCATTCCAAATGTTTTTAAGAAAGAAAAATTAATTTCATAGTGAAATCCTATAACACCCTACTTCTGCCATGTGTTTGTAGACCAGCCTAAAACTCAGCAAATAGATTTCTTCCTAAACACAACTGTTTTTCAAAAACAAATAGGTTTTGGGGCCGGCGCTGTGGTGCAAAAGGTTAAAGCCCTGGCCTATGGCTCCGGCATCCCATATGGACGCCGGTTCGGGTCCTGGCTGCTCCACTTCTGATCCAGTTCCCCACTGGTGTGCCTGGGAAAGCAGTGGAGGTTGGCCTGGGTCCTCGAGCCCCTGCACCCATGTTGGAGGCCCGGAGGGGGCTGTGGCTCCTGGCTTCAGATCAGCTCAGCTCTGGCCATTACAGCCATTTGAAGAGTGAACCAGTGGATAGAAGATCTCTCTCTCTCTCTCTTCCTCTCTTTCTCCCTTTCTTTCTCTCTCTGTCTCTTCTTCTCTCTGTAACTCTTTCAAATAAATAAAGTAAATCTTGAAAAAAAAGGTTTTAAAATGGAGTTTAGAATGTCACCTGCAGGGGGGGAAAAAAGTACTCTCCTCTTAATTTATAAATCAACAGGAGTCGGCACCGTGGCTCAACAGGCTAATCCTCCGCCTAGCGGTGCCGGCACACCGGGTTCTAGTCCCGGTCGGGGCGCCGGATTCTGTCCCGGCTGCCCCTCTTCCAGGCTAGCTCTCTGCTGTGGCCAGGGAGTGCAGTGGAGGATGGCCCAAGTGCTTGGGCCCTGCACCCAATAGGAGACCAGGAGAAGCACCTGGCTCCTGGCTTTGGATCAGTGCGGCGTGCCGGTCGCAGCAGCCATTGGAGGGTGAACCAACGGCAAAGGAAGACCTTTCTCTCTGTCTCTCTCTCTCTCTCACTGTCCACTCTGCCTGTCGAAAAAAAAAAAAAATTAAAATCAATCAATCAATCAACAGGAGGGACTTCTTTCTAAAGAAGTTCTAGCTTCTCTCTAAAGACGTTTTGGCTTCCCCAGGGAACATACACACACCTCTTCCAGCATGGTGCCACGTATAACTAAGGTTCACATATGCCCAGAGACTGGAGTCAAGAGGACTTGGGTTCACATGCTGGTACTGCCACATTGCGCTGTGTGATCTTGCAGAAGTGACCTAACCGTCTTCAGTTTGCTCATCATTCAATGCAGATGAGAATGGCACTGACTTGAAGAACAGTGGTAGGGATTAAATGAGTTGATTTCTCTGCAGTGCCTGTGTGGAGCCTGGCATGTGCCGTGGCCACAGAAACAAGCACCTCTCTGCACCATCACTCAGGGGTGCATGGCAAAGCATGTTATAAGTGAGCAGCACCCTCCCGAGGAGCTGACCATCGGTGCTGGCAAGGGAACGAGGGAAAGGATTTGCCCACCACACAGAGCAGCTCCCATGGCCAGTTGCGTTTGCTTGTTCCAGGGTCGTTTTGTTTTGGTAACAGCTTTATTGATACAGAATTCATATATGCTATAATTCAGTCATTTAAAGTACTTAATTCATGCTTTTTAGTACATTTGCAGATAGTGTAACCATCATCAGAGTCAATTTTACAATGGGTTCATCACCTCAAGAAGAAACCTGGTACTTTTTGTCTATCATCCTTGGCCACCACCCAGCCCATTCCTCAGCCCCAGGCAGCCACTGGTCACTGTTGGTATGGTTTTGGCTCTTCTGGACATCTCGTATAAGTGGAATCATATCGTATATGATCTCTGTTTGGCTTCTTTCATTTAGCATGTTTTATTCGAGTTTATCAGTGTTGTAGTATAGATCAGTACTCTGTTTTTTTATGGTCGAGCAGTATCCCATACTACATTTTGTCCATTTATCTGCAGATAGACATTTGGGTGATTTGCCTTTTGGGCTTTTATGAATAATGTACAGGGTTTTTTGTGGATTTACATTTTCAATTCCCTGGAGCATATATTTAGGATGTAGTCGCTGAATCAAATGGTAACTGTGTTTAATGTTTGAGGAACTGCCAGAGTGCTTCCCAAAGTGGCAGCACTGTACAAGTTTTGATTTCTCCACAAAATTACCAACACTTACAATTATGTGACTTTTCAATTTAACCATCCTAGTGCTTAAGAAGTGCTAATCTTCTTGTGGTTTTGATTTGTGCCTCCCCATTGACTAATAATGTTGAGAATGTTTTCATGTCCTCTTTGGTCATTTGTACATCTTCTTCGGAGAAAAGTCTACTCATACCCTTTGTCCATTTTTAAACTGAGTTATCTTTTATGGTTAACTTGTAAGAGTTCTTGGCAGATATGTGATTTGCAGATATTTTCTCTTTTTTCTAGTTTGTCTTCTTACCTTTGTGAGACTGTCTTTTGAAGCACAAAAGTTTGATTTTGATGAAGTCCATTTTATTTTCTTTTGTTGCTTGTGCTTTTGGTCTGATATCTAGGAATCTGTTGCTAAAACCAAGGTCACAAAAATTTAACCATATAGTTTTCTTTTAAGAGCTATATAGTTTTGGCTCTTACAGTTAATTCTTTGGTCTATTTTGAGTTAATATTTATATGTGGTGTGTGGTAAGGGTATAACCTCTTGTTTGGCATGTGACTATCTAGTTGTACAGCCGTGTTTTGAAGGAAGAAAAGGAGTGTGGATTGGTGTGGTCATCCACCAGTATACACTTAGCCCAGTCCACTTTGGAAGCCCCCTGGCCAGTCAAAACATAACTGGGCGGGTCAATTATAACAAGAGGAAAGGCATCACAGCTCTTAAAAGCTCTAGTCTGCAAGCTGTAGTGTGTGCCCATTCTGTGGATGAAATAACTAATGGGATAGTAATTTAATTACTTACAAATAACTTATGCATATCTCTTACCTCCCTGCCATCTCCAGGCCTCTAGGGCAGACATAGGGTGGAACAGAAAGATTAAGGTCTGATTCTTGGCCATGCTTTTGTGCTTAAGCAAGTCACTTAACCTGTTTGAGATGAGTTTTCTCATCTTTAAAGTAGAGTAACGATACCAAGTTCCCAGTATGATTGAGTGGGTTAAAGGAAGCTTTCCCAGGTTTGGGAATGCACCTCGTGCCTTGTGTCTAGTTGCCATGCAATGCACAAGTGTTCTGTCTCATCTCTCTCCTCTCCCCATGTCTGCCATTGTTCAAGCTAAAGGCTGTGTCTCTGTTGCTTTAGATCATGTAGTCCTACACAACAACAAATTCCAGAGACACAAACCTCCCCCATAAACTATCCTGTGCTAGCCCTATTCCTCCTCCACCCACAGCATCTGCCATGGAAAGTCTCAGGAAAAGATGATACACAGCAGAGGTTGTACTGGGAAGATGTCCAGGCCTCAAGGCAACTCCGTGTTGTTTACCAGGTGCCCTTGGTGCCCCTCAAGAGTCGGTTGACTGAAAAAGGAAACTTGTAGCCATAATGAGTACCCATCCAGGCTGGCCCAATAACAGCAGGTGAGGACTAAGTGATGCCTTTAGGTGTGAGTTGGCATTTATCCCTGGGCCTGCAATTGCCTCCAGCTATAATACCCTGACCTTGGGATATGGCATAGTGTCGTTGCCAGAGAGATTGAGAGAGAGAGAGAGAGAGAGAGAGAGAGAGATCAGGAGACCGAGAGAAAGAGAGCCACGTATTCAGGAACAGCTCCTTTTAAAACTTTTCCAGGGGGCGGGCAGGGAAGTAGGAGCAGCAAATCCCATTGGATGGGGGTGGGGCTGACACCAGTGATTGAGCCATGGGATCACCTGGCTTCCAGCCATGGCGGCGGGGGCTAGAACCTAGGATGGGTCCAGGGTATAGGTCGTGCCATGAATAAGACTGTGCACGCCATTTTACAAACATTCCCCCCTTTTGTTTTTTATAAAGCAGTTGTATGAGATTACATTAGCCCCAAAAGTCCAGGAGGGTAGAGGGATAACGATCCGTCTTTAGAGCTACTTCCTACTGACATGGGCTGACGAGGTACTCTTCGATGGCACGGGGCGATGTTTCAAGCCGCTGTCTCCTGGATGGAGAGCTGAATATATCCCTGTAGCAGCATTTGGTTGACCACCTGGTTGGTGAAGACCTTGGACCATTCCATTATCAACTCCTATACACACTTAAACAGACACAGTAGTATAAAAGAGTGAGAATATCAGCTTGGTTGTGGCACACATGAGATAGGGGAAAAGGAGGTAACCTCCATGTCCCAGATTCCTGACCAGTCTCCAGGAGGTTCATCTGAGGATGAACAACCTCAGGAGAATGCAGTTAGAAATAAATTGGAATCACTGACATCATAAATAAGAGTGTCAATTGTTAAATCAGCAACAGGAGTCACTGTGCACTTGCTCCCTGTGTAGGAGCTCTGTCCTTGATGTGTTGTACTATGAAAATTAACAGTAAAACTAGTCTTCAAACAGAACTTTATACTTTGTATATCTATGTGGGTACAAACTATTAAAATCTTTACTTAGTATAGAGTTGATCTTCTGTATATAAAGATAATTAAAAATGAATCTTAATGAAGAATGGGATGGGAGAGGGAGTAGGAGGCAGGATGATTTGGAGGTGGGAGGGCAGGTATGGGGGTAAGAACCGCTATAATCCAAAAGTTGTACTTATGAAATTTATTAAATAGAAGTTTTCTATAAATAAAATAAAATAAAATAAATGGGTTGGAGGTGATGATTTAAGCTCCACCTCTTTTTTGAGTTAATGTATTCAGGTGATGCATTTGACCCGATTAATAGAAGGTACACAGCTCAAACGTCCAATACTGAGAGATAATTGTAATGGATGAAAGTCTCTCGGGTCAATTGACTATTATTACCTGGAAACCATTTATAAGAGCAGCAAATTATTGGGACAACACAGTTAGCACTCCCACAATAAAGCAAGTTTCCTGTGTGTGCATGTAGGAGCCCCTCCCCACTCCTAAGGGCCTGTCAAGTTGAAGGGTGGGTGTTTGAGGGGACTGCTATGCCCTTCTATGTTCACAGGAGTGTTTTCTCGTGCGTCAGGGCTGACATATCCCAGGCTAGACCGAAGCAATGAAATGAGCTTTCCACGCCTGGGAACAATGATGCCTGTGTCACCACCAGTCAATGACTGTTTCAGTGCCTTGTACCTGATAGGCTTTTACCAAATGTTGGTCAGCCCACTGAGTGATGTTGAGGTTGAGTCTTGTGATTCTGTTTAAAGACCATTTCTAACACCTCCACCCTTGAATGTAAACCTGAAACCACTTAGTATTCAGAAACACCTTTCTCCATCGAGTCACAGATTCTATACTAGCACGGATAGAGTTGGACTATGGAACAAGGCTTTGCATGAAGATTCTGGAAGGTACAGCTGCGGTAGTACCTAGGCTCTGAGACCCCCAGTGATCTTGTATTTGCTTCTGATTCGTGGAAGACTTTTTTTCCAGAGTGGACAAAGCTTAATTCAACATGTCTACACATGAATTGTTGAATCTGCACATCATTTGCTTATTAAGTAAGGAACTGCTCGAAAATTCTTTTGCGGTGATCTGAAACATCCTGTCATTTTTCTTCACTGACCTTGCAGTGTTGCTATCACTTGAAGCATTTTTTCCTCTACTGCTGCTTTACAAGCAGGACTCAAATTCCTAACAGCAGAGAGATTAAAAACAAGAAAAAGGAGCCAATCCCAAAGCCCAACAATGTTAATGATCAACGTCTTATTTTTATCATGTTGACCATTTCAGCCATGAGTTTAAAGAATTATCAAGGTAGACTGCATTAGTCCAAATGAACTAGCAATAATTGACTGGCCCAGACTGGTGCTAAGAAGGCAAATGTATACAGCGAGTAATTGAAAATGTAGTCAAGAAGGAAACAGTTGCCACAGAACGTGGGTCTCCCTCTTTTGTCGAACTTGTGGGTATTTTTAAAATACTGCCAGATAATTTTGTGATAGTCTATCTGTGACTTCTTCAATGATGATAAATGCGCAATCTGATCTTTTAGAAGAATAAACAGCTCCTTGTTAATTAATTTATACAGCTGTCAGTGCAGCTTTCTCTCTCTCTCTTCGCACTCTAAGAGTTTCCCTGCCATAGATTTTCTTGCCGTTCCTGGCAAACCTCCAGTGAGAGCCTGGGATTTATTAGGCTGACTTGGTGCAAAGTCTATTGATTGTGGCCCCGAGGGTAATAACTAAATAGAGCCGGAGCAACAAGTCAATAACACCATTGTTGCTGCAGCCTGCATTCACTCGAGGAGTGAGATTGTTTTACAGCAGCTGAGGGTAATCATGGGCATATCAGTGTGTTCAACACGCGCTGCCCCGTGTTAGTGCTGAGGACCGTTTGAAAGCTTTCAGCAGGATCGCTGGAGAATCGGGGTGGGGTACTGGGATTATGAACCCTGTGAACTCCTTCATTACAGCTTAAAGGTTTCAACTTCAGTTCTTAACATCTGCTGCAGCCTCGGGGAGCTCAGAAGCGGGGCCGGTGCCAGGGAGTGCAGAAACGAGCTCTGGGCCTCAGCACTGGGCTGTCTGTTCTGGTCCGTGTCCCGGACACAAGATGGTTCTGAGCAGAGATTGTCTCGCAGCTGCTGTCTGCCATTCATCTGTCTGTCTGGCCATCCCTGTGGGTGGGGTGCTGGCCAGTGCCACCGTCCCTCACTCCTCACACCCCAGAAGATTTCTAGTAGACTAATAGTTGTTCCCCTCTTATCTGCAGTTTTGTTTTCCTGTGGTTTTAGTTACCTGCAGTCAGTCTTCTGTGATCCTGAAAATACTACATGGGAAATTACAGGAGTGGACAATTTTTCAGTAACTTTCATTACAATATATTGGTATCATTGTTTTATATTATCACCAGTTATTCGTGTTAACCTCTTACTGTGTCTGATTCAGGAAGGAAACCTTCTCATAGGTTTGTATGTGTAGACAGAAACTTACGTAGCATTCAGTAATCTGGGCTTCCCGGCATCCACCTGGGAGGGGTCTTGGGACATATCCCTCTTGGCTAAGGAGGAACCATATACATTCCACAGTGACCATCTACACAGGAGCTCCCGTAACCCCGGGAGATGGCATGCATTGCAATTGCCTCACTGCCAGATCCCAATTAAACTGACTGAAGCGCCATTTTCTTAGGAAAATGCTCTTCCTTAGAACGAACAGCCAACGCTCCCATCTCAAGACTCCTCTGATTGGCCAGAGTTCAGTACTGTACCTTTTATGTGCGCAGTGACTGGTTTCTTAATTATAGAAAGCAAACTCAAAGTTCATGTCACTGCCTGGAGCCCTTTTGCTTGTTGAAGAACCTTCACCATGCCTCATAGTAGAAGCCTACCTCCACTCAAGAAGGACCAGAAAATGTTGAGACAGGTTCCCAAATACAGCTGGAAGCCAACCAATCTCCCAGCACCCCGACTCACCTTATCTCAGTGGTGTTTGGTTCCCAAGGTGACCTTGGATTCCTTAGGTCCACCAGAGAAAACTCCAGGCTCTTTGGCAGTCTGGGCACTAAACTGACAAATAAATGCCTTCTCTCCAGGTAAGAGGGTAGAGACAGGCATGGGGCGGCCCTTTGTAAACACAAGTTTATCCTTTGAGTCTTTGCCATAGCGCATCAAGGAGAAAGGCAGGCTGTGAACTAAAAAACAAGACCAACCGTAGAATCTTATTCTGCGTGTAAAAGCCACATGGCAGAGAGGCCTTGCTTCCCCACTCATCCCCGGTGATTATCACATTTCATTTCCATGAGTGACGTTCGTCATCACTCAGAGACAGAATTCTCCTGCAGGGAGTGCTGTCAGCCGTGCTGGGCCCAGGACCATGGGAGCCCTTGGATTCCCACCAACTCTCAGCATGTCTCAGTTTCCTGGACATTGTGGCCTCTGTCCTCTGACTCCTTCCCCAGGAAATACTGAGGTTACATTCGGTGTTGCCTCTATTATCGTTGAACTTGCATGGAAGCAAATAGAAAGCATTGAAGATAGCAGGTCCCAGAATAGCTTTGTTGGGCTCACATTACTCTAGGAACTTGACCTTTCAGATCTGACTTGTAATTGCTGGTCCACCTCCTTCTTTACCTGGCACCAAAGCCCTTGTTTCCACACTGCTGGATTGAAGAGCCACAGACTGGCTTTAGGAAAGGCAGGTGCCTCGAAACAGTTGAGTTCTTTGGCCAACCCCATTAGTGGTTACCATCTTCATCGGCCCCGCAGTGAGTCATGGTGGCCATGGTGATGCAGGCCCAGATGTGTCCACGTGAACCAGTTATCCTCAGCTCCTTGTAAGACCCCATCTAGAATGCAAATCTCTCATAGAATGGTGCACACTTTTTTTTTTCCCTAAAGAATAACTCTGTGCAGGACTAAGAAGTTTTCTTCAGTCCTATTTTACTGAAAGAATCATTGGTAAAATATGTCAAAACTTAAAACAGGGGACGGTTTTTTAAGATTGCTTGAGGTATGAGTCACTACCATGAACGGTTCAGAAGCATGAAGCAATTCCATCAGGTTTCAGCCCTCCAGGAAAAAAAAATTTTTTTCTTGAGAGTTCAGTCAATACTCACAGAGAAGATATGAGCAAAGGTGGGCTGCTTCCTCCCTCCACTGGGAGACATAAGTAGCTGTCTCATCAGACATTTTTTATCTGAATAAAGAAATTCCTGTCCGATCTGCCTAGGTTCAGTTCTGTAGTCCAAGCAGTTTTTGACATATCAAGATGACCTAAGCGTTGATGAGCTCTGGCACAGGGAAGAAACAGGCAAGAGAAGTTCAGGAACCCAGTGACACATTTTTCCTAAAAGAAGAAAAATAATAATAATCTAAGTTGATTTGTTGAATACTTTCAACTTGTCAGAGATGTTTTTGTTTGGGTGGCTGTGGAAACCTCACGCTTGGCTTCTCACAACTTAAAAAGGGACACAGGGGCCGGGTTCACAATTCTTTGGGATGATATTACCAATATTTTACCCCGAGGTTTCCAGGAGCAGAGGCCAGATATTTTTGGTATTAGGCGCTCTGCTAAGTGTCAGAGGCAGTCAGAATCGTCTCAGATGGAACAAACAGGAGGATAAACAGTTAGAAATAATAGCTCATGTGTTTACTGGATGGTGAGAAGTCAAAGGAAGTGGAGTGTGAGCTCATAAAAAAAAAAACAAAAACAAAAAAAAAAACAAAAAACAGTGGCTGCCGCTTTACCATTTTAGGGGAGATGAGATTTTGACACAGAGCTAAGCGTGGCAGGAGTAAACAATGAATATTTTTTGAGCTGCCACCAATAAAACAAGTCTACCATGACTCTATCTATGTAAGAGAGATTGTCCTCTTTTTTACCTGATGGGTTGGTTGTTCCAAACTCATACCCTCACGAGGCCAGCAGTGTAGGAGCTGGACTTACTGTCAGCTGTTCCAGGTCATCAGGACTTAAATTCAGAGAATGTCCCTTAGTCTGGTGGCATGTGCTCACCCACTGTGCCAACAAATGACCATCTCAGTACAGATTTTGTTTGATGATCAAATCTGCTTCAGCAATTCCAGACAACATATCTTTTTCATCACTTTATGTTCTTTGGTTTGTTTGTGGCACTTTATGGACTAGAATAATCTGAAAACAGGAACAGGCATTTGAGACAGTGGTTAAGGTGCTGCCTGGGGTATCCACCTTCCATACCACAGTGCCAGAGTTGGGGTTCCGCTTCGACTTGCAACCAAGTTTCCAGCTAATAAGCACCCTGCGAGGCAGCAGGTGATGGCCCAAGTATCTGTGTCCCCACCACCCATGTGGGGGACCTAGATGGAGTTCCTGATTGCCAGCTTCAGCCTGGCCCAGCCCTGGTTTTTGGAGGCGTTTTGAGAAATGATTCAGCAGATAGAAGATCGTTCTTTCAGTCTCTGTCTGTCTCGGTCTCTCTGCCTTGCAAATAAGTAAAATAAATTTTAAAAAATTTACAAAGGGTACATTGCCCTAAATAAAAAATAAAAAATCCTGAAAATAGGCATCTGAAGGTATTGTTCCTAAAGACAGGTGAGATTGGAGAGAAAACAATAAATTTTTTTCAATATTCTCATTATACAGAAAATATCGTGCTCGGTCAGGCCACATTCCTTGTTTACAATGTGCTGTTGTGCTGAGAGCTCCCTGTTCGTTAGCTTTCTCAGTGACTATTTTTCTGCTCATCTGTTTATTACCCCATTTACTACTTGTTACAGACTACGTATGACTTATTCTCAGTCGCTGGTGTTGAATGTTTAATTTTAAACTTAATTGTATAACTGGAACTTTCATAATTGAGGATTTATGCAGCACCTTGATGTTGGTGAGGAAGGAATTCAGCAATTTCATTTGTAGTTTACTCAAACCATGCATATGATTTCAGAATGAAACTTGTAAGCCATCAAAAACAGAACTTAACAGTAAGCCCGTTTTCTCCTTTGCCTTCTTGCAGAAGGCGATGCCAGTTGAGGTTTTCTGTAACAGCCAGCATTTGCCAAGTGATGTTTGTATCCCAGTTGCTAGAGTAAGAGCTGCGGGATGTGTAATCTTACTTGATCCTTATGCGACCTTATTGAGTACCCACTGCTGTCTGTTCCCATTTTCCAGGGTAGGAAGCTATCCGAAAGTTAGTAACTTTCCCAAAGCCATGTGGGTAATAGAAAACAAAACTTTTACGATGGTCCCCACAGCTGGCACGATCCGAGGTCTGCTTCCCCTGCCTTTCACCTTTTCTCCTGGCTTGGCGCTTACCGCCTTCTCTGACTTCCATCAGTATGACCCCAGGTAAAGGAGCTTTGCACGTGCTGTGCCACCTGCCTGAAATCCTTTCCCCGTTCCTAGTCTCCCTTTCCCCACACATTCACTTACTAACCCCGTGCACCTCCAGATCAACATCATCACCACCTTAAGGGGCACCCTCTCTGGGCCCCAGACAATCTCAGTCTCATGTCAGCTACAGAGGTGCAATCATCCGTGGGACCAGACATTGGGAACTTCAAGGAACCATCTCAGCATCAAACTGGGACCATCTAGACTGGCCAGCTCTCTTCCAAGCTTCAGACTGGGACCATCTAGACTGGCCAGCTCTCTTCCAAGCAGGACCCTGCCCCCAACCCCCTGCCATACACACACAACATCCCTTGGCAAGTGGCCCTTCGGGAATGTGCCAGTGACGAGCACAGTGGGGGAGCCCAGAGCTAGATGCTTTCCACCCAGCATAGGGTTCCTTCATCTCCCAGGCTATCTTTGTTCTGAGCCCCTTGCTGAGCTCCAAGCTCTTGCACGGCTAGCTTCATTTCAGCATCTGTCTTCCTAGGAGGCCCTGCCAACACAAGCCTCTCTCCGAGCCTCTCATCTCCTTCTGTAACTTACCAGAGTTTTGAAGCTGTATATTGTATGGGTGTGGTTAAAGTCAGCCCCGTGAGGACAGGGAGCTCCTTTTGGATATCACCGTGTCCCCAGCTGGAACCAAATCATTTCCCCAGCCCTGACCCCCGTGCTTGCCTGACCCTGTGTGTTTAGGACCACGTGTGTGCTGAGACTATCAAATTGGAACACCACACGTGTCCTAGTGCCAGCTTGGAGGGCACCCTGGGAAAGGATGTAGCAAAGATGCTTGGATCAGGAAGGCCAGCCCCTGGGTTGTTTGGGCCCTTTGGCTCCTTTTTCTGGTGTGGGAGTGCATACCCTTTCTCCTTGAGGGGAAGATAGGACTTGAGCATTTCCAAGGCCTTCTGAGTGAAAACATCTGTATCCGATTTTTCCCATCGCAGAGTGTTAGTGAAGTCGTGCTAAAGAGCAGCTTGTAGTTGACAAGGCTCTCATCAGAAGGTGTCAGTGCCATCAGCTGGAATTACAGTGGGGCTGTTAGAGCCGGTGCCCTAGCCAGATGCCAGTCGAGGTAATTGCATTTGGTCTACCTAAATTCCCTGCGGACTCCTCACCGGACACAGGATTCTTCAGAGCTGCCCTGAGCTGCTGGGGACTGCCGGCTAAGAGCCTTTCAGCTGCTGCCATGGTTCATTCCAAAAATGGATACATTCCCGGAGGACCACTTGTTGGGGGTGTTGTCAGGGGGGATTCCTGCTTGGGAGAGATGGCCCTGAGGCCCATTCCCCTTCCAATTCTGATTCTGTGATTCAGTGGTTGTCACCTTCAAAACTCGGCATTCACTGAACAGTTAAGAGCTTCATAAATTAAAATACCGCCAGATCAAAAGAACAGAACCTGGTAGGAAATATGTTTTAATACACATCCAAAACCTGTGGACACAAATCTGGATATCCCTGGGACCCAGAAAACATCACGGCTGTGTTTCCTCTCTTGAGTGGATTCTGAAGCCATAATTAAGTGAAGACAAAAACATATATACATTGAATGAAAAGCGTGTAATCTTTGGGATAATTCTGATGTAATTAACACAGCAGAGTTGCATTAAGGCCAATGTGCAATGAGTGGAATTTTCCAACATTGATTAAGCTGGACTCGAAGAGAACCGAGTCTTTGTCTGAAAGCTGCCAAATGAAAACAACGTTGGGATATTTAAATTCAGGTTGGAAATTGGTTTGAGTAAGGGATATTTAAACCACAGCTGTTCAAGAGCTAAAAACATATGAGTGTATGTGTATGCATGCGTGCACACACACACACACACACACACCGCCGCCTCTAAAAACAAGTTAGCCAGAGGTGTACATTCCTTCTAGGTTCTCATGATCAACAGATGTAAATGTTCACAGTGTTCAGATGAATTATGGACCCTAATGAGATTTCAATCCTGAGCAAACAATAAAAATTTATGCATTGCATAGTTGCCGTGGCCTTTGGCTCCATGGCTAGTGTTCCACCTTTTCAACAGCTTCAGTAATATAATATCCAGCTGGCTTCGGAGGTAAGGAAAATTCGAGGGCTGAATTG
Organism: Lepus europaeus; assembly: GCF_033115175.1. Classification (NCBI taxonomy): domain Eukaryota; kingdom Metazoa; phylum Chordata; class Mammalia; order Lagomorpha; family Leporidae; genus Lepus; species Lepus europaeus. The sequence continues at coordinate 17,158,861 of NC_084843.1, read as the reverse complement.
AAATTGTGAGAAATAATTTGATGGATTACTTTGTCAGAGTAATGCATGGCCTTGGCATAATTACCATGGCCACCTTAACCCTGGAGGCAGGTGGTGACAAAGGCCTGCGGGGCCGAGGTGCTGGGCCGGGGCCGGCATGTGCTCCTTGCTGCCCTGGTCCCCGGGGCCCGGGAAGTCCAGCGCTCCCGAGGGGATGCCGAACAAGCACATTCCTGTCCTAGTCCAGCAAGCGAGCCGGACAGCCGAAGGGCTGCCTTTTCCCGAGAACTGTCATCTGTGTCAGAGTGAAAGGAAGCAAACAAAAGGCAGACCAACCTTGAAATAAAATGGGGTGAAGACAGGGAAAGGGATGAATGATACCTTTTAGAGCAGTGTGTTTAAACACAACGGCAGACACAGGCGCACTAATCTTTTTTTTTTCTCTTCTTGTTTTTTTTTTTTTTTTTTTATCAGTTCAGACCTTGAACTTAATGCTTGTCTGCCTTGTACTTTACCATGTTCCAATCTTAACGTGTGATTAATAGCAGATTCCCCGTGTGTACGTGTCAGAGACCACATCTGTAGCAAATCTGCCGGTATATGTCTTATACTAGTTTTACTCTGGAGTCATAAAGTCATTCCTGTTTTGTGAATGAGAATAAACCCATTATGCACTAAGATAGCTACACCCAGCGTCAGCTCTGGGGGAAGAGAAGCTGCCTATATGGTTGGGCAGCTCACGTTTCAGCGTTCTGAGGGCTTTTCACTGCGGCCCTGGACAGCGAGAAAACACCCCCACCCATTTCTTGTTTTTATTATGATAACATAAATATATTTGCAGCAAGTTGACAAACTCATTTGGAGTAAACAGAGTAGTCTTAATTGTAAGTTCTAATGTTTTAATGCTAAATCGGGCGATAAGTCAATGTTTCAGTTTGGCACAGGCGACCACATGTTCTCCAAAAATAGACTTTGACACTTTTTAAAGCAAGTCAGTGGTGTACCCGGGCTCTTCACAAAAGACTTCATTCTTGTCCGCAAGTGGCAGACCTCCCCTTCATCCCTGGAGTGCCTGGTTCCAGCGAGGTTGAAGAGAAAGAGAACGTCCCCTGTCTTCAGGCATCTCTCCAACTTCCTCCGGTCGAAATGAGCAGATTTTTGGAGGATGTGGGGAAAGCATGCCTAAGAAGGGTTATCTTGATTTTCATTTAACACAGCCTCCCCGTGCCTTTTGAAAAGGCCCATCGTAAGTATTTCTGCATAGCTGAAAACATAGATTCCACCCTGGAGAGATCCCGGAGCTGTTCAGGTTACACCCCGAAGCCATGTGTTTTCACGTCATAGCAAAACCCAAGATGTAGGCAGATCCCCGGGCCCCCGTTGGCTTTGGATTTTAGTCTTTTCATTGTTCTCCGCTGTAAACTTAGACAGAAAAAGACCTCCGCAGCCCTGAATATAAGCACAGCCAGTAATGTTTTCCCACAGATGCCAGTGGGGCGGCTAAGCAAGAGCCTGGGGCGAGGGGAACAGGAAGGAAGAAGGGGCAGAGGTCCCGGCGGACTGCAGATGGCAACGAGGGGCTCACCGGGTGCCTCAAGTCCCTCCCAGAGGCGGCCACTTCTCTGGAAGGCTTTGTCTCTGGAAAGACCTTTGAGGCTGATGTTGCCAACAAAGGCAGCTCTCAAGTGTGAGACTGCTTCAGAGCCACGCAAGGGGATGGTTGCAGAAATAATAGTACCAGCAGTTTGCTTTTACGGCGTTTGCCTTGTGCTATCACTTTATATGGTTTGCCTCATTTCCTCCTCCCTGCAACCCTATGAAACAGGTACTCTTTTTTTTTTTTTTTTAAGATTTATTTATTTATTGCAGAGTTACAGACAGAGAGAGAGAGAGAAAGAGAGAGCTTCTATCCACTGATTCATTCCCCAGGTGACAGCAAGGGCCAGGGCTGGGCCAGGCTGAAGCCAGGAGCCGGGAGCTTCATTTGGGTCTCCTCCATGGGTGCAGGGGCCCAAGCACTTGGGCCATCCTCCTCTGCCTTCCCAGGCACGTTAGCAGGCAGCTGGATCAGAAGTGAAGCAGCCGGGACTTGAACCAGTGCCCATTATGAGTTGCTGACATCTTAGGCCACAGCACTGGCCCCCAGACAGACACTGTTATAATCTCACTTTGCAGAAGAGCTCCCTGAGGCTCAGAGAGGTAAGGAATGTTCCCAGAGTCCCACCACTGACCTTAATCCTGGCTCCCTGCCACTGTCTAGCTATCTGATCGTGAGCAAGGTTCACCTTCTTCACATTATGCCATGTCATCTTCCATTCTTTGGAGGTTGCCTGCTCTTGTCTCATTTAGCATTACTTAACTCAAATCTTTTTGCCCCGCCTTTCTACTTATCAGTATTTTAGCAATGATATAGGATTTTATAACCTCAAGAAATGCACTGTTCTGTTGATCTCTTTTGCATGCACATTGCAAAAGCAGCTACTAGCATTGTGGTTTGGGCTGTTCTGACAGCTGGAGTCAGCAGACAACTAAGCAGTATGTCCTCCATGGGATCCTGCTGAGGACCCAGCCCAAACGTCTTGGGGACTCAGAGCTTTCCATAACTGCTGTCTGGTGAACTCATCTCGCATACATTTAAAGTATCCGTGGTCCTCAGTGGCTTTCCCTTATCCCAGGTAAATATTTCCCAGTGTCCAGTTGGATGGGTTCTGTGGTTGAAATGGCCCAAATTCCTCCCTCTACTTCCCTCTAAAATAGTAGCTCTCCAACTTGTAGGCCTCGAAACCCTTTGAACTCTGAAAAACTAGTAAGAATCCCAAAGAGTGCTTGTCTATGTGGATTACACATATTTGTGTTTGTATTAGAAGTCACAACTGAGGAAAAATTTAAATATTCATTTTTAAATAGTGATAGTAGATTGACTTCTTATTAACAAACATGTTTATGAAGAATGAGTAAATTTTGTAAAGCTGTATTAGAGAGGAGGCACCGTTTTACAGCAGTACCCATCTCTTTCATGCATCCTTAATGGAGCAGAGGTAGTCTCATACCTGCCTCTGCATCTGATCTGTGGTGATGTCACGCATCAGATGGACCTTGAAAACTCCACTGTCCCCTCAACAAAGAACAGGCAAATAACATCTTACTGTGATTATGAAAATAATTTTGGCTACAAATAACATCTTACTATGATTATGAAAATAATTTTGGCTATGTGTGTGCACTGAAAGGGTCCCCAGACTGCATTTTGAGAAGCATGCACTAAATTATGTCGCTGACATTGACAAAAACCTCACTGGCCTGAACCAGGCAGAACACATTCTTGGGCAGTAATCTGGTGGTGTGTGGGGTTGCTGGGCTGTTTGCCTTTCATCAGCACCTCCTGTGCTGTTCAAGGCACATGGACAAGGCACATGGAGGTTCTCCATCCTCTTCCCTCCAGATTTGTGCTAGGTGGGGCCAGGCCACTCTTGCTCATTGGATGTCAGAATCCTCTGTCCAGCACATAATGCCCAGCATGTGGTAGATGAATTTTGCTAAACTGAATGAAGATTCTACAATGCAGATTTTCAGAAGCAATCCAGACATAAGTATGCTAATTTCTTACTGAAAATTCAGGTATTTCTCATCTTTATCCAGGTCATTCACTGATTGATCAGGTCTTTACTCATACCTCTAGTGTGCCAGGCACTGGAATAAATAATGGGATATAATGAAGTCGGAAGCGAACTTGAGCCTTGCTCCCATACAACTCCATTTTATTGAGAGACAACCACAGGAACAAATAAATTAAGTATCTACCAATTGAAGGCAATTAACAGACTGCCATGACCAAAGCAAGAGGCGGGGATGGGCTATTTCTGGGAGAGGATGCCAACTCCCCTGGAAACCAAACATCTCTTTGAACGCTAGCTGCTGCTCTATACACTTTGTGCTTAACAGCTGTATGGAGGTATTTACATACCATGATATTTTCCTATTGTAAGCATACAGTGTAATGATTTATAGTAAATTTGCAGAGTTGTGAAACCATCACCATGGTCTATTTTAAAAACATTTCCGTCATCCTAAAATGTTCTTTCTTGCCTGCCTGCAGTTAATCCCTGCTCCTACGCTGGACTCCCACTGATCTGCTTTCTAGAAATTCCATATAAATGAAATCATACAACATGGGATCTTTTATGTCAGCCTTCTTAGGCTTAGCATGATGTCTTTCTTTTTTTTTTTTTCTTTAGATTTATTTGTTTGTTTGAAAGGCAGGACAGCAGGAACAGAGGAGGAAGAGAAAGAGAGATCTTCTATCCACAGGTTCATTCCCCAAATAGCCACAACAGCCAAATCTGGACAGAGCCTAAGCCAGGTGTCAAGAGCTCCATCCCAGTCTCCCATATAGTTAGCAGGGACCCAGGTACTCAGGCCATCTTCCACTGCCTCCTCTGGCACCTTCACAGGAAGCCATATTGGAAGAAGAGCAGCCAGGACTTGGACCTGCACTCTGATATGGGATGCCAGGGTCCACAAGTGGCAGCATGATGTGCTGCACTACAGCACCAGCCCCTTTGAAGCTTATTCATTCTGCTGTGTGTATTGGTAGTTACTTTTACTGCCGAGTAGTATTCCACTATACAGATGGACCACACTTTGTTTATACGTTCACCAGGTGATGGACACTTGGATTGCTTCCAGTTGGGATCTGTTAGGAATACAGGGCTATGAACATTTGCATACAAATTTTTGTACAGACATGTATTTTCATTTCTTTTGGGTATCTACCCATCTCTTCTAGGAATAGAATTATTAGGTCATGTATGTATATTATTATTATTAGGTATGTATATGTTTAACTTTCTTTAAAAAAAAAAAGAATTATTTATTTACCTGAAAAGCAAAGTTACAGAGAGAGAGAGAAAGAGAGAGACAGATCTTCCATCTGCTGGTTCACTCCCCAGATGGCTTCATGGCTTGAGCCAAGCTGCAGTCAGGGCCTTGGAACTCCATCTGGGTCTCCCATAGGGGTAGCAGGGACCCAAGCATTTGGACCATCTTCTGCTTCTCCAGGTGTATTTGCAGGGAGCTGGATCAGAAGTAGAGCAGCTGGGACTTGAACTGGTACTCACAAGGGATGCCAACTTTGTAGGCGATATCTTAACTCATTGTGCCACATCGCTGGCCCCCTATGTTTAACTTTTATATATATATATATATATATATGCCAAACAAATTGTGGCCAGCGCTGTGGTGCAGGGAGTTGGGCCACTGCCTGCAGTGCTGGAATCCCATATGTCTCTCCCTCTCTGCTAATTCTGCATTTCAAATAAATAAGTAAATCTTAAAAAAAAAAAAAACTACAGAAATATTTGTAAAGAAACTATCATTTTACTCTCTCACCAGTAATATAGGATGACTTTTTTTTTTAACATTTTATTTATTCATTTGAGAGGCAGAGTTATATACAGAGAGAGGGAGAAACAGAGAGGTCTTCCATCCGCTGGTTCACTCCCCAAATGGCTGCAACAGCCAGAGCTGAACAATCCGAAGCCAGAAGCCAGGAGCCCTCTCTGGGTCTCCCACGTGGGTGCAGGGGCCCAAGGACTTGGGCCACCTTCCACTGCTTTCCCAGGCCATGGCAGAGAAATCTCCTACATCCTTATTGATTTTCTTCCTTGTTATTCTATCACTTATTAAGTATTGAGTATTGAAGCCTGCAATTACAGTTGTTGAACTTTTCTATTTTTATTTTTATCTGACAATTCTTGCTTCATGTATTTAAAAATTGGTTGTTAAATATGAATATGTTTATAGCTGTCATATCTTCCTGATGCATTGACCCTTTCTCCTGTGAAATAGCCTTCCTTGTCTCCAGGAATATTTATGTGTCAAATGTTCACTTAGACCATCCTGCTCTCCTATGTTTACTGTTTGCATGGTATATGTGAATCTAAGATGCATCTCTCCTAAACAACATAAAGTTGGATACTTTTAATCCAGTCTGATAATCTCCAATATTTGATCAAAATGTTTAGTCTGCTAACATTTAGTGTGATTTTGTTTACCTTGTTGGATAATTTTGTCTGTCATTTTGTTGTTCGTTTTCTACCTGCCTCATGTCTTTCCTATATGCCTCTTGTCTTTTTTGTTCATCTATTTCTCTTCCTATACTTTAAAATATATATGTGTTTGTGTTTATGTGTACCATTTAATTCATCTTGATTTTTTTTCACTATTTTTTGTTGTCATATTCTTAATCTTAGCTCTAGGAATTACAGTATATATTTTAGCTTTTCATAATCTACTTCAGGCTAATAATGACTTCATTCTAATAAACTAGAGGAACATGATTCCAGTATAGAAGATTTTCTGTCTCTTCCTTTTTTTTTTTTTTTTTTTTTTAAGATGTATTTCCTTATTCAAAAGCCAGAGTTACACAGAGAAAGGAAAGGCAAAGATGGGGGTGGGGGGAGGTCGGTCTTCCATCCGATGGTTCACTCTCCAATTGGCCTCAATGGCCAGAGCTGCAGCACCGATCCGAAGGTGGGAGCCAGGAACTTCTTCTGGGTCTCCCATGTGGGTGCAGGGGCCCAAGGACTTGGGCCATCTTCTAATGCTTTCCCAGGCCATAGCAGAGAGCTGCATCGGAAGTTGAGCAGCCAGGTCTTGAACCGGCACCCATATGGGATACCAGCACTTCAGACCAAAGTGTTAACCTGCTGCGCCACAGCGCCAGCCCCGTCTCTTCCTTTATACTATGATTGCCATATCTGTACTTGTTACTAACCCAACAACTCAGAAGTATAATTGTTGCTTATACATTCTAATGGTTTTTAAACAAATTAAAGAAAGAGGAAATGTGTATTCCCACTGTCAACATATTTACTGTTTCTGGCATTCTTTATTTCTTTCTGTGGACATAAATGACCATCTGGTGTCGTTTCCTTTCAGCCCAAAAGACTTCATTTAGATTTTCTTGTAAGGCAACTCTACTAACAAGAATGACAACAAAATTCTCTCATTCTTTGTCTTTAAATATCTCTATGCACCTTCCATTTTGATAGGTAGTAGTGTAAGAGAAAGAATCTTTTTTTTTTTTTTAGAAGATTGATTTATTTATTTGAAAGAGTTACAGAGAAGGAGAGGCAGAGAGAGACAAATAAATCTTCCATCCTCTGGTTCACTTCCCAAATGGCCACAACAGTCAGAACTGGGCCAGGCCGAAGCCAGGAGCTTCTTCCAGGTCTCCCACGTGGGTGCAGGGGCCCATGCCCTTGGACCATCTTCTGCTGCTTTCCCAGGTGCATTAGCAGGGAGCTGGATTGGAAATAGAGCAAACAGAACTCGAACTGGTGCCCACATAGGATGCAAGCACCGCGGCAGCGGCTTTACCCATTATGCCACAGTGCTGGCCCCTAGAGAGAGAACCTTGATTGATGGGTTTCCTCCCCACCCGACTCTTTTCAGCATTTTGAATATATCATTGTAGATTGTAGTGTCTTTCCTTCCATTGTTTCTGATAAGAAATCAGCCATTCATTGTGCCGTTGTTTATCTCCACATGACAAGTTATTTTTGCCTTACAGCTTTCAAGATTTTCTTTCAGCCACTATTTCTATAATTGCTTTGTTTTGTTTTGTTTTGTTTTTGGTATTTTCTCTCCCCCTTTTCGTTCTTGGACTGCCATTACCCATATGTTGTTGTGCTTGATAGTGTCACACAGGTCTTTGAGATTCCATTCACTTTACTTTATCCTGTTTTTCGATTTCTTCTTCAGATTGGATCATTTCTACTGACGAGTTTTCTAGCTCACTGACCCCATTCCATTCCTTGTGTTTTTCAACTCTAAAATCTCCATGTTGTTCTTTTTCATTAGTTCCTCTTTCTCGGTTGAGGTTCCCTTTTGGTTGAGTCATTGTCATCATAATTTCTTTTGGAAGAGTTTCATTTAATATTTTGAACACATTTCCAATAGCTGCCTGACATCTTTGCTAAAACCAACATCTGAGCCAGCTAGAATCCGTTTCTATTGACTGCTTTATTTGACTGAATGTGGGTCACACCTTTCTTTCCTTTTCCTGTCATGTCTTATTTTTTTGGTTGTTGAAAACTGGATATCTTTGATAACATATTGTAACAACTCAGGTTTTTAAGTACTTGCCTGAACGTGCTTCATGCCTTCTATCTGCCCTGCCATCTGCTCAGTTGTTGCTATCTTTCCAGTTCCTACCTTTATTTTGTAAGCCTGTTTTCCTACAGGTTGAGTTGTTTGTGTGCATACCTTAATGGTCAGCCAGTGACTGGGAAGGGGTTGTGCTCAGTAAACTCCAGCCCAGACTTCTATCCTGTGATCAGCATGGGGGCTGAGGCGCACATTGGAAGTTCAGGCAGTTTCCAAGTCTTCCACGGCTTGGCTTTTCCCTGGCCTCTCTCAGGTCTCCCAGCACATGCACACGCATTCCCAGTCCATGAGAGATGCAGGGAGAGCTTCTCGTGCCTCTGTGACTCCGTCATTTCCAGGATCTCTCCCCATCACATTTTTGGTTGGTCTGTCACTCAACCCAACTAGGAATGCAGCCTCAGGCTGGCAAAGCTGTGGGTTTTCCCTATTAATTTCCCTAGCGAATTTGCTACTTTTACTGACAGTGCTCCTGGGCATGGATTTAGCCCTCTGCTCCAAATCAAGTCAGCCTCTGCTGGCAGCCCAAGCCTGGTAAAACCATCATTGTAGCCAAGTGAGATAAGAGGGGAGGCGGGGATGTTCTTAACCAAAGCTGTGCCAACTTTCAAGGAATAAACACTGCACTTTTCTTGCTTGTGATCACTATCCAGAACCCTGAAAGGTTATTTTGACAGTTGTCCAGTTTTACACTTGCTTCAGAGGGAGTGAGTTTACCATCCTCTTCTCGTGTCGCTGGAAGTCTCCCAGTTGAAGGATTGGTGCTAGTTTGTAGAAAGGCTTTAGGAGGAGGAGAGAAACCTCATCCTTGACTCCTTGTGCATTTTGGTCCCTTATTTCTCAGAATTCCAAGCACACTACCCGCCCCCCTCTCCACTCCCCAATAGAGCTTTGGGTGCCTTGAGGTTCCTGGCGAGGGAAAATGACCAGCTCCACCTGCTTCTGTTGGGTGCATTCCACCACGAAAGGGCCGGATTGCCAAGGTCCAATCTGTGTGCGCTTACATCAGCCTCTGGTCAGGGCAGCTCCTTTCCCTTTAGCTGACCCAAAGGCAACAGGTGGGACCTGTTTTTGGCAGAATTCTTGAAGAAAAATGCCCTAGTCATCAGCTTGCTTCACGTTCATTTATCTCTGTCATCTGGGAACACAATATAGATAGTATCAGCCCCAACAAAAGGTACATTCTGATATTATTTTCAATTTTTTGTCTAGACAGAGAAGACTAAGCACTTGGATATCAGAAATCCCTACCACAAAAAATAAGAAAGACACACTCTGTGGAAGGCCAGAGGGGGGTAGCAGTACTTGTTCGCTTTCTCTATATTCTTTTTAAAAAAAGAAAAGAAAGAAAGAAAAAAGTTTAAGCCCCACCACCCACTCATCAGGTGATTGGAGACTGTAGTTGTAAAAATGTGCTGCAGGCAGAAGTTCTGAAAAATCCCAGAAAGTGCTGAAAACATCTCTAAACAAGGTATTTTTCTTCTACACCTTTCTTGCTAAAGGTCCCAATTGCTGCCCAGAAAACTAGTGAGAATGTTAGCTGTCAGATAAAAAATTCATGACAGTGTTTGGCAAAGGACTATCTCTCTGCTTGTTTTCTCCATTTCCACAAGGCACTGGAAGGCAGCCTCTTTTCTCTCCTCCGCCCCAACTCCCTCCCACCCCACCCCCCACTTTGGGTGCTTTTCCCTTACTGATCAGTGTTCTGGGTCTGTTTTCTAATAAAAGAGCAAACCCCTATAAAGTAGGATTAAACAATGTAACTTTCTCCCCTTCCTGACCTCTCACAATGTGAGGGAAATGCCTACAAATAGGACAGGTAGCACGGAAGAGGGAAAGGGGTATTGGGAGTGCTTCTTGAGAGTAGGCACATTTATAAGACAAAGAACAAGGCCTCTAATTAACAGCTGGAGACTCCCAGGTAGAAGGAAACTTAGAAACCCCCAGTCCTTGCATACCCCGATGTCCAGCACTTTTCAGACAAGGAAATGGGGGCCCCAGAGCAGACAAGTTTTTGCCTGAGGACACACAGCCAAGCAGTAGTCCATCTGGGACCAGAGCCTGGCTCTCCTCTGGGTACCCCCGACTTTGTACCAACAGTGCTTTTGTTTGTTAGTGTGGTACACACACACACACACACACGCCCTTGGCATGCTTTATGCTTTATGAACATAGAGCTCTGGGCTACTCTGCTTCGTAATGATGAGAACATTTGCTTCTCTAAAAGTCTTCAAAAATCAAGTGCATTAGAACTGAATCAAGACAGGGCATTTGGCTGGGGAGGTGGCACAGCCTGCCCGTATGGAGTTAGTCACCTGCCTGCCTCAGTCGCATTTACTTACATGAGCCTTTTAAAAGGCAGGAGGGGCAGAGGGTGTATTAGGAAACAAGCTTTGTGAACCGACTTTGGATGTTGATCATAATTGTCACATAGGCTGCTGAACACCTTGAAATACTTTGCCTGCCTAAGAAAGCGAAATTATCTGTCTCCGTCTTCAAAACGGTTATGGGATTGTGCTTTCAGTTGGCAGTTAGAGCTGCTCAGCACTTATTTCAACGCTCGCGCGCACTCCAGAGCCTGCACTGGACCCTTGCTCTTCAGCACGCGTAGGTCCGTGCAGGCGTCTGCGGTGACCGTCCCACCCTCGGGAATGTGGGAGCGTGGGCCCGGCGGTGGCTGTGCTAAGGAAGCAAGTGTTACTTGATATAAAGTACTGCAGACAGACCAGGAGTAAGCGGATTATTTCAGACAGCGTTAGGAGGTAACTGGAGGCAGATTAGCTCGACATGAGGCAGCTCCCATAAGCAAATTAGAAAACCTCCCCAATTAGTAAAAGAAGCGCAGATTTGTGCTGTTTGTGATCTTCTGCTGAAAGGCAAAGTGTCGATGTTCTGGTCTCTTGTCTTGATTTAAGTTGAAATGTTGGCATTTCCTATCAGTGCATGTTAGCCTCTGAGGCTGTGTACTGGCCTAATAAATGAAGTAAATCCCTGTTCTCCCCGCCGCTGAGCCTTCCCTATTTGGAGGTTCTATACATTGGGTAATGTTTGACTTGGCGCCCGAATAATCTCTAGGGCATATTATAATGTCTCTCTCCTGGGAGTAGTTGACATGACTCCAGTGTACCACTCTTAATCTCTCTTTTGTTTGTTTATCTTGCTGAACATGTATCACGCTGAAGTCATAAAAATGAAGTGTGCAAAATGCCAGATGCTGCAAATGCAATTAGAGACATAAAAATAACTTCCTTGGTGGCACTGCTTGAAATCTGAGCCAGGCCTTGTTTTTACAAACAAGGTGGCTCTTTTCTGTTGAGTTACTGATTGTGAGCTCCGATAGGAGGTACAGCTCTGCCTCCGAGGCCAGCCTGCAAACATTCAGATCATTCTCGACTCCACGCTGCTGCTGTGTGACGTCATTCAGTTGCAGGCGTGTGTTTCTCAGGGTGCGCTGTGCACTCTCCCGCTTCGCCTCATAACCGCTGGTGGCTTGCAGTGAGGTGGGACGTGGCAAGAGCCCTCAACAGACGGAGCCCAGCTTCAGGAACAAAGGTGGAGTATCTGCGCTCCTCATTTTTCAAGATCTCAGATGCATTCCAGAGAAACTTTTGTTTCACCAGAATGCAAACTACTACAAACAACCACAACTGCAGAATTTATTTTTACAGTCTTATCCAAGGAAAAGGGGAATGTTTTTGCTTATGTAGCAGGAGAGCTGCGTATTTTTTTTTCTGATTTTATAAATAGTGTGAGTTTATTAGCCAAAAAATTCTATAAAATATAGCGAAACATAGATTTTTAAAAATCATTATTTCCAGCACCTAGATACAACCATGATTTTACATTTCAATGTTTATCATTCAGATTTCTGTTTTACATTTATATATGTATATTTTTCTGTTCATAAAGTTAGTATCATAATATGCATACCAATCATAACTTTTGCTTTTAATCTAATACACTATATGCAAGAAAATTGATGTTATCGATGACTACAATAACGCTAGATCCTGTTACACTTTTTGAATCATCAAGAACAACTTTGTCCGTTGTAGTCTTAGCATTAATTCTATTTTCGTGTAATTTTTTTCTCTGACAATGATCACTACCCAATGGCATTTGTGACAACTCTGGATGCTATCACGTCACCATGTTCCTCTGAGCAGAACATTGCATTTCCTGTTTTCACAAATGTGATCTGATTTGAACATCACAAGGCCTGGGAGTGGGGAGAGAGGGCAGGAGTGCCTCACCTGGCATGACAGCCATTTGGAGCTGGCAAGGGAAAGCTCAGCGTGGGGTCCTTGACGTTGGATCTGATTTTAAATGCAGGCCAGTCCTGCCACTGGGTAGCCCTGTGATCTTCAGCAAGTTAACCCCCTATTCCTCAGTTTCTTCCTCTGCAAAATGGGAACATTGATGGCTTTGTCAATGATTTGTGATGATGATTAAACAAAAGAATTTGCATGAAGTAATTAGGATAGTAAATTAACTGGCTAGGTTTCTTTCTCCAATTCGCTCAATTCATAGGTTAGCATTATTTTTAGTAACCACAATTATATGTAATAATGTACATTAATTCAAGAAAATGTAGAAATACATAAAAGTAGAAATTAAAAAAAAAAAAAAAAAACACTACCCAAACCAACACTGTTGACAAAGGGCTGTAATTCCTTCCAGGCATTGTTTTTTTTTTTTTGGGGGGGGGGGTGCCATTTCCTTTTGACAAGTCAACCAACCAGTGCACTAGAGGCGGAAGTTAAGGCGTGTGTTTCAGCGGATGTTCTGTGCCTCCACACTCTGCTCTCGCTTTCCCATTACGAAACAAAAGTGTCCCCTTGGAATCCCACCTCCATGGGAAGCGGAGGGAGCCAACACGGGAGGGTCAGGAGTGTGCACATGGGGCTGCAGGAGGTGTTAGAAGGCCTCAAGGACTGAAGCATCCAAGGGCACTGGGGAGACTTTTTGATGATGGGTTTCCTTTTCTAACCTTTATTTTTTATTTATCTGAAAGACAGATAGACAGAGCTCTTTCATCAGTGGGTTCACTCTCCAAATGCTTGCAGCTGAATCAGGCTGAAGCCAGGAGCCTAGAACTGAACCTTTGCCTCCAATGTGGTTGGCAAGGACCCAAGTACTTGAGCCATCACCTGCTGCCTCCCAAGGTGTACAGTTAGCAAGAAGCTGGAACTGGAAGCAGATCCAGGACTCAAACCAACACACCTCGATAGGCACCCAATGCCCACCCCAACTGATAAGTGTTTAACCCCCTAGTCCTCGGGCCTGGGAACAACTGGAGTAAAACCCACCCTTGCCCCTTCACAAAACCAGCTTCTATGCCATAAATAAAATAAAATAACATTTTTTTAAAAAAGAGGGTCTGGACAAGACTCCAGCAGAGGCCATGGTCAGGCTGGGGTGGCCTTGTCACCCAGCCGTGGGCAACTCTTTGGAAGAATTACTGCCCTGGAGCACCTCCAGCCATGGGGAAGAAATGCTCTCCTTGGGCCTTTAAAAGAAGGGATTCTGTTCCGGCTGAAAGGAGAATTCTACAGCCAGCCATCCCCTGTCAGCTAATTTGGTAGTTCTCTATCAAGCAAACCATTAGTGAATATGTTGATCCTTTGTTTCTCTCCCTTTTTAGCAGTTCTGCCTTGGCTATACGCAGGATTTCTCTGAACCAGTTGGGCAAAATTGATTTTTATTAGTTCCACTGGCCTTGTGGAAAATTATCTCATGAACTGGTTTTTACAGGAAGACTCAAAGCACAGCACAGGGTGCAAAATAAGCCTATAGCAGTCAGAGCTGTTGTGTGAAATGTCTTCAGACTGGAAGGCTGAATTTATTGCACAAAACAAGTACTAGCAAGGCGGAGGTGTGCAGTCCCGCTCATTATCACTGGAAAGGGGAACCAAAAAGCCAAGTAAAAAATTAAATTTTAATAATGCCCGTGATATTTTCTAAATCTTTCCTGACAGAAAGATTCTCATTATTTTCATCTGTCTCCGAGTAGGTTCTTTCGGTGCCATCCCAGAAATGGCCTCAGCTGTGATTGTTTCCCAAGCTTTAAAGCATCTGAAAAAGCAAATATATACAGAGAGAAATATGCTTTAGATTGTTCAAGGCAGGGCCGTGACCGCGGCAACATTTCGGCTAGCATGTTTGCAGCCAACATGTGCTGAGGGTGCCGTCAGCTCTCACAAAAGAAGCCCGCGTCATTAAGACAGTTGCTATAAATCTCCCCAGTAAAGGGCACTCGCCATCCACTGCCACCGGCTACCGGAGGAACCCAGGGGACCCCAGCCCCCAAGTTAGGGTTCATTCTGGAAATCACCCCATGCTGGCCATGAAAAAACATTCAAGAACAAGGATGGAAATATCCTATTGTTTCAGAAAATAGGAAAACTCGCATTCCAAGTTACCACTATGGCATAGAATTGTTCAGGGATACGAGGCAAGCTGCAAAGAGGATCATTGAAGTTGCCAGCTCACCATGATGTGAATTCTTTTTTCTTAGCTCTGTAGTGCCTCTGTATAAACCAGTCTCAGTCCCAAAAGAATTTGTAGCGATCATATACATAATATACTATATAAATGAAGCAGGCGTGGGCCTAGTCCAAAATTCAGGATGGGCCGGGTGTTTGTCTCTGGGCATTCTGACAGGGGACTTGAAAGGGGAGATGGTTTCAGCTTCCTGACTCAAGATCTGAAAGATGAAATCTCAGCTCCCTCTCCCGCCCAGCCCTGCCTGCGGGGAGAGAGCACTTTCCCATGGGACCACAGACAGGGACCTCATGGCGGAGACGCACGCTGTGTGGAGGAAGAAACTTCAGGATCAAGAGCATCCTTACAGTGACACGATGGCTGCCTCTCACTGCTAGGAGCTTCAAGTGCTGGGCCAGGCGCAGTGGAGAGAGCACGTGTGGACCCAGACAGGGTGCACCGGTGGGGAGCTCCAGGCTCCGCCGCTGCAGGGCAGACACCGGGGTTCCACGAGGGTGATGAACCCCACGTCCTTTAGGCTCCTCAGCCACCACTGTTTGTCTCAGCTGGGCTTTGGACAAGTCGTCAGCAAGACAGAGATGGAAGTTGTTCCCTCTGCCCATGACCCGGAGTGGACGCAGCTCATGTTGATGACTAGGGCCCATCCTGATCCAGGGGCCAAGTTGGGGGTGGGGTCTCACAGCCACTCCTGAACATTAAGGCCAAGGTGCTTGGAAAAAGGGCCCTCAAGGAATGACAGACTGAAGGGGGGCTCCTCCCGTGCTCATTTGTGGTTAGTTTTCCTGTGCCCTGCAGCTAAACCAAGGACCCGAGAGTGATGCCAGGGCCTCTCTACTCTTGGCAACTTCCTTTCTGTGTTTTTATCACACCCTCAGACTTGGTCCTCAGCATCCACCCTCAAGGCTCTCATGCGTTCACTACCATTTTAGAGATCAGGAAACTGAGGCACGCTTGCTTGTCTTCCCGAGATCACTCACGGACTGCAGGTAGAGGCTCTGCCGCAAGCCTCTTTTTATCACTCACTCCCCAGTCCAGACTTGAACTCCTCGCAGGCCCAATGGCTTATAAGCAGTTGGCGTGTAAACGCACACGCTCCGGCCTGAGAGTCCCCAGCCGCGTTCTGCAGGCTGCGTGCAGGTCAGCAGGCTGCGGAGGTGCCGTCCAGCCCTGACCCCTGCTTGTGCTGCTCGCGATCCTGGGAGAGTCTGCGGGGCACACACCAGCTGCTTTGTGGCTTCTGTTGACCTCGCCCGGCCTTTGACCCCATGGTTAGGAATCAGTTATGGGCTAAGTTGGCTGCTCTGGGTGTAGACCCTGGTTATTGACGTTCATGCAGAGCCTGAACTTGAGACTTCAGGGAGCCGCGGGGTCAGAAGGGCTGGACTTTGCCCACCTCGGAGGGCTTCTGCAGTAGGGTGAGGCAGGGATGCGCTTACTCCACCACCGCCCTCCTTTGAATCTGCTCCGAAATAACTAATCAGAGGTCGGAGACCGGAGGCCACAGGCCGAGTCTGGCCTGCAGATGTGCCTTCTCTGGCCACCCAGTGTTTCGGGAAACTTTGACTTAGTTGCCAACATTTAAGACACGGGAGATTTCACAAAGAACCCAATTTCTGGCTTCTCGTGGCAAATCAGAAGGTCGGGGGCACTGAGCCCACCCTGAGCTGCAGCAGCAGCCAGGAGTGGCCCCTTAAATCAGAAAATAAGGCTGGCACCCCAGTTCCCTCTGTCTCTTCTCCTGATGCCTGCAGATTGGATATTGCCCACCCCCACAGGACTTCCCTGATGAGAGAAGAAAGCGCACTCGGAGGCGAGCAGGTGACGTGGCTTCACCTGCACCTCACCGGGGGGCCCTGCTCTCTGATCCTTACCCTGCCCAGAGAATGGCGAGTGAGGGCTCTGCTTATCTTTAATGAGCCTTCCACGGAGGCTTCTTCACCTGGGTGCACCTGTTTGGTGCTGATGAATGCTGCTCTGGGGTATGTGAAGATCAGTGCACACCCTGTGGATGTCCCATTCCCTGTCCTGCTTAGACAACAGAGCAGCCCAGGGGTGAGCCGCAGCAAGAAGCCCCTCCACCTGGGCTGGGGGGACAAGGGGAGGCCCCCTGGTATTGAGTCCCTCCAGAGATGACAGGCTTGTGGGTAGCTGGTAAACCTCTGCCAAAATGTTTTCTCCCCATGACATCAGGAAAGAAAAAAGGGGCAATGAAATCACTCTCAGGAGATAAGAATCAGGTGTCAGCTCTTGCAGGGAGATCGCATTAAAGCCCCTACACAAGCCATGCTGTGTCTTCCCCGGAAGCTGCCTCGGCCGTCAGGAGCTGTCCCCAAGGAAACGGCTGGGGCTGAAGAAGTGCTGATGGCTCCCAGGCCAGTGGCTCAGCCCTGAAAAGACATTCCAGGCCCATCACAGCCACAGCCGGGTGTGCCCCGCCCATCCCTGGGCATCGGCAGGAATCAGAGGAGGAATTGCTAGGGCACCTGGAGCGGGGGCAGCCGGGGTGGGGAAGGAGGATTTTCTGGACTGTTGTGGGGAGCTTGGTGAGCAGTGATCGCAGTGTAGTAATCGTCGTTATGTGGTGACTTATTGAGCAGCTACTATTGCCAGGCACTGGTGCAAGCACTTCACGTTGCATTGACCCACTGATTTAATGACCTAATTCATTAATAGAGGACTGCTACCATTGGCCCCGTTTTGTCAATAAGGAGGCAAATATCAGCTGTTTGGACTGTTCAGATTCCTTGTGTTGATACCTATTTTTTTTAAGAGAGGACTAGTGAATAATTCTTTTATGTATTTATTTATCACCAAGTAGGAAAGAATAATGACCGTTAAAAAGCAGCATGTCCATTGTCCAGGTAAAAACACTGTCACCTGCCATCACCATCACTCCATAAAATAAAGCCCATTTTCTACCCTGCAGCAGTCAAAAGCCATCACCTCAGAGAAGTAATGAAATCACCCACCCAAAGTTTGCACGGCTGGTGTGCAGCAGCACCTGGCTTTGAATTCAGACAATTTGATCCACCGTGAAGAGTGGCTTATCTGCCTCCAGCCTGGGCGAAGCTTGGGCGTTGCTGGTTCAGGAGGGCAGACATGTTGTGTCCCAGCGAAGGGCAGGGACCCATGGGCGGGGCTGGGGGAGGCCTTCCTGCAGATCTCCCAGACCACCCAGCAGCAGGTGGGAGAGGAGAAGCACCCAAGCTGGAGTCTGGGAAGGAGCTCTGTCCTGGGCTGAGGACTTGGCCAGGGCCACCTCCAAGGTGAGCCTCGCCTTCCCCCTCGGTGGACCAGAGCCGTTCAATCTAGGTCGTGATAAATGAGGATCCTCGTGAAGAGTCATTGGCATCACACAGGCAGTGAACACCCAACTACGTAAACGTTGTATCACTCCCGAAGCCTTGGTAATGCTTGCGGGTGATTCCTTTATTCCGTCGCATGGGTGAACAAAACTGAGAACTTGGAGCATTCGTCCCTTTCCACAGTCACACGGCGATTTTCCTTCCTGCCGAGCCCTCTGTTCCAGCAGATCCATGCAGTGAACTCTTGCGGACCTGAAATCTTTCTGTAGCCTGTCCTCTCACCGGTAGTTCTACACCTGTGTGGTGTAGAAGTGACAGAAAGTCAGGGATCCGAGGTCAATGGCAGCTTCTCTGTGGGCAGGCACCACGGGGTAGTCCCCAGAGGACAATTGCCCCCAACTCTGTGGTGGGGAATCAGATGACCAAGCAGTCACCTAGAGGAGATTTAAAAAAAAAAAAAAAAAAAAAACCTGAACCCTTTTAAAGGGAAAAAGGACGTGGTCAGTGTGCCAGTGATTGAAGAAAGCTGGTAGGGACCGGCGCTGTGGCTCAGTAGGTTAATCCTCTGCCTGCAGTGCCAGCATCCCATATGGGTGCCGGTTCTAGTCCCGGCTGCTTCTCTTCCGATCCAGCTCTCTGCTGTGGCCTGGGAGAGCAGTAGAAGATGGCCCAACTCCTTGGGCCCCTGCACCCATGTGGGAGACCTGGAAGAAACTCCAGGCTCCTGGCTTTGGACTGGCTCAGCTCCAGCTGTTGTGGCCATTTAGGAAGTGAACCAGCAAATGGAAGACCTCTCTCTGTGTCTCTCTCCCTCTCACTATCTGTAACTCTACCTCTCAAATAAATAATATAAAAGAAAGCTACTGAAATATTCTACAGAATAAAAATAGCATCTTAATAATTTACTGTGTACATTAAGTGCTAGGATAGTTTGATTAGCTAGTGTGTCGTACTGTTGACAACCAGCCCTTGTGCCCAGTGACCTTGGAGAATAACACAAGGATGAAATGGCAACAATTCATCCTCCAAAGCACTGCTGAGAAACTGGCAGAGAAGATAGGGCTCACGGGTTGTGTCCATGCTGACCTGTGGAATGGGTGGCATGGGTTGTGTTCATGCTGACCTGTGGAATGGGTGGCATGGGTTGTGTCCATCTGACCTGTGGAATGGGTGGCATGGCACAGCAGGTGGAGGTGCTGCCTGAGATGCCCGCATCCCATGTCAGTGCTTGCCCAGGTCCTGGCCGCTCCACTTCTATCCAGCTTCCTGCTGCTGGACATGAGAAAGCAACAGATGATGCCCAAGTTCCTGGTTCCTTGCCACACACGTGAGAGACCCAAATGGAGTTCCAGGCTCCTTGAGTAGGAATCGCCCAAGAGTAGAACTGGGTGGAATTTTCTAGCCCCAGGGTTCACAAACTCACATTTCTGGGAAAGCGCTTTTTGAAGAGGTAGAGGATTATTCATTTTTTTTTATTTTGGCAAGTTTAAAATAATTTCCATGGAGAAAGTACATTTCCAAGTAAGGCAAGAGGAGAAAACCTTTGTCATCTACTATCACCATCACTCTATAAACTAAAGGACATCTTAACACTAAAGCCGAGGGCAGGACATAATCTCAGAAGAAGGGGTGACCTTTGAGTTGAGCATCTCAGTTTCAAAAAAAGACCTCTCAGCCCGGCATGTGGGGGCCACCGTTCTCAACCGTCCCGGCCCCTCCATCCTGTTAGGTCAAGGGGGACTGGGTCGGGCTCAGGAAGAGGTGGGGACAGCTGATAGGATTTACATTACCATCCTGTGCAGGTGCCATGAGTGGCACTGGCCCCCCAGGTGACAGTGAGTGTCACAGAGCAACAAGAGTGGGCTGAGACCAGTGGACCTGACTGGGACCCAAATGGCAGGCCTTGGCACATCCCCCCCACCACTCAGGGCCTCCATGTCCTCCACTCTAAAATGAAGAATCTAAACTTGGACTTGAAGACCCTCCCCAGCTCTCGCCATCTGCAAACCTGTGAGGGATTAAGTGCGCCTTGCCTTTCTAGAGCATCGTTACTGAATTCTCTTCAAGTTCTTTCCAAGTCCTTTGATAGAAGCGAGCCGCCTTGATCCTATCTGAAAGTCAGTAGCCAGCAAAGCCCCTGTCACCTCCAGGCCCCCTGTCTCCATCAAGTCCATATTTAAGAATGGTGGTGGCCATGGTGCCCAGGCTGAAGTTTGATGTACGCATTTGGCAACATAGAGGATCCACATACCGCTGATCAAAACCCATCGGACTTATCAGTGGGCTGTGACAGGTGCCTCTTGGCTGGCTTCCCGGGCTACGAGGTATCCCCGAGCCAGCCAATGGGACGCCCTCCCTTTCTTTTGATGTTTACACTACCACCTAGGAGAGAAGACTTGGTCCTGCTGGGGAGACTGTCAACGGGCAGCCCGGGAGACAGCAGCATGTGGGAACAAGGAGCCTGGCCGGGCTCGGGAAGGCAGCGGCTTCCTGGACTCCTGCCTCCACTTTCCCACTGGCTGCTGGAAGTTTGCAGGCAGCCGCTGTGGCCTCTGCCAGCCAGCGCCTCTCACCTTCCCTGAAACGGCATCTCTGTTCCCAGAATGCTCTGCCCACTGCACGCATGCAAAGGCTTTACCTTTCAAAGTACTCTGAAATCTTTAATGAGCTGGTCCTTGGCCGCCTAGGGGGATTGGTGAGCTGGCTGATTTTGTTTGAGAAGAAACTGAAACCCAAGTGTCATGGAGTGACTTGCTCCAGGTCACCTCAGGCAAACCCAGGAGTGTGGGCACACAGCACCCCGTCCCTGCCCTGGCATTAACGCTAATTACGGCCTTTGTTGTCAGGCTCCAGTGATTGATGGCTCACTGTGACTCTGCAGGCTCCCACAGGGCAGGAACTGCACTTCCTTTTCTCTCCAGAGCGACTTGGCCAGACCTGCCGCGCCCATCCATCCCTGGAGCCTCCGTGTTGTCCAGGGACCAGCACGTGCTCCAGCGGCGGAGGGCCCCGCAGTGGCTGTTAGCCACTGGACTAGATTCGGGCAAACCCCAGATGCCAGGCCGGACCCAGTCTGCACCTCGCTTCTGCTCAGCCCTCGGGCTGAAAATGGCTTGACATCTCTAAATGGTTGAAAAAAGTTCAAAGGCAGAACTTTTTTGTTTGACAAGTGAAAATGATATGACATTCAAATTCTCAGTGTCTGTTAATAAAGTTTTATTGGAAGGCAGCCATGCTCACTCGTGAACGGATTGTCAGTGGCTGCGTTGGCACTGCAGGCAGCGCAGCAGAGCCTGTGAGACCCACAGAGCCTCCAGGACTTGCTGCCCCGAGTTGAGGTGTGCTCCCTCTGCCCCGCTGAAGTCGTCACCTCCAGTACCTCAGCGGGTGACTTTGTTGGCAGGTGGGCTGGCTAAGATGAGGTCCCCCTGGAGTAGGTCGGGCACGCCCCATCCAAGGTGACTGGTGTCTTTATAAGAAGGAGGACTTTGCACCAGAGCCCTCACTCAGAGCACCCTGGGAAGAGAAGACGAGGAGTGGCACCCCAAGGAGCCCAGCCACCCGGCAGAAGCTGAGGGGCAGGCTGGACCAGGGCCTTCCTCACTGCCCTCAGAAGGGACCACAGCTGCTAACTGACACCTTGACCTCAGACTCCCAGCCCCTGGAAGTGTGAGAACACACATTTCTGCTGTTACAACCCCCATGTGTGGCACTTGGTCTTGGCGAACCTAGAAAACTAATGCATTTACTCTCCGGCCTTCCACAGAAAACGTGTGCCAATCCCTGTTAATGAAGTAGGAATTCAGAAATGGTGAACCTGCTCCGGACCGAGCCTCAATATGGATGCCAAGGCTCAGGCCCTGGCTCCTGACTCCTCGGTTCCTTGCTGGAGAGCTTGCTTGTTCCCCGATCTGTCACAGCATCTCTGTCCTTTGTCCCATGCCCTCAGGACTCCCAGACAACTGATTCCACCTCCACTAATGTCCACACCTGTGGACTGTTCACGGCAGCTGATGCCTTGACAGGTTTGCCCAGAAAGAATGTTCGCTTTCTCCCTATTTTAAATGGCTGATCCCAGAGGCAGGAGTCTTACGGGAAGAGAGTGTGGGATAGGCTCCTCAGCTCCCTCATCTCGCCTGGCTTTGGGATGCTATGGGCTGTGCTTGTGAGAATTCTCATTCTGAGACGAAAAACCAAAGCTCTGGAAGGTGGTGAGTCCCACAGCCATGTGCAAAGCTCGCAGGGAATGCGGCCGGGACCGTCCTGCCCTGTGACAGGGACTTTGGGTAGATCCACAGTGAATGTACAATGCAGAGATGGGAAAGGAAAACAGCACGCAGCCCACGACCCCCTGCCCGGGCCCATGCGCTGGTCTGGACACAGGAGCTCAGTGTGGCAGCTTCCCGGGGTGGCTACACCAAAGCCCCACGGACTTGGGGGCTCCAGAGACAGCTGCCTGTCTCTGCTCTGGAGGCTTGAGTCGGGAGTCAGGAGTTGGCAGGGCCATGATGCCTCTGAGGGCTCTGGAGAAGAATCCTTCCTCCCCTCTTCCTGATTTCGGTGGCTCCACGCATCCCCTGGCTTGTGACGACACAGCTCCAGTCTCCGCCTCTGCTTCCCCCGGCCCTCTTCCCTGCGTCTCTGTGTGCACTCTTCTTGTAAGGACCCCAGTCACTGGGTTGAAGGCCCCCCTAAATCCAGGATCCTTGATGAATTGTATTGCAAAAACCCTGTCTCCAAATAAGGTCCCATGCTGAGATTCCTGGTGGACTTGAATTTGGTGGAAAACGATTTAACCCTGTATGATCAGTGTGATTGAAACTGAGAGAATTCCTAACCACACTTGCTCAAAGCAAAAGGGAATTGTTTGGCCACTATAGCTGGGAAATACAAGTTTTAGGCATGCAGCAGAACCCAGAGGTTCAAATTATACCCTCAGGAATTTGTCTCTTATTGTCTAGCTCTTGGCTGGGTGTCTGTCCTGCGTGTTAGTAACAGTGGCCCTCAGCTGCCCTAAGCCTCTGTTGTCCCTGCAATGGGTCCCAATAAAGATGTTACCTTGTCCTTGTTTCTCTAGCAAAATCCCCAGAAGACTCCATGTGGCTCTGCTGGCACACCAATTCTTGAACAAATGGTTGTGCAGGAGGCAGAGAGCTATGTTTGGCTTGGCCTTCCTGGATCACAAGTCCACCTGTGGAATCAGAGCAGAGTGGGGCTGGGCATTCCTCCCAGAAACGTAGGACATACAAGACCCTGGCTGGGCATCATCAGGTGGCAGGGTAAACACCCAACTCTAGCTCGGCTCTACAAGAAATGCTTCAAGTGAAAGTTCTCGTTCAAGGTTGTTGACAGTTGGCCGATTCCCCCTACTCCTGTTTCATCTCCCTGGTGGATGCCAACATTGAAGATGGAGAGCTTTTCCCTCGGCCCTTGTTTTGGGGAAGTGGCCAGAGAGAAGCCCGCGCTCCCTTGCCCAGAGTGTATT
The DNA here is from genome assembly GCF_033115175.1 of Lepus europaeus. Taxonomy (NCBI): domain Eukaryota; kingdom Metazoa; phylum Chordata; class Mammalia; order Lagomorpha; family Leporidae; genus Lepus; species Lepus europaeus. The sequence goes on along the minus strand of NC_084843.1, from coordinate 17,135,422 downwards.
CCGTGCTCTCACAGTTGCTCATTGTAACTCTTGTGTCAGACCCCAAAGGTGGCACATCATTATTCTGGGCCAGTCGGCCAGGCAGGAAGGCAGGTACAGGACAAGACACTGTACCTGCGAAGTGTCATGCACTCTCCAGCTAATGAATGCAGCCTTGCTAAGGAGTTAGGACACTGCTGGCATCCTTAATGGGACGGCGACTAACAGAACAGCCAAGTCCCACGGCTGTGCTTGTGCACAACCAGCCCAGAGAAACCAGGGAGACGTGAGCTCCGTGAAGCCACAGGTGAGCATGCATAGGTGGGGGCTCTCATCCCTTCATTCAGCAAACTGCTTTTGTTATTCACCTAAGCTGAACTTTGTGTCCTAGAAAAGGGAGATTCAGACCACAGAAGCCCCACTTTTTACTGGGGAAAACTGCACAAAACCCAAAAATCCATGTGGTCAGTGTGGTGGTAAGAAGATGCACTGAGAATTTCTGGGGTGAGATGTGGGCATGATCAGGAAGTCCTTGGAAGAAGGAGGGAAAACACGCTGTAGATGGAAGACTTGGATTTGGACTCAACCTAAAAGTGCTTTTAGGCCACAAAGTAATAGCAGATCCAATTCAAACTGACGTGAAAATGAAGTTAGTTTATTTTCTCATGCAGTGGCCCTTGCTGTAGGGGCCACCGTGCCTTCAGAACTGGGGCTCCTATTCGCTGTCCTCTGCAGCTTAGATTCTTTTGTAGGCTGGCTTCCCTCATGGGAAAAAAAGAGGCTGCCCAGATCCAAGCCTGACATCCACACACCAGCCTGTCCAGGTGACCCAGCATTCCAAGTGAGATTCACTCTGTTGGACTGGCTTAAGTCACAAGCCTGCACCTGGTCCAGTCACTGGGGCCAGGGGCATGGAATGCACTGGCCGTCTTAGCTTAGGTCACAGCCCTGTACCTGCAACCAGGGGTGGCATCAGATATTTGGAATGGAGAGATGAACGCCCTGATGCTTGCCTGCGAGACACAGGAAGCAGAATTTCGAGCTGCACTTGCTGAGCCCTCAGCTGTGATGTCACCACCATTAATACACAGTAGCATTGGCTCCAGGTGGACAGAGAATCACTTCAGTGAGAAGTATTAGGACCGAGCAGACAGAAAAGGATCCAGGTTTTGATAACCAAGAGGCAAAAAGCTATTCTTCGAAGAAAGAGGCCACATCAACCTTTGTCATACCATGGCTTTTGGAATGCATTAGACCAGAGCCTCACTCAACTTGGTCAGATGTCTCCTGCCACCACTTGGGATGTCTATGCTATGCTGCAGTACCAGACAACTCCCAGATCTCACTGGCTCCATGAAGTCCGCTGGGATTGCCGATGAGCCTGTGGGGCAGTGATCCTCCACGCGTTGACTCCGGGATCCAGCCAGGAAGCCTCTCCCCGGCCCTGCAACTGGAAACCCCCGGAAGCAGAGCCGCAAGGAAGCAGCCAGCAGGAGGGTGGAGCGCCGGGAGTTAGGTGCTTCCACTGGAAGTGACACCCTGCACTTTTGCTTGCATTCATTGGCCACGCCTGTCATCAGCGGACAGGGCAGTGCGGCCGGTGCCTAGAAGCCGAGGTGAACTGGCTGGCTGAGAGTGCCAGCGACGCCTGCTGCAGTGGGATTCCTGTGCTCCGCAAGTAAGAGCAGAGAACCGTGCCAGGTGCCACGCCTGCCTCCTGCACTTGAACCAGCCTTCTCTGATTCCGCCTGCCACCCGCAGGAGCTGGTTTCCAGAAGGGGAGGAGACTGGCAATGGAAAGATTAACCGCTCCCTGGGTTCCGCACGGGGATCAGTATGTTCAATAGTACTTTGTGAGTTCAGCCTCAAAGTAAATGGTTAATTCATCTTATATCAACAGCACTGTGATTCATAATGTAAACTTGGAGAATCCTTGATGTTTCGGGCCCACATTCCTGTTAATTTGGCTCTGCATTCTTTTAGAGCCACAGAGTGCTCACTTAATAGAATGCAGCATGCAAATACGCAAGTTTTTGCCTGGAGGCAATTTAGCCTGGCTGTTTCAATGGATGTCTTCTTTCAAGTGTATATTCTTTCTTAAATTATTTACTGGGTAAACACAGTTTGCATTTTCAAAGGGAGATTAAGACTGCTCACTGCAGTCCCAGTTGAGCAGCAGCCCCTCCCTTGCCCAAAGTTAGGAGCGAGTTACTTTGGGCTTCCCCCTAAGTTCCTGTCTACCTCACTAGCAGGGCGCTCCTCTGCCTGGCTTGTTTCTCGAACTCTCCCTGAACTGCATTGCTTTCTGCTTTGGCCAGAGCGACCCAGGCCCCCAGCCCTAGCTATGTTAACATCTAGGCTCCTTCACAGATGGGGCCCGTTGGTGCCAGTCTTGTTTCCCCGCTCCTGGCTGGCTCTGTCCTGTCCACTTGAGAGCCTGACAACTCACTGTTCTGGTCCCTGTGAGGGCTGTATTTGCCCGACTCCTTTGAGGTCGAATACTGGATCGATGGCCTGGGCAGTTACGCTTACTCTCAACTCTGTTCCAACTCCTTGTGTGCTCCCTGTGTGTACCCTCTGGGTCTGGAAACAAATGCCCTCTGCCTCTGGCTTTCTCCAGCACACACCTCCCTTCCCCAGGAACTGACGAGTCTCTGCGTCAGGTGGAAGACCCGGCAGTTCTTGGAGAAGGCATGGTGGTGAGGAGTTCCATCGTCAGGGGCTTGTTTCAGCTTCGAACGGCAGCCACTTCTGGGCAAACTCCCAGAGATTTTTCTGCACATTCTCCATCCTCCCTTGATCTGAATGATCTTGACGACCAGGGCCTGCGTCCTCCCATCAGCGTCCTTTGGACAGTTGTCTGGGCTGTGGGCTGGAGTTACAGGGTGTCCTCCAGCAGGTGCGCCCAGGCCAGTGTGCGGAGCAGCAGAGCGGGTGTGGAAGGGGAAGCCACCAGGCTCTGTGGATGCACCAAGGCAGAGTGAAGCCCGATTAGGAAGACCAGGGAAGAAGCGAGGACTTGGGGACTCCTGTGTGTTCACTTTTCTAACCATGCCTCAGATTAAACCAGTAACACCCACCAGTAATCCTTTATCAATTAGCACCATGAATGCCTGGGAGGGCCTTAGCCCACAAAATAAAATGGTTGTCGGCCCAGCTGTACAGGGGACACGCAGCTGGGCATGGCTTCAGGCAGACTTTTAAAGACTTCTCCTGCTTTTAATGTTTCACTGCTGAGTTTCCGTGTTGCCGATTCCTGTCGCAAGGCTGATGCGGGTGCCTTGTGGTGAGCAGAGATTCTGACAGCGGCTTGGGCGAGCGTGATGGGTAGGACTGTTCCGAAGACCTGTTCCTTCCAAAGAAAGGAGGAAACTCAGTGTAGGTTCTAAATGGAGCCAGCACACAGCCCCGATCGGAGTTCGTGATTAGACTCACTTTAATAAGCCGTGAAGTCCCGCTTCTATTTACTTGTTTGGGGGACAGTGGATGTCGCCGCCTCCTGAGTCAGTGTGGCCTGTTAAGTCTGAACTAGCTGTCATCGCAGCAGAATTAATGTGGGGGTGCAGGCTTTCTGGTGGGGAAGGGAAGAAATAAGCGAGACGGATCTTCGCCGAGCCCGGCATGATAAATGAGGGCCGGGCCGACCATTCATCTCCCGTGAGGGACGTGGACACAGCAGCAAAGGCAGTTGTGCGGAAGACGAGCCAGCAAATGTGATCATTTTGTAACCTGTCAGGAGGAGAGGGAGCTGGTCCTCACGGGGGGCGCAAGGGAGTGGGCTGGCCTGAGATGACAGTCTCCAGCCGTCCGTTTAGGCGGGGCCGAAAGTGGCAGGTGAGGAGGAACCTGGCGGAGCCCACAACGTGGCACCTGCCAGGATTTACACCAATCTAGGGAAGGCTGCGGGTACCCTGCAAGGGTTGCGTGGTGAAGCTGCAAAGGAGGAGGGTGAGGGCCACGTTGCCTGGGGCCTGGCTGACTCCCACCATCCCCCTGCCGGGGCAAGACCCCTCCCCGTGTTCGGCATCTCACACGAGGCCGCAGACCTCTGGCTGCATGACATCAGGAGATGGCCTGATGGGATGGGCGCAGGTCTCAGCTGGGTGGACGGGCGGCCAGACGGCCAGGCACTCCGTGTCTATTCCTGTGTGGTTCCCTGATAGCCAGCGTGGGCGAGGCTGTTTGACTCAGGTTCCCTTTGAAAGTCTCAACAAAGCATTCCACGTCCGACCTCTTTTCTCCAAATGAGGTAACAAATTATGAAACAACTTCATCAGAAGCTCTCCGCAGGGGCCGGGGAGCCTGTGTCTCCACTCTGGTCCTCCTCCTGGGTTCCTTTGGCAGGGCCAGAACCAAGGGGTTAGAATCCCTAGAGGTGGGCGTCCCCCACCACCAGTGCGCAGTGGGCACCTGGAATACTTTGTGATTGCTCATTTCCATTTTTTTTTTTTTTTTTTTTTTTTTTGCCACGAAGCAAATGTAACATTTCCCGCTGCGTGCTGTAGTGTGAGCCACAGTGACAGATGACAGGTTCCTAGCCTGAGCTGCAGGTGTGACACTGCTTCTTAATCCCATCCTCTCCTTCCCAAATCTGTCGCTCTCTCCCTCTCCCACTTTTCCCAGGGTATTTTTGCACAGGTAAGTACCTTACTGACACACGTTTCCTTGGAGCCTTTTGCTTGAACAGGAAACGCTGTGAAAAAATGAAGCTCACATTTTAAATTAAAGAGACACGCACATGGGGCCCTTGATCACCTAAAGAGACTGCACAGAACTCAGAGCCTTGGAAGGCATTTGATTCGCTGGAGCGTTGCTGTGAGCGCCGCCCCCAGTGCAGGGAGCCCAGGCGTTTGTAGAACCAAAACCCTGCGTGATCACATACACGCGTGCGCCACACCCCCCCCCCCCGGCCCTCCCCGCTTCAAAGCCGGGGTTTGCCCAGCCGCCCTGGCCTCTGCGGTGGTCCTTGTGGGAACGACCTGCGTCACACGTGTGTTCTGTCTCCTCTGCTCTCCTCCAGAATCATCCAGAACCGCCTCCTGCTCGTGATCCTGGGAATCATCGTGGTCATCACCATCCTCATGGCCATCACTTTCTCTGTCAGAGGACACTGATGCATCTGCTGCCCGGATAAACAGCCACGGCGGCCTGTTCTGAGTAATTAAGACAAAATGGTCACATGAATCATTCTTCCGCGCTGACAGCCCCTGGGTGACCCCGCCGTTCGGCTGGAGGGCCGGGAGTGTGAAAACGTTTTCTGTTCCGTTTGCATGCCTGGTTTGTCTTCACCCAGATTTGTGTGTAGAGGGAAGGTGGACATTTGTTTGCCTTTTGGTCACTTCCTCCCCTCACCAAAACTGCTCCGGTGCCATGCTTCAGTACCTTGTAGACCGGCCAGGGCTCGTGGTTTGCCAGAGGGCATGAGGGGTCAGTCACACACCTCTTGTCACCAAAAAGCCCTTCTGTGATGGCTGAGGATAAAAATGCAGACAAAAGCAGAGCCCAGCAAAGGAGCCCTGTCCCCGCCCAGGCGTAATGAAGACACCAAACTCGCCCGAGTGTTTATTTTTACAAAGATGGGTATTTAATGTCAGTTGTGCAGGAAATTGACTTAGCACTTTCCTTATTTTTCTGTTGCATAATTTCTTTCTTTCTTTTTTTTTTTGGAAACCTAAGAATATTTTTTGCTGGACCTGCCCAATACCCACTTTTCACAACTTTGGCCACTGGCTACGAGAAATATTTCCTTGCCTTCCCCCGATCCCATCTGCTTCAGAAGTTGCTGGCAGAGTGAGCCCTAGCACAGAATGTAATTGTGACCTCGTCTTCCCTGACCTGTGTAGGCGTCTCTGTCTGCATTCAGTTTTAATATTTGCACTGCCAAAAGCGGCCCTGCTACATGCAAAGGTCTGACAAGGTCCCCTCCACACCCAGGCCAGTATGCAAAGAGGACATGAATATTTCAGCGAGAGCAAGCACACGGCGCTGTCGGTGTGAAATTTCCAACGTGATTGTAACCGTGGGAGACTCCTATAGGGTGATCCACTGGAAATAAACTTTAAGGAAAATGTTCACTCACCTCCTTTAAAAGAATAAGGGACTGTGACTTGGATTTTTTTTTTTTTTCTTTTTACTAACAATAATGTCAACCAAGCCTTCCTGAATTCACTGTGATCATTTTCATTTCTTTCTGTCTGAGGGAACCTGGAATCACACGCAAAATGAGCCCATTTGTGATCAGGCTTAAAAGTTGCCCAGGCTGAGACCATTTTTCCCCCAGTTGTAAAGCCAAATGTGTTTTTCTTAAGACTTCATAGGCACTTCTGGGGTCCGCTGCACCGACGTTTGAATACCATTAGAAGCTTGGAGTGCTTGAAAAGCAGACTTGTTCTCTCCATAAACAATGCTAACCACCTGTGCGCAGGGACCAAGGGCACCGAAGGTAGCACTGGTTTGGTTTTTCCCCCAACTCAGAAGGGAGAACCAAAGTAGTTTCGTGAGGAAATGACAGACGCACCAGAGGAACAGGTCTTAGCTCCAGCGGATCATCTGGTGCTGTGTGAGTAGAGCTGTCCTTGACTTTGGAGGGGTGGTGTGAAGCCGAACCAAGTAGGACAGCGAGGCAGGCGGAAGCCCTGCTGATTCTCCCATCTGTGTGGGGCCCCACCTCATCCAGAACCTGCTGACAGCAGGATTCTGTATGGGCTAACCCCGAGGAGGAAGCCGTTACGAAGTGGGGACGCCCTTTCCCATTCTGACACACTAGCAGCCCGTGCGGGTGCTCTGCCATCCCCTCTGCTGGCCTCCGTTGAAGCTGTGCATCCTGGGGGGGGGTGTGTGTGGAAGTGGTCACCCCCTCCGGCCGTCCCGTCCACGAGCTCACAGACTTCCCAAGGCCAGCTGGCAGGCAAGGTTGATCCGAGCATCTCAATGTGCCGGCTCCTAAGTGTTTCACTAAAACCAGCACTCGTGTTGAAGCAGACGAAATGAGAACGAAAAAGAGTGCATTGTTCACGACTCCATGGCTCCTTCAACGTCTTTATCAGCTCTAGGCTGTGATTTTTCCCCAGTTCAACCTTGGGAGTGGTAAGGCTATGAACAGAGAACTCTTGGCCTAACGGCTCCCTCGATCCTCACCTAGACCTGGCTGGTGAGCGCCTTGGGAGGAGGCGGGTCAGCAGGGCCCCTGAGTTCCCCCTGCCCGCCACTCTAGGGCGCCCCACAGGAGGCCGGGTACCCGCCCTCCCCCTGCTCCACGATCTGAGAGAGGTTCTAGGTACCTTGTGGGCTCTGCTTGATGGGTATTTCCAAAGTCGGGAACCTTTGTTAAAAACGCTGTTGGACAGGATGGGGTGGGGGTGGGGGGATGAAGAGGAAGATGGAGGAGGAAGATGGCAAGGAGGCCCTGACCATAGAAAATTCATGCAGACTAAACCATTGCCCTGGCAGAATAAATAAAGCGATGATGCTACCCTGCTCCAGAATCAAAAGCAACGCAATTAAAGTCTCTTAAGTTGTAAAGAGTTTTAAATGTTCCGTGTTGAAGGCGAAGGCCTGCGAACGGGCGGGCGTGACGTCAGCCGCCAGGCTGGGGCTGGGAGCCATTTGCTATTCTGTTTCAGGCAGGCTGGATTGTCTTATTTTGGAACCAGCTTGGTGGGGGGTTTGCTTTGCTACTGCTTCTGAGCCCTGAGCTTCAAAGGCTGAAATTAATGGTGAACAAAATTGTGCGGCTCTGGCCGTCCCATGCGGGGCAGGCCCATTGAGGGTTATCATTAAGTAAAGAAATAAAGAGGGGGAAAAAAGCCTGCTTGCTCCAAAAACCTCATCAGATAATGACCTCAGTGATTGGGTTTTCATTTCCAAACAGCATCCAGAGATTATCAGCCCCGAGAAGGAGGGAGGGAAGAAAGGGAAGAAAGAGAAAGCCACTGTCTTTCTCTCTCTCTCTTTCTCCTTTTTTTTTTTTCCCCTGCACATCTTTTCTTTAAAACTGTCAGATCATTTCAGTATTTCAAATCCGAGGAAAACAGCCTGCCTGCTGCTGTATTTGAAGTTGTAATGGTGTCAAAAAGTCACGACTGACTGACAGCCGTCAGTCCCAGAGGGGCTCATTAAATCATAAAAACTTGACAAGGAAATAATTGCGCATCGCCAGCAACTTGGCGCCTGTTTAGACGTTTTTATTTTCTTTCATTATTAGTCTCCAGCATTACGTTCATTAACAAATTGCATTAAACAACTGTTAAGGGCTAATGATTTGTTTATCGCTTTTTTTATTATTATTATTTAAACATTAGCTGTGTCACGTGGTACCCCAGCGGCTTCTTGCCATCATCTGACTGAATATCTTTCCACTCTGAGCTCTGGGTACTGTTGGAATATGAAATAGATTATTCATTACGCTCCTCTTTGCCAGTGATTTGGTTTCATGTAGCGTCTTCCACAGAGAAAGATGAAAACTTGTCAAAAATAGGTTATATCTTATTCGAGGGGCAACAATAGCAGCAGGAACAGGCACACTTTAATATTTAATTAAGGTTGATGTTAACCCCTTTCAATGACTTTAGCTGTACGTTATATTTAAATGCAGAAGAGAAAAATAATTGTTCTTAATTTGCAACCTGTTCAGCAGGCATTCTTCGTGGAGTTCACTGGAAATTTAGAGCAGGATTTTTTAAATAATGAAATTTCCCATCATCAATATTTATAGCAGTTTGTCTACGTAGTCCGAGAATGAGCCACAAGCGACGATTTCCTCATCTCTGGTTTGAACTGCCAGCCGGTGGGGCACCACGTGCTGGGGAGCAGAGGGCACTTTCCCGGGGGAAGTGAGCACTGGGTGGCCAAGTCCAGAGCCAAGGCCGGTCAGGCGGCCGGTCGGGCGGCTGTGGCCCGCACTGGTTTCAAAGGGACGGCTGTGAGTCTCCAGTCTCTGGGCCACTTGCCTTCCCCTCTCGCTGAGTGTGTGGTTGGAGGAGTGTGGTCTGGGGCGAGAGTAAGCAGGGACGCCTTACAGGAGGACTTGTGTGTGTCCAGACTGCCCCAGGCTGGGGCAGGCGGCGTCCTGGGGGCTGTGCCGTCGCCTGGAGCTCATTACAAACAGTGCCTTCCTCGCAGGCGACTGGAGTGGCACTTGGTGGGGATCGGCCTTCCCCCCTGTTTCCTTTCTGTGACTTGCCGTTGGTGACTTGAACTGGTTTTCCGTGGGCTCTGAGCTTGAGGGGCCAGAGAAGACAGACTGCCCCCTTGTCATCCTCAGCCTCGTGCGTGCCGTCCTCCCTGCCTCCCCGTTGGATGAGTTTCCCTGACATTGGAAGGTGCCCCAGAAGCCTGGTTCGTGAGCACCCTCAAGGCCGGGGACCAGAGAATGCAGAATACCAATCTCCCTTCCTCTTTCTGCTCCCCTCTTCCCATCCCCACAGCACCTGCATCCCCTGTGTGCCTTGGCCATGGGTGTGCTGGGAAGAGATGGTGTCTCCCGCACAGGACAGATGGGCCTGCAGGAGGTAACATATAGGACAAACGGCCTGCAGGCACGAACAAGGGGAGACCCAGTCTCAAGCTTCGTTGCTCATGGTTGGTGTAGAACAGCAGCTGCCCCATGGTCCAGAGTGTCTCCTGCCGCCATTTCAGTTCAGGCCACATCAGCCAACCTCCCCCTTAGGCTGGCCACCACACCTCAAGAGATGTCCCTAGAGCCATTTTTCCTGTGATGAGTGGCCCCAGTGCAACTCTGAAGGCCCTGGTTGAGGGTGCTGCCTGTGTCTAGAACCCAGTCCTCAAACTTGACCCGACCCCATGCTGTAACTCACTGTCTTTAGACTTGACCCAAGACACGGTCTTGTTTGTGTGGCTGAATAAGTGGCACCTGCCAGAGGCGGGCCACACAAAGAGGCTGTCAGACCAGATGCCAGCCTTTTCTGTCTGCTTGTTTCATAATGGGGCAGCTGACTTGTGGACAGCCAGGAAAGGCCTTGAAACCACGGGCACTGCACCTGGGGACTGTGTGTGATTGGAGCCACAGCATCCTGAAATGGGTGACTGAGCTGAGGTCAGTGTGCCTTCCTGCTGTGGGCTGCCGAGAGAGGAGACCTGTCTGCGTGAGATGCCAAGTCAGTAAGCAGAGACAAGCCGGACAAATCCATGTGGCAGAGCCAGGTATGTAGGAAGGAGCAGCACAAGGGAAGAACCGATGGATCCCCCGGGACCCGAGCGTAAGAGGTGGTCAGTGGACGCATCCTGGGGAACAGGAAAGGAGAATCAAAGAGGAAAGATCAGAGTTTGTCTTCTGGGACCCCTGCCCAAGGCACACGCAGTCCTGTCGCCAAGCCTCCCAGGGCTCCCCAGCACACCATGGAGAAAGCACTTGCTCGACCGGAGTGGCCTCGCGAATCACACCGCCCCAGCCACGCAGGCACGGGGGAGAGGCCACGCCGCGGAGCTCTGCGCCGTGATGCCGTGAACCCGCGCAGCCCTCCCCCCTTCATCCACACAGGGCCCTTTGGCGTGAATAATAGCGCTCTGGCTCCGAGGCCCGTATTGATCGACTGCACACGCAGCTCCGCGGAGGCCGCCTGGGCTTGTCCTGGGGGCAGGACGGCCCCGTTCAGCACAGCTGCCTCCCCCAGCTCCCTGGGCTGCCCCAGGTGTGCTAAGAAGAGGACAGGATGGGGCGGTGGGGGTAGGGGAGCGAGGCCAAGGCCCCTCTCCAGCTTGGCGCTGCTTTGTTGCTGCAACTTTTTTATTTTTCACTTATTGTGCCAGGAAAAGTAGCTGTGTCACAGAGAAATAGTTTTTTCATGCTGAAGCCCCACAGAGTCGAGAATGAAATCCTCCTCCGGCACCAGCCCCTCTCCACACGATTCTGCCAAGGACCCAGGCCGCCTGGGCACCCTCAGCTGACCTTCGCGGGGGCCCTGCGGCACGCCCGGCATTGGACTGAGCACACCTACTGACTGCATCTTTCCCTTGATTTTCCTTTTCCTGCCCCATCAGGAGGGAGAGCAGCTGAGGGTGCAGCCAGATTCCAGCCCCTCCCTGCAGGACGGGCGGTTGTTGCTGAATTCGGTGGACAGGCAGCAGCCGCACGCTGGTACAGCAGCAGGGACGGAGCCTGCTGGCCCCGCTGTGTGACACTGCCCACAGCGTCCCCTTCCCGGGCTCGCATCACCTCTGGACGCAAGGAGTGGCCGAGGCCTTGGCGTCTCTGAAGGATGTGCCCCGTTGCCCGCACAGTGGCTCCCTATGGGCTGGAGATGCCGAAATCGCACCTCCTTTCGTTTCTGACCTTGAATGCAAGGAAAATGCGGATTGAATTTGTTCCCCAGGCAGCCTCATTCCTACAGGTCCTCCTGGGTGAGTTGTCTGACCCTCTCCTACAAGCAGATCTGGGGCTTGGGAAGAGAAGTCCACCCCACGAGGAAGCACTTGGTGGTCTTTGGAAAACGGATGGGCAGGGAAGGGGCCCGGGTTTTCCAGGACCAGGTCCCCAGAGGGATCGGCTGGCAGGTCCCACAGCAGCAGCATCCTTGCTGGGGAGGAGGGAGGTCGAGGTGCCAGGCAGGGGTGGAGTCAGCGCAGGGAAGCTGAGTCCAACGCGTTGTTTCTTTCTGTGAGCTGCTGTAGCCTGGGCTGGCCCCGGCCCTGCAGAGGCAGAAGGAGGTCCAGGAACCCCGGGTGCAGTTTGGCCTTTGGGAAAGGACTCAAAATGGATTCCCCACGCCCTGCTCAGACCCTCCCCACACTGTGGTCTTTGTGACCCTCAGAGCCTCTCTCCGCTCCGTTCCCATCTCACTCATTCACCCCAGCCCTCGCCTCCAGAGCTCTGGGCTGCGTTTCTAAAGAAAACAACTTTAGAGCAAGGAGAACTGGATGGCTTCGGCGAGCTCATTATTGTCCCCAACATGGCTTCTAAATATTCAAACCTCCCCTTGTTTGAAGCAGGAAATGTGCAATCAGATTTATTCATCCAGGCAATAAATATTTATTGAGTAGCTACTATATTCCAGGCCCTGAAGACGTGTGGTGAAGAAAATAGATAAGAAACGAGATAGTCTCACTGCCTCGGGCGGTCACTCCCAGGATCCTGACCTGCTCTCTGGTCTGAGACAGGTTGCTCTTGGGGTGTCTGTCACCTCGAGGTGCCCCTACCTCTCCCACTTTGCACTGCTGCTCCAGAGATGAATGCCCACCCCAAATCACATGGCCAATGGACAGTGCTGTGTGCCCTTTCCCCCTTGCAGTCCCACGACTGTGTCTGCACAGGAGTGTGGCTGGAGTGACAGCCCTGGTCCCCCGTCCAGGCCCAGCCCAGGCGAAACGGGATAGGAAACCGGGACTATGGAGACCAGGCCTGCCTTGTAGGATCTTTTGTTTCTTGTTATCATTAAATGAGAAAGGTTGGATTTGACAAGCAATCATAAGCCCAAAATATCATAAAAGGGGCGGGGGGTTGCTGAGTGGCTGAGAGGTGCTCTGTGGGGGCGTCACAGGCCAACGAGGTGCGTGGCGAAGTCACAGGCTGCAAGCAAGCTGGAGTTGGAGCAGGAGCTCTTTCCAGAGGCATCTCTCCCTCCCACCCCATTACTGCGTGGGAAGGGGAAAACACAAGTCAAACCCAGGTTTGTGCGCGTGGCTGATTTGGCCCTCTCGTGACACTGTGCCGTGTCTGGGCACAGGAGGTGCCAGGCAGCCCACAAATGCAGCCTTGTGTCCCCTTCCTCCAGACAGGCATCCCCTGGAAAAGAAAACAGCCGGAGACAGCAGGGATCTGGAGCGAGGCAACGTGGCGTCAGCATCCCTTGAGCTCCGACATCCTTCGTGGTGACAGTTTGAGTGCCAAAAAGCCACCAGGTGGAGGAGCTCAGGTTCATGGGACCTTTGAGCTGTGCACGCTTAGGGGCCATTCTAGCCAACCTGCTCATCTTCAGGAGGGGAAACGGAGCTCAGAGAGGGGATGAGATTTGCAGAAGGTCATCTGACAAACGTGAGTGTGCTGGGAGCTGACTCCGGCCTTACTGGGACTTTTTTGCACCATGAAGAGCAACTTCAGCAGCACCAAGAGCTGGACCATTGTCGCTGTCACCTCCCCTTCCGGTCCCTTGCTGATCCCTCCATCCAACAACTCCAGACCAGGTCTTTTACCACCTTCCCTGGCCACAGGGCAGGCCCACTCCACACCCCCATTCACACGCTGGCACTGAGGTTTCCCAGTTGGATTTTATTTATTTACTTTTTAAGTCAACTCAGAACAGCTCCGTAGCATCCCTCCTGGCTGTGACTGTCTTCTGCCTGAATGCCAGACTTGCCCCCAACCCAGACAGCCATGGAAGGGTGGGGACTGGGCACATGCACTCACTCCGCGGCCTATCGGAGTTTGGGGTGAGGCACGTGGTGGGCGTTCCCACCTGAGCTGGCAGTGTCATGAGACATTCAATGCAGTGGACTCAGTAGGGGTGGGCTTGAAGCCCACCTTGATCCTGCCTGGCACAAAGGTTGCAGGATCTCTAGGGAATGCCCAGCTCCTGTGAGTTAGCTGCCTGGCTTGGCCTTCTGCCCTAGGCCTGGGGCACACAGGTTGGTCTAGCAGCTGGCAGGAAGGGCAGCTAGGCTCAAGAGCTCATGCATGCCCTGAGTCTCCCCTGGAAGAAGTCTCATGAAGAAGGGAGCACCTGGGAAGATCCCCTTTTCCTTCTCTCAGCCTTTCCAAGTCTTGCTTCTCTCTCCCCTGGCCAGCTCAGGGCCCCATCCTATGGAAAACCATGAAGTACGGCATGCAACACAGGTAATTGCACGTGTGTGTCACATATTCTGACCTTTGCACTTAAAATGGGCATTGTACAAAGTTAGAGATGAGCAATAACAGTTATACTAATAATTTAAAATTTTTTACTTAGAACACCAAATTAACTAGCAAATTAGAGACACCACAGCTTGGGGCCGGTGCTGTGGTGTAGCGACACTGCCACCTAAAGCACCGGCATCCCCTATGGGTGCCGATTCAAGACCCGGCTGCCCAACTTCCGATCCAGCTCTCTGCTGTGGCCTGGGAAAGCAGTAGAAGATGACCCAAGTCCTTGGGCTCCTGCCCCCAGGTGGGAGACCCAGAGGAAGCTCCTGGCTCCCTGGCTTCGGATCGGTGCAGCTCTGGCCGCTGCGGCCAATTGGGGAGTGAACCAGCAAATGGAAGACCTCCTCTTTCTCTCTCTCTCTCTCTCTCTGTGTAACTCTGACTTTCAAATAAATAAATAAAATCTTTAAAAAGACACCACGACCAATCGAGAGAGAGACTGGGGAAGAAAAAGAATGCAAGTTTCTTGGTTTATGAACAAGCGCCTCAAATTTCCATTTTTCAGTGGGTCCCACCAATTATGTGGCCAGGGCTACCTCTTTCAGGTAACATTTCTGGAATCAATGAATGAACCAGTCCTGTTAGATCAAGTTGCCTCTCCTTGAACCCGAACGTGAAAGCATCCACAGCATCCTTTAGGACAGGAAGGAGTAGATGATCCCAATGGTGGGTAATTGAACTCACTGCACTTCAAGTGCTGTCTTCCGGCTCGCTCCAGCTCAACTTCCTAGAGAGAACTCATTAGAGGGTGGGATTAGAACCCATGTAGAACACGGTCACGTTCAACTGAGACCCCTAATTAATTGCTCTTCCCTTCGTAACAGCGACAGCCTCCTTCCCTGGGGGATGGCAATTTCATGGTTCCTGAGGATGGTGCGATTACATTAGCTGGATCACTTGGGCAGTGGGTGTCAGGAGCAGTGCTTGGAGCCTGTCTCAGAGATGGGGAGACATCGCTCTGAAAGCTAAAGGGGCGGAGGTGGAGGAAACCATGAGAATGCCTGTTGCTAGTTCTCATTAATGTGTTGCTGTTCCTAACATCTCATTCAGGCATTCCTTTCAAGTCCCGTTTTCTCTGAGCTCCACGCTGCCTCCTTCCTCATACCCCTCACTTTTTTTTTTTTTCTAATATCCACAGGGTTATTGTTTGTGAAAATCTGTTTATTTGCTGTATTCCACAGAGTAATTTATTTTCATTAGGTTTCTTGGAAACATGGTTCTACATATCGTTAGTACACGTAATACATTTTGATTGTTGTTTCCTGGATTAACATGTATTATTTGATAGATTAAATAAAATGCCTAATTCCAAAGTCTGCTCTCCCCATCTTTTGTGCTCGAATTATGTATCGTACATTCCTTTTTTAATTGAAGGGCAGTGATAAATCGTGATAAATCTTCAATTCAATGCTTTGCTGCTGTTTTTGTACTGTCAATATAGACATTGTCTCTTTTTAAATGATGAAACTTAGAAAGATGATAGTCAAGGTTGTTTCTGAATATAGGGGTTGCTTCTGTCTTTGTCTTACTTTGCTGTTCTTTAATTGCCTGGAGAGAAGGCACCGCCAAGTGACTACAAGTCTGGCTGGAGCTCTGGTGCCCTCCCTGGTGAGCTCGGCTCATCTGCTCATCTTCTCACTCAGCCTTAGTTTCCCGAACTATAAAGAAAGTTTAGAGGCTGGCCCTGCGGCGCAGCAGGTTAAAGCCCCAGCCTGAAGCGCCAGCATCCCATAATGGGTGCTGGTTCAAGTCCTGGCTGCTGCTCTTCCGATCGAGCTCTTTGCTATGTCCTGGGAAAGCAGTAGAGATGGATCAAGTCCTTGGACCCCTGCACCCACATGGGAAACCCGGAAGAAGCTCCTGGTTCCTGACTTCACATTGGCTCAGCTCTGGCAATTGTGGCTATTTGGGGAATGAACCAGTGGATAGAAGACCTCTCTCTCTCTACCTCTCTCTGTAATTCTGTCTTTCAAGTAAATGAAAATAAGAAGAAAAAAAATAAAGAGATAAAGAAAAAAGTTAGCTCACCCAACCCAAGGGCTGCGATGAAAGTAACCCATGGGAAGTGCCACCAAGCATGTGACAAACTACCACCACACTCACCGTGACCCACTGCGTAGCTCTAAAACGTGATAAACAAGTATTGCTAGGGAGGGATAGTAAGTGTTAGGAGGTTTTTGTTTTTTTTTTAATTGACCAGATTCATCAATTATAGGTTTAAAATACTTCAAAAATGCCTAAATAGAAGGAAGATACTTATTTCTTCAGCCATTAATTTTTTTTCCCCATTCTTTGTGGGTGGGTGTCTTGCCTAGTAGTCAAGATGCCACTTGCAAAGCCTGCATCCCAAATAGTAGTGCCTAGTTGGAGTCCCAGATTCCGACTTCCTGCTAATGCTCACCCTGGGAGGCGGCAGTGATGACTTCAGTCGCTGGGTCTCTGCCAGCCAGATTCTGGGCTCCCAGCTTTGTCCTGGCCCATCCTCTGCTGTCGCAGAATCTGTGGAGTGACTCAGTGGATGGGAGATCCCTGCCTGTCTCTCAAATAAATAAATGTATTCTGAAACGGTGCCCAGTGTCCTCAGCTCACTTCCAGATTGAAAGTACAGAAGAAACAATAACTTCCCAGGGACACCAGTGGACTTTGAGTCCAGTTTTCTCCATCACCTGGTCCAAGCTGCCATCACCCTTTTTTTTTTTTTAAGATTTATTTATTTATTTGAAAGGCAGAATTAGAGACAGACAGACAGACAGATCTTCCATCTGCTGATTCACTCCCCAAATGGATCATTTGTGGCCCAAAGCCAGGAGCCAGGAGCTTCTTTTGGGTCTCTCACATGGGTGCAGGGGCCCACGGACTTGGGCCATCTTCTGCTACTTTCCTAGGCACATCAGCAGGAAGCTGGATTGGAAATGGAGCATCTGGGGCTGGAACCAGTGCTCATATGGGATGCCGGCATGGTACCACAGGTGGCAGCTTTACCTACTATGCCACAGTGCCAGCCCCTGCCGTCTCTTTCACCTGGGCCAGTGCCAGAGCCTTCCAGCTGATATCTGCACTTCTACGCAGTAAGTTGTCCACTGTCACAGTAGCCAGGGTGATGGTTTGGAAATCAAATCATAGGACCTCTAGTTTGAAACCCTTTGACTCCACTTAGGCCTTCTAATCAGAAATTCCTTCCTGTGGCCAGCCTTAGGTGAGTGGACGTTGACCCTTGCCAATGCTTGCTCTCTCGTAGGCCCCTCTGCCTCTTCCTCCGGCTCCCCCACCTCCTCTCATTGTCCAACACGCCAGGCTCCTGCCTGCTCAGAGCCTTCTCCCACATCATTCCTTCTGTCTGGAAAGTTCCCGCTCGCTCTCTTCTCCTGGCTAACCCTTGCCTGTCCTCCTGGTCCCGGGCTGACTGACACCTTTGCCAAACCCTTCCCCAGTCACAAGGAAGTCCACCTGATCCCACTCAGCCTACCTTTTCCTTATCACAATACATACTCAAGTATTTATTTCTGGGTTTATTTTTTTCAAGCCGACACACCCAACAAGGATGCTTTATTTCTCGATGTTGGTGCCAGAATTGAGCATGGCACACCGGGAGTCCTCGGTAGAGGACCATCCAATGAAAAAAGTGCATGACAACTCCTATCACTTCAGGCAACCTGCTCAGCCAAAATTTCACCACCAGGAAGTTCCCCTTAAGATGGGCTTTTGTTCCCATCCAAAGGCCTGGACACTGCAGACTGTGGAAGACACACAAATCCCCCTCCCTACAAGAGGTAGGGCGGGACGAAGCGCCAAGGCAGGGGCCACACCTGCCCTGAGGCTGTGACACAGCAGGTGCCTCTCACGTGTCTGTGGCCGGACTGCTGCCAAGGATGGGACTGTTTGCTCCAGGAGCCTCCTTTTTGCCCGTCTAATTTGGTCACCAAGATTCTCCCCCGTATTAAGAAGGAGCCGAGCAGCTTCACAAGATACCTCGTTTGAATGCACAGCACAATGGATTTGTACCCAGCGAGCCTCCAGCGCTGATATTTCAAAACCTACAGTACACTAAACGTGAAACTTTTGTTCAAATTTCAAGGATTTTGATAGCCCAAGTGAATAGACACTGCCTATTGATTTTTCCCTTACAATGACTCTTGGATAACCTATTTTCTCATTTATTTTTAAAGACAGCTCATGAGATTTCATAGCAATTCTGCCCAACCTCCTAATATCAAAATCCCTCCTTGACCCTGAAAATTGTAATTCTGCTATAGATCACAGCTGCTGAATATTACCTTTTACTAAGCTGGTTAAATAAAATATGTCCAAATCACTAGATCCCACAAGCCGTGGCCTGCAAGTGTAATGATGCAGGGGCTGTGGTTTCCCACTGCTGCGCGCTCAGCAGCCCGGCGCTCGCCGGCCGACGCCAAAGTGTGGGAATCGAGAATATCGGCTTGGGTCCGGAATTGAAGGAGGAGGAGAGAAAAGGGAGAGCCCGGCTGGTCTTCAATGATTTTCTTGTAAAACTTTTACAAGGGAGACTTAGGCTGTTTGATGTGTCCCGGACAATCTGATGCCTGCCGAGGCCACGGCAGAGTGGCTGGGGTTTTCTCCCTGGTGGAGGAGGGGGCATATTTGATGTAGGGCAGGTTCAAGACCCCAAAGCCTTGTGTACTGGTAGGTCAGATTATACCCAGGATGCTAGGGGAAATGCAACCCGGAAGACGTGTAAGGGAACTCCTGCCCTGCAAGTCTCATTTGGCCACTGATGGGCTGGGCTCTTCTGATGCTAATTTGAGTGGACGGGTTCCGAGGAGAATTTGGACCAAGGGGGCCTCCACCCTGTCAAGCCTCTGTGCACCACTGCCCCCACCCGTCCTTCATCCATATGAGGCAAAGCCCCCCACCCCACCTCCTGCCCACTGAGCTGCCGAGAGGCTCACAGAGGTCGGACTGACCTGTGTCTCGGAAGAGTTGAAGAATGGCACAGACCCCAGGTGGAACCAGGAGAGATTTGAATATTTTAAAGCCAGCGCTTAGATCCAGAGCCATAACCTCTGGGTTTTAGATCGTCCTCCTTAACTCTGCAGCCCCCACACTCAAAATGGTAATGTGTTCGTGAGAATCTCGCTCACAGGAGGCTGGACAGAGCCTGAGCTGCTTCTGACTCAGCAGTGGCCATGGGAGTCCATTTGGAATGCAGAAAGCAAAGGCGTTCCCTGGGCCTGTGGGGTTTGCAGCTCTGCTCCCCCTGACAACGCCAGACTCACTCCTCTGCCCACACAGGGCGGGCAGCAGGGCTTCCGCACTGATGGTTCCCATTGGTCAGGGCTGGAAGTCAGCTGACATCAGCACCGGGAGAGTCTGAGTGAGCAAGGAGTTGTCCATGGAAAGGAAAGTCATGGGGTCAGCGCTGCGGCGTAGCAGGTGAAGCCACCACCTGCGATGCTGACATCGCATATGGGCAGTTCGAGTCCTGGCTGATCCACTTCCAATCCAACTCCCTGCTAATGCACCTGGGAAAACAGCAGAGCATGGCTCCAGTGCTTGGGCCCCTGCACCCACGTGGGAGACCCGGATGAAGCTCCTGGCTCCTGGCTTCAGCCTGGCCCAGCCCCGGGCATTATGGCCGAGAGAATGAAAAGATCGCTCTGTCTCTCCCACTCTCTCTGTAACACAGACTCTCAAATAAATACATAAATCTTGAAAGAAGAAGAAAGAAAAGGAGAAGAATGAGCAGCAGAGTCCCAACCCCCCTCCAGGGTCTGCCAGTAGTAGGTCAGAGTTGACCTGTCTCTGTCCTTTAAGCACATCTCCTACCAGGAGTGACCAGCGTGTAGCAGGTCAAATCCCTCCACCCCTGCACAGGTTCCTGACAGATGTGGCTCAGCGAGCCTCACTCTCTGCCGTCCTCTGAAGCCTCTTCAACCCAGCATGCCCTTCAGTCTGTCCTCCCCAGGGAGCGTTTATGTGGGGGAGGCAACCTGCTCATCACTCAGCCTCCTGCACGCTCCATCCCGCATCACCGGCATCCACGGCCGGTCCTCATGCCTCCTTTGCACCTTCCCTGAAGGGTTTTGCCCACCCCTGTGCTCCTTGCATCTCACTGGCCACTACAGAGCTGGTAAAGGAATGAGGCTGGATGACCTTGGACAAGTCACTTTCCCTGTTCTGTGGCTGTCTACCTCTCTGTGAATGAATGATGAAGACTGATTGCTGAGCGAACCTCAGCCCCTCAGAGTGGTGATGCAGATTCCTCTGCAAATTTCCCCCCTCTTGGAGCCATTTCGGGTGGCGCTTGGTCGTCACATTCTCCACCCACGTGAGCCCCTGAAGGGCAGGAATCGTGCCTGAGGCTGACCTGTGTTTCTCCTGGAGCATCAGAGTGCTAGGAGCAGAGTATTCGGTACCCAGTGATGCTGATGCCATGGTCAAAGCCTGTGATTTTTTTTTTTAAGATTTATTTTATTTATTTGAAAGAGTTACAGAGAGAGGTAGAGTTAGAGAGAGAGAGAGAGAGAGAGAGAGGTCTTCCATCCGCTGGTTCACTCCCCAAATGGCCACAACAGCCAAAGCTGAGCTGATCTGAAGCCAAGAACCAGGAGCTTCTTCTGGGTCTCCCACGCAGGTGCAGGGGCCCAAGCACTTGGGCCATCTTCTACTGCTTTCCCAGGCCACAGCAGGGAGCTGGATCGGAAGAGGAGCAGCCGGGACTCGAACCAGCGCCCATATGGGTTGCCAGTGCTACAGGCTGGGGCTTTAATCTGCTGTGCCACAGCACCGGCCCCTCCCTGCTTGTGATGTTGACCTTCATCTCCCAAGGAAGGAGTGAATGGAGAAAACTGCAGCGACTCCAAGTTAAGCGTTGTTCCCCAAGGACCAGCTCCATCGTCTACCCTCCCTGGGGGCTTTTGAGGCACTAGGGAGGGCTCTCAGGATCAGGACAGTGAGCTGCAGGAGTCCAAGGTTCCTTGCAGACCAAGGCTCAGGTGCATGAGCCAGACGCCACCCCATGTGACAGCTCGGGAGCTGCTCAGCAAGAGGAAGCACTTATCACAGTGCTCCCAGAGATGGCAGCCCTGGGACTGGCCATACCCTCGGGGCCTCTGGTCTTTCATCAGACCCACAGGGGTGTGCTCTGTGCCAGCCACTGGCCCGGGCTGACAGAGCTGGGGGAGCAGTTCTTGGCATGAGAGAGGGGACGGGAACACCAAGAGCAACAACTAGAGGAAGCCCAGGAGGTCCAGATTCTGACTGTCAGATGGGAGATTTCCCGAAAGGACACCGACACACCATCCCAGCTCTTGCCCAACTTGGGATTGGCCGCAGGCAAGGAGGCCTCTCTCTTGGGGCAGAGGTGGGACTGGTGATGTGTGCCGCCCTCTCCCCAGCGGACAATGCCATCTGCCGCTGGGAGAGTGCGCGCCACCCGGCGGTCTGCTGCAGCTCTTGTTACCGCCTCCCCATTCTCCTCCATCGCGCTCTCTCTTGATCTTCCCCTCTCTGCTGACAACAAGATATGGCTGGCATTCAGCTGGGGATTTAAAGCCAGGAGAGTTTCTCCCGCCCCTTCAGGCTGAAAGCTCACTCCCTGGCTCTCAGGGGCCTCTCAAAGTTAGGCGTTTACTGAGTGCCAGGAGACTGGCTCCCGAAACCGGAAGGGGCCTGCATTGTTGGACAAAAATAGCAGGGGCCCTCAGCAGGCTGGCAGCTTCCGGTGGGTGCCCAACACTGGCCGGCCCGTGGACACAAACTGGAGTGGCCCTCGCTGCCACTTGCGAGAGCCCTTCTAAGTCCATGACCATCTGTCCCATTGCTACATGAGTTCGTCCAACTGGAAATGGACTCGGGCTGTCCCTTGCACAAAACCTGCACGCCTGGGTCAAATAAACCAAGCTTTTGTGCGTGGCCCATCGCTTCCTGACTGTGGTGCACCTTCTCGTCTGGGGCTTGCCGTCCCTGCCTCTCTCAGGACAAAAGAGACCTCCCAAGCCCCGGAGGACCCCTTCTGCGTGGACAGCAGCCACACTTGCAGCCACGAGGCCAGAACGCACGCTTCTAGAATGTCGCTTCTCTACCCGGTGGTGCCCAATTGATTACTTGTCAGCTTCCAAAACGTTTTCATCTCTGGAAGAAACAATGCATGAAAAAGCAGTCCTGAGAGCGGAATTAAGAGCTTGTTAGACGACGGGCCTGGGGTCGGGGTAGGTGGCCTAGCTGGGGGGCCTTGGAGGAGGCATGCTGGGATTTTTTAAGCCCGCCCACTCCCCTGCAGCTCCCACTTAATGAAGCTGTTGTACAAACCCCTTGGAGAGTCCACAAGCTCCAAAGAAGTACCAAGTGTCCCATTACTGTAAACGGCCTTTTATTTTTAAACTAATGCTATATTTGGAAAGCAGTAATCCTGGGGAAATGATACTGAGACTAACGGGGAACATATTACCTTTCATGTGTTTTTTCAAGTTTAAGGTTTCTTTGTTATTATCTGAGTAGCAAGGCTCTGCACACACTCTTGGGCAGAAAATCAAAATAAGCCTTAAAGCAATAATATTTTAATAAGCATCAAATGTCTTCAATGAGATAAAAGTATTATATGGTGTTTTGATATTGGGCTTTAGTTAAAACCTCATTAAAAAAAAAGAGAATTTCTCAGATGTATTGGGGTGGGGGGGCAGTGATGTAGTTTTAAATTCAGGTGGAGGGAAAGTTCCAGTTTGGGTCAATTATGCTAATTAAATGCCACAAATGACTGAAATCGCCAGCAAACGGACGTTATTATGGGTTGCTTTCACTGTTTCCCATTGATCGCAAGCAGCAGCTAACGACGCGGGAGCCTCCGACAAGGCTCCGCTCCGCTCCGGTCTGAACACGCGTCAGACGCCCAGGCCCCCATCGCAGCCCTGGGCGGGCAGAACTCAGCCAGGTCCGGCCCGCGTCCAGCCCCGGCGCCTTGTCGGGGGAGGCTCCTCACAGCCCGGCTGCTGGCCGCTCCCTGCACCTCACATGAGTTCTTCCAGGCATGGCCGGGTCCTGTTCCCGGCCCCAGCCTGCGCTGAAGGCGAGAGCCGTGAGAGCCTCCATGCGGCTAAAGAAAATGAGGAAACTGAGGCTCAGGGGCAGGAAATGAGTTGCCCAAGGGCTCTCGGGGCTTAACTTGCAGGGCCAAGAATGGACCGGCAGCTTCCTGCGTCCCCGTGCCCTGCCGCACGGTGTTCGGAGAAGGACCCACAGCCTCCCGCGCCTCCACCCCGGGTCGTGGCTGTGTGGCATCAGCACAAACAAGGTGACCATGGACCCGGGCCACGGGGCCTGTCTCCTCCGCCTCCGGCTGACCTGAAATGGGAGTCGAGTTTCAGCTGCGTTTGACCTCGGGCAGACAGGGTATCCAGGGCAAGTGGGAGGGAGGCGGGACTCCGTGGACGCCGGAGTTAAAGCAGCAACCGCACCCCAAGCTGCCCCCCCCCCCCCAGTGAACACAAGATCTGGGGAGTGGAAGGAGACCTAGGACCCGGGCAGCACATAGACAAGCCACCCCTTCCTTGCGCATCTCACGGAGGTGGGTCCTAAAGGCTGCGTCGCTCCACCTGCCTGATTCCCGGTGCCCCTGGGTGGGACACCCCAGCCTCCACATCTAAATCAGAAATCCCAGGTTCTGCTCCTGGCTCTACCCCAGCCATGTGGCCCCAAGCAGGCTACTTTTCCATCTGGGCCTCAGTTTGTTGACCTACAAAATGGCTAATCCAGGGGAGTAGCTGGGTCTTGGAAGCATAAGGCCAGCAGCTCTGGCTCAGCCACATCCCTAGAGACAGAGACAATTTGGCAGCACTGACCGTGGTGAAGTCATGGTGAGGGGGTTTGTGCAGGGGCTCTGCGGCTTGAGTTTTTGCCTTTGAGCCAGTAGGGTCTGCTCAGCCACCTGAATTTGATTTGGCTCAAGGTGATCATGAATGAAACCACCTGAGGGTGGCAGCAGAGGCGGGCGTGGAGGAAGCAGCCGGGGAGAAGGGTGCCAGGCCCGGCCAGGGTCTGCCCCGCATTGTCCCATTCAACCTCTACAAGGCCCTCCTAGGAGGCAGGAGCTCTCATGGCCTCCATTTTCAGGCGGGCGAATGAAGGCCAGGACACAGAAGTCGTTAAGGAACTGAGCCCTCGCCGCTGGCCTCACGGAGGCTAAAGCCCAGGCACAGCAATGAGCAGCCGGGCCGTGGCACTGCGTGCTTCTCCCGTCGCCCGGAGCTGTTCCTGCACTCCTGGGGACCAGCCCAGCGCTGCTGCAGACAGACTCCCAGAGGGGCTGGGGTAAAGCCCTCGAGGTCAGAAGCCCTCCCTGCCTTCCCAGTCGGCTCTCAGGGTAGCCCAGGTGTGGCCACGAGGTACCAGGGAGGCCCTGGGACCAGCTGTGGGTCTTCCCAGGGTGAGGGCCGGAGCACACCCCAGGCAGTAGCCAGGGAGTCGCAGGAAGAAGCTCCAGGACCCGCTCCCTGCTGAGGGGCGCACTGCTGTCACTGAAAACTCAAAAGTGCTTCTAAGCAGCAGCAAGTGATGCCACCCCCGTCGTACACACAATGATGTATGTCCCAGCCTGCCCGGGGCAGCTGCCTGAGCTGAGTCCTGGTGGAGGCCGAGAAGCCAGGAAAGGAGTTGCAGGTGGAAGGGAAGGCGGGGCAAAGGCCCAGGGGCGGGGAGAAGTGAGGTCAGGGAGGCAGCCGGGCAAGGGTGCTGGCACCACGTGGCCAGGTGTGGAAGGACCACCGGCTGGGGCGTGAGATGGGTTAAGGAGGGCAAAGACACAGGATGACCCCAGAGGCTCCCCCTGCCCCAGGGACAGTGCCCAGGAGTCTCTTCTACAACTAGGGTCTCTCCATGCTGCGGGGGCACTGTGTGGCTCACAGCGAGCACGACTTTACCCTCGTGGTGGGGGGATGGGGGAGGGGAGGCTGCCAGTTTGGCAAGGGACCAGGCCGGCCTGGCATCCATACATACCCAGCCCAGCCGTGGGGACTTCCGGTAGGTCTCTCGGCTTCTCTGGGCCACAGTTTTGTCTGCAAGATGGGCTGCCATGCGCACTGAACATAGATGGACGGTGGCCAGACCATATATCACAACGGAACTTTGACCCCAACCTGTAGCAGCCGCTTATCTACAATAAACAACCCAGGAAGGCAGCCTGCTGGAAGTCGGGCCTTAGGAAGCCAGGTTTGCTCTCTCTAGTGACAATCCAGGAAGCTAAACAATACCTTCTGTAACAATCCGGCCCAAAATAGCAAGGGCTTGATTAATAACTGACAACTTTCCTAATTTTTGTCACTTCTTCCGACTTGGGACCAACCAGAGAAAGTCACATACGCACCCCCCAACCAGCCCCGTGAGGAGGGTGCCTGCTTCCGAGAGGTCCGCCTACCATCCGCCTCTCCAGGCCAAGAGCCTCCAAGCAAGGGACATTTGACGCTTCCCTTTGCTCCACGCTGAAGCTTTGCCACTCCTCCATCTGCATGAGTCTCTACCAAAACACAGTTGATGGTGACTGATTCCTGGGGCCATAGCAAGCTCAGAGGAGGTAGGCTTTGCTTGTTCTCATTGGCTTGTCTCCACTGAGTTTCCAGGGGCCAGCGATTGACCAGCTCCCATGCCTTCCTAGAACTTCCTGGGTACATAGTGAGGAGATTTAGCTAAGAGGCCCCTGGGCCAGTGCCCACCGCCTGCTTACCCTGCAGCAGGCAGGCAGGCAGGCAGAGGTCCCCTAAGAATCAGCGGATTCCCGGGACATCTGGACCGCTTGGGGAAAGTGAGCCTGAGATCAACTTCTATTTCCTGGTGTAGAGCCTGAGGAGTGGGGTGGACTTTGGGAAGGAGCCCAGTGGAGGGAAAGGAACGGGTTTTGCCTGACTTCAAATCCCGATTCTATACCGGCTACATGGCCTTGGGCAGCAGCTGTCTTACTTGGTAAGTGGAGGGGGTCAAATGGGCCGATTTGGGTTAGATGCTGGCATCTAACAGATGTGCCCTCAACACAAACTGGCAGCCAATAGTGGTGGTGACAATGGGGGTGCGCAGCCGTGGCCAGGACCGCATGGAGTTGCCACAGTTTCGGAAAACTGCTGGGAAGGTGGGTGCAGGCATGGCCCCCTGGAACTGACAGCCCCCAGAGGCCCCTCAGTGGGGCCCGGGCCTCCTCAAGGGCGAACAAAACGTAGTGTAGGGTTAACCTTCTGAGTTATATAATTACCTGAAAATAGATCTTTGTGAAAAATAAGACTGGGAATGGGAAAGGGAGGAGGAAGAAGGCTGGGAGTGCAGGCAGGAGGGCGGTAGGGTTGAAAGAATCACTATGTTCATAATTTTGTTTATATGAAATGCATTGTTTGTATTCCTTAACTAAATTTATTTTAAAGGGCAAGCAGAGACAAGCGAGGCTCGTGGAACCCATGGCTGGAACCCTTTCCCCAGCCAGGCCCCCACGCCAATGGAAACAAGAGTCATTTCCCCAAGGATAAGGCGGTGACATTCCCTCAGGAGGTATGGGTCACAAAAATGTGGTCATGGAAGATGGCTAGATTGGAGCACACTGGAAAACAGCCCGAGTACTGTTCTGTGCACATGGAGGAGAAGTGAAGCAAACACTTAGTCTTTGCCTCTTTTATTTTTTATTTTTTATTTTTTTGACAGGCAGAGTGGATAGGGAGAGAGACATAGAGAAAGGTCTTCCTTTTTGCCGTTGGTTCACCCTCCAATGGCCGCTGTGGCCAGCGTATTGCGCCGATCCAAAGCCAGGAGCCAGGCGCTTCTCCTGGTCTCCCATGCGGGTGCAGGGCCCAAGCACTTGGGCCATCCTCCACTGACTTCCCGGGCCATAGCAGAGAGCTGGCCTGGAAGAGGAGCAACCGGGATAGAATCCGGCGCCCCGACCGGGACTAGAACCCGGTATGCTGGCGCCACAAGGCGGAGGATTAGCCTGTTAAGCCATGGTGCCGGCCGCCTCTTTTTTTTTTTTTTTTTTAAAGATTTATTTATTTATTTGAAAAAGTTATATAGAGAGCGAAGGAGAGAGAGAAGGAGAGGCAGAGAGAGTGAGAGGTCTTTCATCCGCTGGTTCACTCCCCAGATGGCTGCAATGGCCAGAGCTGAGCCAATCCGAAGTCAAGAGCCCGGAGCTTCTTCCGGGTTTCCCACACGGGTGCAGGGGCCCAAGGACTTGGGCCATTTTCCACTGTTTTCCCTGACCACAGCAGAGAGCTGGATCAGAAGTGGAGCAGCCAGGACTTGAGCCGGCACCCACATGGAATGCTGGCACTGCAGGTGGCAGCTTTACCTGCTACACCACAGTGCCTACCCAAGTCTTTGCTTTCATCAACATTTTTTTTTTCTGACAGGCAGAGTGGACAGAGAGAGAGAGACAGAGAGAAAGGTCTTCCTTTTCCATTGGTTCACCCCCCAGTGGCCACTGCGGCCAGCACACCACACCGATCTGAAGCCAGGAGCCAGGTGCTTCCTCCTGGTCTCCCATGGGGTGCAGGGTCCAGGGACCTGGGCCATCCTCCACTGCCCTCCCGGGCCACAGCAGAGAGCAGGACTGGAAGAGGAACACCAGTCTTTGCCTTTTAATAGGAAATGAAGCCCTAAGTCCAGAGGAACCCCATATGGGCTTTCGAGTATTGGGTCAAAGGCAATGACATCCTGTGAAAAGGAGGAGCCTCTGAGGCCACATCACGAAGATGGCACCTGCTCTGGGTAATGGCCATGTTGGCTGCCCAGCATCAGAGTCCACTAGAGGGCCCTCTGGCTGCCAGGGATCCAAGAAAGAGGGCATCTGGCCTCTCTGAACACCCCGGACAATGACGAGCTGGGCGTCTCAGAATAGGAAGGCAGTGAAGAATCTACGCCAGTGTCGGGGCAGCAGCAGCAGAGGGCACCGTTCCAGCGGTGGGAGCGGTGGGAGCTCGGGTGCCCGGGGCTTGGCCACATCCGAGGGGGCATCCGCCACCGCGGGTACAGTTGCCAAGCAAAGTTCTCCTGCCTTCCCGGCAGCTCCGCGGCCCCCAACATTCTTCAAACACACTGCTTTTCTGCTAATCAGGAATCTGGCCTCCTGGCACCCACAAACCCGAGGCCCAAGGAGGCAAGGGGATAATTACAACAAGAGGAGGATGCGGTTGACGATAATTCCATGACATTTTCCACCAAGTGGACACTGACACAGGGATTTCTCTGGGATGAGCTGCCTGTTCCCATATGGAAAAGTGATAGGGTTTCTATAGTAGGGCTGGGATGAGGGCCATGTGGTTTTCATATTCCCATGCTGTCTGAGACCTGCGCCCTACCCAGCTGCCCATCCCCTGGGCAGGCTGTGGAGCTCACATCCCATGCCTCTGCTCTCCGTGGCCTCCCGTTAGGGCCAGGTGTTTACCACCTCACATCAAAGTAGCCAGCCTGCAACCGGATACATTTCAGCTTGGCTGTGCCTTACTTGTAAGTGCACACGAATCCCCTTATCTGAGACCCCGGGGGCCAAGGATGAGGGCTGGTTCAGATCAGCAGGCCTGGCTCCCAGCCCGAGTTCTGGGACTAACTGAAATACGAGTCTTCCCGGGGCCTCAGTTTTCCCCATCAATCATATGAAAAGAATCAGCGAGTTTCTGTACAAGAGTCCTCCTGGCTCCCAGTTCCATGACGCCATTCGTCTGATTCCTTGAAAGTCTCCTTCCTACGGCTTCCTTTTCTGCAATCGTCGATGCCGATGGTGGTGGATCACAGACGTAACAGGGAAAACAGGAAGAGCAAACCCAACAAGGATCCACCTTGCATGCCAGGCAAGGTGGGGAGTATCTGTCTTGCAGCCAGGTTCCAGTCCCTGCCTTCAGGGCGCTGATG
Organism: Lepus europaeus; assembly: GCF_033115175.1. NCBI lineage: Eukaryota > Metazoa > Chordata > Mammalia > Lagomorpha > Leporidae > Lepus > Lepus europaeus. The sequence goes on along the minus strand of NC_084843.1, from coordinate 17,106,741 downwards.
TTTCTATAGATGTCAGGGGGTGCTGGCCACGGAAACAGAAAACCTCCTGCACTATCCCAAGTAGGCAGCTCTCTAATACAGGGAATTGGACACGTGCGCGACTGCTGGAGGCCTTGGGGAACAAAATTCATGCCAGCAACTGCCAGGGGCGGAGACTTACCGGAGCTCCTCCGGAAGCTGCAAACGACCCTACAATTTCAGCGGCTGAGGCAGTCTCCAACTTTGGCAGCCAGAAGCACCAGAGCATACTATCCTCCAGGGCTCGAGTTTTGCCCACATGCCCAGCTGCAGCTGCTGCCAGAGAATGACCCCAGCTTTCCTCTTCCACCTCCCAGCAGTGCCTCTCACTGGCAAACTCCAACCTGGAGCTGTCCAAGGAAAGGCATTCTGGGAAATGCAGTTCCAGGCTTCTCCTCTGAGGCTCTAGAAATGCATGGCCCTGGTGCCCAGTGACAGCAGTCAGTCAGCAGAGTCAGGAACCAGGAAGAGCAGAGATTTCTTCTTAAGGGTCAGCTCTTGGTTCGTTGACATTGGCCGCTTGCAGAACTGTGTTGAAAATACATTTGAAGCCATCCCAAGGCTCGGCAGGGAGAAGTGCTACAATTGATTAGCAATGCTTGTCCTGGGTGAGCCATGAGAGTGGGGAAGCGTGCAACAAATTGGCACGCGTGTTCTCACTGATGACTGGAACGCTTTCTAAAGGGGCTGCTCTTTGCATTGGTTCCTTTCACCCCTGAGGAAGGACCCCAGGGAGCCAGTGTTATGGGGCAGTGAGTTACTTACTTGTAAGTGCACATGCATCCCCATACCAGAGTGCTAGTTCCAGTCCTGGCTGCTCTGCTCCCCATCCAGCTGCCCACTAATGCACCTGGGAAAGCAGCCTTTTAAATAAACAAATGGATCGTTTTTAAAGGACCAACAAGACTGGAACAGGCAATGACAGCAGGGATGGCACACGTAGGAACCAATGGATCTCCAGCCTCCTGGAACCAGGCCCTTGACCATCCACACAGTCACATTCCTCAAGGCCATCTCATGGTCAGCTCTCTTACCCCATCACCCCGCCCCTCCCCTCACTTCACTTGTGATTTTCTGGGCCCATCTCTGCCAGTCGTGTCACGGGATGCAGAAGAAACTTCCCACCCTGCTCCCATGGATTTCTTCCCGTCTCTGGATCTCAGCTTTGTAGGAGCTGGGTTAGACAGGTGGTTTGTAGACTGCACTGTGGAGCCCAGGGACGTTTTGGAGGGGGGAGGTTAGAAGAGCATCAAGGCACGAGGTTCTGGGAGACACCCATTTTAGAGATTTTACCTTTGCTTAAGATGTCACTTGAAAAAAAAGAGTGAGCACTCTATTGCTACAAATGAAAACGAAGGCTTGGGAACTTCTCCACTTCCTTTTCTTCTTCCTTTCTCCTTCCTGCCTCTTAAAGAAATAAGTTGCCAAGTCTCCACCTTCACTTCCAAACTCAAGGTGAACTTGAGAACAAACTTGAAGTAGGTTCTTGTCTCTAGGAGACACTGTGAGGTCACCTGCTGTAAGAGAGCGGGAAAGTGACCCCAATATGCAATTTCCCCATTTCCCAAAAACCTGGTGTTGTTCTTTTTATAATTGAAAAACACACTGAGCTGTAGAAAACCCCGAACCTGGCATGCTGAAGCCTAGGGTGCCTGAACTCTCCCCTGCAGTACGATGCAGTACAAAATTTTGAGAACTGGAAACTTTTTTTTTTTGAGTTGTGATAGTATTTTGTTTTGTTTTTAAATGTATTTATTTATTTATTTATTTGAAAGGCAAAGTGACAGAGAGAAAAATATCTTCCATACTCTAGTTTGCTCCCCAAATGACCACAATAAACAGATCTGGGTCAGCCTGAAGCCCAGAGCCAGGAACTCCATCCTGAGTGGCAGGGACCCAAGTGCTTGGTCATCTTCCACTGCCTTCCCAAGTGCATTAGCAGGGAGCTGGATCGGACGCGGGGCAGCCGGGACTGGGACCAGCACTCACATGGGATGCCCATAGGAAGCCGGCGGCGCCTCTAGGCCAGCTTCATGCTGGTCGTTTTTAATGACACTGCAATGACTCCGTGGTTTTTATTTTTTTTTAAGGCAGGCGGAACTATTCAAAAAAAGTTTTCTGCTCAAATTGTACTTTGGAGTTCCATCTTGGGGAATAAGAAGCCCTCCCTGTTCCTCTTCCTGCCGCAGCTTCACTTAGTTACTATTGCCGCTACTTCTAGAAGTCTGAGTCAGCCGTAAAATATGTCCATTCAGGAAAATCACAAGTTCATTTTCATTATTCTCCGCCGGAAGGAGAGGGGCAGATCCGAGGGGAGCCCTGGAAGCGCTGTTTGCGGAGCAGAGGTCAGAGTCCACCAAGCCCTCCCGGCTCTGCGCAGGCTCCCAGGCTTGGCGCCTGGCTCAGGAGGAAGTGCCTGGGGCCCCGCCCCACTGTCTGCCTCTGCCCGGTCCGGGGGGGGGGGGGGGGTGTCAGCAAAGTGCATGCGCAGACGTCACCTGCTAATGGACAGAAGCCTGAGAGAGGCAGGGCCCTCTCCCCCTGGGCAGTCCAGGTGCACCTCGGCAGCTGGAGAGAGCAGAGGCGGTGGCCAGCCGATCCTCCTGTGTCTCCGGTCCTGTGGTTCCCGACTTCCCCACCAAGAAGGAGAGCCTGCCTGAGCCTCCCAGTGCCCAGCTCTGCAGCTGGCACGCGCTTTCAGAAGGCTTGGGCGCCCGTCTGCCTCGCAGCACAGTGACCCACATACCCGAGAGGGATCTCCCGAGAGCACCGTCGAGTGGGAAGCCCTAGGTTCTGTTCCCTGAGAGCTGGGGGAGGTGCCCCGAATATATTACACTGAAACAGCCTCATTGGCTGCTGGCCCCCACATGAAGCAGTACACATCGAATTTGGAAGAGACCCCAGCTGTTTGGTTCACAGAGTCTCCCCAGCTGACCCATCTTACTGGGCGTTCTGGGCGGTGTAGTTTACAAAAGTCCACACCTTATGATTTCATATTTGAAAAACAAAAGATACGGCTCTGTTTTTGCGTAATACTAATATTCAGGAGAGTTGGAGTTTTGTGTTGATCAAAAGTAGTAAAAATTTTGCAGAGTTAAGTCCTACCCTTTGATCTGACAGGCTGAGCCCCCGATACAGGCAGGACTGTCCAAACTGTGACGGTGACACTGATTTCTGGGGTGGCCTGCTCTCATTGGAGCAGATGGGAGGAGTGGAGAGTGTTAGATAACACGGTCCTGAAGACAACACTGGTTTCCTCGTGTCATAGCAGCTTTGGGTGCGTGGAAATACGTGCATAATGACAGTGGGATTTGTTCTGAGTAGCCGCCCCGTATTGTGGCTGTGTCCTAGCAGTCCCCTGAGTCTTCTCGGGTTCCCGCAGGTGGCTCACCATCTATCCTGATGGCCTCCTTGGCTTCTTCAAGGCTGGTACAGCCACCCTACTTTCACGCTGCTGATCAGGGCAGAATAATGGTCTCTACAAAATGTCAACATCTGGATTCACCAAAACAGTGGGTGCTATTTTATATGGTAAGAGGGACCCCACAAGTGTGGTTACGTTAAGGGTCTCACAATGAGATGGTTCTGGACTATCTGAGGGAGCCCAGCGTAGTCACAAGGGTCCTTGGAAAAGGGAGGCAGGAGGATCAGTTGGTGGCCGGAGCGAGAGGTTGGAGCTATGCAAGGAAAGAACCATTAGCCAAGGAATGTGGGCGGTCTGTAGATGCTGAAAAACCTGAGGAGCACTCTCCCGAGGCCTGTAGAAAGAGTGCGGCCCTGCCAATACATTAAGTCCAACTTCTCTCCAGAACTGTAGGATAACAAGCCTGTGTCTGTTAAGCCACTTGTGTGTGGCAGTTTGTTACAGCAGCAGCAGGTTACCAACAGCGCTGCTAGCACCAGGATCTACAGAACTGAGAGAAATGGTTGACAGCAACTTACCTCCTCCAGATCAGCTTTGCTGCTTCTGTCTGCTTGTGGCCTGCAGCCAAGGAGTCTCCCCTGGCCTGGCAGACTTTTGGTTGTGGTATGGAATTCCTTGTCAGTAATAGGCAGCTGCTATCTCCTTGATGCTCCAGAGAACCGACCTTTATCCTGTTTCCCTTTTGCCTGTCTCCCAAGAGGCCTCAGGCGCCTCAAGCAGATCAACTTTCCCAGGATTTAATACGCCAGAGTCCTTCCTGGACACCAACTTTCCATTCTCTCCTTTGTCATCTCTTCCCTACACCTCCTCAAAAAGCAAAGTCAACGTGCAGGAAGAATGGGAATCAAATGTTTCCTAACAGGAAGCAGGAGCAAGGAGATGCCAAGAGCCACTGGGTCACCTGTCCCTGTCCCTGCAGTCTCCGCAGGTCCTGGAGGCTGCATTTTGCAGGCAGCAACTACTTGTCACCAAGAAAGAAGACCAGACCCTTCTAGATGTCCTCGGGGAATATGCATTCCTGATTCCCCTGAGACTCTATCACCTGCAAACAGCCACTGTTCAGGAGCCCAGAGACGCACAACTGTGTGTAATGACAGCTGTTCTCCCTTATGAACCCCAGGCTTTATGCAACTTCATTTATTCATTCCACCATTGAACACTTCCCTAGAATCTCCCAGCTGAGGCACCAGACATTTGAGTAAAGAAGGCATCTTGGGGGACCGGCATTGTGGGGCAGTGAGTTAAGCCACTGCCTGTGATGCCAGCATCCCACATCAGATTACCAGTTCGAATCCTGTCTGCTCCACTTCCAATCCAGCCCCCTGCTAATGTGCCTGTGAAAGCAGCAGAAGATGGCTCGTGCACTTGGGCCCCTGCCATCATGTGGGAGACCTGGATGGAGTTCCAGGCTCCTGGTTTTGACCTGGTGCAGCCCTAGTTGTTGTGACCATCTGGGGAGTGAATCAGTAGATGAAAAATCTCTCTTTTTCTGTCTCTCCCTCTCTCTTTGTCACTCTGCCTTTTAAATAAAATAATAATAAAATAAAATAAAATAATAAAATAAAATAGAAGTAGCTATATTGGACAAATAGACACCAAATAAAGCAGAAGAACCACAAACTGAGCCCAGTCCCAATTGCTGAGTCATGAGAAAAAATAAACTGGTGCTGTTGCACACAACTAAAGTTTGGGGAACTAAAGTTTTAACTCAACAATAGGTAATTAAAATACTCCCAAACAGAGCCCCAACATGAGAATGGAAGGCTTGTCTTTCTCTTCAGCAGGCTCTTCCTGACTTCTCGGCTTAGCTCTGCCACTCCCTTTTCCGTCAGCTGCTTGTGATTCCGTAACTGGCAGCAACTCTGGGAGCACCTGCCCAACCAGTTCTCTGTGTTTCCAGGTGTAATTAATTAATTAGCCACTTTGAGCCCCAGACAAGGGGTGCCATTGATCTTCAGTCTCCTCCTTTGGTGAGGATTCTTTGGAGCTGGAAAGGAGTGGGCAAGGACTGGGGCAATCCCAGGATGCCCCAGGATGACTGGGACAATTCCAGACATCAAGCCCCACCTCCTGCTGTCAGTTAGTAGAGATGCTCCAATGACACGGTTGCCATGACAGCAGCACTACTTATCCAGAAAATGTGCAGGGCAAACAATTTTTTCACAGTGCTTATGCTCCAAGGAGCAGAAAGCATCAACATTACAAAGTGTGGGTGAGACCTTGGCGAGCAGAAAGAACCGATGCTTCCATCATCAGATTCCCCCCACATGAAAGTGGCAGCTCTTTGAGGGCAGAAAACAAACTTAGTCATCTTGGGTGAAGAGTATGGAGGAAGCTAAAAATTTTGCCAGCTGATTCTGTAGATACTAATGGACACAGTGAGCTCTCTTGGGGCAGGACTTTTGGGAACAGAATCACTCCAAGGGCATATGTAAATCAAGCAGGCATCCACTGCCCTGCAGGCAAAGGAAACAACCACTGAGTGGCTCCTGAAAAGCCCCACCTCGTACCTCTGGGCCTGCAGAGCTGGCAAGAAGTAGACAAATTCGCACAAGAACCAAGGAACCTCTTGGAAGGAGAAAGACCTATTCTAATGTCTTCTCTTTTGAAGACCACCATTTCTTGCATCTCTCAGATGTATCTGAACAGTCCCTAATAAGTTAATGGTCAAAAAAAAAAGGGGGGGGGCAGAAAAGGACACCCAGACCCTACAGAAGTCAATGTGAAGGGAGAAGGAGTTTGGACAAATGACCCTCTCTCCCTGGAGAGAGAGGAGTCCTCCAGGGAGACACCCAATGTGGGGGAAGCCTCACAAGAAGCAAGAAATGAGATCATCAGGCTGGAAGAACAGAGCACAGCAGTTACAGGGAATCACGTATTTTCTGTGGGTAAGGTCACCTCCAATAAACTATTCAGTTATTCAGTTCCATAAACATTTGTTAAGGCTTGGTAATCATAGCAGGAAAGGGAAATCAGAGAATCTCAAAAAAAGACCAGACCAATAAACGATTCCGATAGCATGTGACAAGGGCAGAAACAGAAGTATAGTCAGAGCCCAGAGACTGCCTTGGCGACGAAGGGAGGGACCGTCTCTGGGGGTGTTCTGGAAAGCTCTCAGGAGATGACCCACAAATGGGCTTGGGTCGTAGAAGTTCACCAGCCAGAGCAGAGAGTTCGGGCTCACGTTTCGTGGTCAGCAGCCCAAGGTTTGTGAGTGGCTCTACTTTGCTTAAAGACAGAGCCAAGGGCCTCACTAGGCTAATCCTCTGCCTGCAGCGCCGGCACCCCAGGTTCTAGTCCCGGTCGGGGCACCGGATTCTGTCCCGGTTGCCCCTCTTCCAGGACAGCTCTCTGCTATGGCCCGGGAAGGCAGTGGAGGATGGCCCGAGTCCTTGGGCCCCTGCACCCGCATGGGAGACCAGGAGAAGCACCTGGCTCCTGGCTTCGGATCAGCACGATGCGCTGGCCGCAGCAGCCATTAGAGGGTGAACCAACGGCAAAAAGGAAGACCTTTCTCTCTGTCTCTCTCTCTCACTATCCACTCTGCCTGTCAAAAAAAAAAAAAAAAATTCTTGGCTGGCGTCGTGGCTTAACAGGCTAATCCTCCACCTAGCGGCGCCGGCACACTGGGTTCTAGTCCCGGTTGGGGCGCCGGATTCTATCCCGGTTGCCCCTCTTCCAGGCCAGCTCTCTGCTATGGCCCGGGAAAGCAGTGGAGGATGGCCCAAGTGTTTGGGCCCTGCACCCGCATGGGAGACCAGGAGAAGCACCTGGCTCCTGGCTTCGGATCAGCACGATGCGCTGGCCGCAGTGGCCATTAGAGGGTGAACCAACGGCAAAAAGGAAGACCTTTCTCTCTGTCTTTCTCTCTCACTATCCACTCTGCCTGTCAAAAAAAAAAAAAAAAAAAAAAAAGCCAAGGGCCTCACTAGGCTAATCCTCCGCCTGCGGCGCCGGCACCCCAGGTTCTAGTCCCGGTCGGGGCGCCAGATTCTGTCCCAGTTGCTCCTCTTCCAGGCCAGCTCTCTGCTGTGGCCCAGGAGTGCAGTGGAGGATGGCCCAAGTGCTTGGGCTCTGCACCCGCATGGGAGACCAGGAGGAAGCACCTGGCTCCTGGCTTCGAGTCAGCACAGCACCGGCCGTAGTGGCCATTGAGGGGTGAACCAAGGGAAAAGGAAGACCTTTCTCTCTGTCTCTCTCTCTCTAACTCTGCCTGTCCAAAAAAAAAAAAAAAAAAAGAGCCAACTCACCCCATGCAGTTCCCACCAGGCAGACATGTTGCCTGAATTGAGGGAAGCTGAGGACCATCCACTGGGGTCCTGGCGGGAATCAACCTTAAAAGTTACCAGTGCTGGTGAAATCAGCCATCACTCAAGGCATACATGGTGTAGCAAGAGGGACGGAGCAAAGGAGTGCAAACAGAAAACAGCATAGCAAAGCTGCCCGTGGACAACTCAGGAGGTGGCAGGGCTGGCTGCGGGCCCTCCACCTGCTACAGAAGTTCCCATGCGTTGTCTTCCCACGTAGGCACCCACCCCTCAGTGTGGCTCTCTCTGCCTGAACCTTGAGGCAGGGGTGCCAGTCTCTGAGATCCCATTTGTGGAAAAGGCCCCTGTAGGGAGCAGGTGCTCCTGGCAACGCCTTTCCTTCCTCAACACAATGACCAGACTGCACCTGCAGTGCGTGGACCCACACAGGTTACAGATGGTGACTCCGTGTCTGGGGCTGAGCCCTTCTTCAGAAACCCACCTTTTGGCTACGGAGGGCCCTGTCTGGTTACCCAGGAAAGGGGGCTGCCCTGAGGTAGACATTACCCCCTTTGAAAAGCGCTGAGGTCGCTCCTGTCACTTTCAATTAACTTTAGCTAAGAGAGATTGACAGAAACATGGATCTGATACTCTGTCAAGTAGTGCATGGGGCTGTGATCCACAACTTTTCCCATCTGCTGCTCCAGTCAGAGTCCCTGAATGCACAATGGAGTGATTACCATATTTCATTCGGATTTCCCTCCATCAGACCAGAGCCTGTGAATGTGAAATGTGCCCACAGAAAAGGGAAGTTCTAGCGTGAAGGGTGCTGGGGCGAGGGCTGCCCTTGGTTCTTCCCCATGAGAGGCGGCAGAGGGGGCTGCCCCAGAAGGCGTCCCAGCCCCCGGCCCCAGGAAGGTGCGCATCCCGGAAACAAAGGAAGAAGGTGCAGAGAGGGACTGAGGAGCGGGATTAAGAGCACACAAACCTGCAGCCCTTGGAAGCGGGCTTAATCCATTTTATAAAGAGTTGGGAGGGTTTTGCTCTCTGTGAATATAATACCTGGCACATCTGATCAGCTTTTTTCCCAGAACATTTCAAAGCTCTCTGCAAATACAGCAGAGTCTCCTTAGATTAGAGCACGGCCTATTATTATGTGGCTTTGGAGACACCCCAGGTCAGCAGGTCACCTGGGGCTCTCTGAAATAAGACAATTCCCTACAACAAAAAGCCTGGTGTGATGTGGTTTGTCTAACTAGTGGTTTTCAAACTCTCTGAGTCATGGGACCCTTCAAAAAAAAAAAAAACCTGAAGCTCAATTTCTAATACAGACCTATGCTGATGAAAGGAAAAATCAGAATGGGGGGTAAGTGAAGACGGGTCCACCTGACACCCCCATCCACTGAGCCCCCAGACCACAGTTTGAAGGCTACCCCCGGGGTCAGATGTGCCCCCCTCCCCCAACCAGAGGTGGATTTTCTGTGAAGTTAATGAACTTTAAGTTTCTGTAGTGTTCTTTATTCTCCCTTGGACCACTTCCAAGTCTTGCTGCCTAAATTTATTTCTACCATTTTGTGTTATTTTTATCATGAGAGACCCCCTAAATGATATACAGTTCATGCAGGACCAGCAACATAATTTCTGTAGCCAAGTGCAAAATTAAATCCTGGGGTCCTTCGTTCAAAATCCACTAAGAATTCCAAGATGGTGGCAGCAAAGCATTAAAGCCAAACAGGGGGCCTGTCTCAGCACAAGGCCCTGGGTAACTGCACAGGCCTCACGCCTATGAGGCCGACCTTGGGGTCATGCCCTACAAACCCTGGATCTGCTCTTCCCCCTAACTTTCCATAGGATTGCTGATAGATTCACGTAAACCTCAACCTCCGCAAGAACTGTCTTCCATGTGAGTGAGTCAGACCCGTCCACCTGGCTACACTGTGAAAGGGAAGTGCCTGCCAGAGGCAGGGGCATGCCTCCTTTGCCCTCTGCCTTCCTTCAGAGAAGAGCTGTGCGATGAATGACTGCATTTGCAAACAGAAAGTGCAGCAGACAAAATTACCCGTTTGTATATTCAGGAATTCAGACTGGAGCAGCGCCTGGGAGAAGGAGTGGCTCAGGCCTGAAAGCCCCGAGGATTTGACAAGACATCTAGATGCTCCTGGAAGGCCTGAGCTGGTGCCCTTCTTTCTTAGGTCCCCTGTGATACTAAGCCATGGTGATTATTGAACATAGACCGATGGAGTAAATACAGCCTCCATTTCTACCAAAGTCATGGTTTTCTGGCCATGTCATTCTCACTAAAAATGACCCATCTTTGTCCGCTTCTTCCTCTGTCCAGAAAGACCTTCCTGGCCCTGTCCTGTCTGCTCCTGACTGCCTGTTGCAGTGTTCTTTCCTGGTGGCCCTGCCTTGCAGACGCGATGGGCTGACTGGGGAGTAGGGTGCCACTTCTTGGGGAAGTGAGTTACGGCTGGAAAACCAAGTAGTGAGTGTACCAGGCAGGGCCTGCTCAGGGGCCAGAAGCTCTCCAAGTATTGAAACAGAGAGACTTGAATTCAGCAATTCATTTTGCTGAGGAGCCAAACAGGGGACACTGAGTCGACCTAGAGATGAATGACGTTGGAAGCCCCAGCACCCCAGGCTGGAAGACACAGAGTTCCCAGAGCGAGCTGGGCCCCTGGCAAAGCCAGAGCCACAGAGTCTGTGCAGAAGAACTGGAGCCGTGGAGGAAACAAGAGGCCGCCAGAGCCACTGTCCAAGGCAGAATGGGATGGAGAGACTCTCTGGACCTCTTGCTTCCTGGTACCAAGCCCTCTCCCTCCAGTGGGAAGCCCACCCAGGAAGGAGGCTGAGAGAGGCAGCCTTGGGGCAGGGCAGAGGCAGGGCCTGCAGCCAGGCCCGCACGGCACAGCAGGAGCACTGTGGAAGTGACACACAGGGAGAGCGAGCCCGCTAAGCTTCACAACCTAGAGGGGCACTGTCTAGGAACATTCTTTACTTTCCACACTCATTCCCACGATGATGGCCTTAGAAATGGTGTTTCTCATGTTCAGTAAAAGGGTAGTGGAACATCTCTCCATCAGCTGCTGAATATCCCCCAGGTTGATTTTCTTATGACTTAGGAGAAATGTTGTGTTTTCTGACTTGCAGATTCACTTCCTCTTAGGAGACAAGATGAAAATTATATAATCCATCAGTTTCACTTTCTGCCTTAGCTCCCAGGAAGCTCTAAGCTAAATTTTATGCTTTCCAAATACAGGGTGTTTATTATTTGCTCTCTCTTTCTACATTTCTTTCTTTCTTTCTTTTTTTTTAAAGAGTTATTTATTTGAAAGTCAGAGTTACACAAAGAGAGAAGGAGAGGCAGAGAGAGGTCTTGATCTGCTGGTTCACTCCCCAATTGGCCACAATGGTTGGAGCTGCGCTGAGCTGAAGCCAGGAGCCAGGAGCCAGGAGCTTCTTCCAGGTCTCCCACGCAGGTGCAGGGGCCCAAGAACTTGAGCCATCTTCTACTGCTTTCCCAGGCCATAGCAGAGAGCCGGATCAGAAGTGGAGCAGCCAGGACTCGAACCGGCACCCATATGGAATGTCGGCACTGTAAGCGGCAGCTTTACCCTCTACACCACAGCACCAGTCACTCTACATTTCTTTAAATCCACAATTTCTAGCTTAACTCTTTCATTGATGACACGTTTTCTAATAGCCGACAACTCCAATACCTTGGAGTATACCTGGGTTGCTGATTCATGTATGATGCTCCAGTGGCTCCCACATCTTTCATTCTGGCCCTGTGTTACTTGCTCCTGTGTGTTCCCCTTCCCCCACAAAACTTCCCAGTGATTTGTGATTTTCCCACGTTGAGAAAGCCACAGGCCCTTCCCACTTCTCCATGCCACTCTCTTGCTCTTAAATTGTCTCCGTATCTCTTTCACTTCCCCTTCCTCTGCCCTCTTCAGAGACGTCCCCTCCAGAGGGGCACGAACCCTTCCCAGGCAGTGCCAGCATCACGGGGCCCATTAAAGAGGAAGCCACGGGCCTGGACAGAGAAGTAAGGCCTCCTGGAGGTGGAGGACTGGTGTGTGGGCGTTAGTGACAGCGCTCATGGCTTGGGTCACTGGTCTGGCTTGAATGTGGCTGTGGCACTGCACATCTATTGTGCCTACCAGTAGACTGGGGCAGCATCCCTCCTCCGATTTTGGCAATAGCACCCCAGTTTTTTTCTGGGAATGACCCTTCTCCCACTGCATTAAATCTAGAAAGCATTGCCTTTCAAAACGTGTGTCCTCCTTGTACAAGGTGTGATCAAGCGACCCAGGCCAACCCACGAAACTGTTTCTTCTAAGTGGACACATTTTGGGTGAGGAGACAAGTTCAAGTTCATGCCTCCTGCTTAGAATTCTCAAATGAGCGTGTCTATGAGCTCGTACTACCTCCAAGCCCCAAAATAGCCACACCCTGCTCTTGCAAGTTCTGCCTGCTCAGCTTCATCTTGCATCTTTAGCAACGGGCTTCTGTTGCTTGCAACCATCAAACTCCGACACAGGGTCCAACAGTGGGCAGCTTATGTTAACCCTTAAAGCCCAGGTTCTGCATCTGTACCAGGGAACTTCATAAAGTTCATGGACAACATGCATTATTTTTTAATAACATTTTCCCATGGAGGTACCAGGACACACTTCATGGGTTGAGAGGTAATGTGTTTGGCCGGCGCTGTAGCTTAACAGGCTAATCCTCTGCCTTGCAGTGCTGGCACACCTGGTTCTAGTCCCGGTTGGGGCGCCGGATTCTGTCCCGGTTGCCCCTCTTCCAGGCCAGCTCTCTGCTGTGGCCTGGGAGTGCAGTGGAGGATGGCCCAAGTACCTGGGCCCTTCACCCCATGGGAGACCAGGATAAGCACCTGGCTCCTGCCATCGATCAGTGCGGTGCGCCGGCCGCAGCGCGCCAGCCGCGGCGGCCATTGGAGGGTGAACCAATGGCAAAGGAAGACCTTTCTCTCTGTCTCTCTCTCTCACTGTCCACTCTGCCTGTCCAAAAAAAAAAAAAAAGAGAGAGAGAGAGTTAATGTGTTTGATTCATCACATGTGTCTCACAGGTGGCGCATCCTTTCTCCCTGGCTCTGCTGCACCAGGGGCCTGAAAAGCGATGCAGTGTGCCCACATTCCACAAGTGGTTGGTGGCAAACACCAATGGTCAAGTCTCCTGGGATGCTCTGTTCTTCTTCCAGACCTCTGTGCTTTTCAGGGAATTCTCTGGAGTCTCACCGAAGGGTGAGTGGCAGGGTATCACCTCCACAGGAGAGACCCAGAATAGCAAAGAAACTTTCCCAAAGCTCATCACGAGAAATGACAGCAGCAGGTTTCTCCCTCTGTGGCCCTTTGCCCGGGCCCAGGGCTCCGACACAGCAGAGCTGCTCTGCTTGGTGGAGGCCTTGCCGTAAAATAGCAAACAATTCTGATTTTAAAGGAGATGCAGAAGCAGACTTGGCCTTGGCTCATTTCCCCGTGGTGTCTCTGATGTGTTGAGCACGAGGGTCCTCAGATTCTCCATGGAGGCTCAGCCAGCAGCCTCAGCCCCAGGCCTACCTTCTTCTCCATCTGATCAGCATGGAGCCGGAACTGGGTGTGGCTGGGCATGCCCGCTGCCTCCCTGCGTCCTTGTATTTCACTGGGCTAGCTTTCCAGGGAGCACTTTCCACGGAGAGAGTGGGAGCGAGGCGGTGATGTTCCAAGCCTGAGGTGGGCTCCACACGGGCACCTGCTGGCCATTCCAAAGGGCTGGCGGGCCACAAAGTCTTCTCAACACAGGGACTCCCAGCAGCATGGCTGCCGTTCACTGTTTCCTGTTGAGTAGGAACTACATTCATCCACCACATTTCACAAATGCAAAAGCAGGCTTAGAGCAATTAAGACACTTGACCGAGATCACACAGCTGTCAAGCGATGGAGGCAAGGACCCACGCAGGCCTGCCTGACCTCAGAGCTTATACTCTGCACTACACGTTAGAGGCACCTCTAGTGCTCCTAATGAGAAGCCACCATGACTCCCATTGACAGAGACAGCGGGCACTGGCCCCCTGGGCAATCATGGCGAGTCATAGAACTGATTTCCCGTGCTGCCGCTTGGCAGCTCAGAGCCTTTGGAGAGTCCCAGTTCCTCTCCCACGCTCAACTCCTTCCTCTGTAGGGTGGAGGACACTTGTGCTTACTCTGCCTCAGGGGAAGGAGATGGTCTTCCTTGTCCTGCATGGAAGCCTCTCATGGGACACTACCAGCTCAGAGAAGACAAGAATATGGAGAGGGGAGACCTCAGCACAATGGGAGAGCAGGTGGGAAGCCGTGAAAGGAGACTCACCGGCTGTGGCACAGAAAGGCTCCAGGATCCAGGGCTCCCCTCCCACCTCCTGCTGCTTAAAGCTGGCCTGCCCCAGCTGTGAAACCAGCAGGCCAGCTCCCTTGGGCTTCCTGGAGGTGGTGGTGGGGAGCCAAGAAGGGACAGCAACCACAGGATTCTGTGAATTCCCTGGGAGACTCCCTGCTGCTGGCCTCCAAGGAGCTCTGCTAACTATGTCCCCAAGTCAGCCTGGACTTAAAGCTCTTCCTGCAGTCACTGGCAAGGAGCTGGAGAAGCCCGATGTGGGATAGGAAGCCCACATCTACCACTCTTGTCACTCTCCACAGGCCCAGTGACCAAAACGTCTCCTCTGCCCTCTTCTGGCAAGCTCACTGGCTTCCCCTCACCCACCCAACCCACCTCCTCATTTCAGAACAAAGGAACCTGGCTCCTTCCCGCCAGTCCAGAGAGGGTTCCTAATTGGCTTTCCATTAAAGAGAAAATAGACTACTGTTTCCACCTCATTATTTATGAGCCTTTCTGGAAGTACATTTCCATGCACGCTGGGGTTACTCACGCCCATTTCGCTTGGCCATATTTTATGATCTGTTTTATTTATTCAGGGCCTCTATTGGGTACTCACATCTGAAACCAATTAAAAACCAAGAAATAGGAAAAGCCAAATAAACACCTGGAGATGTCCAAGCCCAGAGTCTTTCGGAAGCTTGTTACTGGCAGGATAGGCATGGCCATGCCAACAGTCCAGACCACAGAAGTGGACATGGCTCTCCTAGAGACACCAAGGCCACACAAAATGGTGGCTCGCAGATTCAAAGACCTGTTGAGAGACCTTGTTGGGGTGGCCTGCTTCTTTGGCTCATCCGGGGTGTCCCTGTGGAGGGTGAGGACATTTCTTTTTTCTTTTTTCTTTCTTTTTTTTTTTTTAACAGGCAGATTTAGACAGAGAGAGAGAGAGAGAGAGAGAGAGAGAGAAAGGTCTTCCTTTCCATTGGTTCACCCCCCAAATGGCTGCTACAGCCGGCGCTCTGCAACGATCCGAAGCCAGGAGCCAGCTGCCTCCTGGTCTCCCATGCAGGTGCAGGGCCCAAGGACCTGGGCCATCCTCCACTGCCTTCCTGGGCCACAACAGAGAGCTGGCCTGGAAGAGGGGCAACCGGGACAGAATCCGGCGCCCCGACCGGGACTAGAACCTGGGGTGCCGGCGCCGCAGGCAGAGGATTAGCCAAGTAAGCCGTGGCGCAGGCCGAGTGAGGACATTTCTGGCCTGGCACACAGTAGGAGCTCCATTGCTCTTTGTTCAGCCTTGTTCTACCAGCCACCATTCTTGCTGCGAGTGCCCAGTGTCACCGCAGTTTAAAAGAATCCCGTGGAAAGCCATCTGTCTGCATTTAGAGACGGTTTCTCTTTCAGAAGCGCTGCCTCCAGCTCACTCTGGAAGGAATCTTCAGGAAACAGAGGCTTCCTCTGGATCTCAGAGAAATGGCTGCCAAGCTTGGCTTTCCCAGAGACAATCTCGCCCTACAGAGCCTAGCACTTAGCAAGGTGGGAACGGAAGGCTCAGGACGGAGAAGGCAGGGCCCCCCCTCTACCCCACCTCTGTCAGGGGAGTCAGAAACCACTCCATACAATCACTGCTCTAGGATTTCATTTGGAATCCATGTTCACAGACCAGGTCCCCCCGCCCAGCCCATTGCGCAGCATTCTCCCTGACTCCCTGTCGTCGATCCTGCCTTCTTCTCCTCCAGCTTCAATGCCTGCAGGAACTGAGCGCTTCTCTCTGCCTGGTCTCCCACCTCCACCCTGGAGGTCAAGTCCTTGGTCTTTGTCCTGAAACCAATGTTCCTTGTCCCCTGAGGCTGAGCTGGCTGTGTTGACAGCATGGCAAGGACAGGAGCATGGGGCCAGCACTACTTGTGCAGGCAGGCAGATGGGAGGTGTCAAATGCTGGTGCACTGGAGAACTATGTAGGAGGTCACGGACACCAACCCCATCTGTGGCTTCTCCTCTCCAGCACACTTAGGATGTTGTTGGAAACTGGTTTTACCCTTGTACACCCACTAGGGGATGGACTGAGCTCCTGAGTTCTTAGGGATAACCCTGCTTAGGGACTTAGTCCTTCCATCTATCCCCTCCCTCAGTAATATACATCAATACCTGTGTTCATCAGGGTTCTCCAGAGAAACAGAGCCTGTGTGTGTGTGTGTGTGCAGGAGAAATTGGCTCACGTGGTAGGGACAGAGACTGAGATACCCCATGTTCTGTTCTCTGCAAACTGGAGAACCAGGAAAGCTGGTGGTGCCACTCAGGCCCTGTCCAAAGCTCAAATCTGAAGGTCTGAGAAGCAGAGGAGCTGACGGTGCAGGTCCTAGCCTCAGCGTGAAGGACCCACAACCAGGAACACCAGTGTTGAGGACAGGAGAAGACGGATGTCCTGGCTCAGAGACAGTCTGCCTTCCTCCACTCTCTTGTTCTCTTTGGAGACCCAGTGGATTGGATAATGGCTCCCCACGTTGGTGACTGTGGGCTTCTTACTCAGTCTACTGACTCTAATGCTGGTCTTTTCCAGAAGGGCCCCTCACAGACACACCCAGAAATCATGTGTTATTAACTAGGGCAGCATCTCTTGGCCCCAGCAAGTTGACGCCTAACATTAATCACCATCTCCTTCCTTCATCCATCATTTGTTTGTTCATAATTCAGTGATGGGCTGAGTGCCTCTGTATGGCAGGGCCTGGCCGCCCATCTGATACAACATGAAATTCTCCTCCCCTCACTCGCATTTCAACTTGTGTCTTCTTTGGGGCTAGCACATTTCAGAACATTTCAGAGGTTTATGCCTCACTTTGAGCATAAGGACGATGAAAGTCATCAACTCTTGGGACAGGAAGGGAACTAGGGTGTGGACACAATTCTGCTTGGCCACAAACCGCTGCTTCCAAGTTTGAGGACTGTCCTGCCTTCCGGCAATCCTGACAACTTCCTGGAGCTACAAGTGATGGGCTTGCTGCTCCCCAAGCTGAGAAGAAGAGTGAACCAAGCTCCCTGTTCCTGCTTCCTTCAGCATCACCTGGAGACTGATAATGTGGGGATCCAAGGTCAGTGGGGGTGGGGGAGGATCACCCCCATCAACCACAGGCTGGACCCCACCCATAGAGGGGTCCCAAGTTTGACAAGACTGAGGTAGGCTCGGAAAAGCTGAATTGCTCTGCAAGACCTGACTGGGTGTCTGGAGAAGGCATGGATACCTTCTCAGATTAATATTTCCAAATGAATATTAATATTTCCAAATGAAAAAGAAGCCAGTCAAATTAGAACACAGTTATCAAAATATTTTTTATGTTGTGGTAGAGTAATGTAGGTGCTAGTTTATAAGCACATTAAGCAACAAAGCAGGACATTGGAAGAATTAAGCAACTTTAACTTAGATCTTATTTTTTAAAAAAAATTTAATTATTTGAAAGAAAGAGCAACACAGAGAGAGATAGAGCTAGAGAGAGACAGAGTCTTCCACCCACTGGGTCACTCCCCAGATACCTACAGTGACAGTGGCTGGGCCGGGCTGAATGCAAGAGCCTAGAGCTCTATCCAGGTCTCCTACGTAGGTGCAGGGACCCAAGCACTTGGGCCAGCTGCTGCTTTCCCAGGTGCCTTAGCAGGAAACTTAACAGGAAGTGGAGCAGCCAAGACTCAAACTAGTGCTTAAGTGGGATGCCAGTGTTGCCAGTGGCAACTTAACCCACTGTGCCACAATGCCAGCCCCCAGTCTCATATTCTAAAGATGTTTGCATAGGGAAGTTGATGCTTCTTGACTTGATCATGGCCACCATGCCATCCTCGTCTTGGAAAGAACAATATATGTCACAGTGTACACTCCTGATTTTGTTTTTAGTTTTGATTGAAAGTCCTGATTCACAAAGATAAATTATTGCAAAAGTATTTTTAGAAGTTCACAGCTGTTTACAAGGAATACCTGAATCCTACAAGGTTTCTGGAATTAACCCCTCACGGTGGGAATTCACAGCTTCAACACTGAGTGGCCGCTGAGCCCAGAATTGCCATAGAGTTGGCAAGCGAGGGCCGCCCCTAAGCATCTGCACACAGGAACACTGCAGTCCAAAGGCAGCTGACCGACTAGCCTAGTATCAAAGCAGAAGCCGATGATACCGCACCATCGGAGGTCTGCAGGTAGCTGGATTTCCCATAGTGACAAAGTCCTGGCTACAACCCATACTTTTTTTTTTTTTTTTTCCTTTTTTGACAGGCAGAGTTAGACAGTGAGAGAGAGAGATAGACAGACAGAAAGGTCTTCCTTTTGCCATTGGTTCACCCCCCAAGTGGCCTCTATGGCCGGTGCGTTACACCGATCCAAAGCCAGGAGCCAGGTGCTTCTCCTGGTCTCCCATGGGGTGCAGGGCCCAAGGACTTGGGCCATCCTCCACTGCCTTCCCAGGCCATAGCAGAGAGCTGGACTGGAAGAGGAGCCACCGGGACAGAATCCGGCGCCCTGACCGGGACTAGAACCCGGGGTGCCAGCGCCACAGGCAGAGGATTAGCTTAGTGAGCTGCGGCGCCGGCCACAACCCATACTTCTATGGCACGTCTCCTACCCTCGCCAAAAAGGAAATACGAAAATGCAGCCTTCCACAAATAAATATGTAATGTCCTCCCCTCCATGTACACAGACTCCACAGGACACTGCGGAAGTCCATGGACACAGAGTGAGAACCATTGCTCTATAAGGAACAGGTGAGGAGCAGAGATAACAGTCAGGAAGTGAGCCCAGAACTGGAAGAAAAAAAACCCCAGGGGCAATCTCAGCCCGGGGAACCTGGGCCGCCCAGTGAAAAGAACATCCTCGCCCTGACGTTTGACCTGCAGTGAGCCCGACCCTCTGCTCTCTGCAAAGGCCCAGCCCCCTCTCCTTTGCTCTCAAATGTGCCCAGAGTGGGCGGGGCTTGTATTAGAATCAAGGAAGGGGCTCAAGTCCATGTTGGAGTCAACCCAGGGGAACTGTAATCCATGGACAAGTGGAGGCGCTTGAGCTAAAGCAGGAACCTGGGGCAGACAGGTAAGGCTCACCTGGAAACTGGCAGACCCGTAGGAAGGGAAGGTCTTGGAATGCAGGTGCCAAGTGATCTCAGGGACCCGGGGACCCCTGCCAACCTTGGGTGGTGTCTGGAAGGCTCTGATCTGCAGACCTGACCTCTCACTGGGCTTTTCCACAGCTCCAGGCCTTCCATGAGGCCCCAGTATCCAGAAGAGAGGCGAGGCTGTGCTTGGTGTGGAGTGCACCCATCACCACACTGAGGGGCATCGGTCTTTCCTGCGTGAGACCCTGGCTCCTGGCAGTCGCCAACCCGGGCAGCGGTTGCGGAAGGAGCCTAAATGAGCAGGCGACAACTGCTGTCCCCTGTCTTGTCCCGCCTGCCGCCAGCCTGCCGCCTCCCCAGGCTGCTCTGTCTGGTTCCCCCTCATCTCTAGCTCAATTCCTTTTTCCCCATTCTTCTGAACGTTGAAGTCATGACCTTTGCTGATGATGGGCCACTGGAGACAGAACTAAATGTGTTAGCTCGGAGTCCAAACAAGTAATTGCCGGCCAATTAAATTAATAATCCATACTGTTACAGTGTTTAACCACGGCTGTTTCCACGGCATTCTGTTTAAATCACAACCAAGGCCTGACCTATTAAAATGAATAACTGGAATTAAGAGAAGTTCCATTTAATAAACACAGAGAGAAATGCAGTACAATTGGACATAAAATATTTATTACCACTTGAAGTGCAGAGTTGTTTGGGACTTTAGGATGGGATTCATGAATGCATTTTAATTTCTGACTCACAAGGCGGGAGGTGGGAGGTGGTTCTGGGCCTGGGAGCCCTGTGACCGATGCCTGGGAGGGTTTTTCTATGATCTTCTCACACCATGTTGGGGCAACTTGCCAATGTGCAACCTCCTCCAATCCACTGGCAGAGAAGGGAGATGGGTGTCTCATCACAGTCCTCTCCGAGACCTAGTACTTGCTCAGTAAATGCTCACTGGAGGGAGGGATGGAGGGAGGGAGTAATGGCAGATAAAACATTCTGACATCTCAGTATCATGGGATAGGGGACACGTAAGACACTTAGTGCAATGTCAGCATCTTCCAAGTCTCCAGTACATGATAGCTGTCGCTATAACCAGGGAAGCAAAGTCTGGTTCATGTTCTAGAAAATCCATTCTCCCATTTGGCAACACTGTGGCATTCCAGCCCTACCTCCGGAGGCCGCTCCCACTCTGACTGTCCTGTCTGTCTTCGTGTGTGCCCCAAAGCCTGTTTGCAGGAGATGTCTTTGTTTTACTATTTATGGCTTTTCTGAGAGTGAACGATTCCTGTCCCTGCTTTCGCACAGCTCAGCATCTCCTCCCCGTGTTGCCCCGACACAGCCCCTGAACCCTTGTCTGCTGGGTTTCACAAGGGCTCCCCGTTTTCCCAGACCACACCAGCTCTGTCATTTTGATAACAGGTTTAGAAGATGCGGTTGCTGAAATGATAGCCCTCAGCAAGGCGGGTGAGCGGGTGGCTCCTGGGGTTCTAGGAACAAGAGCTCTGGGCCTCCACTCTAGGAGAGCTCCTGCCAGAACTCGCTCTCCAGAGAGAGGGGAACCAGGCAGCCAAGCCGGGTGCTGCAAGAGCGCATTTGACAGCAGGAGAAGGGGATGGGGACGTGGCAGGCATTGCCTGGGTTTCCCCTGTGAGAATCAGTGGGTGTCTCCTGAAGTCACACAAATCACCCCCTCCCCAGTCCAGAGTTCCACGTGGTCATGAACGCAAGGCAGGCAAGGGCCGTCTCACTCTGCCCAGGGAGAATCCTGAAGCTGGAAACAGGAGAGGGATGCGCTGTGGATGGGACAGGTCCCTGCACCGGGAGGATGCCGGCGGCTTTGGCTTTCATGGAGGAAAAGGTGCATCTAACTAGCTGGCGGACCGAGGAATTCTGGCAGCACCCCACCAAATCAGCGAGCCGAGAGTGGTTGCAAGTCGGAGGGGTGTCCTAAACAGCCTGCATGGCCTCGTGGGATGTCACAGAGGAGACTTGTCGGATCCAAAGAGAACTTAGAGAGATCAGGCTTTGCAAGGCTCTCTCTACATTGTCAGTGTCACTGTTACTTCTGTCTCTTTAATCCTTAAGGGTGCTTGCAGGATGATGAGTATATGACTGGAATCCTGGGTTACCCTGTGGGTTGGAGGAGGCTTACAAGAATTAAGAGGCATCTATTCCAGAGAGCACTAGCCTTCGCGGCAGAAACCTTTAGTTCAGAGTTAAATAAAAACTAAGGGCCGGCGCCGCGGCTCAATAGGCTAATCTTCCGCCTTGTGGTGCCAGCACCCCGGGTTCTAGTCCCGGTCGGGGCACCGGATTCTGTCCCGGTTGCCCCTCTTCCAGGCCAGCTCTCTGCTGTGGCCCGGGAGTGCAGTGGAGGATGGCCCAAGTGCTTGGGCCCTGCACCCCATGGGAGACCAGGAGAAGCACCTGGCTCCTGCCATTGGATCGGCGCGGTGCACCAGCCGCAGCGGCCATTGGAGGGTGAACCAACGGCAAAAGGAAGACCTTTCTCTCTGTCTCTCTCTCTCTCACTGTCCACTCTGCCTGTCAAAAAAACAAAAACTAAGGCAGGGGCAGGTGTTTAGCCTAGAAGTTAACCTGCTGGTCAAGACACCACGCCCCATTGCTGAGTACCTGGATTCAGTACCCAGCTCCAGCTGCTGACTCCAGCCTCCTGCTACTGCAGACCTTGGGGCAGCAGTGAGGGCTCAAGTAATAGGGTTCCTGCCACTCATGTGGAAGACCTGGCTTGAATTCTGGGCTTCCAGCTTCAGCCTTGGCCTAGCCCTGACTGTTGGAGGCATTTGGGAAGTAAACCAATGGATAGAAGCTCACTCTCTCTGTCTCACAGATTAGTGAATTTTTTTTTTTAGAAAACAATTATTTTGGGGCCAGCACTGTGGCGTAGTGAGTATAGCTGCCACCTGCAGACTACAGTACCAGCATTCCATATGGGCGTCAGTTCGAGTCCCGGCTGCTCCATTTCCCATCTAGCTCTCTGCTATGGCCTGGGAACACAGTAGAAGATGGCCCAAGTCCTTGGGCCCCTGCACCCCCTTGGGAGACGCAAAAGGACCTCCTGGCTCCTGGCTTCGGATCAGCGCAGCTCCAGCCCTTGCTGCCAATTGGGGAGTGAACCAGTGGATGGAAAATTTCTCTCTCTCTCTCTCTGCCTCTCTGTAACTCTGCCTTCAAATAAATAAATCTTTTTAAAAAACCGATTATTTTTAAATATAATAAAAATTGCTTATAATACTAACAATAAGTTGCTTATTACAACAACAACAGCAACAAGAGTTGCTTCTGTATCGCCCATTCCTCTACTACTAGACTGAGCTCTGACAGGGTAAGACCAGGTCTTCAAGCCCTGGGCTAAAGTCTCTACGGGTGCGCTCTCAGGTAATGGTCTCAGTCACCCCACAGCCTCTCCTGTCCCTCATTTCACTGATGAGGATGCCAGGACATAATGAGAGTCTGCATTTGCCCAGCATCCCCTAGAGGATAAAAATTTTTAAAAGAGATTTGTTTAGGGGCCAGTGCTGTGGCACAGCGGGTTAAAGCCCTGGCCTGAAGCGTTGGCATCCCATATGGGCACCAGTTCGAGTCTCGGCTGCTCCTCTTCCAATCCAGCTCTCTGCTGTGGCCTGGGAAAGCAGTAGAAGATGGCCCAAGTCTTTGGGCCCCTGCACCCATGTAGGAGACCTGCAGGAAACTCCTGGCTCCTGGCTTTGGATCAGCACAGCTCCGGCCGTTGCAGCCATCTGGGTAGTGAACCAGCAGATGGAAAACCTCTTTCTCTGTCTCTACCTCTCTCTGTAACTCTGTCTTTTAAAAAAAAAAAATTTGTTTATTTATTTGAAAAGCAGAGTTACAGAGAGAGATAAAGAAACAGGTTTTCCACCTACTGCTTCATTCCACAAATGGCTGCAATGACCAGAGCTGGGCCAGCACAGAGCCAGGAGCCAGGAGCTTCTTCCAGGTCTCACATGTGGGTGCAGGGGCCCAAGGACTTGCGCCATCTTCTACTGCTTTCCCAGGCGCATTAGCAGGGAGCCGGATGGGAAGTGGAGCAGCTGGTATGTGAACGGGCACCCATATGGGATGCCATATGGGATCACAGGCAGCAGCTTAGCCTGCTGTGCTACAGTGCCATCCAGATGATAAGGAATTTGATAAGGAAGATCTGAAAGATCAACCCAAACACGACTTACCCCAGCCACAAGTGACAGTCTGGACAGCACAGAAGGGGTGACATTGAAGGGCGGGAGCTGGGGAGATTCTTTCAGAGTAGGCGTGCCTCACCCTTCTGGGGTTTCCTCTTATCTGGAAGATGCACTGATCTGTTTCACACCTTCCCACAGCACTGCTGTTTTTCCCTGTGCTTGGCGCCCGCCCGCTCATCCGCTCATCCGCTCCCTCAAACATCTCATTGCACCCATAAGGCCCAAGGCGGAAGTCAGAAGACACGGGTCTCAGCCTGGCTCTGCCACCCACGAAGCACAGACGCAGGCAAACCCCTGGCCTGGATCCCCCGAGTTCCCAAGGGGTGGGAAGGGAGCGTTCCTCTCCCTTCCGGCTCTACACTCCCTCAGCGTGGCCATCTGCTGATGAAATGCCCTTCGCTAACCAACAGGGGCCCCTCACTCCTTCCCCTCTGGGGGTGCAGAGCCCACCAGGGAAGGCAAATCCTCTTCACTTTTTAAATGGTGCAGGAGAGCTCATCAGGGGCTAACCTGCAGGCCATGCCCAAGGAGGACGGAGGGAGCCGGTGAGGGCAGGGTCAGAAGGCCTGGGGTCCACAAACATTTGCTGAGACCGGTGTAAGGCTCTGGGGAGAAGACATCGGACCAGGGCTGCATCGTCAAGGAGTGCACAGTGGAGAGGGTGATGCAGATACAGAGACCGCGCCAGTGCACGCATTCACTGCATCGCCCTGGGGCCCAGGGGAAGGGCACGGTGGTCCTATTCAATCTAGACGCTCCCTGGAGGAGGCGAGCCTGACCTGGTCTCACTGAAGATGAGCAGATGATCTGACAAAATGTAAGCGAAGGCAGAGCGTGGGAAAAGACGGCTGGGTCGGATTCCTTGGCGGGATGGCTCTCAGAGGTGACAACGAGGCAGTCTCATGCCACGGAGTGGGAGGAAGTCAGACCTGCAGCAGCCACCGAGTCCTCCCTTGTGGCTTCTACTAGACACCAATCACTTCCTCCTGCCCTGCACCACTTCTCAAAGAACCTTCCTAGAAGACAACCCTGGAAGGGCAGCTACCCTGGAGGAGAAATCCCTGATACCACGTGACCCCACGCCACCTGCTGCCTTCGAACCCCAGCTGAGCTCCTGAGAGTCTCTCCCAGGAATCAGAGGCGAAGTGCTCAGGGTGAACCCGTCGTCCTTGGGGAGCTGAGCAGGCAGGGATCGAGGGTGCTCTTCTGCGGCACCCATTGTGAAACCATGGGAAATGCCAGGGAAAGCAGCTGAGATGAACGAGGGATCACATGGCCCCAGAGAAGGCCCCAGAAGGAAGGGATCCAGGGCACAGCAGGTGGAAAAGAGAGGGTAGCGGTCTTGCTTATTGAATCAGGGGACCATTTCTTGCCTTGAAATGACCTGTACCTTATAATAAATCCCTCAGAACTTAGGCCACCTCATAGTCTCTGAGGACACAGCTGAGAGAGGAGGCACCCTCAGGGGTGGATGGGTAAGGTATCCATGTGCTGAGCCTGCCTCAGGTTGGCCCTGACCAAGGTCGTAAAGGGCCTTGATCAGACAAAGAGGTCCTAGAGGCAGTGCCTATAATGACTTCTGTCTGTCATTACAGAAAGACCTCGTATCTGCAAGATCTCTTCCTAGAGTTCTACTTTCACAGCAGCTTAAACCTGTAGCTGCATGATAAATTGGGCAGTTAAGATTGATTGTGGGGCCGGCACTGTGGCACAGTAGGTTAATCCTCCCACTTCGGCACCCGCATCCCATATGGGTACCGGTTCAAGTCCTAGCTGCTCCACTTCCAATCCAGCTCTCTGCTGTGGCCTGGGAAAGCAGTAGGAGATGGCCCAAGTCCTTGGGCCCCTGCACCAGTGTGGGAGACCCAGAAGAAGCTCCTGGTCCTGGCTTCAGATCGGTACAGCTCCAGCCATTGCAGCCAATTGGAGAGTGAACCAGTGGATGGAAGACCTCTCTCTCTCTGCCTCTCCTCGCTCTGTATAACTCTTTCCAATAAATAATAAATAAATCTTTTTAAAAAAAAAGATCAGTTAGGGTTTGTTCATTTACTGTGTGGTATTTTCTGGAAGATTTCTGCACTGATACTTCTAATTTCAATATATGGTTTTATTTAACTGCTTCCATGGGGATTGTTAACAGAATACCCACATTTCAAATTAGCCCTAGAAATAAAAAAGCAAAAACATGAATGAATTGTAACTGTTACTGATGCAATAAATGGGATGTTGATTTGCCAATACACTAAATAAAGCTAGTCACTGAGAGCAAGCTGTCAAGCCACATATACTGAGAGTAAGCTGTCAAGCCACATATAGTTACAAATGCACACAACTGGCCACCAAACACCGATGTGAATTCCATGCCTTGACCTGGCATCCATCTCTATCCAAGGATTGCTGGTCTTAGTGAGAAATGGTCTTGAGACTCCATAATCTCAGTCTCTTTAGACTGGGCTGATCACGGATTCCAGACGTCTAAGTGGAAAGTGCTGAAAAATAGTGTTTGAAAGGAAGCTGCATCGTGAGTGTACGCCGAACAGCAGAGTCTAAGTTTAAACTCCTGGGTTTTCGGTTAACATTTTTAAAAATTTATTTTAATTATGTATTTGAGTGGTCGAGTTACAGAGAGAGGGAGAGAGAGAGAGAGAGGTCTTCCATCTGCTGGTTCACTCCCCAGATGGCCGCAACAGCCAGTACTGTGCCGATCTGAAGCCAGGAGGCCAAGTGCTTATGCCATCTTCCAGTTTTTTCCCAGGCCATAACAGAGAGCTGGATCAGAAGAGGAGCAGTCGGGACTAGAACCGGCGCCCATATGGGATGCTGGTGCCAAAGGCGGAGGATTGACCTACTACGCCACAGCGTCGGCCTCATCATTTAATTTTACAAATGCGTGTCTTTTATGGTGGAAATCAGCATGATTACTTATTTGATATGTTGGAAATAACTTCAAAATAGCAACCTCAATATCAATATGAATGCTTAGACTATTAAAGGCACAAAATGGGAGGGGAACATTTTGTCACATCAGAAAGTAAACAGGCCACTCACTCCCAAGCCTTCTGTAATTACAGCAAAGAAACATGGGACCAACTCAAAGTGGCTGCCACTGGCCAAAGGTAGGGAAATTGGAGCATAAAAGTAATAACTGTGTTGAATCAAAGCAAGTCATCTATGTTCCAATTCCTAAGTGCATAATGACATTTTTTTTTTCCAAAAAAACTCTCATCGGTAATTTTTGGAGCTAGGGAGCTAGTTCATTTTCAGAAAACTGGCAAATGAAGAAAGAAGCAAACATTCATCTGTCTTTCTAGCATGGACTGAATTTCAGAATAACCAGAGAGCTGATGTTTCACACATAGCAAGAGAATAGCAGATTTAGAACACTGCCTTTTACAACCCCTAATGAAACAAGGGATCCAGGAAACATCGTCAATGGCTCCTAAACTGACTCAGTGGAAACCCAATGAGGAATTCTCAGTGAATGCGTCACGTTGATCATATCGAAGTCCACTGATCACTTTTTTTTTTTCCCATTTTTATTTGAAAGGCAGAGAGATACACTGGGAGAAACAAAAAAAAAAAAAAAAAAGAAGAAGAAGAGAGAGAGAGAGAGAGATCCTCCATCATCTGATTAATTCCCCAAATTCCCACCACAGCCAAGGCTGGACCAAGGCCAGACAGGATCCCAGAACTCAATCTGTGTCTCACATGTGGACAGCCTCCTGGCTTCAGATTGGCACAGCTCCGGCTGTTGAGGCCATCTGGGAGTGAACCAACGGATAGAAGACCTTTCTCTTTCTCTCCCTCTCTCTCTAACTCTATCATTCAAATAAATAATTAAAATAAATTTTTTAAAAAAGTTAACTGAAAACCCAGGAGTTCTAACTTAGACTCTGCTGTTCGGCGTACACTCACAGCCCAAGCACTTGAGCCACCACCTGCTGGTTCCTCCCATGGTGTGCAGTAGCAGGAAGCCGGATCAGCATCGGAATAGCCAGGACTAAAACCAGGCACTGCCATAGGGAATGCAGACATTTCAAGCAGTGTCTGAATGCCTGAGCCACGTGCTCACCTCCATGGATCAGTCTTATAACAAACCATGCTAATAATGCAATACACAGGACCAAATATGAGTTTTTTAAAAGATTTATTTATTTATTTATTTATTTGAAAGTCAGAGTTACAGAGAGAGAGAGAGAGAGAGAGAGGGGAAGGTCTTCCACCTGCTGGTTCACTCCCCAGCTAGCCGTAATGGCCAGAGCTGTGCCAATCTGAAGCCAGGAGCCAGAAGCTTCTTCCAGATCTCCCACGCAGGTGCAGGGGCCCAAGGACTTGGGCCATCCTCTATTGCCTTCCCAGGCCATAGCAGAGAGCTGGATCTTGGAAGTGGAGCAGCCGGGACTTGAACCGGTGCCCATATGGGATGCCGGCACCTCAGGCAGCAGCTTCACCCAGTATGCCACAGCGCCAGTCCCCAATATGAGTGTTTCTTGCCCAAAAAAAAGCCAAACCTGGATCTGGCCTAGCTGCTAGCACTAATTACCAATGAACAGAAAGTGCAGGGGCCAGAGGAACATGTTAAACAGCACCCAGGAGGTGCACTCAGAAAACTCAGACTGTGGGAGCCTCTGTAGGAAGATGACCCAGCTTGTTCAACAAAAGAATACAGGTAAGAAAAAGAACAGGGAGGAGGGATGTCTCCAGGGTCTGCATTCTTTTTAAAAGAGACTTAAGACCAGAAACAAAAACCCGCTATCTGGCCAGCGCCGTGGCTCACTAGGCTAATCCTCTGCCTGCCGCACTGGCACACTGGGTTCTAGTCCTGGTTGGGGCACTGGATTCTATCCCGGTTGCTCCTCTTCCAGGCCAGCTCTCTGCTGTGGCCCGGGAGTGCAGTGGAGGATAGCCCAGGTCCTTGGGCCCTGCACCCACATGGGAGACCAGGAGGAAGCACCTGGCTCCTGGCTTCTGATCAGCGCAGCTCCGGCCCTCACCGCCATCTGGGGAGTGAACCAGAGGATGGAAGACCTCTCGCTCTGTCTCTCCCTCTCACTGTCTAACTCTGCCTGAAAACAAACAAACAAACAAACAAACAAAAAACCCGCTATCTCTCTGCCCCTCAGATAAAGAAAGAAATAACTTTTTAAAGAAAACAAAAAACTCCATTGCACTGTATATTGTAAATATATACCCTTTTTATTCGACAAGCACACCTTTAAAAAAGCTGGGGGCTGGAGAGGCCAATGTTTTGGCACAGTGGTAAAGCTGCTGCCTGCAACCCTGCCATCCCACATCAAAGCAGTGGTTTGAGGCCCAGCAGCTCCACTTTGGATCCAGCTCCCTGTTCATGTTCCTGGGAAGGCAGCAGAAGATGGCTCAAGAATTTGGATCCCTGCCACCCATAAGGGAGACCTGGGTGGAATTCCTGGCTCCTGGCTTCAATCTGCCCCAGAACTCACTGGTGCAGACAGTTGGGGAATAAACTAGCAGATGAAAGATCTCTCTTTATCTCTCCTTCTCTTTGTGTTACTCTGCCTTTCAAATAAATAAATCTTTTTAAAAAATCAGATGGTGATGGATAAAAAAATTAAAATAAATAAATAAATAAAACGGCTTCGGCCTAATGAAGTAACAGGCGATTTGGAATTTATTCCAAAGTCATCATAGGCTGAGCCATGGATGAAAGAAGTTAGGCTACGAATTGACAGCCCTTGAAACTGAATAGCTGGGTACACAGGGGCTCATTTTACATTGTTCTCTGTGTGTGGGTGGGAACTTTTCATACTAAAATGTCTTTCTTAAAAATTTTAATGTATGCGAGTATAATTGACATCTTTGGATTTGATTATTGTTTATAGTCCTTGTCTATATCCTGTTGAACAGTGTTCTTTCTACATTGTACTTGTTGAACACTTAATTTAGTGGAGTATTAAGCCTTTGACTATGAAGGAAATTAAGAATGTTATCATAAAAATTAAAAAAGAAAGGAAACGGGGAGGAAGGGAGGGAGAAAAGGAGGGAAGGACAGGGAAGGGAAATATTAGATTCTTAGAGTTGTATCTATAAACTACATTAAATCTGTTAATTAAAATGTAAATTAAAATTAATTTTTAAAAGTCTTTTTTTTTTAAAAAAAAATAAGTAATCTTTGCTAAAAACAAATGACAGCTTGCTGTCCCTGGTCCTTACTTTGCCCACAACACACCTCTAGAAGTCACAGAGGATCAGCACGTTCAGAGACATTAGTACTGTCCAATGTTTTCCTTTACTTATATTTGAGGAGCAGAGACAGAAGAAAGAGAGGGAGAGAGCTCTTATCTAAATGCCCACCCCAGCATTGCCCACTTGCAAAAGTGGAAACCAAGAGCTGAGCATTCAACCCCCGCCTCCCACGTGGTGGCAAGGACTCAATTACTTGAACCATCATGGCTGCCTCCAGGGTCTGCAGTCACAGGAAGCTGGATTCAGGAGTTACAGCCGGGCTTCAAATCCAGGAACTCCAGTGTGGAATGTGGGCATCTTAGCCTGCGTCCCAACCACTAGCTAACCCCCAACCCTGTCTGGTTTTTTGGTCGCTAAAATGGCCCATCTCCTTTGGTGGTTAGGAAGATGTTGGGTTTGAACTGGTCCTCTCCTAAGGGCTCTCTCTCTGACCCAAGACAGCTGTGATCATTCATTTTGGGTTCTCCAGAGAACCACTACCCATAATTCACAGTGTGTGAAGATGTTTAGAGAAGAGACGACCATGACTCAAGATCACCCTAACCGCGAGTGGCCACTCTCCGATCCATTCATAGCCTGGCTGTTGGAGCTGGAACTTACACTTTGTCTCCCTGGGGACTGGGACTACACCACTGGCCTCCTGGGTCTCCAGCTTGGCAGACAGCAAATCATAGGACTGAGAGCATCCATAAGCATGGGAGTCAGTTCTACATCTTCCTACGCTATGTGTTCTGTTTCTCTGGAGGACTCCGGCAACACAAGAGCTATCTGGAGCCCAGGGCACAGATTTGAGCCAAGAGATCCAGCAGAGAAAATTGGCTCATACGAGGAACAAACACAGCTTCCCCTTCTCAGCCCCCTCACCCCATAATCTGATCCTTGGGTTATCTTACATGCGAGAGCAATGCCTTTGCTCCCTCCCCCATGCTCCATCTCTTTCTCAGAGGAAGGAAGTACGAGGGGGTAGTGAATTTGGCAAAAGGAGGACACCCTTTTCATTGAGCCTGATACTTTCTCACCCAAGCACATTGGTCATAAAAGGGCCTGGGATGCAGAAATCACCGTGAATATTCATGAAGTCACATTATGAATAATACTTCTTTAAAAATGAATAGTCTTCTGGCTATTTTCCCTGGGAATCAAATTTTTCTCTCATACATTGGATCACTTAGGGATTGATTGTCAATGGCAACCTTCAATAAACTTCAGCCCATAGGCCAACAGTGATCCACTGCAATTCAAGAATGGTGGCATTTTTTAGTTTGTTTTCATTTATTTTATTTTTTTCTCTCTCTCTTTTTTTTTTTTTTTTTGACAGGCAGAGTGGACAGTGAGAGAGAGAGACAGAGAGGAAGGTCTTCCTTTCCCGTTGGTTCACCCCACAATGGCCACTACAGCCGGTGCACTGCGGCCGGCGCAGCTGCGCCGATCCGAAGGCAGGAGCCAGGTGCTTCTCCTGGTCTCCCATGCGGGTGCAGGGCCCAAGCACTTGGGCCATCCTCCACTGCCTGTCCAGGCCACAGCAGAGAGCTGGACTGGAAGAGGAGCAACCGGGACAGAATCCGGCGCCCCAACCGGGACTAGAACCCGGGGTGCCAGTGCTGCAGGCGGAGGATTAGCCTAGTGAGCCACGGCGCCAGCCTTCATTTATTTTAAAGTTTCATTTTTTTAAAGTCAGAGTGACAGAGAGGTGGAAACAAAGAGAGGGAGAGAGAGAGATCTTCCGTCTGGTTATTCACTTCCCAAATGTCTACAACAGCCAGGACTGGGTCAAAGCCAGGAAGCAGGAACTCCATCCAGGTCTCCCAGGTGGCTAGCATGAACCCAAGTACTTAAATCATCACCTGCTGCCTCTCAGGCACATTTTCGGAATCCGGATTGCAAGTGGAGATGGCATTCAATCCAGCACTCTAATATGGGATGCGGGCATCCTGAGTGGTGGGTCACAACAAGTACCCAAGAATGGTCTTGACATTTTTTAATTGTTGGGAAAATCAAATGAAGAAAAATATTTTGTGACATGTAAAATGGTTTGAAATTCAAATTTCAGCATCCATAAAGACAATTTTATTGGTTTATGGGTTCTAGTCTCAGCTGCTCCTCTTCCAATCCAGCTCTCTGCTAATGCACCTGGGAGAGCATAGAAGATGACCCAAGTCCTTGGGCCCCTGCACCCGGGTGGGAGACCCGGAAAAAGCTCCTGGCTTCAGATCGGCCCAGCTCTGGCCCTCACTGCCATCTGGGGAGTGAACCAGCGGAGGGAAGACCTCTCGCTCTGTCTCTCCCTCTCACTGTCTGTAACTCTACCTGTCAAATAAATAAAAACAAAAACTTTAAAGCTGAGAAATCAATGTTGATACACACTACCACTAACAAAGTTATAAACTTGTTCTGCTATTCGCAGTTTTCCAATATCCTGTTTTGAGACCCACCTAGGCCCCTAGGAGACATGTAGCTATTTGTAGCTATTACATGGCCTTCTCTCCTCCAGTCTGTGAGCTTCTCTGTCTTCCCTTGTCTTTCAAGTGCTTGGCACCATGTGAAGAGTAGTGGTCACATATTTCACAGAGCATAGCCCTCGATTTGGGATTCACTGACATTTTCTCATTCAAACTGGGGCTGGGAAGAAAGGTGACGCACCGTTCTCATTGCATGATGTTGAGGCACATAGGGCATCAACCTGTCTCCCTGCTGGTTGTCAACTTGATTAAAAAAAAAAAAAAAGATTTACTTATTTTATTTGAAAGGCAGAGTTACAGAGAGGCAGAGAGAGGGAGAGAGAGAGAGAAAGGTCTTCTATCCCCTGGTTCACTCCCCAAATGACCACAACGGTGGGAGCTGTGCCCATCTGAAGCCAGGAGAGTCCTCTGGGTCTCCCATGTGGGTGCAGGGCCCCAAGGACTTGGCCTACCCTCCACTGCTTTCCCAGGCCACAGCAGAGAGCTGGATCAGAAGTGGAGCAGCTGGGACTCGAACCAGTGCCCATATGAGATGCCGGCACTGCAGGCAGCTGCTTCACCCACAACACCACAGTGCTGGCCCCTCAACTTGATACTAACCTTAGTGAAAGGGTATTTGCGAGGTTTTTCCACTGTGCGGTTACTATATTTTCCTTTCCGTTCTCTATTGTTAGAAGCAAGTCACAGAGCCCAGCTCACACTCACAGGGCTGGGAGCTGAACTTCTAAAGGGAGGAACTCCGAGGCTTTTAAGCATACACAGAACACTAGGCAGGGCTGCCCGGAGCAGGGAGGGCCCAGGCCTGCCCGCTGACTTGCTGGCGACCTTGGATGAGTCACTCAGCCTGTCTCAGAGCCGGGACTTCCCTCCCTCTTAGGAACGGCACAAAGGCATCCCTGCCCCTCCGAGGGATTTGGCTGGCATCGCTCTGAGCTGAGTACAGATTGGGTGGGAGACCCGGGGTGTTTTCCGATGACAGCAAGGGTCCCGTCCCTGGGCTGTAAGCAGCTCTCAGTCCTGACACCCATTGGGGTCACAACAGGAGTGCCCCCTAGAAGTGAGGCGGTTCCACTGCTTTGACCAAGCGGTCTCACCTTATATACATGCTAGCAAGAGCTGCGTGTAGAAGGAAATACCATGGGGAAATGTTTTTGTAAAGTGAAACAGTATTTTGCAAAGTGGATAATTCCCCTGAATTAGCCTTTTTGTATAAAGTCAGCTTTTTGCTTGTTGGATTTACTTAAACCAAGGGGCTCTAGGAATCTCTTCCAAAGTACACAGTGTGTTGGTGCAGACGCCTCTGAACAGACCGCCTCTCTATGTCGATGGCAGGATTACGTTGCAATTGTCAGATCCAGTTTTTATGCTGCGACCTTGGAGCTGACGCTTCACCAGTGGAGGCTCCTGGCCAACCAGCGGCTCTGACGCTTGACACCTGCAAGACCTAGACCCCAAGAGGCATGTGTGTGGTGCCTGGAGCAAAGACAAAGCTGGGGAGCGCATCTGGGATGAGATGTCTCCCTCCACTTCTTGGGAAAAGGCAACCATGTTATGTGAGCTGCCAGGCCTGGGGCACAGGCTTATGTCCTGCACAACCCAAGGATGTTGTTCCCAGGGACTCGGCAGGGGGACAGTGCTCCCTAGAGCTGGGCCCTGGGCAGCCATGTCTGCTACCTGGTAGAGACCTTGGCGGGCATCACCCAATCTCTCACCCAGGGTCCAGCGCCTTGACCAGCATAGAGCAGGCTTGGTGTGAGGCAGGGACACCATGGGCCACAGGTACTCAGGGAGATCCTCTGGCCAGATGAAGACCATCACCCACACGTCCCACCTGCGGCTGTGACTGGGCCACAGTGTGGGCGTACGAGAGGCATAGTACACTCTCCAGAGCCTCCCATTACCTGGGTTGTTGGTGAGAGAATCATGGTCAAGGATTTGCTTGTCAAACATAACAAGTAAGGATAGATAGGACTTTTTTTTGTACTCATTTAACACTTCTTCATTTTTTTTTCAGCAAACAGCCTCAAAAATGAAAGTGGCCCAGAGGATCTGTCACCCTCACAAAGGCTCAGGCCAAGAAAATTGCCCTCACTGTTCCAGTCTTCTCACTGTGCGTTTCTCTCTCTGCCCCCACATCTCTCCAGCCTCTGCCTCCACCACGCCCCTACCTGGAAGTTTCTCTCTTTCTTCTCTGATTATCCCAATTCTGTGTGTTTCTTCAAGACTCGGCTCAGTCATGTGGTCTTTTTATTTTTATTTATTTGCTTTCATTTGATTTGAAACACACACACACACACACAGAGAGAGAGAGAGAGAGAGAGAGAGAGGCAGACATCCTCCATCCACTGGTTCACTCCCCCCCAAAAAGCCTCCAATTGCCAGGGCTAGGCCAGGCTGAAGCCATGAGCCCAACATCCACTCTGGGTCTCCCACAAGCCCCCCGATCAATGGGAGGTGCTTTCTGTAACTACTTGGCCCCAGAATGCCACCCACATCTCCTGCTCCAGAACCACTCTTGGAAGAGGAGGATTGCTCCGACTGTGACACACGTCTGTCACCCCCTTCCTTGTAAAGTGGAAGGAAATGACGGGCACACATTATCGGGTATAGGATATGATTTCTCCTTTAGGAACCTGCTGCTCTCTCATAGGCTCTCCCCGGCCACCAGCACCCTAGTTCAGAAGTACACATGTGACCCCCAGCAATCAATGTCTTCTGTTCCCTTAGTCAGATGTTTGATTCTGGATCCGTCAGGACCATCATATGGAAATAATCCACCCAGAATTGGAGCCACATCAGAGGAAAGGAAACAGTGGCAGAGACAGAGCAGAAACAGAAATGACAGCAATGTTCATGCCCCTGGCTTTAGCTGGAACTGAAGATAGCATTATCCTTTGGAATTTTCTGGAATCTAAACCTAGGAAATCCTCTTTGGCTTTGGCCAGTTCGATTTCTGCCACTGTAATCCTTGTTGTTCACAGACAGGAATGATGCCTTATTTACCTTGACATTCCTGACGCAGCAAGCACATGCTTTGCCTATATATAGCAAGTGCTTCATAAACAGTTATTGCTGGTATAGGGACAGATATGCTAAACCAGCCAGCTCAAAGGAGGAAGTTAAAAAAATTGTAAACACAGAGAGCGAGAGTGAGAGAGCTCCTATCGCCTGGTTCTCTCCCTGAATGCTCACAAGAACCAGGGAGGAGCCAGGGGCAGAGCCAGGAGCTGGAGACACAATCCAGATCTCCTATGCAGATGACAGGGACCCCAGTACCTGAGCCATCACCTGCTGCCTCCCAAGGTGTACCAACAAATGTGTTAACCACTAAGCCAAATGCCCACCAGCAAGGAAATCTGTATTTTATGACAAGCAAACCACTCTGCGTGGCTTTTCTCCTCTTACCTAGTGATACAGGCGAGGGAGACAGCCTACAGTCCTGGGTGCTTGCTCTCCTTAGCTCCCTCCCTTTCACTTCTCTGAGGGGTGGCTTCCTGGTTACAACCACGGCTCTAAGTTCAGGCTACCTGGCTTCAAATCAACAGCTGCTGCTCCTAATCTCTGTGTTCTTAGACAAGATCTTTATTCTTTCCAATCCTCAATATACTCAATGTACCAGGGGAAAATGATGGCATGTCTTCCTTGGATTGCTAGGAAGAGGAGCTAAGCTATGCCCAACAGGTAGAAAAGGCCGACTTCATGGTGGGATCATCCTTAAAATGCCAGCCTCTCCACCTTCCTGAACCTTAGCCTTTTCCTGTGGATCCCAAGAGGACTTTGGGACCAGCCATGCTGTGACAAGGTGAGTGTGACAGGCAGTTGGCCAGTGGAAAAGGAGGTGACTTCTCACCTACAGATAGAGAAGAGCTCAGGTCCCAATCACCGAAGCCCAGCTTTCCAGAAGTGGTCACCTCCTTACTCTACATTACAATTCTCCGTCATGGATACAGCGATGACACAAAGAACGCGAATTCTGGAGCGAGACTGATGGCTCAAATTCCAGCTCTGGTCCATCTCAACACTTGGGCTTCTTGGGCCTCAGTTTCCCCATCTGTAAAATGGGGATTTTTATTACCAACTTCAGTAAGACAATCACTGAGACTAGTAGGTACTCAGGTCAGCCTTCAACACAGACGTGTAGAGCCGAGCGTATGTTACAGACCTGCTGACACATGACAGGGTGAATGACACATTCCTGCCCTCTACCCTCGTGGACCTTAGACTAATGAGGAAGAGAGTTATCAGGCAACAAATTCTAATAAAACACGGTGAGTGATTTGATAGGGGAAGAACCAGGAACTCAGGAACTTATAGTGGGAGGTTCGATGCACGTTAAGCATTTAGGAGATGAGTAGAAGAGGAGAAGTTGAAGGACGGATAAGAGCAGAAAACGAAACAGGAAAACAGGAGAGCCGTAGGGGGGTGGGACATCGTGACCATCTCTCCAAAGTCCGTTCTTTCCCTGAGCCTTGGAGTTGAGCTGGAATCCTGCGCATCCCCAGCTCCAGGGGTCATTTCAGCCCCTTGTCATAGCAATTGATTGCTATACTTCAGACTTGAGCCAAGCAGCACAAGGCCTTTCCCTGGCCACAGCAACTGGTTTAAGGTGGTCCAATTAGAGCAGACAGGACCCTTTCTCCTCCTGGAAATGACACGAGAGTGGCAGCCATCTTGGCACCATCCAGGAAACCGCACTGAGGACAAAGCCAACACTCACAGAGAGTGAAGCCGAGAGACCTGCAGAGCCGACGCCCTGATCTACCTACTCCCAAAGCTTCTGCACCACACACCTCTTCAGTGACGCACTGGCAGATAAATCCTGATTGCTGTTTAAGCCAGCTTGAGCCAAGCCTTTTGTTACTTTCAAAGGAACTATCCCTTCAGTTTATTTATTTATTTTTGTTTATTTGAAAGTGGCACAGAGAGAAACAGAGTGACAGACAGAGATCCCCATCTGTTCACTCTCCAAATGCCCACAACAGCCAGGGCTGGGCCAGGCTGAAGCCAGCAGCCAGAAGTTCTATTTGGGTCTCCCATGTGAGTGGCAGGGGCCCAAGTACTTGGGCCATCATCCGCTGCCTCCCAAGGGGTGCGTTAGCAGGGATGCTGGGTCAGAAGCAGAGGCAGGGCTTGATCCCAGGCTCTCTGGACTAGGATGTAGGGAGCCCAAGCAGTGACATAACTCCACTGAGCTACAGCCCTGACCACCAAAGGAGTTGCTCTAATACCCAAGGGAAGAACAGTTTGAGAAGTAAGGAGCAAACAACATTGCCCGATGATATCCAGTTGTCAAGTCAGACAAGGACCCAACATCATGTCCATTGCATTAAGCACCCTGGAAGCCATTTGGGATCCAGGCAAGATCAGTTTTAGCAATAGGGGAGAGGGGCAAGAGGAACCCTGTGAGGCTGCTGGTGGCCATCACGTAGGCAGAAGACCCTCTGAAGCCATGAGTCCTTGGCTGTTCTTTTTTTTTTTTTTTCAAGGTTTATTTATTTATTTGAAAGTCAGAGTTACACAGAGAGAGAGGAGAGGCAGAGAGAGAGACAGAGAGACAGAGAGGTCTTCCATCTGCTGGTTCACTCCCCAGATGGCCACAACAACCTAAAGCCAGGACCTAGGAGCGTCCTCCAGTTCTCCCACATGGGTGCGGGGGCCCAAGGCTTGGGCCATCTTCTGCTTTCCCAGGCCACAGCAGAGAGCTGGATCAGAAGTGGAGCAGCTGGGTCTCGAACAGGTGCCCATATAGGATACCGGCACTGTAGGTAATGGCTTTACCCGCTATGCCACAGCGCCAGCCACCTTGGCTGTCCTTTAGGAACAGAAGCAAACAGGAGTTTCTATCATCACAGAGAGATTGGATTCTCTAAGCTCAAACTTTCTATCCCATTGCCCAAATATCCATCAAAACATATCCCCCGGGTCGGCGCCGTGGCTCAACAGGCTAATCCTCCGCCTTGCGGCGCCAGCACACCGGGTTCTAGTCCCGGTCGGGGCACCAATCCTGTCCCGGTTGCCCCTCTTCCAGGCCAGCTCTCTGCTGTGGCCAGGGAGTGCAGTGGAGGATGGCCCAAGTGCTTGGGCTCTGCACCCCATGGGAGACCAGGATAAGCACCTGGATCCTGGCATCGGAACAGCGCGGTGCGCCAGCCGCAGCGCGCTACCGCGGCGGCCATTGGAGGGTGAACCAACGGCAAAAGGAAGACCTTCCTCTCTGTCTCTCTCTCATTGTCCACTCTGCCTGTCAAAAAAAAAAAAAAAAAAAAAAAAAAACCACATATCCCCCAAGTCCTCTAAGAGCTTGGGTTCTGTGCTGTCCTGTAGCT
Organism: Lepus europaeus; assembly: GCF_033115175.1. Classification (NCBI taxonomy): domain Eukaryota; kingdom Metazoa; phylum Chordata; class Mammalia; order Lagomorpha; family Leporidae; genus Lepus; species Lepus europaeus. The sequence continues at coordinate 17,068,384 of NC_084843.1, read as the reverse complement.
TTTACTACAGGAGGAACCAGAGTTAGAGTAAACTGTCTGTGAAGCGTCTATCACAGCTAGCCAGTTGGATTCAGTGTTGGTCTTTTCCCCTCGCAGGCAGTCGCCTCTTCTTCCTTTTTTTTTTTAAATTTTTTTTTTTTGACAGGCAGAGTTAGACAGTAGAGAGAGAGAGAGAGACAGAGAGAAAGGTCTTCCTTTTGCCGTTGGTTCACCCCCTAAGTGGCTGCTAAGGCCGGCGCATTGCGCCGATCTGAAGCCAGGAGCCAGGTGCTTCTCCTGGTCTCCCATGCGGATGCAGGGCCCAAACACTTGGGCCATCCTCCACTGCCTGCCCAGGCCACAGCAGACAGCTGGCCTGGAAGAGGGGCAACCAGGACAGAATCCGGCGCCCCAACCGGGACTAGAACCCGGTGCGCTGGCGCCGCTAGGTGGAGGATTAGCCTAGTAAGCCGTAGCACCGGCCAAGTCGCCTCTTCTTAACATATTGGGGCAGAAAGTCACATAACCGTTGGAAAAATAGATAACAACTATGACCCCTCTCCCAGAGAGGGAAAATAACCAAAATTTTGTGTTCATTTTAGGGCTGAGTGGTCTCCACACAGCTGGCCTCTTAGAGGGCCCGGTTATTCCATCGTTTATAAGCTCTTGTGAGTCAAAGTTTCCTCAACTGGTATCTTGTCCCGGTGAATAAAAGATGCTAACACCCAAATGCAGCTCCTGGAGACTCCTTCAACCTGGAGATCGATCTAGGGAGAGTTTAGAGCTTTCTCACCCCATCAAAACTCACACCAGCTTCTCCCCGCTCCCTGGCTGCCCTCCAAACTCTTCCAAGCACGCATCTCCAGCCCCAGCCTGAGCAATGGCTCTGGGCTTAGGAGGTGATGTGATTATCACTCTCATCTGTTCATGGCTTCATTTGGGACTCCTACCTGTACCGTGAGCCCCGTTCTCGGGCGTCTGGCCCATCCAGCCCCAGGAAACCACACTCAGGGACCAGGGGGAAGTGAAGACATCCCAGTCCCCGACGTGACTGCACTGACGCATTCCTTACCCGTGGCCTCAATTTTTCTCATCATGGTGCTCCATCAGCATAAAATAATTCACCTGTCCCAACGTGCTGGGTCCAGCATGGCTGGGGGACTCATGCAAGGAGTGGAGCAAGGCATAATGTGAGAGCAGCTGTGGCTGGGCCTGCAGCAGCTCTGTTGTCTTCACCATATGCACGTTCCATCTGAGCTGAAGGAAAAGAACTAATGTGTTTTTGCATTGACAGTTCTTAGCGCTTAAGTTATGTCCTGGTTGTTTGCACACCCACCAGTGGTCCTCACCAACTCCTAAACAGTTCACTCCCATGTGCTACAGATGAACGAGAGTGCGTGAGGACCGAGCTCTCTGCTCTGAGAAGGGAATTAGGCACCGTCTATGACTGTCTCCCTCACAACACAACGCAAGACCATCTATTAACAACTTAATTTACATTTTTAAAGTGTTTATTAATTTAGAGGGCCAGTGCTGTGGCATAGCGGGTAAAGCTGCCATCTGCAGTGCTGGCATCCCATATGGACACCCATTCGAGTCCCAGCTGCTCCACTTCCAATACAGCTCTCTGCTATGGCCTGGGGAAGCAGTAGACGATGGTCCAAGTGCTTGGGTCCCAGCACCTGCAGGGAGATCCAGAAGAAGCTCCTGGCTCCTGGATTCAGATCTTCTCAGCTCTAGCAAAACACATATGCTCCCTGGTTAGGAGGGGTGATGTCTCCACAAAGCTGTTGTATGTTGAAAATACCATTGTTTGTCAACAATGCATTGAATCCACCTACACCCTACCCAGCATCCTAGCTTAGCAACAGTGGAGCATCAGTTATTTCCCTTCCTGATCACAGGACTGGAGCTACAGCGCCAAGAGAGCAGATCATAGGGACTGGCGCTGTTAGGTGACAGCAGCATCCCACATCAGAGTGCCAGTCAGAGCCCGGCTGCTCCACTTCCGCTCGAGCTCCCTGCTAATGCACCTGGGGAAGCAGCAGCAGAGGACTGGCTCAGTACTTGGGCCCCTGACACCCATGTGGCAGACCCGGATGGAGTTCCTGACCCAGCCCTGGCTGTTACGGCCATTTGGGGATGAAATGTCTCTCTTTATCTCTCCGTCACTGTGCCTTTCAAATTAATGAATCTTTTTTTTTTTTTTCAAAAATGCATTTATTTGTTTTAAAGGCAGAGTTACAGAGAAGCAGAGGTGGGGGCAGGAGGGAAGAGATGGATCTTCCACCAGCTGCAACAGCCAGAGCTGGGCCGATCTGAAGCCAAGAGCCAGGTGTTTCCTCCCAGTCTCCCACATGGGTGCAGAGGTCCAAGGACCTGGACCATCCTCACCTGCTTTCCCAGGCACATTAGCAGGGAGCTGGAACAGAAGTGAAGCAGTGCCCATATGGGAGGCCGGCATTACAAGTGGCAGCTTTACCTGCTATGCCACAGCACAGGCCTCTAATAAAGGTATTTTTTAAAAAAAATAATAGGACTGTCTGGGTACCAGGTGCTGAATGAAGTTGATATATGGAAGGAGGAGGCATCCTTACTGATACTCTATGCTTCATGAGAACGGAGGCCCAAATGGCTTATTCTGGGATGTTGTCCAAAGATTGAAGGCACTAAGTCCAGATCCCCAGGCTGCTGCAGGGCACGCCAGTGTCACCGCAGTGTGTGGATGGGAATAGGTCTTTGTGCACTGCCTCCCAGGACCCACTCCATTCTCCCTCCGGCTGGGAGAAGCATCTCAAGTTTGGAGAAATAGGTCCCTCCCTCTCCACTCTGTAAGGTTAGGGCAAGCTGAATTCATCTACAGCTCCAGGGATTTAGGCTTACATACTTAACCTGTCCCCAGCCATGATGACGGTTGCAGGTAAGGGCAGACAACAAACTTAGAGCCAGAGACTTGATTGCTTGCTCCTGGGACCTTCTGGGAGCTAGAAACTCATCTTCTCCATGTAAGTTTTTGTTTGCTTGCTTTTTAATTATGTATTTGTCTATTTGAAAAGGAAAATGATAGAGAGGGGGGAAGAGAGAGACCTTCCACCCACTGGTTCACTCTCCAAATGGTCACAACAGCCAGGCCTGGTCCAGTCGGAAGCTCGGAGACCAAAGTCCCAACTGCATCTCCCACATGGCAGGCAGGGGCCCAAGTAGGGCCACCCTCTGCTGCTGTCCCAGACACATAGGCACATCCGCAGGGAACTGGATTAGAAGCGGAGCAGCAAGGACTCTGACCGGTGCTTTGTGGGCAGCCACTCAGCTTACAGAGCCACGATGCCAGCCCCTTCCATGCGAGTTTATGGAAGGAGTGCTCTTCCTCTCCCCCATCCCACCTCTCCACCCCCCAACCCTGCCGCTGTGATGGAGGGAGAAGGTAGGAGGAAGGAAACCTGCAGGCATCTGGCAAGCTTCTGATGGAGGCTAAACCAGAGAACTGAGCTGAGAAAAGCAAACATGATCTGAACTGTGTCCCCAACTCCATCAAAATCAAGTTTATCTCCTTATCTGTTACAAGAGCCCTTGCGTTATTAAAACAGATTGGGTAAAGTTTTTTTAATCATTTGCAAATGAAAGAAACATAAATGTTAAAACTAGATGGACTAAAAGTTGGATTTAGTTTCAAAGTCCTAGCATATTTTATGCAACACACAAATGTCAATAATAAACATCCCCAGTGCCTCTTCTACACACTCCCAGGCCACGGAGCCACTGATCCCCACTCCACCAGGCCTGGCCACCGGGAGGTCCTCAGTGTGTCCTTCTGCTTCCTCCCTCCCACCCCTCTCTGCCCCCTCCTCAGCCAGGTGAGAGACCCCCAGGGACGGGGCCTGGTCCCAGCCCCTCACTTTAATGCTTGCTATTTATATGCGAAATTGCCTGGTTTTCCTAGTTAGTGGCAGATCTGCCCGTTTGATGTTAATGAGTTTGTGAACCCAACAAAAACATAAAAGACAAGACTCCTCCAAAGAGGGAAAATAGAAAATCAAGTGCCATCCACAATGGGACGGGCTTGAAATCCGCCTTGAATCTCCCCAGCCCCTTTTTCTGTCTTCCCCACGGGACCCCCTTTCATCCAATTGAAGGAATCAAGATAAAATGCCATCCTGGTGAACATCTTGGAAAACCGAACCAATCTGATTTGTCTGGACAAAGAAAATGAGGGCTTCAGCTGATCAAAGTAGCGGAGCTCCCCCTTCCACCCCACCCGGCCCATTAGGCCTCCTGTGGACAAGACACAAATTTCTCACCCATCAGTGATGAGCCCATATTCATTTTCAAATAGCCCCTTGCATCCCAGTGCAAATCTTAGCTGGCTTCTAATAACCCACTTTAGGACATGGATGTTCTGATCTGATGTTATTAAATGGAAAGTGGCCGCTTTCTAATCTGGAGAGAGGCAGGGGCATTTGTAACAGCAAGAATCAAAGGCCTGGCCTCTTTCTGTTCCTAATTATCAATAGTGTTTTATAATCTTATTAATATTGATACACAGTATACTGAAGATCTGTTAAGGCGTAATGTATGTGGAAGATAATTAACCAGATCCAAGTCAGATCAATCGCCTATTTGACAGCCAACGGTGTGTGGCTTATAAATTATACATATTCTAGGTATTGCTCAAAATGTTTAAAGTTTCAGTCCAGTCCTTCGGATCTGGCGCTGAGGGAAGGCCTGAACCTGAAAGTACCGTCCCCAGCCTGTGGGAGCCTCCTCTGCACGTGGAGGACTCTGACTTAAAAATCAAAGAGGTCCATTAACCACCAGGATCGCCACGGAACGTAGAAACACGTCTCCTCCTTGTAGCGTGCACACCAACAAAAGGTGAAATCTTGTAAGAAAGGGATGATTAATCCAATGAAGGTAATTTGCTTTTTGATTTCTGAGACTGGAGCAGCTGCAAGTTTCAAATAGCAGAGCTGGTGTCTCCTGATAGTTGGCTGCAGTGAATACAGTTAATAATCTCAAGTAACATGTGCGTTCAGGTGGATTCCAAGAGCTTAAATGGTACTCTTGGTCAACTACAGTGTGTGTGTGTGTGTGTGTGAGTGAGTGTACTGTGCCTGTGCACAGGTATTGTGAAGGCAGTGAACGTGATTTGTTTTTCTTTAACAACAGCCTTTTAGGGAATACATGGTTACCACTCTGTAATAATACCACTGGGTTCAGGCAGCTCAGCTGGGGCTGGGCCAACCCTCAGGGCAGGTGCATGGTCCAAAATGGCCAATAAGAGCCCTGTGGATTCACAGCCACATCCATCAGACTCCAAGTTGAGGATTTATTCTTTCATTGCCATCACTAGGAGGATGGATTTCAGAGCCATGTCATTTGTTCATTTACTACGTATTGCATGCCTACTACGGGCCAGGAACTGGGGCCAGCAATAGGGTGATGTCAGAAAGACGCCTAAGACCAAACATAAGGAGACTCTGGCTCACAGGTGCTCATCCTACACTCCTTTGTCCTTGAAAGTGAGTGCTTCCTTAAATTAGCCCACGCCCTAATAGAGTAGTGAGCAAAACCAGCCGGACTCTGGCCTCGGAGAGCTTACAGCCCAGGGTAGCAGACAGCAAGCCTAGGAGATTCCAGTTACTGTTGCAAATCACCCCAGCTCAGTACTGTAACACCACCAGCACTGGATTGTGCTCCAAGAGCCTGCGGTCAAGAATTCCAGCAAGGGGGCAGGCGCTGAAGCTCAGCAGTGGGTCCCTGAATTTCACCTCCCAGGGTTCCAGTCCCAGCTCCCCTTCCAAGTCAGCCTCCTGCTCAAGCGTCCCTTGGGAGCCCGTTGGGTTCCTGTTGTCCACGTGGGAGACTGAGCTGGAGCTACGGGCTCCTGGCTTCCACCTGGCCCAGCCCTTGACTGTTGCAGGCACTTGGGGAATGAATAGGAAATGGAAGCTTTCTCTCCCTGTGTCTCTTTCTTTCTCTCTGTTGCTCTGCCTTTCAAATAAACAAAAATGAATAAAACTATTTAAAAAGGAGTCAGACAAGCACAGAGGGGATCTCTCCTGAAACAGTGTCTGGGACCCCACGGAGCACGTGCAGTTTAGGGGTGAGCAGGGCGGGGATGCCCTCCGTATGGTGTGGGGGATTCCCGGAGCTGGGGCTGTCAGAGGGAAATCCTGTCGGTGGCCTCCCGTGGCTGCGTCCCACAGCCCACGGTCCAAAAGGGAAGCTCCAGACAGTGAGGGGGAGGGGTCCCAAGGCTTAATTTCTGCCCAGTCCTCAGGGTCAGAGCAGTCACCTGTCTGCCCAGGAGGAGAGGAATGAACGATTCCTCCCATAGAGGAATGGAACCTGGTTCTATGAAAATGTGGAACAGGATTCTATGAGGGAACTGGATCGCTCGGTCAGCGCCAATGTGCCTCGCTGATTCACTGATGCGCACACCCGTTCAGCCAACATCGGTGGAGCACCTAGAAGGCACCAGGCTCTGCTGAGGAGCTGGAGTAACACACACACAGGGGGAGGCATTGCACCTGGCAAGGGGCCACCAGTGTGCCCTTGCTTGTGTGGCTGCTTATGTGGCTGTAAAGATGGCACCAACGCGTTACACAGAACTGGCTCCAATGTGTGTGTAAAATCGTGTTCTGAGCACCTTGCCTGTGGTTGCCCAGGGAGAGAGCAGAGGGTGGCCCAAAAGCCCCTGGAAAACGCTGGCTTGCTGTTGTTATCACCACCCCCATCACTGCTGCCAGGACCACCCAGCAATCGGTTACCTGGACACACTCAGGAGGGTCTCCCACCAGCAGAGTGTATCACTTAGGAGTGAGAAGGGATCCGTACATGGAGAGTGAGAGAGAGAGAGAGAGAGAGAGAGAGAAAAGAGAAGAGAGAGAGAGAGGACGGGGGGGGGGGGGAGAGGAGAGAGAGAGGAGAGGACAGGGCAGAGAGAGAGATATTTTATTTCGTTATGGAACTTGGCTCGAGAAGTCCCCCGATTTGCTGTCTGCGAGCTGGACCTCCGGAAGCACAGCTGGTGGGGCCACTGACCCTGCGTGCAAATGCCCGAGGCTGGGGACCGTTGTGTAAGTCCCAGCCGGAGTCCAAAGGCAGGAGGACCAGGATCGCTGACGTCCAAGGGCAAGAGGGGATGGGTATCCCGGCTCAGAGAAGCACTGGGTTCTTCCTGGCAGGTTTGTTCTCCTTGGGCCTTGGGGGGATTGGGCGATGCCCTCCACACTAGTGAGGCCGATTTTTGCTGCTCAGTCCACCCATTCAAATACTAATCTCTCCTGGAAACACCCCCCAGCCACACCCAGATATAATGTTTTACCAGCTACTTGGGCATCCCTTAGCCCAGTCATGTTGACAAATGAAACTCACCACCACATAAAGGGATTATGGGCTCCAAAGTTCATTGCCACTCACGTGATGCTCACCTCCCACTCCCACTCCCATTCAACTGATGAGGAAACTGAGCTCAGAGAGGTTCGGCCAAGGGCATTGCCCAAATCAGACAACCCGTGGCCTCCAGACTCCGCCCAGGCCTCTTCTTGGAAGGTTTTTACAACTCCGGAAAGTTTTAAATCCTTTACTTCTCCCTGCCAGCCTCCCACCCGTATTTCCCTTCAGCATCAGCAGCCTAGACATAAACGGAGAACATTATTGCACACATTGTAGTCAGGCGTCAAACCAGCACGTTGTACCCCATGAATGCTTATAATTATTATACATCAGTAGTAGTTTCCCCTTCAGTGGACAGGATTCCAAGGGGAACTTCTGGAATGCTGCTTATGCCCTATTTCTTAATAGAACTTGTCTACAAAGTGCATCCTCTTGGTAAAAATATACAATGTGTTGAGGCCAGTGCTGTGGCATAATAGGTTTGCACCTCCTGCATTGCTAGCATCCCATATGGACGCTGGTTCAAGTCCCAGCTGCTCCACTTCCAATCCAGCTCCCTGCTAATGGCCTGGGAAAGCAGTAGAAGATGGCCCAAGTGCTTGGGCCCCTGCACCCACATGGGAGACCGGGAAGAAGCACCTGGCTCCTGGCTTCAGATCAGCGCAGCTCCAGCTTTTGAAGCCAATTTAGGGAGTAACCCAGCGGCCTCTCTCTCTGTAGCTCTGCCTCTCAAATAAATAAATAAGTAAATGGACAACATGTGTAGACCTTCATACACCGGTGTCTGCTATTATAACTCCAACTATGTGTATTTAAGACATTTTACATAACAAAATAAGTAACAGCATTATTGGAGTCTCAACCACAGAATAAAATATCTATGATTACACATTGATTAGTAAATAAATAACTTTGTTAATGAACAAATTATTATATGTCAATTAACATTTCTTTTAATTAAAAAAAAAGATGATGGAGTACCCACGTGTCAGGTATCGTGCAAAGCACTCGCCTGCAACCATGTCCCACAGTTCTTGGAAGCCTCTCAACTCCATACCCGGGAGAGGGGGAACTGCTTTCATGTCTGCCTGAAGCTGGGGCTCCGGAGGCGGAGGGACTGTTGCAGCCCCACCACACATCTGCAGGCTCCGGAGAAGGAACCCGAGCCCACGAGTCGGACTTGTTCCAACTTGAGCACCACTGCTCTGGCAGCAGCCATGGTTGCCCCTCCTCCACGGTGGGCTCCTGGGGTAGAGCCTTTGGTCCCCAAAGCGCTGGCCCAGGGTGGGCACTCAGTGACACAGACCTGGGGGTTCAGCCCTTGTCCATGACCCCTGTGACTACCAGGGTGGGGACACTTCTATCAGTTATGCAGGGGCCTGGGCAGAGCTCCTGCACCCTGGAACTGAAAGAGAAGGTGCTGCCTGTGGAGAGGGGCCACTCACTTACCCCCCTCCCTGCTGCCACCGTCCTGGGGACAGGACTGGGCCTGCACTCGCTAGGTGTGGCCTCACCAGACAGCCAGCAGCTGGATTTCTGCTCCCTTGCCTTGTCCCCAGCAGCTAGCCGTGGCAATGCCCTCACTCAAGGTCTCATTAGTGCCCACAGCTGAGAGGGACACAGAAGTCATTAGCACCTCATGCTTTGGCCAGGAGGTGTGGCCAAAAGGGAATTTCACAACCACCAGGGTTGGGGCTGGGGAGCCAACTTGGAGCCCAACTTAATGTTTAACCTCGCTGACAATGGATTGCCGGCTTCTCCACCCTCGTGGCAGGCAGCTCCTGGGATGAAAGAGCTGATCCGCGCCACGGCTCACAGATGGCCTGGGTGGGAGGAAAGGGACAGCCACGCTGTCCGTCAGGTGCCAGGCAGCTGGGCCGGGCCAAGAGGAAGAAACTTCCAGGGAAAGCTCTCGGAGCCTGCTGTTCACCTCCCGGCACCTCAGCCTTCCCTTGTCCAGCAGGATGCCTGTCAGCACAGTGAGGGGAGAAAATGAAGGGGCAATAATTCCAGGAGGAGGGTGGGGAAGGGGAGGGGGAGATAGAGAGCGAGGGAGAAAGAGGGAAAAAGGAGAGAGAGGGAGAGAGGGGGGAAGAGAGTGGGGTAGAGAGCCGAGGGAGCAAGAGCGCAAGACAGACCCATTTCTGGTAAATAATTAACAACACAAAATGCTGCCCTGAAAAAAAAAATGCCCAGCAGAACTTTCAACTTCTCTAATTTGGAAAGTCAGAAGTGTAACTGGGCACCAGGAAGCTGATGCCAAGACCGGCTTCCAGCCGAGTCCTGCTGGCCAGGCTGGCGCTATCACCTCGGCTCTGGCCGTCTCCTTCTTGGGAAGACGTGGTGGCGTCTGGTGACAGTGGTTGATGGCCCCTTGCTTTCCTGTGGAGTTCCAGGCCAGGAGGCGGGACCCTGAGGTCTCTAACCCTGGCTGTTGTGGACCTCTCTGTAGGGGTAGAGTCCCTGAGTGTGTTCTCAGTCTGTTGCAAGTCAAGACATTGGAAGCACCAGGTTTGGAGTCAGATTTGGGTTTTCCATCCTGGCTCGGTCATGTACTTGCTGTGTAACCCATACAAGAGACTAAACTGAGCCAGTTTACCCAGCTACTGCACAGTCTACAGAGCTGTTTTTGCAGAGTGGTCCCTTGGATTAGACACATTTAGCAGGCATGTCTTTCTTCTTAACTTTTTTAATTTGACAGGCAGAGACAAACACAGAGAGATCTATCTGTGGATAGATCAGACAAACATGGAGAGATACCCACAATGGCTAGGGCTAGGTCAAGCTGAAGTCAGGAGCCAGGAACTAAATCCAGATCTCCTACATGGGTAGCAGGGACGCAAGTACTTGAGCCACCTAATGCCTCCCAGGGTGCCCATCAGCAGGAAGTTGGAATCAGAAGTGCAGCCAGGACTTGAACCCGGGTACTCCAGTACAGGATGTGGGTACCCCAAGCAGTGTCTAAACTGCTGTGCCAAACGCCAGTGCATACTGAGTTTTAAATAAAATGTCATTGGAACACAGCCACCATGACTGAATGACTCATTGCTCGTGGCTGCTATGGTGCTGCAGAGTTGCGTCGTGGAGATCTTGCAGCCTGCAAACCCTAAAAGACTCACTTGCTAGCCCTTGGCAGACATTTCCAACGATGGTTTGCCCACTCCCTGGATATGGAAGATACAGCCTGGTGAGATGATGCTGAAGACTGCTCACTGGCATCCCGGGGATTCCTGTCTCTTCCTCTGTGTTTGGAAGTGTGGCTCTCGCTTTTCTTGCTTATTTGACTATTCCTACCTCCTGCCCCTGGCTCACAGTCTGTGTGCTGCTAGTCACACTGGGAGAGGGGCCCAAGATCCAGTAGGTGCTAACGCCAGCACCTGTCACCCTTGTTAAGACCAGGCAGCCCTCTGCCTTTGGTGGTCACCAACTATTTTTTTTCTTTAAAATTTATTTATTTATTATTCGAAAGGCAGAGTTACAGAGAGGCAGAGGCAGAGAGAGAGAGATCTTCCATCTGCTGGTTCACTCCCTAAATGGCTGCAACAGCCAGAGCTGCACCAATCCAAAGGCAGGAGCCAGGAACTTCCTCCAGGTCTCCCACCTGGGTGCAGGGGCCCAAGGACTTGGGCCATCTTATACTGCTTTCCCAGGCCATAGCAGAGAGCTGGAATGGAAGTGGAGCAGCTGGGACTCAAACTGTCGCCCATATGGAACGTTAGCACTGCTGGGGGCGGCTTTACCCGCTACACACAGCGCCGGCCCCAGTCACCAACTCTTTTGACAGATGGCAGCCTAGGGCCCGAGAGGAAGACACCACAGGGGCAGGGCGGAGAAGGGCTGTGGACTCCTGATCACCATGGCTGAATTCTCCTTGGGAGCCAGTGTTTGCCTTAGGACGAGGACAGTGAGGAGAGATGGAGGTGAGTCCTGCTCTCCCAGACCAGTCGCTGGAATGCACCAGGCTGAGCTGCCTGAGCACCTGGGCCATGAGAAGACAGCGCAGGACCCTCCCCACCCAGAGTGAGACAAGTTCAGGGCCAGAGCCAGACACTTCCCTCCTGCCTTCTTGAACGCACCATCAAATCCCCAAATTCAGTAACTGCTGATGAAGAGAGAGGCCCTCTCGGCCGAGGTTTCCTTTCCTTTGCACAGTCTGCCCTTCGCCCCGAGTGCCTCTCCATAGCCTCTCAGGAGAGAAGCACTGTCCGTGTTTTTCTCACAAACCCTCTGCTCTCTAGGACAGGGCAACAGGATCCAATGAGAAGCCCTCAGAGCCTGGTCGCCGGCCTTTCTTCCGGGCACTGGTCTAAACGCATGAGTCATCCTTACACAGGAACTTCAAAAGCAGCCTCACAGCCCTGCCCACAACCACCTGCTCCCCCATGGCCCCTTTGGCCTCCTCCTGGTCTTCCCTTGCAGCCACAGCCTGGAAGAATTGCAAGGGACTGGCGAGAGCCCACGGAGAGAGAGCCCTGTCACAGATGTTCCAGGTGGCTTCCACCCTTCAGGGGTACAAGGCTCACACTGTGTCCAGTGACACCCCCCCCCAGAAAGACCACGCCCCTGGGCAGCCTGCCCACGCCACTGGCCCTGGGCACCTGGAGTGGAGCACCACCGTGTGCCAGGTGTTGTGTTCAGGGCAGTCTAGGCACTGCAACAGCGATTCTCAAAGTCTCAAAGTCTCCTATTTCATCATATTGCTGCAACAGTACTGAAGCATGACTGGCTCCCCCCCCACTTCTCTGTTAATTGTGTGATAGAATTTCCCTAAGGATACACGAGGCTTGATGATATCATGACTCTGATGGCCGATGGAATGTGTTTTCTAGGATTTTCTAAGGTGTGGTCTCTTGGGAGCTCAATCGTCTTTTACAAATATAAATGGGCCCTGAGAGGCCCTGGGCATGTGGTTCAGCGAGCTAAGCAGCTGCTGGGATGCTTGCATCCCTCGCTGGAGCACCGGTTCAAGTCCTGGCTCTTCCACTTCTGATCCAGCTTCCTGCCAATGCACCTGGGAAGCAGTGGATGACAGCTCACGTACTTGGAGTCCCGACCACCCATGTGGGAGACCCAGATTGAATTCTTGGCTCCTGGCTTCAGCCTGCCCAAGCCCTGGCTGTGAAGGCCATTTGGGGAGTGAATCAGTGGAGGGAAGAGCTCTCCCCCCGCCATCGTGTGTGTTTGTGTGAGTGTGTGTGTGTGTGTGTGTCTCCCTCCCCTCACCCCGTCACTCTACCTTTCAGGTAAATAAATAAATAAATATTTTTTTTAAAAGAAAGAGGTGTCCTGAGAACAAGATGTGTAAGAACTGCCGCACTGTCATAGCGTGTTGTTAACCCTCACGGCAATCCCTAGGAAGTAGACGCTGTCATTCCTAGCTTGCAGATGGAGGAACTGAGACCCCACGAAGTAAAGTGACGAGCCCTCGGTCACACAGCCTGGAAGCAGCTGGGCTGGAATTGGAGGCTGATTTCTGCCTAGGGCCACGGACCAGCTCTTGGCATCTATGTAGAAAGGTCTCTCTCCAGCTCTCATGTGAAGATGCCTCTTGAGGTAGGGATCGTGTCTTGGGTGCCCAAGTAGGCTCTTGGGTCAGTTTTCTGCTCTTTCCAATGAGACAAGGGGAGTGGTCCTGGGGAACCCCTGAGGTTCCTTGCAGCTGGGTTCCCTAGCGCCAGAGCTGGAAGTGCTAACCTGTGATGGCAGTGGAGGGCAGTTGAAGACAATGAGAGTGGTCAGCCACAATGGACCCAGGAGGTCAAGACCTGCCACATCTGTCCTTTGCTGTCCCTCCAATTTCAATTTGCTTTTCTTTTTAATTTGAATACACAGTCTAGTCAGATTTCAATCCAGTAGCTTTGCCAAGAAATTACTTTAAAAAGAGAGAGAGAGAGAGAGAGAAAACAAAACCTTTTCAACACTGAGAGGTTGGCCCAGCCTTCGCTTCCCTCGGTTCTCTCTCTGCTAATGGCTGTCCCCAATGGCCTAGGCCAGGATTCCGCTTTGTTTGTGGTGTGAATGAGAGAGAAGAGCACCTGCTCATCTCTTAAACAAACAGTGCCATTTAAAATGAGTACCAGAGGCAGCTCTGTCTAAGGAGCCCCGAGAAACAGAATGCCTGACTTTTGTTATGTGTGTGTATGTGTGTGTGTTCTATATTGTTTCATTTTGGATATTTTGTTATTTTGCACACTTCAAAAGAGGCTTGGGTGGCCCTGGGAAGCCCTGCGTGCCAATTCCTCTCCCTCCCATGGAGGCTTTTGTGAACTTGTTCCTTATGTTGGTCCTATTGTTCTTGCTCATGGATTTGGGCTGTAACATAAAGAGATTGGATGTTTAAAAGGAAGTAAATGTGGCTAGAATGGAGGGACCCTGAGCAGCAAAACTGTACCTGCAGACGTAGGGTTGCTGGAATCCTTGGGTTTGCGCTCTTTTTTCTCAGACAGTGGCTGAATCCCATCCAGCAAATTAGTCTGAAACTTGGGACTCATCTCTGACCCCAGCCCACTCTCCGCCGCCAACATCTGTGGGTGTTCCCCTCTTCATCAGCCTTCAGTGTTTGCTGTCACAGAAAGAAAATAAGTTTGTGTGTGGAACACATGTGCATTTGAACCAGTTCGGTTCCTTCGATGCTCAGTATGACCTAGAATAAGCATGCCCCGTGTTGCCCTGGCTCACCTTCAAGTTCGCCTGCAGGTCGGTCCTTGTGCCTGCTGGCAGTCTCCACCCACAAGTGTCCAGGATCTCTCTCTGCTTTGTGATCCAAGGGTGCTCCCTGTTACCAAAGAAGCTTGCTCAGCCCTTGAGCAGGGCCATAAGAGTGCTCTAGGTCTGACCCCTCCAGAGAAGGCAGCCCAAGAAAGGGACAATGACTGGTGGATAAACATCTCAGTTCCCTTGTCCCTTGGGGGGGATGAGCCTATGCTAGGCACAGGATCCCCCCGCCCAGAGGTCCCATCGGGATGAGGCCCCAGCTGTGTGCAGCATGCCTGCCATATCCCTCACTTGTGCTTCCTGGGGTCACCTTCCGAGTCAATGACCTGGTCCCAAGTCCTTGTCTTACCTCTAATCCAAAAATCTGAAACCCAAGTGCTCCAAAATTCTAAACGTGTTAGTACCAAGATGATGGCACAAGTGCAAACTCTACACCCGATCGTGCATGAAGGGTTGCAGGCAAAACTCAGGCACACCAGGGCTGGCATCATGGCACAGTCGGGTAAGCCACCGCTCAAGATGCTGGCGTCCCATATCAAAGTCCCCGTTCAAATCCCAGCTGCTCTACCTCTGATCTAACTCCTTGCTAAAGTACCTGGGAAAGCACAGAAAATGGTCCAAGTCCTTGGGGCCCTGCTCCCAAGTGGGAGACCTGGATGGAGATCCTGGCTTCTGGCTTTGACCTGGCCCAGCCCAAGCTATTGCAGGCCTTCAGGGAGTGAACCCGTGATGGAAGAGCTCTCGCTCTCTCTCTCTCTCTCTCTCTCTCTCTTTGTGTGTGTAACTGGCCATCTATCTCTGTTGCTCTTTCAAATAAATAAATAAGTCTTAAATAAAAACTTCAGGCACACCAAAAATATTGTATAGGTATATTGCATAGATATATTATGGAACACATTCATTTCATGTTTCAGTGTGGGTCCCATCCCCAAGATATCTCATTATGTATATGCAAATATTCCATAATCTGAAAAACATATGAAACCCTCCTGGTTCCAAGCATTTCGGATAAGGAATACTCAACCTGTAGAGCAGACGCCCTAACCTCGGTGAGCCTCAACTTTCTCAGTAGGAAAAAGGGGCTGGCAACTTGCCGCTCGTAGTGTTATTACTAACAATCCTCACCATCACAGAAGTGGAACACGCGTCTGCTGCATATCTGAGCCCATGTCCACAGGACGCTGAGAAGCTGAGGGGCTGTCTGTCAAGTCTCACTGCGTCATGATCACTGCAGGTTAATGTGCGGGGCACATAGCCTGGAGCTTAGCGAATGTGTGTCACATGCTTGGGCCAGTGCATGTATCCTCATGTTTGGGCCCCTGTGATGGATAAACCATGGCTACCGTAGAAAAGAAGGGAAGTAGAGGTCTTTACTGTTCATCTATCAGAAAGGTTGCTGAAGGGCTGGCACTGTGGCATAGTGGGTAAAGCCACCACCTGCAGTGCCGGCATCCCATATGGGCGCCAGTTCAAGCCCCGGCTGCTCTACTTCTAATTCAGCTCTCTGCTATGGCCTGGGAAAGCAGTAGAAGATGGCCCAAGACCTTGGGCCCCTGCACTCATGTGGGAGACCCAGAGGATGCTCCTGGCTCCTGGCTTCAGATCAGCACAGCTCTGGCCATTGCGGCCAACTGGGGAGTGAACCAGCAGATGGAAGATCTCCCTCTCCCCCGCCCTCCAGCAGATGGAAGATCTCCCTCTCCCTCTCTCTCTCCCTCTTCTTCTCCCTCTTTTTTTTTTTTTTTTTTTTTTTTTTAGAATGGTTTCTGAAGCTTTCAGAAGGGGAGCGGGAGAGCAGAGAGGGTTTGGATCCTGGCCCCATCACTTGGCAGCTGGGTGAGTTTGAGTAAGTTACTGCCTTGGCTGAGTCTCGGTGTCCCGCCTTGTGGAATTATAGTATGGATGGTAAATAACATTGGCGAACCTGAGCGGAGAGGCAATTCCATGTGGGCACAGAAATAAATGATAGAGTCTCTGCCCTCAAAGATCTTGGGGCCAGTGGAAAGGACTCAGGATGTCAAGATCAGACAGAGGGATAGCAGACCCAGGGCATGATGGGAACCTTGGCACCAGGATGTACTCAGCACCTATGCACCAAGCACCAGCAAAGCCTGCAAGGGATGTCCCCAGGAGAGTCTCCCCACCCCAGAACCTATCTTAGGAGTCTACGTTTCAACCTTCTTCTCTTGTCCTCATCTTCTCTCTCCCTCCTCTTCTCTTCTCACCCATATTCTTCCATTCCTTTCTCTAAATCTGTTATTCTCTCCCTGCCTACCAGAACCATGGGCCTCCAGCTGGTGACATTATTTGACTGCCAGGGAGCTACAGGTGCAGAAGATCCCACCCACCCTTCAGTGTGAATTGGGGGCTGGCCTCTTCCACTGGGAGAGGATCTGAATTTGGAGTGATGGAGGAGGAGCATTTTTAACTATGGACTTCATCAAATATCACCAAGTTCCATTACAGGTGGGGTATTCTACCAAACGCCACACGCCGGAGCCAGCCTCTACTGGCTTGTAAGAGCCAGTTATCTTCAGGGATTTCCCAAGTGTCTGCTGTCACCGGGTAGCTTCCAATCTGCCAAGGTGGGAGTATTTACACTACAGCAATTGGCAAACACTACCAATCCTGGATTTATTTCCTCGGGGAGCTGATTGTTAAACATTTACCAACACAGCACGGCATAAAACACAGAATTGTACAGAAATGGGCCTGCCTTCCAGGAGTTACACAGCCGCCTCGGTGATGATTATGTAGAGAGAGCCACTGATTTACTGTCAGGAAACGAAAGTTCAAGGTGCAGCTGAGAGAACCAGGAGTTGCTCCTCTGGAACTAGGTTTCCTGTCTGCTAAGTGAGAGTTGGAGGAATACCTCCCTACACTTCCCCCTGGGGAGCTAGGGGATGCACCAGAAATCTAGGCTGGAAGAAACCCCATAGTGATCTCTAATGGTCTCTCCCAGTCCTCACAGAATCCCCTGGAAAGCGTGAGACTGTCCTCAAGAAGGATTTCCCCCCACACAAGACCTGCCTGCAAAACAATTAGCAACCAAGACAAGCAACAATGGAGTTTTATCTCCCTGATTAGACAAGAAGCAACTCGTCAGGACATCTGGTCAGGCCTATGTCATTGTGCCCTTTGCAGAGCATAACACGGGCCTGGGAGTTTATGGAATAAAAGATGATTAAGGGAGAAGGCTGGGGGGACTGTGTGAGTACTCCCCCCCCCCCCCCGCCCCAACACTGTATTTTTGGGTAGGGCAGGGAAAGCTGTGTCTCCTTTAAGCATTGTTAGAAGGCCGGTGGAGTTTGGCAGCTCTGTGAATGATTAAATGGAATGTTGGTGGGGAATGAGGATTACTTGGGTTGGGATCTTTTCTTTAAATGCTGCTGTTGGGGGCAGGTGTTTGGAGAATGTTCTCTGCTTCAGATCCAGCTTAGAGCTAATGTTCACCCTGGGAGGCAGCAGGTGATGGCTCAAGTACTTCCCACACATGTGGGAGACTCAGATTAAGCACCAGGCTTCTAGTGGCCTGCCTGGCCCTGGCTGTTGCAGGCATTTGGGGAGCGAAACAGGGGATGAAAGATCTCTGTCCTTCTGCCTTTCAAATACAAATGAAAATAAATAATTAAAATTGTAAATGCTGAGCTGAAGAACGAGGCAAGTGCGATTTGCTTTAGAGACTGAGGATTTCTCCAGGGATCGCTGATCCGGCATCATCTTCCAGAGCTCCCCGTGCACTGATCGCCCCATGCATCTTCCCCAGCGCCCGGCACCAGCCCCTGCACCCTCTCCTTTGCCCCGTCTCTCTCCGTGAAAGCCTACGGCCACGACATTTGTATTTGCAACCACACACTTTGCAATTTAATTATAGGAAAGTATGTGTGTCCTTTTCTCTAATGATTTAATAATCTCTCTTCCCAACCAAATTGTAAACCCCTAGAGGGCATGGAATACGGTCAATCCAAGCTGTTTCTCAGAGGTTTTAGGGGTCCTGGCCATGCCTAGGGTGCCTAAGTCCTCTCTTTGAGCCCTGCCAGGGCTGAGTCCACAATTGGTCCTTGGATGCAGCATCTCCAGAGCCCTCAGGGAGCAGCCAGGCTGAGAGCGCAACACTCCTTTGAGCTAGGAGGTATAAGCAGGTCCACTTTTGTTTTGTTTTTTAAGATTTCTTTACCTATTTTGAAAGTCACAATTACAGAGAGAGACAGAGAGCTCTTTCATCTGCTGGTTCACTCCCCAGATGTTTGCAACAGCCAAGTCTGGGCAAGGCTGAAACCAGAAGCCAGGAGCTTCTTCTGAGTCTCTCACATGGGTGCAGGGTCCCAAGCACTTGGGCCATCCTCCGCTGCTTTCATAGGCCATTATCAGGGAGCGGGATCGGAAGAAGAGCAGATGGGACTCAAACCAGCACCCACGTGGGATGACAGTGTCGTAGACAGCAGCCTAACCCCCATGCCAGGCTGTTGGCCCCAGCTGCTCCATTTTGCAGCTAAGAAAATTGAGACAGAGATGTTAACTCACTGGCCCCAAAGTGCAAGGTCAGCAGTAAAGCCAGAGCTCAGACTTCATTCTATTGAAAACTCCCATGCTCTTAACTACCATGTTATTAAGCAACATAGAGGAGAAGCTGTGCTTAAAGACCAAGGGGTACCGGTGTTGTCTCCACTGAGCAAACTGAGAATCTGAGCCCTGGGGGGTGGGAGGGGAAGTGAGAACCGCCCATTGTAGGCAACCTGTACTGGGGAGTCTCTGATCAGAGTGCTACCTGCTCGGCTACACTGTTAGGGGCGGGGCTGGGCTGGGCTGGGCAGGGCTGGGCTGCTTCATCCTCTTTGTAAGCTCCGTCTTCCACCTGGGGTGACCTGGAGCCTCCATGTAGGATCTGTTTTTCTTGCTCCCTCCCTCCCTCCTTCCCTCCCTCCCTTCCTGTTCCTCTTCATGGTTTCTTGTTTTTTTTCCCTTTCTCTCCTGTACGGCATGACTAGTGGGAAACATCTAGAAACAAGCAATATGGCGGCAGCAGTGCCTCCCAGGAGTCAAGAGCAGCAGGTGGGGCACGGGGTGGGCCTAGCTCAGTGCTTTGGCACAGACCCGGAAGGCTAGGGACAGACAGGACACCAGTGGGCGTTATAAACCAAGAGCAGGGATCAGAAAAAGAGCTCAGCCTCTGGGTCTCAGGAGCCCCGGAGCCCAAGTCTGCTCCTGGCTTCCCCTTGGCCTTGAGAAACTGCTGTGGAGCCCCGGCCCAAGGCTGGCGATGTGGGGTCTCAGTGGGAGGCTCCTGGTGTCCCCGGCTCCTCAGTGTCACGCCCCGCAGAAGCGCCTCTCACTTCATATCCCTCACACACTGGGCGCTTTCCCTCAGGCTGCCCGTTAAATCCGAATTTCAGATAAACAATGAACGGGGTTTTTGTTTGCTTTAGTTTAAGTATTTGTATCTTGTATGTACCAAATACTGGATGGGACATACTTACGCTTTTCTTTTAAAATATTCATTGCGTGTCTGAAACTCAAATTTAACTGTGTCTGCTGAGAAGAGTCACACAGAGGGGTCCACAGCGCTTTGGGGCAGGGATTGTGATGGGCAGGTGCAGTAGTTTCCTGAGATCCAGGGCTCAGCCCCCTGGAAAACCACAAGCCAAGGCCCTTGACGGAGCTGATGAGAAGGTGAGCACCATAATGAGTCCTGTGCCTCTCGGTGAGACCGGTGGCATCTCACATCCTGCCCTTGGGGGTGGGCTGTCTACGGGACTAACGTCTAGAACATTCAGCCATTGGGCACAGGTGTGGCCAGCAGGAATGGACCCCGGCCACAGGGCTGGAGCTGTCACAATTCAAACAGGCTTCACCCAAAATCTGGATTCATGGGGGAGGACGGCCGCACACAGGCGGCCATCTGAGCCCCCTTTGGTCACCCGCAGGGCAACGTGTTGCTCTTCTCCCTTCCCACAAGCTATTACCCCGAAGAAACCCCTGAACCTTAAAGCAAGCACCCAGCTGACTGCTGCACTTCCACGGCGAGCCACACGCGCTGGCTATCACCGGACGCCAACACCCAGTGATGGACTTGTTTGAGAAAGTGCAGCTTTGTGAGCAACAGTAGACGGAAAATGTTAACAAAGGGCAGTTTGCTGAACGGAGGTTAAATACTTTCATACTTCTCAGCTAATCCAGAAAGTTCCCTGGATTCTCATTAAGAAAAAAAAAAAAAAGCTCCCTATAATCTGATGGTTTACCCCAGTAAGTGCTACTATTTGAGAACAAAAAGAAAAAAAAAAAAAAAAGGACTGCGCTGCCTGTGTTGGTTGATTGAAAGCTGGCATTTGCTCTGCAGGTGCCTAAGCAGTTCCTCTCCATGTCTCACCTGGCTTCCCTCTAGCGGAGGGCTCAGCTCAGCCAGGTGACGGCAGCCTGGGCAGGTCTGAGATTGCCTATGGCCTCCCAGAAGCCTTTCCCTCTCTCAGCCTCAATCCGCAAGGCCTGTTCTGGTCCCTTCCTTTCTAATTGGCCACTGCTGCCCTGTGCAGTCACATTCAGCCACAGCCTTTGGCCCATAGGCCGCCATGTAGATTGTTGAATCCCAGCTCAAAGGTCGAAAAGTCCGGATGTTGTGGGCGGTTCTTCTGAGGCTATCGGCTTCCTTTCTTTCTGTCCCTGCCTCCTTTTCCCTTTCCCTGCTGTATTTCTATCATTTTCTTCTATATTGCCATCTTCCTCCCTTCTGAACTATCTAATAAGAAAATATAGAAATGATTTTTAAAAGCTAACAATATGACAAAAAACCTTGAACCATATACTTTTTTTTTTAAAGATGTATTTATTTATTTGAAAGTCAGAGTTACACAGAGAAAGAAGGAGAGGCAGAGGGTGGGGGGGTGTCTTCCATCTGCTGGTTCACTCCCCAGTTGGCTGCAACGGCCGGAGCTGCACTGATCCAAGGCCAGGATCTTCCAGTTCTCCCAGGCAGGTGCGGGGGCCTAAAGACTTGGGCCAACTTCTACTGCTTTCCCAGGCCATAGCAGAGAGCTGGATCAGGAGTGGAGCAGCTGGGACTCGAACCGGCACCCATATGGGATGCCAACACTGCAGGCGGCCCCACCGTATACTTTTAATGGTTGAATTGTAGGGTGTATAACTTCCTTCAATAAGCATGCTTTAAGAAAAGAAGAAAATGTAGGTGCTTCCATCTGGTTGGATGTGAAACTGATACACAGTGATTTACTGTGTTCATAGCTAAGGAACTTCTGATTACCCACATCCCTAATAGGCTGAGTCGATGGAGACTCAGCAACATAGTCCCTCAGTTCGAGTCATAATCACTCCTTTTCCTCCCCTACCAAACACCAGATGACTTTAAGTTCCTTACAATTGGCCTGGGGGTGGGGGCGGTAAGCTCTACTGCGTAGGGAAGACATTTATGTGGGTGAGCATCTTCCCACTGATGCCTAAGTCTCACCTCCTAAGTACCCCAGTGTTGGCGTCTCAGAGTTAAACTCCAGTGCTGGTATCTTCCTTTGCTCAGAACTAGCTGCTGACAAGATCTAGGACTCATTTTATTAGGAACAATTTGCTTTCGTCTGATTTTTTTTTCCCTCACTGAGGTTATTTCTCCTTTCCATTCCTTGGAGATGGCTTTGGGATTTGACAAGACAAGCCCAGCAATTTACAGGGAAGCTACGCATAGTTTCTTGTTTGGCTCTGGGGGCCACACTCAGAGCTCCCCTAGGCTACCCTAGGCCTCCACACACCACCTGCCCCAGCTCACACACTCTCAGCCCTGGGTAGGAAATTCACCGCTTTATGGCCTCGCATAAAAGTGCCATTCTGAATAAACACAAAAGCCATCAAATGCTCTTGGTCTTAAATATCAGTCATGCTTCATGGCAGGCGTAAGGGACCTGTTCCTTGAATGATATTGTCATATAAAGAATAAGGACCTCAGGGGCATCTTAATGAGGTGATAATGAGGAAAGAATGTTCTGGTGTGGGAGGGGGGAGCTGGTCTTCATTCTAATGTTCGAAGTGGATTTAATCTTACAATGGACTCTTTGCTATGCAATATTAAGAAGAGGGAGGGGCAGCATTTGGAATTTTCCTAATCTGCCTTTTTTGTAAAAATTTATTTTTTATTGATTTGAAAGACAGAGTTACAGACAGAGATAGAGTCACACAGAGAGAGGTCTTTCATCTGCTGGTTCATTCCTCAAATGACCTCAATGGCCAGAGCTGAGCTGCTCTGAAGGCAAGAGCCAGGAGCTTCTTCCAGGACTCCCATGCGGGTGCAGGGGCCCAAGGACTTGGACCACCCTCTACTGTTTTCCCAGGCCATAGCAGAGAGCTGGATTGGAAGTAGAGCAGCTGGGATTCAAACCTGCGCCCATATGGGATGCCGGCATGGCAGGTGGCAGCTTTAACCCGCTGTGCCACAGCACCGGCCCTCCTAATTTGCCTTTTATTGCTCTTGAGTACCTGCCCATAATATCATGAGGCTCTTCTTTTTACACAGGTTACCCAAGTCCTAGGGCAATAACTTCATGGAACTTCCTTCTGTAATATCTACACCTCTCTCTATTCCTCTCCTCTCTATTTATTCTGCCTTCCTTGCTGTATTATGTTGGCATTGGTTTTGTTCTGCTTTCTAAGATGCCCTTTGTTACTCTTGAAGACCTGTCATTATTTCAAAATCCTTTCTCTTTATGTGAGCCACGGTGGAGCAATGGAGTGAGGGAGCTTCCAACTTTGCCATACAGATGATCTTTCTTCTCCTTCCCTCCTCCTTTCTTTTCAAACATGTGGAACAACCGGGTGGTTGAGAAAGGTCTTTGAAATGAAGTGACAAACTCTGCCCTTTGCTGAGTGATTTAACCTCTTAGGAGGAAAAGATTGTATAAAACCAAGTTGGTTTTGTTATTACCATTGAATAAGAATAATATGTGCTTAAATCATTCATTCATTCATTCATAACCCAAATGTTCCCCTGGAGGCAAGAGAGGTCTCGTATCTATGCTCAAAGTTATGTTTGCCTGGACTCTCCACCCAGTTTGCCAATGGGATTCCACAATCTTCTTTAGTGATTCTCCTATTCCAAGAATTTCATATTTTTCTTAGTCATATTCTCATTGCTGCCATTGCCAGTTAATTTAGTCCACAGTCAATCATCCGTCCCTCTATCCATTCATCCGTCCCTCTATCCATTCATCCATCTGTCCATCCATTCATTCAATAGATATTTATTGTTTATGTGAGCCACGAACTCAACTAGATGATGAGCTGGGGATCCTGTGGTGAGTCTACACGCTGGGAGGGTGTAGTCCCGTGAAGAATGTAGACAAAGAAGGAGGCTAACAGGCACAACACTAGACTGGGGGAAGCCGGCCAGACTCCTGGGCTCAGAGAATCAGCCTCTAAGGAAGCACAGAGACCCAAAGATTAAGAAAAAGGAGGAGAGAGGAAGGAAGGGAATGGGACTTTTTTTTTTTTCCAAAAGCTAAACATCCAAGGTGTCTCTGCTGCTCTACTAAGCCAACTAATCCATCTTGCCAAACGCTCAGCCTCTTGAGTTGGTGGGTTTCCATGTAGAAAAAGCACAGATTTGCTTGAATTTTTCTGTGCCTCAAACGTCTCACGTGTGATGGATACAAGGTAATAATTCTTACACTGCAAAATTGTTGGAAGAACTTGGGTATGTCATAGACACAACCCCTAGCACAGGGGAGGCCTTTGCAAATGGCCCACCTTAGTACTATGAAAAGCACAAAAGCAGGTGAGTGGTTCTTAGAAGCATGGGTGGGGACTCCCAGGAAGCTTTAAAAAAAAAAAAAAAAAAAAGGACAAATAAACAGACACACCCAGGCTCCATCCCAGGAGATTCTGAGTCACTGTGCCTGGGGTGGGTCTCTAGCATTTGGATTTTTCTGAAAGCTCCAGAGGTGATTCTGATGTTAGCCATGGTTGTTAACTGCTACTGTGCCCAACAGAAACAGGGGTCTGTGGCACCATACACACATGAAAACCACACTGAGAGCACAGTAACCATGATTTAAGATAACTGCCGGACAGACGGTGAACAGCCAGCCGTGTATCAGTAACATGCCGCCCCGGTGATTGCGAAGGGAACCTAGATGAATCAGTGAATGTGGACCTGCAGAATCTCTAGGCTCTTCCAAACAATGCCTGTAAAAATGTCTGGCATGAGTCAGTGGAATTTAGCTGTCATATTTCTCTCGACTGACCACCATAACCCTTCAGTAACTGATCTAGTAAATTAGTAACTCCCATCATACAGCAGCTTAAACTTTCTGGAGTTCAGGATCACTGGCTGAAAATAGATTCTGGCTGTAGAATATCCAACATGACGAGGAAAGAAGAGTTCAGACAACATTTGCTCGTGGAAAGTTTCAATATTTCAATCCAGAGTCTGACGATTAAGTTCAGAACAGAAGTCTTAAGATTTTGTTTGTTCTGTGAGTGGAGAGTGTCTGGGTGATGGTTTCCCTTCACCCCCTGCCTCGCTGCAAGACAACACATACAACAGGGCTGAAGTTGGGTCTGCCGAGAGCTTGGGAACAGTTGCTTTCTCCAGATTGCTGGAAAAATCTCAGGAAGAAGCAAGATTTCTCTTTAGAGATGGTGTTGTTGTTCTGGAGAGAAAGGGAGGACAAAATGTTCTTGATTTGGCCTGAATCATTCCAGAAAAGGAAAGTCTTAGTCCACAGCATTTGTCAGATATGGTCTGAGGAACCCACCCGAGAACCACTGCTGGAAGCACATTAAATTTGCAGATTCCGGCCGGCGCTGCGGCTCACTAGGCTAATCCTCCGCCTTGTGGCGCCGGCACACCGGGTTCCGGTGGGGGCACCGATCCTGTCCCGGTTGCCCCTCTTCCAGGCCAGCTCTCTGCTATGGCCCGGGAGTGCAGTGGAGGATGGCCCAAGTGCTTGGGCCCTGCACCCCATGGGAGACCAGGAGAAGCACCTGGCTCCTGGCTTCGGATCAGCGCGGTGTGCCGGCCGCGGCGGCCATTGGAGGGTGAACCAACGGCAAAAAGGAAGACCTTTCTCTCTGTCTCTCTCTCTCACTGTCCACTCTGCCTGTAAAAAAAAAAAAAAAAAAAAAAAAAAAAAAAAATTGCAGATTCCTACCTAGGACTATGAATCTGAATTTCTGAAGGCAAAGACCTAATGCCTCCAGCTGATTTTCAGAGTCACACCATTTTTTTTTTAAGATTTATTTATTCATTTAAAAGTCAGAGTTACAGAGAGGCAGAAGCAGGGAGAGAGAGAGAGAGAGAGAGAGAGAGATCCTCTCCAAATGACCTCAATGGCCGGAGCTTGATCAATTCGAAGCCAAGAGCCAGAGCTTCTTCCACGTCTCCCACATGGGTGCAGGGGCCCAAGGACTTGGGCCATCTTCTACTGCTTTCCCAGATGCATTAGCAAGGAGCTGGATTGGAAGTGGAGGAGCCAGGACTTGAACTGGTGCCCATAAAGGATGCCCTCACTGCAGGCAGTGGCTTTACCCACTACACCACAGTGCTGGCCCCAGTCACACCATCTTATGAGAAGATACAAATGTCTTTGTAGTACACTCATATTTTGCAACAGTGGACTTCTATTTCTTGGTTTAGGTGAAAAGAAGAAGAATACAAGGAGGAGGAGAAGGAGGAGGACGAGGAGGAGGAGGAGGGGGAGGAAAAGCATAAGACCCAGAGCCTCTCACTTCTGTCTCTGTTCCTTAATTAATTCTCATGTAGAAGTGCCTTATAGTTTTTGGATTTCAGTTTCCTTTTCTATAAATGGGACTAAAAAAAAAAAAACCACACATCATTTAAAGAAGCGTTATAATTCCTGTCCACCTTACCTTAAAGATGAAATGAGACAATCAAAAGAGAAATACTTTTTTTCCCTAAGTTTATTTATTTGAGAGATGACAGGGAGAGAAGGAGAACTCCAACCTTGAGTTCCCTCTTCAAATGCCCACAAAGGCTGGACTGGGCTGGGCCAAAGCTGGGAACTAGGAACTCAATCCATGTCTTCCACATGGGTGTGGAAGGAACTTGAGCCATTATGGCTGCCCTCCCAGAGTCTACATTGGCAGGAAATGGGACATAGAAGCCAGAGTCAGATATCAACCCTAATATGGGATGGGGCATTCTTTATTTTTTAAAAAGATTATTTTATTTGAAAGGCAGAGTTAGAGAAAGAGAGGGAAAGAGAGAGAAAGAGAGAGGTCTTCCATCCACTGGCTCATTTCCCAGATGGCTGCAACAGCCAGAGATAGGCTCATCTGAAGCCAGGAGCCAGGAGCTTCTTCTGGGTCTCCCACGCGGGTGCAGGGGTCCAAGGACTTGGGCCATCTCCTGCTGCTTTCCCAGGCCATAGCAGAGAGCTGGATTGGAAGAGGAGCAACCAGGTTTCGAACCGGCACCCACATGGGATGCCGGTGCTTCAGGCCAGGGTGTTAATACGTTGTGCCACAGTGCCGGCCCCCTAAAAAAGAAATACTTTGAGAACTAAAAATATATAGTTCTGTCATAATAGTTAGTTTGTCTACAAAGATTCTGTAGTTCAAGAGTCTCAACCAATGTTATTTCTAGCTAAATGATAACCAGTCTTCTTAACCTGGCTGTTTTTATGCAAATCGAGAAGGATTTTCCATATGCAATGAGCCATCTAGCCCTGAGCATCAATAAGATGGTTCAGATGTTGCAAAGAACCAGACAGGGGTCACTGAAGCCCTTAACACATCACTCTAGAATTGCAAAATTCCTATCTCAAGCAGGCACTGAGAAGCAGGGGGAGCAACTTAATACACTTCCCAAAGCATACTGTTACTCCACATTCAGGAAGTTGCTTAAGTCAGAACTTTCTGGAGCCAAAGCAATGCCCCACTATCTTTTTTTTTTTTTTTTTTTTTACAGGCAGAGTGGACAGTGAGAGAGAGAGAGAGAGAGAGAGAGAGAGAGAGAAAGGTCTTCCTTTGCCGTTGGTTCACCCCCGAATGGCCGCCGCGGTTGGCGCGCTGCGGCCGGCGCACCGCGCTGATTGGATGGCAGGAGCCAGGTGCTTCTCCTGGTCTCCCATGGGGTGCAGGGTCCAAGCACTTGGGACATCCTCCACTGCACTCCCTGGCCACAGCAGAGAGCTGGCCTGGGAGAGGAGCAACCAGGACAGAATCCGGCGCCCCGACCGGGACTAGAACTGGGGGTGCCGGTGCCGCTAGGCAGAGGATTAGCCTGTTGAGCCACGGCGCCGGCCCCCACTATCTTTTGACTGCTTGCTTGTGGAAATATTTTTTCCTGTTTCAGGCAATATATTCATATATATATATATAATATAAATAAAATGAACTATTTCGTGTGTGTGTGTGTGCGTAACAAGCCAACATGATGCATTTTTGGACAGATCTTTCCTAGGATTCTAGTCTCCTGGGCCCCAGACATGAATCCTCAATAGTGGAGTAAAGACTTTGTCCTACATTTAATTGATATATAAGAACTCTCTACTACCCACTTAAATTGCCTACCTGAGTCTTTAGTCTGAGAAAGGTTGTCTCCTTCACATGACACATTCTTAGACATGTTCAATTGGACTAAGTCAAGCACTTAACAGTCCTGCACACAGCTGTTCATCTTTATTTATTTATTTATTTATTTATACATAGATGTATTTATTTCTTCGAAAGGCGGAAGAACACCTTCCATACCCGGATTCATTCCCCCAAATGCCTGCAACATCCAAGGCTGGACCAGGTCAAAGTCAGGAGCTGCGGACTCCATCTGGGCCTCCCATGTGGGGAGCAGGGACTCAAGTACTTGGTCCATCATCTGCTGTCTTCCTGAGAGCTTTAGTGGATTGGAAGCAGACTAGCTGGGACTTGAACCAGCACTCTGATAGGGGATGCCAGAGTCACAAGTGGCGGCTTAACCCACTGCACCACATCAGCCCCGCAGCAGGTGGTGTTTCATCCCCGACAGCTCTTCCATACTTCACTCCGGCATAATCCTACAAGTGCCTGTCCGATCATTGCTTTGAATATGTGTGTTTTCCAGGAAACAGCCATTGAAGACAGAACTCTGAAAAGCCTCCATCTAGCCCTGGGAGGAAGCGAGGCAAGGCTGGTGGAGGAGTGAGAAGACAGGAAGCGGGAAGGAGGGCCCCTGGCTTAGCTTCTTTGAGGACGAGATCATTACACAGACAAGAGGCCGCCCATTCTTCTGTCTTAGCCACGCGGTCTGTGGGTCACAGCAAGTCTCTCTATGCCAGACTGCGTCCTGGACACAGGGACACGTGCTCCACCCAAGGCCAAGTCACTGCGCACGTTGGGGCAGCCCGGGTTTGCAGCCATGGTGTTTACAAAGAACAAAGGACTAGAAGGCAAACTGCTAATGCTCCAGGGGAAGAAAATCCTTTCTCACCTGGATCCTCCTCCAGAGAGCACCCACCCCTTTCTGAGGCAGATGGGGCAGTCAGAGCCCCTAAATGCTGGTAGGGAAGCAGAAGTCCTGCAAACATTTGATCCAGGTCTCTGAGCTGTATTTCGCCAAGAAGCACCTTCCAGGGAGACAGCCCTCTCATTCCCAAGCGCAGGATGCAAGAGCTTCAAGACACTAGGGCGCAGAATATGAACTTGAAAAATGACAATGATGACGATGATGGTGGTGAGTAGCTGTCATGTTTTAAGCCTTTACTATGAGCTAGACACTGTGCTATGTGCTCTCCATGTGTTATTTCATTGCATTCTTACAAAGTATGGGGTATGATAGATGGCTATCGCCATTTCACAGGTAAGAAAACTGAGGGTTAGAAAAGTTGACATTTTGCTCAGTCATACAACTAGTAGGTGGCAGATCTGGACCAGCGTCTGTCATCTTCTTTTTCTGTTCCTCTTGTCCTGTTTCAGATTATAAAATAATTCTGGCTCATTTCTGCCTACACAGACGCTTGTAGCTCACACCCTATGTTCTTCTGTGTCTGTTTATCTGGAAGTTGTTTGTGTGGTATTGGTGGTCCCTTGGGTCTGATTAGGCTTTCTTGGTCCTAGAAATCCTGTGTTCAGTTACTGCTGGCTATAAGGGGAGACTTACAAAGGAAATGTGAGCCCGAGGATTCTTTGGACCAGAGTTTCCAGGCCTCCTGACAATCAGCTACCTCTGAACCCTGAAGACTCATGGACTAAGCACAGGGAGTGAGTGCTGTGCACAAAAGTACAAAGACCAAGACGAAGCACAAAAGAAAGGAAGCCAAGGCAAGCACAGCAAAGAGGGTGGTGAGCATAGCCCTACTCCCCTAGCTCCCTGCCCTGGTGACCAAGTTTCGCTCTCCTGAAGACCCATGTCTGGTAAGCCAGACTGGGCCAGAGGCAAGTAACATCTTCCTATGCTAAAATAAAACAAAACAAAAATGCTGACGGGCCGGCGCCGTGGCTCACTAGGCTAATCCTCTGCCTTGCGGCTCCGGCACACCGGATACTAGTCCCGGTCGGGGCTCCGGATTCTGTCCCGGTTGCCCTTCTTCCAGGCCAGCTCTCTGCTGTGGCCAGGGAGTGCAGTGGAGGATGGCCCAAGTGCTTGGGTCCTGCACCCCATGGGAGACCAGGAGAAGCACCTGGCTCCTGCCATCGGATCAGCGCGGTGCGCTGGCCGCAGTGCGCCAGCCGCGGCGGCCATTGGAGGGTGAACCAACGGCAAAAGGAAGACGTTTCTCTCTGTCTCTCTCTCTCACTGTCCACTCTGCCTGTTTTAAAAAAAAAAATGCTGACGGGAGTCGCGGGGCATGGAGCAATTCTGGAATGAGTGTCTTCCTTCCTCTGAAGGACAGTGTCCACCAGGAAGTCTATACAGGAACATCTCTGCTGATGAAGCTCACGCAACACTTCCGTGCTCCATCCTGTGTGAAGTGGAAGGTCCTGCTTGCATCCGCCGCACCTATTCAACTACCTGGACCTGAACAGCCGCTCAGTAACTGTGCATGGTTTAAGTGAAGAGCAGGGTACTTCTATCTGGAAGGGGTTGAGCCTGGGAGATAACAGGGCATCCAGAGGCTCACAGGAGTGATCAGGTGGCAATGGCCAGGCCATGAGACAGAAAGAGAAGAAGGACTGAGAGGTCTCAGCTGGATTGTCCAATTGTGGTCAACAGAAGAGTTGTGTAGGGACCGTAAGTCTAGAGAATGATGCCAGATTGTGAACCTGGGGTCAAAACAGAGAACAGGCCTGGGATGTGCTTGTGTGTCAAGAAAGGGCCCAGGAGCGGAGGGCGGAACCTAGGCCTCGGCAAACCACACTGTGGGATTGGTCCTGCCCCCTTACCCCTCGTCCTATCTGCAACATAGAAACAATAACACCTTCTATTCTGGCCGTCTATTGCTGTGTCTCCAAGCAGCTCAGAATTTAGTAGTGTAAAACAGCAGCCATGTGCTCACCTGGGCAGCACATATCTAAAATTGGAACCACACAGAGATGATTAGCATGGCCCCTGCTCAAGGATGACATGCAAATTTGTGAAGCATTCCATATTTTTCTGCGTGGATGCAAATAGTTGAAATCTCTGGCTGGTGCCGCGGCTCAATAGGCTAATCCTCCGCCTTGCGGCGCCGGCACACCGGGTTCTAGTCCCGGTCGGGGCACCGATCCTGTCCCGGTTGCCCCTCTTCCAGGCCAGCTCTCTGCTGTGGCCAGGGAGTGCAGTGGAGGATGGCCCAAGTCCTTGGGCTCTGCACCCCATGGGAGACCAGGAGAAGCACCTGGCTCCTGCCATCGGATCAGCGCGGTGCGCCGGCCGTAGCGTGCCAGCCGCGGAGGCCATTGGAGGGTGAACCAACGGCAAAAGGAAGACCTTTCTCTCTGTCTCTCTCTCTCACTGTCCACTCTGCCTGTCAAAAAAAAAAAAAAAGAAGAAAAAAAGAAATCTCTACTTAGTATGGAGTTGGTCTTCTGTATATAAAGTCAATTAAAAATGAATCTTAATGAGAAATGAAGTGGGAGAGGGAGTGGGAGGTGGGATGGGCGTGGGGGTGGGAGGGTGGGAATAGGAGAAAGAAACACTATATCCATAAAAGCTATACATATGAAAATTTGTATTCATTAAATAAAAACCTTCAGAAAATGAATAAAACAGCAGCATTTTATTGTGTCTCACAATTCTGGTCAGGGCTTGGCTGGCTGGTTCTTCTGTTCCATGTGGCATCATGGAAGTCACTGGGTGGTGTGCAGCTCACAGGGCAGCTGCTCTGGAAGGCGCGAGATGGCATCACTCACAGGTCTTGAGCTCTAGCCAGGTAATCTGCACTCTGGCTCAGCTAACACGGTCAGCACACCTATGCCAGGATGTCCCACCATGGTGGAACTCTTTATTAGATTAGTTGAACTTCTTGTGTTGCTCCGGGAAACAGGAGACAGCTCCCCAGCTTTTCATGGCCAGGGCTTCCACTATACTATATTGGTGAGAGAACAGCTGTCCCTCAGTGGTGTCCACAGGGGATTTGTTCCAGGATCTCTCCCTGCAGCCATGTGTAGCAAGGGAAAGTCTTCTGGGGGCCTCTCAAAGCTTGCATTGTTCGTAAACAGGAACAAGGGAGACGACACCGTGCACTAACATGGAATTGTCAATGAAGGTTCTTGGTTTCCTGCAGCCATGGATACCAAAATCCTCAGATGCTCAAGTCCCTTGTATAGAATGGCAAAGTGTTTGCACATAACCCATGTACATTCTCCTCTATACTTTTACCATCTCTGAATTACTTACAATACCTAATACAATGGAAGTGCTATGCAAATCGTTGTTACACTCTATTGTTTGGGGAATGATCATGAGAAAGAAGAAAGTCTGTACATGTTCAGTACAGACACAATATTTTTAAAAATATATTTTCAGGACCAGTGTTGTGGCACAGCAGGTTAATTCTTTACCTGCAATGCAGGCATCCCACATTGGAGTCCAGGTTCAAGTCTCAGCTGTTCTTCCAATCCAGCTCCCTGCTAATTTTCCTAGGAAAGCAACAGAGGACAGCCCAAGTGCTTGGGCCCCTAAGACCTATGTGGGAGACCCAGATGGAGTTCCAGGCTCCTGGCCTTGGCCTGGTCCAGCCCTGGCTGTTGCAGCTATTTGGGGAGTGAACCAGTAGATGGAAGAACTCTCCCTTTCTCCATCTCTACCTCTGTCTTTTTTTCTTAAAAGATTTTATTTATTTTTTGAGAGTTAGAATTACATACAGAGAGAAGGAGAGACACAGAGAAAGCTCCTCCATCCACTGATTCACTCCCCAAGTGGCTGCAATGGTAGGAGCTGGGCCCATTCTTTTGGGTCTCCCATGTGGGTTTGGGGCCCAAGCATTTGGGCCATCTTGCACTGCTTTCCCAGGGCATTAGTGAGGAGCTGGATCTGAAGAGGAGTAGCCAGGAAATGGACTTATGTCCATATGGGATACTGGTGCTGCACGTGGGGGCTTACCCTACAA
Organism: Lepus europaeus; assembly: GCF_033115175.1. Taxonomy (NCBI): domain Eukaryota; kingdom Metazoa; phylum Chordata; class Mammalia; order Lagomorpha; family Leporidae; genus Lepus; species Lepus europaeus. Next base: position 17,035,835 of record NC_084843.1, on the reverse strand, counting down.
TGCCACAGTACCAACCCCTCTCCCTCTGTCTTTGTCACTCTGCCTTTCAAATAAATAAAATGACTCTTTAAATCTTTATATATAGATTCTTGAATCTTCAGATGAGGTTGAATCTTCAGATGAGGAACCTGCAAATACTGAGCACCATCTGTATACCTAAGACTACCTAGATGCAAGAGGAAGGGAGACAGACCCCATGTCTTTACAGGAAAAGCAATAAAGAATTTGTAGCCATGTTGAAAACTGCAGCCCTTCCTCACGTGAAGATTCAATGGAAAGCATTTAGCACAGTTTCTGCATGCAGCAGGCACTTATAATGTTGGTGACTTTTCTCCATCTTATACTCTTGGGTAGAAGAATAAACCAAGTTTATGACCAGGGATTTCACAACAAGAGGGCTTGTATCAGTTAGGAAGCTTTAGTCACAAGTAACAGCAAACTAACATAAAGTGCCTTAAACAATGAACTCATTTATTACCTTACACAACAAGGAGACTGGGGTTGGAATGATTCCAGAGTGGAGCATTTAGTTGCCCAATTGTATCGTCAAGGACTCAGGTTAATCCTCTTTCACCATTTTTTCACCCTCAGCCTGTTAACTGACCCTCATAAGGAAGACTCCCTCATAGTCCCAGGCTGGCTGCTGAAGCTCTGAGAATCACATGAAACCAAGAACATTCATTGACAATTCCATGGGAATGCAAGCTGTAGGCTCCCAGGTTCCTGTTCAAGAGCAGTGCAAACTCTGGGAGGCCCCCAGAAGACGACCCCTTGCTACACATTGGTCCATGGACGAACCATTCACAGGGCAAGAATGAGACCACTATGAGTAACTTAGAGCAAAGTTTTAGCTCTCCAGGCTTCCTGAAAAGCTCTGATCACTTGGACCAGGTTAATACAATCCGGATCCCAGTAATGAGGCAGAAGGGAGAGAATGGACAGGCAACAGGGACTTCCACAGTCCACACCGTGGTTTAGGCATCACATCCATCCTCCTGCACATGGTCTGCCCATGTGGCAGGCGCTGGTCAGGGTCCAGAGCCTGGGGATTTTCCTGGTGAGCATTAGAGGTCATTCCCTCGGAGGTCAGGTGAGAGAGAGCAGAGAATGAGGGGAAGAAGATGAAAATGCAGGAGCAGACATCTAAACCTGCAGCATCTGGGCCATTGGTTGGATGAGGACCTGGGAAGGCAAAGGGACAGCCATTGTGGCAAAGAGCATGGCAGTTTCTCCAAAGCTAGAGCTGCATCCACCCTGTGATCCAGCGATCCCACTTTGGCATTTGCTCAGAGGAGCGGAAATCAGTGTGCACTGAAGTTACGTGTGCTTGCCTCACAACAGGCAAGGACAGAGTCTCAACCCAAGTGTTCATCAACCAATGAATGGGTTAAAACAATCTCGAACATCCACAAAGGAATATTTTTAAAAACCCAGGCATTTCCATCATTTGCGACAGCATGGATGAACTTAGAGGACATTGTGTTATGTGAAATAAGCCAGACATAAAAGGACAACTCTGTATGATCTCACTTAAATGTGCAACTTAAAAAAAGTCAAACTCATAGATGTAGAAAATGGAATAATGGTTACCAGGGGCTGGAGCTGGGGGGCAGGTGTGGGGTGGGGAGATGAGGGAGAGGAGGATGGGGACAGGGGAGACATTGATCAATGGGTACAGAGTTCCAGTTAGACAGGAAGAGAAAGTTCCGGTGTCCTGTTGCACAGCATGGTGACTTCAAATAGCTAATAAGATTATAAATATTTTCACCACAAAGAAATAATAAATATTTGAGTTGCTAGATATGCTAATTAGACTAAACTGATCATTCTACCATGCAAATATATATCAAAGCATCACATTGTGTCACACACACACACACACACATATACACAAGTACTACTTGTCAATCACAAACAAAATACAACTTGAGAAGAAAGAAAAGGCAAAGGGACCAGATGCTGGCCAACCTTTCTTTCTTTCTTTTTTTTTTTTAAAGATTTTTATTTATTTGACAGGTAGAGTTACAGACAGTGAGAGAGAGAGACAGAGAGAAAGGGCTCTCTTCCATTGGTTCACTCCCCAAATGGCCGCAGTGGCCAGAGCTACGCCGATCCAAAGCCAGGAGCCAGGTGCTTCCTCCTGGTCTCCCATGCAGGTGCAGGGCCCAAGCACTTGGGCCATCCTCCACTGCCTTCTCGGGCCACAGCAGAGAGCTGGACTGGAAGAGGAGCAGCTGGGACTAGAACCCGGCGCCCATATGGGATGCTGGTGCCGCAGGCGGAGGATTAACCTAGTGTGCCACCGCGCCGGCCTCCAACCTTTACTTTCAGCCATGATTTAAGTCTCCTGGGCCAGGCCAGAACTGGGATTGGTAAGGAGGTCAAGCTGAACATGTAAGTAGGAGATGCTATCTCTACTTTGATCTAAGAAAGAGAGGGAAAAGACAGAAGTTTGACTTTTCTGGCCCATGCTCTACTGAAATCCAGGGACAGCAGCTTTTGGAGTCCCAGAGCTGAAGTGGTAAGAATCACCCCACTAGTCCCTGACCTGATTTCCCTTTGTTCCTAGAAAGACTCAACCCCGTAGCCAAGGCCTTGAGTATGATTGTGCAGGTGCTCCCTGGACAAGGCCACTTGGCTTAGGCCACGCGCTGTGGTCTCTGTCCAGAGGGTGCCTCTTCTGGTGCCAACGAGCTTGCAGCCAGGTGTGGATCCAGCCCTTACTCTGTGTCCATTTTCGGTTTGCAGTTCTGTGCTCTCTTCCACTGGCTTGCTCCTGCTTCCCCCTACACACTGTTGTCTGCAGCTCCAGAACAAACCACGCCAATATTCAGTGGCTTAAAATGATGATGACAGTATTTGTTTTGCTCACAAGTCTGCAATTTGGGCAGCACTTGCCCCACTTGGCGTCTGCTGCAGTGGCTTCAAGGCTGGGGCTGGAATCCTCCGAGGACTCTGTGCTCCCTTGCCTGTTGTGCCATCCACTGAGGCTTTCCAGGAGGCTGTGAGGCTGCTCACGGCACGATGGCTGCATCCCAGGATCGGGTGGAAGATTTTTCAGACTTAGCTTGTACACATAGGCCCAGCTAGAATTAAGGGAAGGCAACATAGATCCTCCCCTCTCTAGCAATGAGGATATCTCACTGTGATGCAGTCACCATTGGGAAATACAATCTGCCACACATACCTGCTTCCTCAGGCCACAGGGCCTTTGTACATTCTGTTTCTTCTACCAGGAACACTCCTCTCCCCTTAATAAAAATCTCCTCACTACTCACATGTTAGCTGTCATCATTTCTTCCTTCCTGACCAGTTTTCTCTCCCTGACAAGTTAATGCTGTCTGGTTCTTCATTAAAGCCTATCATTGTTGTAGTTTATATATCTGTGCACACACACACACACATTTCTTGAGGGTGCTTCAAGAAATTCATGTAAAAATTGAATTACAGGGACCAGTGCTATGGCGCAGTGAGTAAAACTACAGCCTGCAGTACCGGCATCCCATATGAGCATCAGTTCAAGTCCTGGCTGCTCCACTTCTGATCTGGATCCCAGCTAATGCACCTGGGAAAGCAGTGGAAGATGGTCCAAGTCCTTGGGCCTCTGCATTCACATGGAAGACCGGGAAGAAGTTCCTGGCTCCTGGCTTCAGATTGGCCCAGCCCTGGCCATTGCAGCCATTTGGGTTATGAACCAGCTGATGGAAGACTTCTCTCTCTGCCTCTGCTTCTGCCTCTGCCTCTGCCTCTCTGTAACTCTACCTCTCAAATAAATAGGTAAATAATTTTTTTTAAAAAAATAAATTACAGTTTAATGCAAATTGTCCATGAACTTTTTGGAGCCCCCTCCTATATGTATTGAATTTTGAACTCTTCACACACACACATGCGCATACACACACACACCTTGTTTGTCTCCATTAGATGCCTCCTGAAGAGAGGAGCTGTGGAGTTTGGTTTCTTTTGCTCATCACTTGAACTCAGTGCCTTATTCAGGACCAGGGTGCTGTAGGTATCACATACGCATAGAGGTGGGCTTGTGCCACAGGTTAAGCCGCTGCTTGGGATGCCTGCAGCCCACACTGGAGTTCCAGTTCGCGTCCCTGTTACTCTGCTTCTGATCCAGCTTCCTGCTAAGGTGTGTGGGAGCAGCTCATAATGGCTTAAGAGCTTGGGCCCCTGCCACTCACTTGCGAGATCAGCTTAGAGTTCTGGGCTCCTGGCTTTGGCCTGGTTCAGCCCTGGGTGTTGGGGCATTTGGAGAGTGAACCAGCCAATGGAAGATCTCTCTTCCTGTCTCTCCCTCTCTCTGTTACTGTACCTTTCAAGTAGATGAAAATAAATAAAATTTTTCAAACAACACGTGCATGCTCAAGGCTGGATTTTAGAGGTTCTCATGCTGGTGGCCTTGTTACTCCTGGGACAGGAAGTGGAAACCCAGGTGAGAGGAGAGATTCAGAGAAAGGTGCTTCTGAGCGTGATGCCGGGGTAAGAGCTGACTTTCCTTTTGGATCTGCAGCAGTCTTAGCTGCTTCAGGGCCGTCTCTGCTGCCTCGCTACAGCAGACTTACTGACAAGTGTTGAGTTCCTTGCATTGATCGCCGCTGGGCAGACCAGGTAGTTTCCCAAAGGGAATTAGGGAGACCCAGAATACTAAGAAAAGTCTAGGACCACTGAAGAGTTTTCGTGTAGAGCCAGCTGCCCTCCAGCTCCAACCTGTTGTGACTTTCCCAGGGTTAACAAAATGAGTTCTGTGAGAGAGGCGTGCATAGGTTCCTGCACCAGGCAAGGGCCTTGAGATTCAGGAAGCCTAAACCCTAGTTTCCAGGGAGGGAAAGATAACCAGCCAGCTCTGCTGTGAGAGTCACATTCCAGGGTATATTTTTCTAACCGCCTGCAGCAGATTCGCCAACCTCTCCGTGAGAAGCAACAGAGATGCAACCCACAGGGAGAAAACAGCGTAGGGAGGAAACTAGGCTCCTCCTACAGCTATTCTAGGGGGACACCCAGGGGTCCAGGCCTCCCAAAGGTCACACTCAGATTCTCATCCATGCTCACACCTGGTTTCCAAGGGCCCCGAAGCAAGCCCAGAGCTTGCCCCATCTGCCCAAAGAAAAGCTGTGCACCCTGTAAAGGAGAAGGCCAAAAATTAGGAACTAAACTTGAGGTCCCGAGCAGGAGTTCTTAGTTTGTGTGTGTGGGTCCTGTTACCCTCTGGCCACCAGGTGAAGGGTATGAACACCTTCTCAAGGCCCATATTTTGCTTCAAATGCATTAAATAAAAAATGTAGGATTAATTCCAAGTATCTACCATTGACCAACATGGAGAAATAGAAATCGGATTTGCTTTCCTCCACAAAACAAGTAAAATGCTGCACAACATATATGAAACCATGTTTTTCTAAACATTGACCATTGAGCAACAAAGAGTAATGGCCCCTGAGAGATGAGAAACAAACTAAGAGAGACTATGATATTGCCCAGCTTGCTGCTTGGAGAGTTTTTAAACTGTGAGAGCTGATGGATTTGCTGAATTGAAAAGAAACATGGGGTGGGGGACCAACATTGCGGCGTAGTGGGTTAAAGTCTCAGCCTGCAGTACCAGCATCCCATATGGGCTCCGGTTTGAGTCCCAGCTGCTCCACTTCTGATCCAGCTCTCTGCTATGGCCTGGGATAGCAGTAGAAGATGTCTTAAGTGCTTGGGCTCCTGCACCCATGGGGAGACCCAGAAGAAGCTCCTGGCTCCTGGCTTCAAATCGACTCAGCTCTGGCCATAATGGCCAATTGGAGAGTGAACCGTCAGATGGAAGATCTCTCTCTGTCTCTGCCTCCCTCTGTAACTCTGCCTTTCAAATAAATAAAATAAATCTTAGAAACAGAAAAAGAAACATGGGAAAAGGTCAATGTAGCTGGAATTTGCAAAGCAGAAAAACCCAAGAGGAGAGAATTGCATAAAGAGAACGCCAGAGATCTAGAGAGGTGGGCTCCTTTGTTTCAGATGAGCACAGATGAGCTCATGCATGTAAAGATACTACACAAGGCCAGGAAAGGAACTGTTGGAAGGGAGTAGAAGGAGCAAGTCTTGAGCCTCACATCACATCAAAAATAGTTTCTGTTCTCATCAACCACAGAGTACCAGATAGAGTAACTCAAAATGATTTTGTCTTTATAGCTGGGAAAATTTAGATCTAAACTAAACACTGCTGTGATCTCACTCAACAAGATTTACAAGCAAGACTAAAAAATCAATTTCAAGTAACTTGATCATGTCCCAGGACAAAGCCCAAGAGCATTTAGGATACTTGTAAGAATACAAAAATATCCAGCACCCAAAAGGTAAATTAATGTCTGGCATGTGAAAAAAGTTACCAGACATCTGAAGAGTCAGAATAGAACCCATAATAATATGAGCATCACTCAATCAAAACTGATTTTGAAATGATACAGATGATAGAATTAGTAGATTGGGCCATTGAAGCAATCATATTCTAGAAGCTGGATGAAAGAATGAAAATAATAAGTAGAGACATCAAAAGTATTTTTAAAAATTTTAGAGATAAAAACTATAATGTCTAAGGTGAAAATACACTAGATGGGATTAATAGCAGATAACATGCTGCAAAAGTTGTTAGTGAATTTACAAACAGCAACATCTAAAATAAAACCCAAAGAGACAGCACTTGAAAAATGAACAGAGACCTACTGAGCTATGGAACAACTTCAAACAGTCCATTATATATGTAACTGGAGTCCTCAAATGATAAAATCCTTGAAGAAATAATGGTCAAAAACTCAAATTTGGTGAAACCTGAGGTTTCAAGAAGCTCAACAAACCCCAAGCACAAGAAACATGGAATAAAAGTACACTAAAGCATATCTTTATAAAACCTACCTTGATTAAAATGCTTAAAACCGACACTAAAGAAAAATACTTTAAAAGCACTCGGAGTTAAAAGACACACTAGTATACACAACATACAAAAAATGACAGCAAAATTCTTCCCAGAAACATACAAGGCAAAAGATGGCTAAGCAAAATCCTTAAGATACTGACAGAAGCAAAACAACAAAAAATCAGCAACCCAGAATTCTGTGATCAGCAAAAATATAGTTCAAGAACTGAACACCTCCCCAAAGAAGGTGGCAAATACGCATGTGAAGAGATGCTTAAGATCATGTCATCAGGGAATTACAGCTCGAAATGACCCTGGGATCCCACTGCATACCTATCAGACTGGCTGATATCCAAAACACTGGCGCTACCAAAGGCTAGGGACATAAGCATATGAAAAGATGTTCAACATCATATGTCCTCAGGGAATTTCAGATTGAGCCATCAAATCCTGACAAGGATGTGGAGCAACAGGAATGCTCATTCATTGCTGGTACTGAATGAAAGTTATTTTGGAAGACAGGTTTTTTGTTGTTGTTGTTGGTTTTGTTTTTAAAGATTTATTTACTTGAGAGGCAGAGTTACAGAGAGAGGGAGAGACAGACAGAAAGGTATTTTATCCACTGGTTCACACCCCAAGTGACCAAAATGACCAGAGCTAAGAAGCCAGGAGCCAGGAACTTCTTCTGGGTCTCCCACGCGGGTGCTGGGGCCCAAGGACTTGGGCCGTCTTGTACCACTTTGCCAGACCCATACCAGAGAGCTGGATTGGAAGAGGAGCAATGGGACACAAACCAGCGCCCATATGGGTTGCCAGCATCACAGGTGGAGGCTTAGCTTACTATGCCACAGGGCCAGCCTCCAAAATAAGTTTTTTTGTTTGTTTGTTTTGTTTTTTGACAGGCAGAGTGGACAATGAGAGAGAGAGACAGAGAGAAAAGTCTTCCTTTGCCGTTGGTTCACTCTCCAATGGTCGCCACAGTTGGCGCGCTGCAGCCACGCCCGCGCTGATCCGATGGCAGGAGCCAGGTGCTTCTCCTGGTCTCCCATGCTGGGGCAGGGCCCAAGCACTTGGGCCATCCTCCACTGCACTCCCGGGCCACAGCAGAGAGATGGCCTGGAAGAGGGGCAACTGGGACAGAATCCGGCGCCCCGATCAGGACTAGAACCTGGTGTGCCAGCGCTGCGGCTCAATAGGCTAATCCTCCACCTTGCGGCGCCGGCTCTCTGCTGTGGCCCAGGAGTGCAGTGGATGATGGCCCAAGTCCTTGGGCCCTGCACCCCATGGGAGACCAGGAGAAGCACCTGGCTCCTGCCATCGGATCAGCGTGGTGCGCCGGCCGCAGTGCGCCAGCCGCGGCGGCCATTGGAGGGTGAACCAACGGCAAAAAGGAAGACCTTTCTCTCTGTCTCTCTCTCACTGTCCACTCTGCCTGTCAAAAAAAAAAAAAAAAAAAAAAAAAGGTCTAACTTTCTACTCCTTAGGTGTGGGTTGCACATAGTAACTTCTTTACAAAGTGAACAGTACAGAAAGGTGGAAAAAGGAGAATAACTTGACAGTGGAGAAACAGCCAGAAAATCTAGGTTAATATCAAAAGTCACAAATCACAATGATGTATGTTTGATACGATGCAGTGAAAATGACACTTGACCTCTGTGGTCTTCCTCCAAATAACGCATAGCTCAGGTCTAATGAGAAAAACAGGGGACAAGTTCCAATAGTGTTGCATACTGCCTGACTACTAATATTCTTAAAGCTGTCAAGGTCACCTTACAGGGTACCTTTGAGAACATGTTACCATCAAGAGAAGGCTGAAGAGAAATAAATGTGAGGTGGTGTCCTGGATGTGACTCTGGAATGATAAAAGAACATTAGGGGCCAGAACTGTGGCATAGCAAGTAAAGCTGCCGGCTGCAGTCCCGGCATCCCATATGGGCGCCAGTTCAAGCCCCGGCTGCTCCACTTCTGATCCAGCTCTCTGCTATGGCCTGGGAAAGCAGTAGAAAAAGGCTCAAGTCCTTGGGGCCCTGCACCCATGTGGGAGACCCGGAAGAAGCTGCTGGCTCCTGGCTTCGGGTTGGCGCAGCTCTGGTTGTTGCAGCCATCTGGGGAACAAACCAGAGGATGAAGACCTTTCTCTGTCTCTCTCTGCCACTGCCTCTCTGTAACTCAGCCTATCAAATAAACAAATCTTTTTTTTTTTTTTTTTTTTTTTTGGACAGGCAGAGTTAGACAGTGGAAGAGAGAGAGAGAGAGAGAAAGGTCTTCTCTCCCCTGGTTCACTCCCCAAATGGCCTCTACGGCCGGCGCACTGCGCTGATCCGAAGCCAGGAGCCAGGTGCCTCTTCCTGGTCTCCCACCTGGGTGCAGGGCCCAAGCACTTGGGCCATCCTCCACTGCCTTCCCGGGGCCACAGCAGAGAGCTGGACTGGAAGAGGAGCAACCGGGACAGAATCTGGCGCCCCGACCGGGACTAGAACCTGGCGTGCCAGCACCACAGGCAGAGGATTAGCCTAGTGAACTAATTTATTTGTGGTGCCGGCCACAAATAAACAAACAAATAAATCTTAATTAAAAAAAAAAAAGAGGGGCTGGCGCTGTGGTTCACTTGGTTAATCCTCTGCCTGCGGCGCCAGCATCCCATATGAGCACTCGGTTCTAGTCCCAGTTGCTCCTCTTCCAGTCCAGCTCTCTGCTGTGGCCCGGGAAGGCAGTGGAGGATGGCCCAAGTGCTTGGGCCCCTGCACCCAGGTGGGAGACCAGGAAGAGGCACCTGGCTCCTGGCTTCAGATTGGCGCAGTGCCGGCCGCAGCGGCCATTTGGGGAGTGAACCAGGGGAGAGAAGACCTTTCTCTCTCTCTCTCTCACTGTCTATAACTCTGTCAAAAAAAAAAAATAAATAATAATAAATAAAAAAAGAAGAAGAACATTAGGTAAAAAGTAAGGAAGTTGGAGTAAAGTATGGACCTCAGTTAATAGGTTTTAATATTGCTTTGTTAGTTGTTACAAATGTGACATAGTAATGTAAGGTATTAATGGGTATATAGGAACACTCTGTTCTCTCTTTTCCATCTTTCTGTACATCTAAAACTATTCTAAAAATCAAAATCTATTTAAAAGCACTGGGGTGGACTTCTAGCCCAGCAGGTGAGATACTGCTTGGGACACCTGCATCCCATATCAAGGTGCCTGATTTGAGTCCTTGCTCTTCCACTTTAGATCCAGCTTCCTGCTGATGTGCACCCTGGGAGGCAGCAGGTGATGGCTCAAGTACTTGGGTCTCTGCCACCCATATGGGAGACCCAGATGGAATTCCAGGCTCCTGGCTTTGACCTGTCCTAGCCCTGGCTGTTGCAAGCATTTGGGAAATGAACCAGAGGATGAATGAAAGATCCTCATTCATATACTCTCTCTCTCTCTCTCTCTGTCTCTCTCTCTCTCATGCACACACACACAAAATGGAAAAAAGAAAACTGAAGAAGGCCTAAATAAACACCATATTTATCATGTCAATGGTGAAAAAATTTTGTTAAAATGTCAGTTGCCACCACACTGATCTGTATCAGGCAGAGGCAAAGTATGCCCTACAGAGCAAATTCCACTTGCAACCTGTTTTTATAAACTGCTCTCTGTTAGGACACAGTCACACACACGTGCTTCTGTGTTGCCTATGGTTGCTCTCATACTATGATGGCAAAGTGGAACAGCTGAAACAGGAACTAAAACATTTACTTTCTGGCTTCTTATAGAAAACATTTCTGACCCCTGATCCCAAGTAATCCTGAACTAAAAAATCCTAAGAGGCTGTGTTTTAGAAATTGACAAGTTGATTCTAAAATTCCTTTGAAAATGGATAAAAGCAAAAAAAAAAAAAAAAAAAAAAAAACTTCTAAAAAGAATAAAGTTAGAGGATTTATACTCCCTCCCTTCAAGATTTGCTATAAAACCACAGCAATTAAGACAATATGATATCATATCAAGATAAAGATAGATAACTGGGTCAATGGATGAGTTCAGAAATAGACTCACATATGTATGATCACCTAATTTTCTACAAAAACACTAAGGCCAATCGCAGTCTTTTCAGTAATTGGATGTCTCTAAGAGAAAACAAAAAGAGCTTAGGTCCATGACTTGCTTGCACTCTATGCAAAAAGTAATTCAGTAATCTAGTCCCAGACCTACATGCTAGGTGATCACGCAAGAGAAATGAAGGCACAAGTGCACACAAGACTTACATATCAACATTCTATGAAACTTGATTTATAATAGCCAGGAACCATAAATAACCATCAACAGGTGATAAGCAAACTGATATTTCTCTATGCTCTATAACACTACTCAGAAAAACAAAGGAAAAAACTATTAATATGTAGAATAATATGAATGAATATAAAATAATCATGAAGTCAGATTTTTTTTTTTACAAAAGAGTACATATGTATGATTCTTTTTATAAAAAGTTCTAGAAAATTCAAACTAGTCTAGGGTGACAGAAATAACTGGGGGTTGGGATCTCAGGAGGAAGGGAAGGGAAATTACAAAGGTTCAAGGTGGAACCTTTTCGGGGTGATTGCGATAATGATTTCATAAGCATATATATTTATGTTAAAACTTAACAAATTGGCCGGCGCTGCAGCTCACTAGGCTAATCCTCCGCCTGCGGTGCCGGCACCCCAGGTTCTAGTCCCGGTTGGGGCGCCGGTTCTGTCCTGGTTGCTCCTCTTCCAGGCCAGCTCTCTGCTGTGGCCCCGGGAAGGCAGTGGAGGATGGCCCAAGTGCTTGGGTCCCTGCACCCACATGGGAGACCAGGAGGAAGCACCTGGCTCCTGGCTTCGGATCAGCGCAGTGCGGCAGCCATAGCGGCCATTTAAGGGGTGAACAAACGGAAGGAAGAACTTTCTCTCTGTCTCTCTCTCTCTAACTCTGCCTGTCAAAAAAAAAAAAAAAAACAAACAAACAACTTAACAAATTATGCATCTCTCTATCAGTCAGTTTGGGTTGCCTTAACAAAAGACCACAGACTCAGTGGCTTAAATGTCAGAAATTGATTTACACACAGTTGCAGAGGCTAGAAATCTAAGTTCAGGGTGCCTGCAGGGGTGCTTGGCAGCGAGGGCTCTCATGGTCTGTACACAGCCTTCTCTTTGTGTGCGCCCCAGGGGTCTGCTCCTCTGTACCGGCGGACTTTGGTCCCGTGGATTAGGACCTACCCTGATGACGTTAGTTAACCCCGATCACCTCCTCACAGGCCCTGTCTCCCAGTATTGTCATATTGGAGGGCCAGGCTTCAATCTACAAATTTTGATGGGACAGAATTTGGTCCATATAATTTGAAATACCTAGTAGTTTATCACATATAAATTATATATCAGCAAAGGTGCTAAAAGTAAATTTCAAAAACACACAGGCCGAATTCTACTGAAATACAGCAGTCAAACTATTTCTTACAAGCCAAATTTGCATTGTCATTTTCTACCTGTTTCCTAATTAAGGCACATACAGTAAGTATTGTTATTTAGGATTAATGAGCTATGTAAATCCATAACCATTGTGATGTGACTTCTGGTAGCGTTACAACACCCTTACTGCTGACGAACACTGCTGTGATTTATGCCACGTTCAGAATAGAAGGAAACGACCCATTTCGATTATTGCTTTATTGTTCATGTAAGACCCCTGGGTCATATGCAGGCTAAGGAGTTCTGGAGAGCCTTCAGGATCAATCCGTAGCATAAAGCTCACTCAGCTCAGGGAGCAAAGCTGGGTCTCTCTTTCTCTTTTTTAAATTATTTATTTATATATTTGAAAGTCAGAGTTACCCAGAGAGAAGAGCAGCAGAGAGAAAGAGAGAGAGAGAGAGAGAGAGAGAGAGAAAGTCTTCCATCTGCTGGTTCACTCTCTATTGGCTGCAATGGCTGGAGCTGTGTTGATCTGAAGCCAGGAGCCAGGAGCTTCCTCCTGGTCTCTCAAGCGGGTGCAGGGGCCCAAGGACTTGGGCCATCTTCCACTGATTTCCCAGGCCATAGCAGAAAGCTGGATCGGAAGTGGAACAGCCGGTACTCAAACCGGCACCCATATGGGATGCCGGCACCGCAGGTGGTGGCTTTACCAGCTAATCCACAGCATCAGCCCCACAAAGCTGTGTCTCAAAAGTGGTGCTGACCTGTTTCCCTGTTATCTCTTAGGCGGAGTGGACTGCCCTAGGGTTATTTAAAAACATAGTTTTTGCATTGTGTTGAGGGCCAAGGAAGAGTGTTAGGATTACCCGGCAGAACCAATGGGCTATGCACACTCTGCCTGCCTGGCCTACTTTCCAGAGCAGATCTTAAGCCTTTGGTTCTCTCCTGACTGTACAGTCAAGTGGAGCCTGGCGTTGCTAAGGATCCTGGAGTCTCCTGCAATGTCTGAAACCCATCTTTTGGGGAAGTTGCCATGGACCTGGCTGGGACAACTGTCACTAATGTTGGAGATTAATGCTAAAGCTGAGGCTCCCTGGGACGGGTGAGGTGCTCTGCCCCGAGGACCCCGGGCACAAGAAGAATCATAAGGAGCCCTAATCCCCAAAGAGGGTCTTGCACCCAGTGGAAAATTAAGGCTACTTTTTCCATCCCAAGAAAAAGAGCCTGCATGAGCCTACAGAAAGGGCCAGGAATCAGGGAAGGAGCTGAGGGTATAGGAATGGAGTGGAAGAAACTTCAAGAGCCCAGGGTATAAGGGTAATGGGTTGGGCTGCTCTAAAGGTCTCGATTCTGCACTAACACTACAAGTCTCCAAAGGACAGAAACTGGGAACTGAAGTTGAAGCTGAGATTCCTTTACTAAGCCACACCGCCTTCCAGGCCTAAGGAAAGGGTAGCTGAGTGTTACTCATGTGGCTGATGATTGATAGGAAGAGGTAGGAAGGCAGCAGAGCAGAACAATGTCTCCCACATGGGATGCAGGCGTCCCAGTGCTGTCGTATCTGCTGTGCCAAGTGCCCACCACAAACAGAATTTAAAATGACCTATTTATGGGGGTGGGTATTGTGGTGCAGCCGGTTAAACTGGATGGGAGTGCTGGTTCGAACCCCGGTACTCCGGCTCCCCGCTAATGCATCCTAGGAGGCAATGGTTCAAGTGTTTGGTGCTCTGGCAGCCATGTGGGACACCTGGGTGGAATTCTGGGCTCCTGGCTCCTGACATTTGGAGAGTAAATCAGGACATAGAAGATCTCTCTCACTGTTGCTTTGCCTTTCAACTAGATTAAAAAAAAAAAAAAAAAAGAAAAGAAAAAGAAAAAGAAAAGAAAGCAAGGAGGGGCCGATGACATGGTGTAGCAGGTGAAACTGCTGCCTGCATATGGGCGCTGGTTCGAGTCCCAGCCTTTCCACTTCTAATCCAGCTCTCTGCTATGGCCTGGGAAAGCAGTAGAAGATGGCCCAAGTGCTTGGGTCTCTGCACCCATATGGGAGACTTAAAAGAAGCTCCTGGCTTCAGATCAGTGCAGCTCCAGCTGTTGCCGCCATCTGGGGAGTGAACCAGTGGATGGAAGACCTCTCTCTCTGCCTCTCTATAACTCTGCCTTTCAAATAAATAAATAAATCTTTTTTTAAAAAAAAAAAGGCAAGGAAAACTACAGCATGTTCAATAAATAAATAAAATTGTTTATTACATATAATGTTAGCAGTGGCATTACTTCCACTCTAATTATACAAATGTGCACAGTTGTAAGACAAAAAATATAGAGAAATAGGTAAAAATTATCCCAAATTCTATCATGTAAGAAAAAAAATGCTATTGACATTTTGGGACACATCTTTCCAATTATTATTATTATATTATTTTGAGAGAGACAAGCGCAGGAGAGTTCCCATCCATAGCTTCATTTCCTAAATGCCTGCAAAGCCCAAATTGGGCCTGGCTGAAGTAGGAGCCAGGAACTCCATCTAGGTCTCCCAGGCGGGTGGCAGAAGTCCAGTTCTTGAGCTATCATCAGTGCCTCCCAGGGTCTGTATCGGTAGGAAGCTGGAGTCAGGAGCTGGAGCCGGGCGTGGACTCTAGGCACTCTGTTACAGCACGTGGGCATCTTGACCCGTGTTTCAACCATCAGTCTAAATGCCTGTCTCCCGAATATTCTTAGTGAACAATGTACTTTTTGCTAGATATTTCTACAGTATGTTCTGTTTTGTAACCAGCAAAGGTATAATACACATAGCCAGAAGATCACATTAGAAAGATGGTTCTTGAATACAGGGGTGTGTGAGGGTCCTTCAAAGAAGAAAAAGCTGAAAGACACCATTATCAGATCCTTCCCTAAAAAACGCCCCATCTGGCTTCCAGATAGCATCATCACCGCTTGCCACGGGGGGATGGGGTGGGTTTAGGAGGATTTCCCAGGCACAGAGACCCCATCAATTTCAAACCTTCACTCCCCAGTGAGCCCCGCCTGGATGGAAGGCGGAGTAGTGGGGTTTGGGGGGCATTTCTGAGCGTTTCTGCACCCAGAGTCTGGGCTTCTTGAGGCGCAGGGCCCTTTGCAGGTTGGGAGCAAGGAACCCCCAGGAAGCCATCATGCTAAAGCGTGGGAGGATTGGTGTCTGGGGACCCAGGTGCAGAGAGGGGCCAGGTGACAGCGGGAAGGGCTGCTGGGATGGGCACCTGTGTTTCTTCAGGGGTCTGGGGGTCATTATAGCCTCGTGTTCTCAGCTTCCTGGAGCCTTTAAGAAATAACGATTAATGCTTTCTCTCCTGCTCTAGGTATTTACAGTGCGCCCTCAGGCTACCAAGAAACAGAGTTTGCTCAGGATGACAGGCAGCCGGAAGCCTCTCTCACTGTTGCAGAACCCTGTGCTTCAGGCAGTCTACACTGAGATCCAAACTGATGCTGGACCCTGGGACTCAGACTCAACTCACCTGCTCCCCATTTCCTGCCCAGAGAGGATTTCTTTTTCTTTTAATATTATGTATTCACGCCTACTTTGATTGAGCTTTTTATTTTATTTTATTTTATTTGAATGGCAGAGTTAGAGAGAGGCAGAGGCAGAGAAAAGTCTTCCATCTGCTGGTTCACTCCCCAGATGACCGCAACAACTGGAGCTGCATCAATCCGAAGCCAGGAGCCAGGGGCTTCTTCCAGGTCTCCCACGTGGATGCAGGGGCCCAAGCACTTGGGCCATCTTCTACTTTCCCAGGCCATAGCAAGGAGCTGGATCAGAAGTGGAGCAGCTGGGACTTGAACCCACACCCCATATGGGCTGCTGGCACTGCAGGTGGCAGCTTTACCTGCTAAGCCACAGTGCTGGCCCCCAGAGGAGGTTTCATTAGGAAACATAATCCACATACACTAGTGGAATTTACAGACACAATCGGGATTTTGAAAGAAGGAGAGTTAAGGAAGGCTGATTCTGATCCAGTCTCTAGTGATTTGACTCACATACAGTTAGTCCTTCAAGGTAGGTAGGGGGTGGATTGGGGGATGTTAAATGGGCTGTGGACTCTTAGCCAGCCAAATCTGAAATCTTCACACTCGGGCCTGGGACTCTCCTTGATCCTTCACCTTCTCTATCCCATGATGCTTTGGGCCAGAAGCAGGTGTGTCAGCCCACACCTAGATAAATTACGAGAGGAACAATGGCATTGTCCTCTCCTGAAATTACACCTGGCCTGTCCCTTGAACACATGTAAACCACCTTGTGAGATTGCTCAATGCTGGTTGACATCGTCTCTGCCTCAGCTTAAAGTGCTCATGTTTTTGTGGGAGGTGCTTTGGTATCCATGCCAGTTTTGAACACAGCAATGGGTTTGACAGACAAAGATGCTATGTGATAAAAAATGGGGTCATCGAAGCTATGTTTTTTTTTAAAGCAATGAAGAGAAAACCTCAGGCATTTTAATATGTTAAATGCACACCCAATTATTAATTCTAAAGACTTCTGCAAATCAACCCAGATGAAACCTTTTTCACCTTTTTCTTGTCTTTTCCCCCCTTCTCAGAAACCGCTGAGACCTACCCTATGGCAATGACTATCGGGAAGTCTCTGCCCTGTATTTCAGGGTAGCACAAATAATTCAGCAAAAAGCAGCTTTCTTTCTGTAGCCTGGCATTAGGATAAGTATATCTTAAGAAAGTTTTTATGCAGACTTGGCTTCAGGCAATAAAACGTCATAGATGTATAACTGTAGCAAGCGAAATTTCTAGGGAGCAAATTAGGCAGAAAACATCTTCTAGAGACAGCTAGAAAGGAATCGTACACCACCCCAAAATAAGGCAAGTTATGCAGTAAATGTTTCATTTATTGGCCTTCTTCCATTATTGTTAGGGTTAAAAGACATCTTGTCAATAAGAAAAGTGTATTTATGGAGGACTGATGTCTGTGTGAAAGCTGCTCCTGTCACAGATGCCTATAGCAGCCACGATCACTTCAGAAGGCAGGTGACGAAACCTTGAACAAACACACACATCTCCCCATTAACCCTTACATCAGCGGGCATTATTGTCACTTCATTACCTGGATCTGTTATTAGCTGAAGCAAGGTGATCAAGCCAGGCACTCCAGAAAAATGTTAGAACAGACGAGTGATCCTCAGGGGTGCAGAAGGAGGGTGTCTCTCCCTTGACAGAATTATTCAAGGGAAAAAAAAGGATGCCTGTGAAGTGGGCCCGTTTGCCCACCCTTCTTCCCGCTAAAAGCGACAACTCTGGGGTGTCCAATTTTTAATGTTCCCATGTCGGCTCGGGGAGTAGCTTTTCTCAAAGTCCAAATAAGGAACCATCACCCACGCAGAACAAAAAAGCAAACAGAGAATCTCACAGTGGAATCAGGACTTTGGCTTCTAAACATTTCCCCATTTTATAGCTTCCTTGTGTTTTCAGATTCTTTTTTTGGCTTCCCTCAGTCAGCACACTCCCTGCATAGATAAGTCCGACCCAGTGGGTAACAGATCATCCATCTTGGAGGCCAGGTCTTTAAAGAAAAATCACAGAGGGACACAAACACACACACACACACATGCACACGCGTACATATCACTGTCAAAGGTGATTTAGTAGAATCTTGCCGAGTGATTGAGGGAGCTGAATGTGGTTGTCAACATGTATCCCCTACTTCTGGGAAACCCAAGCAGACCCTCTGCCTTCCCTAAATTCCAAAGGCAGGCTTTCAGCATGGTTTGTCTTCTTCGCTAGTGTGTTGTGAAGCTCTCAGTACAGGTAGGGTATGTATATGTATATATGTATGTACATGTGTATGTGTATGTGTGTGTATGTGTAGGTATGTTAAAAACCAGCTAAGGGCTGGCTGGCATCATGGCTCACTAGGCTAATCCTCCGCCTGCGGTGCTGCACACCGGGTTCGAGCCCCGGTTGGGGTGCCGGATTCTGTCCCAGTTGCTCCTCTTCCAGGCAGTGTGCTGGCCGCAGCAGCCATTAGGGGGTGAACCAACGGAAAAGGAAGACCTTTCTCTCTGTCTCTCTCACTGTCCATTCTGCCTGTCCAACAAAACAAAACAAAACAAAACAAAACAAAACAAAACATCAGCTAAGGGGGTAGGTGTTGTGGCGCAGCAGGTTAACCTGCCATTTGAGATGCCCCTCCTTCCTGGTGTGCTGGTCCAATACTGGAACTCCTCAGTCCTGGCTACTCTGCTTCCCATGCCGCTTCCCGCTGATGCACACCCTACACACTCCATGAGGCAGCAGATGACGGCTCCAGTACTTGGGTGCCTGCCACCCACACTGAGAGAGATGGAGTTCCTGGTGCCTATTTCTGCCGTCCCCTCAAGCACATTCCCACGTGTCAGAGGGCACCTCTCTCCCACCATAGCTCCTCCATGTGAAGCAACATCCGTAAGGTGATTTATTTGCACTAACTTCCTTTCCCCACTCCCATCGTGGGGAAGGAGAAGGGCGTACGCCCGGCAGAGGTACCCACTGCACTTACAGTTGGAGGTACAATGTGGATGACTAATTACACATGCCCACTGAGGAAGACTCATTGGAGGGGAGGGTGGAAGGAAGGGGAAAGCAGAGAGGAAGCCACAGAAAGGCACGGGATGAGCAGAAAGTGCGGGTCATCAGAGAAGGAGGCACCTTTCTCTGAAGGGAGGAGAGAACTTCCACTTTGACTATGGCCTTGTCTAACTAAGGTCAGAGTTTGTGAACTCAAGAGGCTTCCATAGCCTTGGAAGCTCATGACAAGAGCCTTGGGTGATCACTGACGTCATAAATAAGAGTGTCAATTGTTAAATCAACAACGGGAGTCAATGTGCACTTGCTCCCCATGTAGGACCTCTGTCCTTAGTGTGTTGTACTATGAGAATTAATGGTAAAACTAGTCTTCAAACAGTACTTTATACTTTGTGTGGGTACAAATTGTTGAAATTTTTATTTAGTATATACCAAGTTGATCTTCTGTATATAAAGATAATTGAAAATTAATCTTGATGAAGAATGGGATGGGAGGGGGAGTGGGAGATGGGATGATTGTGGGTGAAAGGGAGGTTATGGGGGAAAAGCCGCTATAATCCAAAAGTTGTACTTTAAAAATTTATATCTAAACCGGCACCGTGGCTTAACAGGCTAATTCTCTACCTTGCGGTGCCGGCACACCGGGTTCTAGTCCCGGTTGGGGCGCCGGATTCTATCCCGGTTGCCCCTCTTCCAAGCCAGCTCTCTGCTATGGCCCAGGAAGGCAGTGGAGGATGGCCCAAGTCCTTGGGCCCTGCACCCGCATGGGAGACCAGAAGAAGTGCCTGGCTCCTGGCTTCAGATCGGCGTGATGCGCCGGCCGCAGCGGCTATTGGAGAGTGAACCAACGGCAAAGGAAGACCTTTCTCTCTGTCTCTCTCTCATTATCCACTCTGCCTGTCAAAAAAAAAAATTAAAAATTTATATCTATTAAATAAAAGCTTAAAAAAAAGAGAAAGGCATGGGATGACAAGGAGGCAGGGAGGGTCAGGGGGCCTGCGGACCAACTGCGTACAGTTGTGGGGACCTGGGCTGGCACTGGGCAGGGGCTTCAAGGGAGAAGGGCACCGCTGCTCATCTATCCTGCCCAACCCAGCCCCAGTACCCAGGCAAAATCCCTTGACTTAAGATAACGTCAGAACTGTTCTGGTTTCCTCCCCATGTTTTTAGATTCTCTGCTAGTTGGACAGACTTTTTTTTTTTTTTTTTTTTATTTGAGAGAGAGAGAGAGATCTTCCATTTGCTGGTTCACTCCTACAAACGAGAAGCATCATCAAGAGCTAGGGACAGAAGTTGCCTGGACACAAGCCAACAGTTGTTTACAATTTCAGACTAAATCCGTAAATTACAGGAGCACATTGGAGGCCTACCTGACTTTGTTTTCGGAACATTGTATTGCTCTGCCTCTAGCCGCCTGCAGGTCCAGCATCCCCTCCTCCTCCATCCCAACCCCGGGGCACTACCTGAAGACCTTCCAGAGGCTCAAGGGTTGTGGACCCTCTGCGATCTCCTGGCCTACTCAAGCCTTTCTGTGGCACTCCGCAATGAAACTTAAATGGGGCATTGCGCTAGCATGGAAGGCTTTTAATTGCTTAACTAAAACAGAGATTTAAGGAAGAAGAGAAGCAAGAGTTCCCTTGGCAAGAGAAAATGAAGAATATGCCAAACTGGATGAGGTTGCTAATCACAGGAAGAAAACCCTTAGTATTTACATGTTAAAAATGCAGGGCCGTGCATTAAAAACAATAAGGATACCCTTTAAAGTTTCAATTCAGTTTATCTATGAGTTTTCTGTTTTTTTATTATACAGGTAGTTCTATCATGCACATAGAAGACCTCATTATCCAACCGGATTCAGATCAGGGTTAGAGTAAAATAAAAACCCGCCACACAGGACAAAGAAATTGCCGTAAAATTGAGTTACTATAAATGTGATCCAGTTTAAGCAAATACGCCCCTGACACAGGCCTCAGGAAAGTCTGCGCTGAATATAGCCGGACTTAGGCAGTCCAAGTATACAGGTGACAATTAGCAAGTGTGTAAACCCATGGTCATTTCGCTAAATGTGTAAGTCTAAAGGCAACCAAGTGAAAAGCCCTAAAAAGGGGAACTGTTAAATCCATTTGTACATGGATTTAACAGTGAGGCGTTTCATTCTTCGTGTTTTTACTTGGTGTCTTGAAATAATCCCCTTTCTGTCTCCACTCTCCCTCTTAGACACTGCGCCGGCCTTATTTATTTATGAAGTCTGAAGGTTACTCCTACCTGCTGAGACTAATTACCCTGTGCCTTGTATCCTATGCAATCCTGTCTGATTAAATGTACACATTTGTTCTGCTTCCTTTTCAGGCTCCTTCTCACTCTACTTCTGATTCTCTGATTAATATTAAAGTTGGGAGTTGGAGATTCTCCTCTGCCTCATGCCCCCCCCCCCCCAACCCATTTTTATTTTGCCTGCGTTGTACTCGTTTAGTGTGCAAATGTGGTTGTGAATCTTTTTGCAGTGCAGGGGAATACGCTGGCCTTGTCAATCATTATTTTTAGTAGTCGTCTTTCTGAGGCCTTAGCCTGTAAAACAGTTTTGCCGAAACCCAAAACTCCCTAAATCTAACATGGGGTCCATTTACTTTCTTTCGGAAACTGAGGCGATGATGGGGCCAGCGGAGGAGCAGGTGAGTTTATCCACGGAGGGGCGGGATCATTCAGTGCACTGTGGCCTGGAGACCAACACGGGTGGGAATAGGCAATTTGCTAATTTCTGTTGATGTACTTTTTTCCCTGATTCCTCTTTTTCGTGTTGTAGCTTCCATCCCGCTTCTCACTGGATATTTACCAGGAAATGGATGTCCTTGCTCCATCCTCCCGGAACACCCTGTTTCAGGCGTGTTCCCCATTTTGTAGCAAATCACTCTGCTTTTCAGGCAAGGGTCTACAAATCCACAAATACCTGTCTCAAGCCCCGGGTTGCCAGCCTCCCAGCGAGGGCTGGGGGGCAATTTCCTGCCAGGGTCAGTCTCTTTAAGATTTCATTTAAGGCTCCAGCCAGCGGATCGCGGGGCTTGGAGAACTTTCAGTTTTATTTTCCCTGGCGGCGTTAACGCCCAAACTTTTCACCTCCAAAGTCAGAAAGGACTTTGAATCCGAGCTCATTTCCTACCAACCCCCAGCGTCCGTTGAAATAGAGACAACGCTGTGTATTGAAATCATCAGATATTTTTCCTTTTTTTTTTTTTTTTTAAATGCCACTGATAAGCTCTGCAGTATCTGAATTTTTTTTTCGGGGTGGGGAGAAAGTCATTTTGGCATCTTCACCCGAGCTCGACCCAACACCGCACGGAACCCGGGAGGGCGGTGCACACCTCGTGGGTTCACAGTTTCTTTCACTGGAGGTGACCGGGACCTCTGCCCGGGCGCCCGCACGCCCAGGGCTCCCCCGACTTCTCCCTAATATTTCCGAAGTGCACTTTTCCGGGGGCCTCTCCTCCTCCTCCCCGCCCCCCCCCCAAGGGGGGCTTTCCTTCCGCCTCGCTCGGCTCGGATTCCCGGCTCGGTCGCCACCCCCTTCCCCTCCTCGCGCGCTGCGCATTGTCTCGGCGAGCCGCCCCCCCCGCCCCCTCCCGGAGCGAGCCCCGCGCCCGCGCCCAGACTCCCGGGCTCGCGCGCCCCGCCCGCCGCCCCCTCCTCCCGCTCCCGGCGGCCGAAAGGATCATTGTTAGCCGCCCCCGCCCCGCCCACCGCGGCTGTTTATTTATGCACACGTCAGCGGCCCGGCCCCGCCCCCGGCATCTCATTAAGGCGAGTGTGTTCCTCTCGCCCTGTCAATAATCTCCGCTCCCAGACTACTCCGTTCCTCCGGATTTCGATCCCCCTTTTTCTGTCTGTCAATCAGCGCCGCCTTTGAACTGAAAAGCTCTCAGTCTAACTTCAACTCTCTCAAATCCGAGCGGCACGAGCTCCTCCTGTATCTTCGGCTTCCCCCCCCTTGCTCTTTATATCTGACTTCTTGTTGTTGTTGGTGTGTTTTTTTTTTACCCCCCTTTTTTATTTATTATTTTTTTGCACATTGATCGGATCCTTGGGAACGAGAGAAAAAAGAGACCCAAACTCACGCGTGCAGAAGATCTCCCCCCCCTTCCCCTCCCCTCCTCCCTCTTTTCCCCTCCCCAGGAGAAAAAGACCCCAAAGCAGGAAAAGGAAAAAAAAAAAAAAAGTTCACCTTGGACTCGTCTTTTTCTTGCAATATTTTTTTTTGGGGGGGAAGCGAAAACTTTTTTTGGGGGGTGGTTTTTTTTTTTTTTTTTGGCTTTTCTTCCTCGTTTCGTTTTTCTTCCAAAATTGCTGCTGGTGGGTGAAAAAAAAAATGCCGCAGCTCAACGGCGGTGGAGGAGATGACCTAGGCGCCAACGACGAGCTGATTTCCTTCAAAGACGAGGGCGAGCAGGAGGAGAAGAGCTCCGAGAACTCGGCGGCCGAGCGGGACCTAGCGGATGTCAAGTCGTCCCTGGTCAACGAGTCAGAAACGAATCAGAACAGCTCCTCCGACTCCGAGGTAGGAGAAGCCCCCCGGGCTGCGGGGCTCCGCCGTGCGGGCCCCGGGCCGGGCGAGGGCGGCGGCCGGGGCGGCGCGGGGCCGGGGGCGGCGGGGCGCGCGGGGCCGCGGCGGCCGCCACGCGTAACGCGGCTTCTCTGTGCCCCCCGCCCCGCCGACCCCCTCTCTCTCCCCTCTCCCCTCTCCGCTCTCTCTCTCCCCCCCCCCCGCCCCCGGCGCGGCGTGTGCCCCCCTCCGGGAAGGCGGAAAGACGGCCTCCGCCTCGCTCCGAAAGTTTCCGAGATAAATCCCGGGAAAGTTTGGAAGAAGGTGAGTACGCCCCGCGCGCCCCGCCGCCCCGCGCGCCCCGCGGCCCCGCGCGCCCGGCCCGGCCCGGCCCGGCCCGGCCCTGCCCTGCGGCGCGCCGGCCCCCGGCCCGGGGCGCCCGGCCGCGGGGGGCCCGTGCTAAAAAAGTTTTCTCCTCGCTCTCTCCCGCGCCGCCCCGCCATGTTAGCGGCCAAGAGGCAAGATGGAGGGCTCTTTAAGGGGCCACCGTATCCCGGCTACCCCTTCATCATGATCCCCGACCTGACGAGCCCCTACCTCCCCAACGGATCGCTCTCGCCCACCGCCCGAACCGTAAGTGCCTCCGCGCCCGGCCTCCGCCCGCCCGCCCGCCCGCGCGGCCCCGCATGCGGCCCCTGCCCTGCCCCCTCCCCTCCCCTCCCCGCTCCCCCTCCCCGCCCCTCCCCTCCCTCCCCTCCCCCGCTCGTGGCCCAGGCAGCCCGAAACTCTCCAAACTTTTCTGCCTTTTGTGGACTGGATTTGTTTGCACTTCGCCATGTTCTTGCTTTCAGTTCGCTGCCTCGTGATGTTGGGGGCGCCTCTCTCTCTCTCCCGCTCCCCCCCCACCCCGGCGGGGCTTTGTTGGGGTGGGGTGGGGGGCGGACAGCGGGCGGGAGAACTTTCTGTGCGCCCTGGCTCCCCTCCCCCTCCGCCGCGGCGCTGCAGCGCCCTGGGAAGACGGCTGTGTGGCTCTTTCTTCGCTCCCTCTCGCTCGCTGCCTTCCCTCTTCCGTGGCGTCTTGGGCTTTCCCGGGTTAACCCCTTGGCTGCCGCGGCGGGGGCCCGAGCGGCCCGGCAGCGCCCGCAGCGCGGGGCCCGCCGGTGGCTTCTAGGTCGGGCGCTGCGCGGCGGCCGCCGAGCGAGCGCGCAGGGCCCCGGGCCCCGCGGAGGCGCCGTGGTGCTTTTCTTCGGCGCGCTCGTGGTCGTAGCTTTCGAGGGGCGACCGCTGGCTCCCGGCCCTGCTTCCCTCTCCCCCCCGCCCCGCCCCCGGTAGTCGCACTCCCCAGACGGGTCCCCTCGCCAACTTGGGGGTTCTGGGCGGCCTTTGCTCGGGCTCTCCGGCCGGGCCGCGAGTGCCCGAGGCGCCGTGGCGGGCTCGGCTGCCCGGCGCGCTGGCCGCGGGCTCTCCCGGGCCTCGCGCGCGCTCGTGTGTGTGTGTGTGTGTGTGTGTGGTGTGGCAGGGCTGTGCCGAGTGTGGAGGCCCCGGTGGCCCGGGGTCTCGGATTGTGTGCAGCCATCGGGATGGCCTCCACCGAGCGCACTTGCTGTGTTTCGAGGGAAATCGGGTGCCTTTGGGGTGCGGAGAGCAGCTGGCGCTCGCCAGCTTCCGAGAAGGCCCGGGGGTGGGGGCAGAGACCAGGGCTTGCGGGCTCACGGGGGCTGCAGGGGCCGTGAAAGGCCAGGGGTGCCCCGTATTCAGGGTAGTGGGCCAGTCACGCAAGTTGAGGCCCCAGGAGAGCGCGGGGTGCGGGACACCGAGGGCGCTTCCCGCAGCGAGGGTCCCTCAAGCACCCCTGACATTTGCAGCTGCTGCTCTCGGCCTCTGCCCCCTCCCCCCGCCCTCACCCCAACCCCCTATCCCCCCACCCCCCATGCCACCTTCTAAAAAGGCTGGACTGTAGGGATCCCTGGACGCACGGGCGTCTGTGGCCGGCTCCCCGGGATTGTCATTTTGCACCTTCTCTGGTTTTGGTCACCTACCACGTATTTACACACACCACTTTTGGTTTTTTTTTTCCTGTCTTTTTTTTCGGTAACTCGAGATAGCAATTTGAGAGAATGCACCCACTGTTCAGCAGTAGAGCATTCGGTGCTAATGGCCATGGGCTTGCCGGTGGGGAGTGGATCAGATCTACAAGTGTTTTTTAAGCATTAAAATATTAACTATCAGGTTTGACTTGTTCTTGGGGCCCTGGCAAAATGGCAAGGGCATGCTAGACCGGTCATTTTTTATGGCTAGGAGAGAGAAATAATTACCCCCCCTCCCCTCCCTTGCACCCGTGCTCCTGGCTGCCTGGGCAGCGGGGAGAGCTCCAGCCCGACCTCCTCCTGCAGGGCCCGCTCATTCCAGGCTGCAGGGGCCCTGCTCTGAGCTTGCAGCTGCAGGGGAAGCAGAGGCCGCGTATTTTTGTGTGTTTCTTGGGAGCTCCTGAGCATCTTGCACGGGGACCATTAGGCTCCACATCGGAGCGTTCGTGTGTGCTAACAAACCGGACTAAGCCACATTCCAAAGTAATCCTGAGAATTTCTTTTCTGTCCTCCCCTCTCCTGCCATGCCAACCTCCTTGGTGTTGTTTTAAAAAATCCACTTAGCCATCCGAAAATTGAGCTTTGATGGCCGGCTTTCGGCTTTCTTGACTTCAAACTCCGGGTCTGTGACCGCTGGCGGTCTTGCTGTACCAGCTCCTAAAAACTGGAGCGGTTGTGTTGTGCGGTAATTAGGAAACGGGGAAATTGTTAAAGGCAAATAAATGATTTCCCGGTGAGAAAAGGAAGGCTCCCGACCATCGGTCCCCTTTGTGGGCATTATAGGAATAGACGTCGGCGTCTAGTTATTTTAATTGTGGACATAGCGGGTGGCCTTGTGCTGTGACATCAGATGGAGTCTGAGAAGGCATTTCTGAACTCAGTAGGCAGTTTTGCATGTCAAACACCAGCAGGCATCTTTGTGTTCCGCTGCCCCTTCCTCTCTGTTACCTGGGTTAGATTCTGTGCTCCAAAATTAAAGTTATTTATTTAGGCCGGGAAGCAGGGCAGTGGGAAGGCGGACGGGAGGCTGTTGTGTGTCACTTCTGACGTCTCCGATCAGAGGGCCAGCTTGCAATTCCAGATTTGATACGGCTGCCGGAGGACTCCACGGCGAGACGGCGGTGTTGCCATGCTCCTCTGAAATTCTTAGCGCGTCTGTGGAGTGTGTTTTTGAGGGCGAGGTGTAAAGACAAATGCACTCCGTGCTGTGTTCTCCCTTTCCTCCTAGCTTTTGGCTGCGTTTGCTGTTCGTGTACCTGGAAGCCAGCTGTTTTCTGCTTTTCTGTCTTAAGAGTGTGAAGAATTCAGGAGGATCGTTAAATCGGCTTATGGTGAATCGCACATTATGCTCTAATTGCTACAGATGCCATAAAGCTCGATGGGAATCATTTTATTTAAAAACAACAAAGATCTCCCTGTAACATTAATTTGGTCTTTGATATCATAGCGGGAGTGGCTTTTCAAAAGACCGGACTCAGATACAGAAACCCACGGAGGAGAGGTCTGGTGAAGTAGCTGAGACACGTTAAGATCCTAGAATTCTGGCAGCTCTGGTCTACTAAAGATCAGACCACTGTTACCCTATTCACGCTGGCAGGAGAAAGTAGTTTTGCGCTTCTTTTCCTTTCTGGCAAAGAAGAAACGGCAGGACCAGTGGTGGATGTTCCAGTTAGGTTTGGAATTTCTTTTTAAAGACTTGATGGTGTGAGAGTTCTTGCATCTTCTTTTATCCAAAGTTCTTTGCTTGTCAGCTGAGCTGTTTGCTACCAGGTTGAACAGATAAATAAGCAGCATCTTGAATTCATTTTTGAACTTGGAATTCAGCATTTGAAGGAAACCAAGAGGGGCCTTCGTCCTGGGGGTTTTATTTGGCCCAGAAACTCCTCTTTCTGGCTTGTGAAACACGGATGTTTGCTCCTGACTCAAACAGCGTAATCCTTTCTGTGACAAAAGATTGAGACCCTGGAGCAGGAAGGGTTAATGTTGGTCCTTCCCCCGCTGTCTTCCCACCCCCCACCCTCACCCCTGATTGTTTTGACAACACTTTTCAAAGTGTGACATTCCAAGCCCCTACATAACAATGTAATATTACTGTAATTACACAGGTCATTACATTTTAAATAGAGAACAATAAAATGCTTATCGCCCTGAAAAAGAACAGGTGTTCTTGCCCTTCTTTGGTATTTATGCTAATTGTTTTTCATCTCCTTCGGAAATATTTATGGCAAACTTGTTTAGATTTGAATCTCAATGCAGCAGCATTAATTCCGCGCTAATCTTTATAGGTTGGGGTTTAAGGTCTGCCCTATGGATTATGGGCTCAACATTCACCCAAGTAGTCATATTTCAATGATTATAAATTTCATATGCCAGCTCTTTGCAGTTCGTGGATGCTAAGGCTTTTTGCAACCCCAGAAAGAACTCTTAGGCAGTGGGGAGTGCTTATCTAGAAGTGTTTGTGGAAACTTTGCCACGGAAGTAGCTTTGACGGATGCCTTCTATCTCTGATGGAGAAGAGATTTTGGGAAAACAATCCCCGTTCTTGCTAGGCGTTTTCCACCTGGATTTTAGTTCTACTGATAGAGATTTCATTTAGAGTCACTGCTGGAGGTTGGTCTGCTTTTCTGTTTCTTAGCAAGCTGTGAGAGAGTTACAGATGAGGAAGGCAGTTCTGCATGCCATTTAAAAAAAAATAAAAAGATTTGCTTTAGAAAGCTAACATTTTAATAGTTGCATTAAAGATGACCGCGAGAGCGGCTGCAGGCTCCGAATGCTTCCTCCATCCCATGAGGTGCCCGGGGTGGGCAGAAAGTGCCCGGAGTTCTCAATGCAGAATTCCTGGCGCAGGTTCCCTTCCACACACAAGCGCAGTGGGTGAACTAGAAGGTATCCGAGAAGATTTTACATTGTGTCAGATGTTTCACAACAGGGCCCCCTCCAAATCACATTAAAAATGCACTGTGGAGAAAGGACAGCTGCAAATTTTTGTGTGGACGCGTGTTTCTGGACCATGACTAAAACTCCGAGGGCCTTTTCCCCAGCTGTCTGGAAGTTATGTGGAAGTTGGTTTATTGGCAGTTAAGTATGAGACAACCTGGATTTAGCAAATGCTCTCTCCTACACAGGAAGTAGATGACATTATATGGGGGGAAGGGCGGAGACTTCAGGCTAGGAGTGATTTACTACCCGCCTCCCCTCCCCTCTTTTTTTTTTTTTTTTTTAAATCTGGGAGTTGCCAAATAAATAAGCACTTTCCAAGGAAGTAGGTGTAAGCTTTTTAGTCTTGGTAAGTGGAATTAGATAATATCTTTGACCGCATTTATAACTCTTTGGAGGTGACACATTTCAAAGTTTTGCAGAGGAGGGGCGAACTGGATCCTGGAGGCTGTGCTTTTGGGAGGGGCGTGTGCTGCGGGTGTCTGGGAGTGCATGTTGGCAGCCGTGTAAGTCAATCTTCCCCTCGGACTTATAATTGAGCGCATTTGTGAAGGAAATGGTTAATTTTACAACCAAAGGCAAACTCGCACCTCGACAGGTCTGCTGAAAGAAATGTGCCCTGGTTCTGAGCTGGCAAGCGCGCCGGGTCATAAATCCACGGGCTTTATTTACAGCCCATAACACTTATGAATGTTAAGATATTTGACGCCGCGTTGCCCTTATAATATTCAAGGTCCGCAGACATTGGCAGTAGCTCAGATTTCTCTCACTAATTATAAGCAGAGGGGGAGGGGGCATGGCGATGGCTGTCTTCCCCCTGCTGCCATCCCAGCTTCCCAAGAGCCCCCTCCTCCCCTGGCGGCCCTCCTCTAGGCTGTTGTATACCTTGAGCACTTGGAGGAATGGAAATGGGGGGGGGGCTGCCCAGATGCCTTTTTCCAAAGCAAAGTTGCTTTAGGTGTTTGCAGTCTTTCACTCTTTTCTTATGGCTTCCCTCCCCCTTTTTTTCTTTCTTTCCTAAACTCCCCCCACTCCCCCCGCCCCCTTGAGACTACATTGCCTATATTGTGCATATTTCCCAGAATACTTAAAGAAACCCGATCCGGGAGACGGCTCTTTAATTTATATGATGTTCCACTGAGCTGGAAGGGAAAATACACACATTGCGTAGTGTGCTGGTTAATATGTGGGTTTAAGAGAGAGTGAGGTCGGGGGGGGGGGGAGTTGATTAAAAGAATTATTTAATAGGTGAGAAAAGAAAGCCAGGTTTATTGGGGGTGGGAGGGCCACTCATTTGGGAAAAGCTCAGCACTGTCCACGGCTGGTTGCCCAGAAGTAGTCAGGAGAGGCAGAATAAACGCTTGACCAAGAGAGATGGGAGAAAGTATGAGCAGACAGGACCCAGACTTGGACTTGGGGGCATCGGCTTGCTTGAAGTTGGGGCTTGGAAGTTTCTCTGAGGGGTGGGAGGGGCTGGTAAAGATGCTGTGCTGAGATCAGCTCCTTCCCCTCTTGGCCCAAAAGTGTTCTCTCCAGCCAAAAGCTCATTCTCTGTGGGTTCTCCTGTAGGCAGCTGGAGGTGGGTTATCTATGGCCAGGACCCGGTGTGAGAGGCCAGGCCAGTTGTTCTACCGATCTGAATTTCTGTTTGCATAGTGGGCTGCTGCTGCGGGGTGCGTGTTGAGTGTGCAGGCGGGCGGGGGGTGGGTGGGGGGGCACGGGGCAGCCAGCCGGGTGGTGGGGGAGGGGATGGGGGTGTGGGTGATGGCCTTGTCCTTGCTGGCTACACCCTGCTCGAACTTAGAGACCCAGGCCGAAGAGAGGTTTTATTCTTCCAAATCAAGGGACTATAGAAACTTCGCAGCCCTCCGGGACAGATGTGCATCCCCTAACAGCACCCCACAAAGGCAGGGCTGGGGTCTTCTCGCTCCGGGTTGTCGGCCACCATGTTCTCCGCTCGTCCCAGGGTAGGTTTGCTTTCTTAGGCGCATCTGATTCCGGGCTGGTAATACAGCCCCGTTATCTTTGTGTCGTGAAGTAGCTCCAAACAGTTGGGTCTGCAAGGGGTGGGGAGGAATGGCTGTTGCCGGGATCAGCTCTGAAGGAGTTAAAATTGCTCGCCGAAGTTTGGCATCGTGAAAATAAATTTGAGGCCTGGTAGGCATTAGCGGGGCACAGCACATCTACAGAGCTTAATTAGTACGAACTGTAATTGTTCATGGTCTGCCAGAAGTAACGTTCAGGCAAAGTGGAGTCCCTCTCTCTCTCGGAGTCTTCGGTTTGAAACCGATAAATCACTTGCATATTTGTGTAGTGATTCAAATGGAGCTAAGACCTCTCCCATCTCAACATGTGGTAAATTGTAAAGCCAATGAATTGCAGATGTAGGCTACAGTGAGATTCTCGAAGAAAATGCAGAATGAATGGGAAAGAGTGATGCTATAAATATTTACTGAGAAGATAAGTAGATTCCAGCGTGCTGGGCCAATTAGGATGCACTAAATATATTAGTAAAATGCTTAAAAAAAAATCGGGAGGATTTGTGTGGGTCTTGGGGTGGGTTGGTTTGTTTTGGAAAGTAAAATAATAGGCACTGTGTTATTGTCAACGTCAGTTTTATTGAACCTGAATCACAATGGCCTACCCTGGGTAGGGCACATGAAACCCACATTAATGCAAATTAATTCGTTATGAGTTGCAGCACTGCTAAGTGGAGTAATGAGGGGGCATCATTTTAAGAGTGTTAGTGTAGCAACTTTTAATGAAAAATGCTGTGTTAGGGACATGTCTCAGCACTTTCGCCCACGTGTTTTGTTTTTTTTTTTTTAATATGCGCGAAATGTGTTTAGTCCAAGAGCAGGAAACTTGATTCGCTTAATCCCCCACCCCCCAGTAGTTTAAGAACATCAGTTAATGTTTGGATGTTTAAAGGAAGTCCTCTCATACTTGTCAAAAATCAACCCAGATATCCCTATCACCATCATCAAGTTCAACCTCAACTTGCTTTTTTTTTTCTTTTGAAGAGACTGCTGTACAAAGTGGAAAAACAGCAAATGTAGCCCCCCCAAACCTAAGTAACACCACTTTCTTCCTCCCTCCCCCCTCAGTTTTTTTTTTTTTTTTCTTAGAGGATTTTGGTCTCAGGCAGTGTTGCAAGTCAATACTTCTTTCCCCAAATGTGAGTAGGTGGATCTGTGTGGAAGCTGTAAAAGTTAATGATCGTTCTCTGACTCATAGCTGATGGTTTCAGGTTGAGGAAAAGAAGAAACAAATTAATGAGGGTGAGCAGACATTTGATGGAACACTGGGAGTCCAGGGCTTGTTCCTGGGTGTGAGGGCAGCGGAATTTCTGCAGGAGGGCGGCCCAGCCAGTGGGAAGGGGGTGCCAGGGCTAAGTGGTGGGTGGAGGCTGATACGAATGTTCCCTGCCTGGATCCTTGCAGGAATGTTTCAACCCTGGTAGTCAGTGCCTGTTTTGCTTTCCCTCTGGAAGTTAGAGGCCCTCGTGATACTTTTTATAAGGACAGGCAGCAACCCAGAGTCCTGGTCAAAAGTTTATTTGCCATTAAATGTAGAAGGCTCGCAACATAGGGCTGGGGGTGGGGCTGTGTACAGAATGCTCTCTGGTTGCTGCCTCACCCTGCAAAATGAGAACTCAAGAAGAGGCCTTACATACACTCAAAAAGGTGTTTTGTTGTTGTTGTTGTTGTTTTTTAGGCTAATGGCATGGAAATTAGACTTTAAGTGGCTCAGGGAGTAGCTACATAGAAAAGTAGCCTGAAAAACTGAACCTTCTTAGGAATTGGATATATATATTTTATATTTTATATATATGATTTTATATATCGCCAGGTAGCTCATAAAACTGAAGACAAAATTTAGTGCAATGAATGGGCATCAAAAATTAAGCTTCATCACACTGGAAGTTAATTTAGTTCTGGGAAAACCAACGAAGGATTTAAATTTTGTTTTTAGCACACCTTCGAGGATGAGAGTCCCATGGTTGAACCAAATTGTTTCTTCTTCCTCCTGTCTCTGGATGTCTGTGATGTTTGGTATCTAAAGCATCAAGTTTAGAGCCTGTAGCAGTGATTAGTAAAAAAACAACAGGACTCATGATGGGGTATGGTAAGAGACTTGCTTAATCGTACTATGTTGGTTTGAAAGTTGCTTGAGGATTTTGCATGCCTGTGCTGAGAACTGCCAAGTCTGCTCTTGTCCTGTGGACAAGAGAGGAAAAGGGGGCTGGGGGGGGGGGGAGCTGAACTTGACCTCTGTAAACCAGCACCCAGAGCCAAGATTTAATTTTGATGTGAGTTTCTCAGGAGGGAAGGAAATTTAAAACAAAACAAAACAAAACAAAACAAAACAACACCTCGGAGTTCTCATTGGGTGATTTCTGGGCATTCCAGGGAGGGAGGCTCAGGTTGGAGCTGCCACAGTTGCTGGATGAGGCAGTCACATGGAGCTTGGGCGCTCCAGGGGACCTCAGGGCACAGGAGCCTGTGGTTCGTTGCTCCATCAGGGAAACCTTGGCCATCTGGTCCTGGGTCCCTTAACCTCCCTTCCTCTTCAGAAACAGAGGGCCTGCGTCTTGTTCTCTCCCTTGCAGCTCCCAGAGAGGCAGAAATGATGGCTCCAGCTTAGAGTGCCGTGGTTTTACTGGGTGTTCGTATTTTATCTTCTGTCTTAAAAAGCCAGACTACAGCAAACAAGGCATCTCTTGTGTTTTACCGGGAAGGGAAAAAGCAGAAAGTGTACATTTTAGAACAGTGTATTTGGGAAAGGAGGGGGTGGAAACCCAAAGGAGAAACCAGAGAATTTGACATCTTGAGCGTTGTCGCTGCAGGAAATGCAGCTCGGTGATTCCTTCAGCACCACGGTGACTGGCTGAGAGTAAGGTGTGACTTAGAATGAGCTGCTTGTGCTGTGTGCTTGTGCTGGGTACTTTGTGTGTGTGTGTGTGCACGCGCGCACATGTGTTGTGAGGGAAGTTACATTGCTTGGGGTGTTAGAATGATGTATGTATGTGTGTATAGGTCAAATTAGCTTTGTCTTGTATGTCAGTTTCTTTGCTAGAGTTCCTAGGAACTGGCAGTGACATTTTTGCTGTTGTCATTGCAACACCCCACCTCCTGCCCCACTTCTTGGCCCCAGGATTGTTGGTGTTATTTGGAGGTGATGAATGCAAGGGTTAAGAAGGAAACAGATGGAGTAAAAATTGAACTTGGATGCACCAAAGTTTCACTAATTTACTCATAAGACCCTGGCTTTATGAAATTTTTTTTTTCTGTGACACAGCTTTCAATATCAGGTGTCCATTCAATTTTAATTGACGATACAAGATTCCCGCGGTTACCCCCAGTGCGGATTGCCTAGGGCTCCGCAGGGTTTGTGGGAAGAAAAGCTTGGACAAGTTTCCATTAAGCCCTGAATCAGGCAATTGGAAAAGAGGAGAATGAAACGGGCTGAAAGAGGGGCAAGTTGTTAGTGTTGCCTGCTCTGCTGAGGACCGCCAGCCTCTCAGACGAGAGCTGCTCTCCAGCCAAGAATTCCAAACCCGCAGAGAAACCTGTCCCAGGCACAAAAGTTGTTTTAACAGGATGCAGGATTGTCACAGTAATTAGTGCAATCTCTGCGTACTGACTGGCAGGTTTTACAAAAAGGACAGGGGCACAAAGGGTGCAAATTCATCTTGCTTTTTCAGTGGTTCACTTCAGATTGGCTGCCTCGGAGTGTGTGTGTGTGTGTGTGTAGGGGGGGTGTGCTGTGTGTGACTTAGGCATACCGTCGATGTTCTTCTTTGATTTTTTGTTGTTTTTTGGGGAGGGAGAGTGGCTTATTACTCCGACAAGTCTAGGGGATTTTTTTTTAATCTACCTTTATGGTACTTCCTTTTAATTTTGGCTAATTGTGTTTTGAGACAAACAGACTGTGTGTGTGTGTGTGTGTGATGTTGATTTGGAACAGATCACCTTATCTTAGAGCTCAATATATCCTAAAATGGATACCTACAGCCTTTTTGAATGAGCAGAATGGATTTAGACTATTTCCTTTTCCTTGGTTTCTACCATGTTGTGTTTATCTTGAGTTCAAAAAATTCTTTTGTGGCCTGCTTTTTCTGTCCTTTCAAAAAACAAAACAACTGTTTGGAGTGGATGATTTTTCTTCTAGGGAGCAAGATGTGCTTTAATTGAGCCTGAAGCTCACTCGCAACCTCAATTACACTTTGTTCCGGTGAAAAAAGCAGAGTAGTAGCAAGAAGCAGGAGTTTGTTATAATAAGCAAGGTCCCACTGATCTGCTTATCCTGGGGGGGGGGGGGGGGGGATGGGCAGCTGTCCCAGGGTTCCTGATGGCATCACTTGTTGGTATGCCACACAGGAAAATGTATTTTCAGAGATCCTTTGAGTGATTGTGTTGTTTATCAATCAGCAGATGGTGTTTGCTTCCCCCATCGCTAGGGTCCCAAGATTAACAAGTGGGGAGGATCCGGGGATTCCCAAGTGTTATTTAGGAGAATGAGAATTGGGCGAGGCATCTTGGTATTCCTTTCTGTTTGGGGGACACCTGCCTCTTCCATGGGTGGTCTGGAGGGGAAAAGCGGAAGAGGGGCCAGCTGATCGGTGGTCCTGAGCTTGCTGGCTGGTGGCTCCGGGGCAGTGCCTGGCTCCGCTTTGGGCAAGTGTGGATTACTAGAGTGCGGGTCACGGAGAAGCCCTGGGACACACGGCTCCGTCATCGTGAAGGAATGTATAAGGCATCGGGTGGCCCCTGAATCCTGTCGCACACATCTGCTTTCCCAGAAATAGAACTGGGCTGCAGGGCCGGGGCCCGGTTATTTGGAATAAGGGGGAAGGGGGCTTGTACTTGTGGCAGTCTCGTGGCTCCTCATCGTAACCCTGTCTCGTCTGCCCTCTTGCCTAGCACACAGTTCCATGTTCTGTATCCTGCTCAGCACACTGGCTTCCTTATGTCTTAATGGGCATCAGTCTTTCCTTTTCATGTCATTGATTCTCACTCCTGGCCACTCCCTCCCCTTTTTGCTTATTGAATAGGCACTGTTTTTTTTTTTTAACTTTACCTTAGATGATTATGATCATCTTATCCATAGCAACAAATAAAAGTACACAGGTCTTGATTGAATGCCAAGGCTGCAGCTCAATCTAGGCAGGGTTGTCTGCTATTCATAAACTGCTTAAGATGTTTTCTTGTAGTTTGTGACATAAGCAGAACGCTTTGATTTGGTTTCTTTCTACAGCTCCATTTTCAGTCCGGCAGCACACATTACTCTGCGTACAAAACGATTGAACACCAGATTGCAATTCAGGTAGGAAATGCAAGAGATTCTGAAGCTTGAATTGTCAATATGTAGGTCTCTTGTGTCTTTTATTCTCTGCCCCCTTCCCCCAACCTTGATGATGATGATATGATGGTGATGATGGTGATGGTGGTGATGGTGGTGATGGTGGTGATGGTGGTGATGGTGGTGGTGGTGGTGGTGGTGGTGGTGGTGGAGGTGGAATCCTGGGGGGAGGTGGGGAGCAAAGAAGAACAGCAGAATCAATCCTGTGAAAACGATTGAAAGATAGGGAAAGAAAGAGAAGCCTGTGTTTATTGTTAAGAGTTTCTTGATCGGGCATCATGGGCTCGCAGGCTCCAGTTGGCTTCTTGTTTTTTTTTTTCTTTTTGCCTGGGGAGGCATCTTGAGGGGAGTGAAATGGGGGCAACAAAACGTGAATGGGAAGAATTAAGGGGGGAGGAGACTACGTGACAGCCAGAGAGTTGTTTCCGGTGGATCAGAATCACGTTCAGTGGTGCTAAGAATATCACTTTTGACCTGATTGTCCTGAAATGTTGATTTCTCTGGGGCCTGTTGATATATGACACTGAGAGTGCTGGAAGGGACAGGCGACAGATCCCAGCTTCTGATGAGTGTCCTGTTTCCTGCTCGCCTAGTACTTCCATTCTCTTCAATCCAACGGCTAAACAAATCATGGACTAATATAGACTTGGAGCTGAGCTGAGGCCAGCAGAGAGCAGTGGTGGAGGGAGGCAGACTAATACAATTTTCATCTGTCTGCCTGGCCTCGGCTGTGCCTCACTGATGGTGTAACTGATGGTCCCAAAACTCTGTGTGTTTTGGTTTAACCCTTTGAAGGAAGGCTTTGAAAACCTTTGTGATAGAGTCTTAAAGTCTGGCTCTTCTGAGTTGATGTTGGTTTGTTAGCTCATTCACATCATTCTGTTGCTGTCCTCCTTGTAGAGAGCCCTTGCAGGCGACTTCAAAAAGCTCATGAAAAATGCTTATTGGAGGGGCGGGCATTTGACCTAGGAGTGAAGACACTGCTTGGGATGCCTGGAACAGAATGCCTGGGTTTGAGTTCCAGCTGTGCTTCCGATCCCATCTTCCTGCTAACATGCATTCAGTAGGAGATGGCTCAAGTGCTTGCATCCCTGCCAACCACACGGGAGACCCAGGTTTACTTCCTGGCTCCTGGTTTTGGCCTGGCCCAGCCCAGCCCTTGGCTGTTGCAGGCAGGCATTTGGGAAGTAAAGCAGTAGATGGACGTGTTCTGCCTCTCAAATAAATTAAATAAGTAAGCAGAAGTTAAAAGAAAAATGTTTATCATGAAAAACACTGCATGTATTTCACTGTGTGTGTGTTTGTTTTAAACACCAAAGTAAATCGACGTATCCATTCCATTTTCCCACGAACTGTCGGGAGTACTTCCGAATGTAGGTGGGAGCCACAGTCACGTCGCATCTTTGTAGTTCTGCCACCTCAAATCCCCATCTTGCTCCCTCAGACTATCAAATGGCCATTAGCCCCAGGTCAGTGGAATTATTCCGCCGGGGAAACATGAGAGTCAGCAGACATTTTTATCTGGCCGAGTCCTAGTATGTTTGTACTCATTTCAAGGCTACAGTAACTTACTTGGTCCCTCGCAGGGTTGTGTTGCTGCAGTAGGGGAAAGCGTTTCTTGATTTTAGCCTCCTGCCCTCAGATGTGTTCAAGACGGGCGCATGGTCAGCCTGCGGTTCCTTTGTGCTGGCACACTTCCTGTCACACCCTGAGTCTTTGTGGCCAACCCCGGGTCCTTGTGGCCAACGGCACTAGTTGAGACGCAGAGCTTGGGAAGAGAACCAGCCCACAGCCTGACTCTTGGTGACTGGGTGGCCAACCAGTGTCCTGAGGCCTGCTACATCTCCTGGGGTGCTGGCAAACCAGGCTTCCTGGGGTATGGAGACTGTTGAGGTTGAATAGGATCCCGATCCTTATCTCAGCGTGGAAAGGCTGGCTGGGGCCCTGTCACTGGGAGACCAGCCGAGACTGGACCAGCTGTTGTGTCTTTACACCCGTGGCTGAAGTGCCCCTTGTTCGTCTTTGTCCAAACCACCTGGCACGGTGCAGGCCATGGGAAGCTCTTTCTCAGGAGTAAATTACAGAGCTCATTGTCTGGAGGACTGAGGGCATTACTATGTCTCCATGAACAGGTAGTATTGTTTGCCCTGCCTCTATTTGCTGAGGCTGGATGCCCATGTGGGCAAACAGAGAGGCATTTTATGAGAGACCCAGCACCATGCTCTCAGTGCGCCTTCTCCCCCAGTCTGTGCTGCCCCAGCACGAGGCCAGGCAGAATGGCATCTCGCTGTGATTTTAGTGTGGACATCGAAGGATGAATGGCCAGAAACCGGAGAAGCCAAGGGTGACGGGGGCGAGGGGAACCTCAGACAAGATGGAACTGTTCTCAAAGCACCTTGGGCAGCTCAGTGTGCATGTGGGGCGGGGGTGAGTGGTGAGGATGTTGTCACTGGGGTGCAGCAGGCAACAGGCATTTGACTGTCCCCCTGTTCTCCGATTCAAGGATTAAACGCAACTTGATTGTTAGGGTGGAATTGTCTTCCCTGGAAACTTAAAGCTGTTTAACCCTAATGGATACCATATTTTAATAGGAGTGAGCTTGTTGGTCTCCTAACTATGTCCTAAAATAACCTCAAAAGAAGTGTGACACTGTGCATCTCATGAGAGTGCTCTTTCCTCTGCCCGTCCCCTCCTGTGATTTCGGGACTTGGCCAAGTTCACTGTTGATGTGAGTGACCTCTGAGTAATTCTATCTCATGTCACATTCTTTGGACACAGTTGCTATGTTGGGATCTCACCCACATTTTTGCTGGAGAGGCAGAGAGACAGAGTGAGTTCCCATCGGCTGGTTCACTCCCCAAATGTAATGACTCGGGTTGAGCTGAGGCCAGAGGCAGGAGCCACAACAGTCCAGGTCTCCTGTATGTGTGGCGGGGACCCAGTCGCTGGCAGTCGGGAGTGGGAGCCTGGTACTCTGTGTGGGATGTGGACATTGATTGTAACCACTATATGATAATCTCCTAGCTCCTCTCTGTTTTGCAAAGAGTAACAGAATGGCCACATTCTCCCACAATGGGTAATATAAATATAACTAGAATGAAAGTTAAAAGGCCTTTTAAAAACACATTTAATTCTTTACACTTTAAACATTTTTATTGAAGTATAGTTTTTTAAATTTTTTAAAAAGATTTACTTATCACTTGAAAGGCAGAGTTACAGAGGGAGAGAGAGAGAGAGAGAGAGAGAGAGAGAGAGAGATCTTCCATCTACTGGTTCACTCCCCAAATTGCCACAATGGCTGGGGCTAGGCCATGCTGAAGCCAGGAGCCAGGATCTCTGGCCAGGTGTTCTACATGGGTGGCAGGGGTCCAAGCACTTGGGCCGCCCTCTGCTGCTTTTCTGGGTGCATAAGCAGGAAGCTGGATCAGAAGCAGAGCAGCTGGGACTCGAACTGGCACCCATATGGGTTGGCAGTGTCTTAACCCTCTGTGCTGCAGTGCCAGCCCAGGATATAATTGAAATACAACACAGTACACAGGTGTCTGGTAAGAGAGGTTGTTGAACTTTTACCTATGTGAACATCTCTGAGATCATCACTCAGATTAACATATGGGACAGATTGTGGTACTTCCTCTGTACAGGGCCAGACAGTTCGAATTTTAGGTTTTTGGGCTATGCAGACTCTACTATAGCCATTCAACTCTGCTGTTGGCATTTGAATGCAGTTGTGTATAAATGTAAAGGAATGGGTATGGCCGTAACCCAGTAAAACTTTATAGAAACAGGCAATGATTTTGGCTCTAGGGGATGTGGTTTCCTGAGCTCGGATAAACAAACCCCCAGCAGGCTCCCTTGTTCCCTCTCTTCCCAGGCATGCATCTTCTCTTCCTTTGTCCCCTGTTCCCAATGGAAATTCTCTCTGTTGATTCGTTTTGCCTGTTTCGGCTTCCTGTAAATGGAGTCGTCTAGAACGTACTGCCTGGTGTATGACCTCACGCAGTGCTATGTCTGTGAGTTCCGTTCCTGTGATTGTGGGTAGTTGAGCTTTTGCTGTTTTTCATTGCTGTGTAGTGTTCCATGTGCGACCCTTTCTGTTGTTGGATACTTGGACAGCTTTCAAGTTCTTGCCATTATGAGTAAAGCTTTTGTAACCCTATCATACATGTCTTTGAGAGGAAAATGTGTCTTGTTTCTGTTGTTCATACCCCAGGAGTGGACTTGAAGAGGCATGAGGTGTGTATGTAGCTTTGCATTGGCCCCAGTTCCAGAGCTCCGCTGTGACTGGTGACCTAGAAGACAGTGGACTGGCAGGCTGGGTCCAGGGAGGTGGGCGTGTGCTGCACATGTGCAGGAACAGGGGATGGGAGATAAGTGTCTCTGTGTCTCTGGTCTCCCTGATCACAGCTCTTCCAGCACTGGTCTCTCATCGTTACTCCAACCCCAAGGGCAATGTTGTAATCAAGGTCAAGACCGGCGGAAGATGTCTCCCGGGGTTGTCAGAACAGCTACTTCAGAACCAATTAAGCCTTTGTTTTAAGAGTATTTTGGCCAAAGGTTGATATTTTAACACCGAGTCAGATGTGATTTAGGAAAAAAAAAAACTCCACATGCAGCAAAAACAAACCGCGTAGACCTTTTCCGGGTTGTTTTTCTTTTAGGACGTGAATGGCGTGTGGTTGTGTGTGTGCACAAAGACAACTAGGAGAGGATCCAGAAGAAATGGACCGTTTTATTTGTTTACACAGCTGAGCAGTGGAGACTTCAGTGGGTGTTACTTTCACTCACGTCTTTGCGCTGGCGAGTTCCCACCCGTGCCTCCTCACGGCAGAACCCCTCGGCTGGGTCTTGGGATACCCCAGTTCCGGAGCACCACTGGGACCCTGGACCATGTCCTTGTCCTGTGCTGCCTCTTACTCCTGGGCATGAGCTTCATGTTTTGTCTCGCCCTGTCTTGAGAGGTGGATGGCCCTGAGGTGCTGGCTTGGAGTCCGGCTCTGCCCAAGCAGGCCCTCACTGCTGATGGTGAGCATGGCCAAGGGTGAGCACCAGCGGACTTGAGCAGATGTGAAGGGCGCGGGGCAGCGCTGGCAGGGCTCCTGGCTCCTATTCCGTGTTGAGGTTTCTGCTGACGGTGAACACCGCCCTTCTGGGCGTGTCCCTCTCCCCCTACCCCCAGGTTACCCGGCCGCTTCACTTTTCATGAAGATTTACTGATCAGGGCTAAGTGGAGAGCTTCCAGGAATGAGTTGACTTCTGGCAGGGGTCACTTTCTTGCTTTTCTTATAGTCCCTTGGCCAGCTCTGGCTGTGAGATTTCATGTCTGCTTTCTACAAGGAAAGAAGGGCAAGTGTGTGTATTTCTGTGAATTTGGGTTTTATCTATATGTGTGTGTGTATATATATATATATATATATGTTCAAGTGTGGTCATATGTATATATGTGCAGTGCATGCATTTGTACACGTGCATGATTGTGTACATGTATCCACATACATGTGTATCTGTATGTATGTACAAATACGTGCATGTGTGTATGATTGTGCGTGTGTATGTATGTGATTGTGCGCCTGCATGCGTGTATTTATATGCATGCTTGTACCTATGTGTATGTATACAGCGTATGTATATGTATGTCTGTATGATTGTGTATGCACGCGTGTGTATGTGTGTGTGTGTACACACCAAAGTAATTTGACAAACTGTGTGGATATCAAGTAACTCACTTGAGAGAGGTTCATTTACTTGCTATGGTGATGATTTTTAGCTTAATTGCCTAATTTAAGTCCATGTTCTTTCATTCAGAAATATTTGTTGGGTGTCTCCTATGTGCCAGATCTGTGGGAATTCATCACTGAGCAAGGTCAATGAAAGCCCCTTGCTCTTCCTGAGCGTCAACTCCAGTGACTTGCAGAGACTGCCCCTCCCCCCCACCCCCCTAGTCTGGTGGAACAGGCTTCTGGTGTAGTCTAGGAGTTACATTTTGATATAGTTGGTTTTTTTTTTAGCCTGCTGGAGTTTGCAAATTGATGTCTTAGAGTCTTCTGAAGTCAATCAATTGCTGCTTTATTGGATGCTGGGTCATCTTCTGTGGCTGAATAAGAGCCAGGGGCTGCCAAGTGCTGGCCTGGGATAGCATTTTCTCATTTTGCATGAGAAACGACTGCCCCTCTGTTCAGAGGAGCCCTTGCATCTCCAGACTTTTGAGAAGACAGTGGGTATTTTTGCAAAGCTCTAGAAGAGGCGTTTGTTTATGAAACAGTCGTGTGCTTGGTCTCGGGGTCAGAGGCAATAGTAATGGTTAATAATAATAGCAGTGTATGTTTTTTGAATC
Organism: Lepus europaeus; assembly: GCF_033115175.1. Lineage (NCBI taxonomy): Eukaryota > Metazoa > Chordata > Mammalia > Lagomorpha > Leporidae > Lepus > Lepus europaeus. Next base: position 16,993,741 of record NC_084843.1, on the reverse strand, counting down.
CTCGGGATGCATAGGGTCTGGTGTTAAGTGCTTGATGTGGATTATTTATTGATTTCTCCTAACAACGTAGAAGGAAACCTGAAAAATGCAGTTCTCTTACCATTATTCTCATTTGACAAATGATAGAACAGATACCTGAGCTGTTTTCTCCAGGATTAGTCAGGATTCAGGCCCAGGCACTGTGACTGGAGGGAGGCCGGATGACATAGACCAGCTGGTATCTGCTCAGGGTGACACTCAGGAGGGTCCCCGAGGCAGTGACCTAGGGAGTGGCTACCCGCGAGCATCCTCGGAGCTGCTCAGACACTGAGCATGCTGGCTTCTGCTCCTTGGAGAGTCCCGTTCTGTAGGACTGGGTCAGTCTCCTTGAACTTGACTGTGCATCACCCATCAGCTGGAGGCCACCTGGAGAGCTGCTTCCGATGCAGATGGGGGCTCTGCTCCTGGAGTTCCAGGTTCCGTGGTTCTGGGCCGAGTCTGACTGTGTGCAGTTTGTACAGGGTTCTGAGTGGTGCTGATGCCCTGGCAGGGAGCAGTCCTTGGAGAACCATGGGGCCGCCACGATGGTCCCCAGCACGGACCTCAAGGCTCAGTCACCTGGCAGTGCTTGGACCCAGGCCCTGCCCCTGACAACTGGGTCGGCGTCTCTGTGGGATTGGGGCTGGGGTATTCCTGGTTTGCCAAAGCTTTTCAGCAGATAGGGTTGAGGAGCAGCAGTCTTGAGACCCCTAGGGTCTACACCCCTTGCCTTGGTTTTGGATGCTTCTCACGTACGCAGTCTTACTAGAGAACCGCCGTGGAAAGCCATTTTGGGGTTGGCTTTGTGGTCGTCACTGGGCTCTCCTTCCTTGTTTTGGGGAGAAGAGAGTTTGTGTCGAGTTCTGCGGGTGACTTAGGTCCCTCCATGCGGTAGGCGTCTCCATTCTGAGAACATTGTGTTACTAGTACCCGTGAGACAAGCAGGAGTCTGGTGTCATGTGTGAGGGCCGACAGAACCTGGAAGCTGAAGGGCCCTGGCTAGTGGTGCTTCTCAGATGCTCAGGTCATGCTGCAGAGAGATTCGGGTCTGGAGTGTGGCCTGGGATTCTGCATGTCTGACAACTCCCAAGCGATGCTGCTGGTATGCAGACTGCTCTTGCAATGGAGCCCAGATAGAGGCTGTTTTTTTTTTTTTGTTGTTGTTGTTGTTTTGTTTTTGTTTTTGTTTTTTTTAAAGGCTTATTTTTATCTACTTGAAAGGCAGAGAAAGAAAGAGTTATCGAGATCTTCCATCTGCTGGTTCATTCCCTAAAGGCTTGCAACAAGCAGGGGCTGAAGCCAGGAGCCCAGAACTTGATCCAGGTCTCCTACATGGGTGGCAGGGCCCAAGCCCTTGAGCCATTATCTGCTGCCTCCCAAGATGCATTAGCAGGAGATTGCATTGGAAGTGGAGAATCTGAGCCTTGAACCACACACTCTGATGTGGGAGGTGGGCATCCGAAGCAAGGGCTTAACCTGCTGCATCTCCGAGAGCAGCCTGATAAATTACATCTTGACAGGAAACCGAGGAGCCAAGAGGTGGATGGTTTATCCGAGGGCCCACATCTTGGTGGAATCAGGGCGAGATAGGAATCCGGGAGAGCAGCTCAGCTTTATTTCTTCTGTCAAGGGGAAGCCAGCATCTTGTCTAAGCCAGTAGCCGTCGCATTACATTGGCCAGATAAAACAATCTAGTTTTACCGTTTTTAACTGATATCATTTTTAAACCTATGTCTGTGCTAATTATATCACTGCCTGTGTGTGAGCTGAGGTGTTCGTATCTGTTCATTCTCCACCGCAGGAAGGCACGTGGGGGCACCAGCATGCGTGGTGTGTAAGAGGGCTCGTAAGGACACGGCGAGAACGGCTGGTAGCCCTGGCCTGGAACAGGGCAAGAGAGTGAAGGCGACTGTTCTCTGGCCTTCTGTGTGCCCCAGCGTTGGGCACAGCAGGTGGCTCCAGAGGGCGGCTCTGTGGAGTCAGCTGCTTGTCTTTCCTTCGCATAACCGTGTGATTCCTGCTTTACAATATTGGCTTTTTATGAAGTCCCTGGAAGTCGTAGGGCTGTGGAGCTGAGGACAGAAGTTTCCAAATGGGTCATGATGACACTTGCAGGCTCATCACACTGAGTCCTTAATGTGCCGCTGGAGTCGGATTTGGTTGGATGCAATCAGGTGCTGCTGAAACAGAGAAGTGGCTGTGTGTGTGTGTGTTTTTTTCTTTTTCTTTTTGCCACTCTACCTTGAAATCCCTGCATGTTCTCATGAAACAGAAATGGCATGGACCATCCTTCCTGAGGGTCTTCCAGGTCCATGGGGGTTGGCAGTGTGTTGTGTGTTTAATATTTAATATTTAAAGTTTGAAAGCAGCTGCATGTACTCTGTTGCTCCGTCTGTAATGTGCACTATGAAAAAGCAGCATCAGAACCGAAAGTGTGGACTCCTTGAAGCATTAGGAAGGGTAGAGTTCCTAAAACCCTTGGGTACCCCGAATTCTACATAGATTGAGGTCCAAGTGGAAGCTGGCCCTTCTTTGCCCTTGATTAATAGTGGGGTCTCGACAAGGGAGGATGGCTTGATGCAGGTTTTCTTTTTTCTTTTTTTATTAGACAGACAGAGTTAGACAGTGAGAGAGAGAGAGAGAGAGAGAGAGAGAGAGAAAGGTTTTCCTCCGTGGGTTCACCCCCCAAATGGTTGCTACGGCCGGTGCCGCAGGTAGAGGATTAGCCAAGTGAGCCATAGTGCTGGCCCCCCAGGTTTTCTTTTTTAAAAGGTTTATTTGTTTATTTGAAAGGCAGTTATACAGAGAGAGAGATTTTCCATCCACTGGTTCACTCCCCAAATGGCTGCAACATCTGGGGCTGGGCCAGGCTGAAGCCAGGAGCCAGGAGCTTCATCCAGGTCAGCCATGTGGGTGGCAGGGTCCCAAGCACTTGGGCCATCTTTTGCTGCTTTCCCAGGTTTGTTAGCAGGGAGCTGGAGTGGAAGTGGAGCAGCTGGAACTCCAACTGGCGCGTATCTGGGATATAGGCATTGCAGGCGACCTCACCTGCTGCGCCACAACGCTGCCCCTGGTGCAGGATCCCCACCCTGGACGTTGTGGGCTGCATCATTCTGCATTGCACGGGACTTTGCTGAGTTGGAGAAGGTTTAATTTGCACCATTCTCTGACCTCTTCATTTTTTTTCTTAAGTATTTGTTTATTTTAAAAGTCAAGCCGGCCCTGCGGCTCAATAGGCTAATCCTCCGCCTGCGGCGCCGGCACACCGGGTCTAGTCCCGGCTGGGTGCTGGATTCTGTCCCGGGTCTAGTCCCGGCTGGGTGCTGGATTCTGTCCCGGTTGCCCCTCTTCCAGGCCAGCTCTCCGCTGTGGCCAGGGAGTGCAGTAGAGGATGGCCCAAGTGCTTGGGCCCTGCACCCCATGGGAGACCAGGAGAAGCACCTGAGTCCTGCCTTCGGATCAGCGCGGTGCGCCGGCCACGGCGGCCATTGGAGGGTGAACCAATGGCAAAGGAAGACCTTTCTCTCTGTCTCTCTCTCTCACTGTCCACTCTGCCTGTCAAAAAAAAAATTAAAAAAAAAAAAAGTCAAAGTTACAGAGAGACAGAGAGATCTTCCATTTGCTGGTTCACTCCCCAGGTAGCTTCAACTGCCACACTTGAGTCAGGCTGAAGCAAGGAGCCAGGAGCTCCATCCTGGTCTCCCATGTGGGTAGTGGGCAGCAGGCACTTGCATCATCTTCCACTGCCTTCCCAGGCCCATTAGCAGGGAGCTGGGACTTGAACCCGTGCTCTGATATGGGATGCCAGCCTTATAAGCAACAGTTACCCGCTGCCCCTCAACGCCGGCCCGGCCTCGATGTTCTTGAAGTCTCTAGCATCCACCGAGAATGTCTCTAGAAATTGCCAAATGTTCCCTCAGGGTCCAAAATCACCCCTGGCTGGGAACTCCTGGCCTTGTATGATAGTTTAAAGTGTGTGGCCTGCAGTGATGTGAAAGCAAAGACACCTGTGCTGCAGGAGATGGGTTGTTGAGTTGGTGTTTCTTTTTTTCATTTTTTATTTTTGACAGGCAGAGTGGACAGTGAGAGAGAGAGAGAGAGACAGAGAGAAAGGTCTTCCTTTGCCGTTGGTTCACCCTCCAATGGCCGCCGCAGCCGGCGCACTGTGGCCGGCGCACCGCGCTGATCTGAAGCCAGGAGCCAGGTGCTTCTCCTGGTCTCCCATGGGGTGCAAGACCCAAGCACTTGGGCCATCCTCCACTGCACTCCCGGCCACAGCAGAGAGCTGGCCTGGAAGAGGGGCAACCGGGACAGAATCTGGCGCCCCGACCAGGACTAGAACCTGGTGTGCCGGCGCCGCTAGGCAGAGGATTAGCCTGTTGAGCCCGAGAGCCGAGGGTGGAGTCTCAGTTCTTCAACCTCCTAATCTGTAAAATGGGATATCTGTAGGACCTAGGTCCAGAGGGCCCCTGGGGGATTAGGTCACGAGATCAGGTGCGTCCCAAGCCGGGCAGTGCCGTGCACCTGATAAATGCAAGGTGCTGGCTTCCTTGTTGAGAGCCACGCAGGACTTGTTGGCAGGTTTAGAGAACGCCTCCTCCGGATATGCATTGTGTATTTCTTCTGTCAAGAGCATCCCACATGATAAATTTGATAACCGGGATGATCTTTGCTGGGTAACAAAGATTTATGACTCCTGTTGGTTGCTGTTTGCATTTCTCTCATGTCACTTAAAAATTCTGCCTCGTCCTTGTTCCGTTTGACTGGAATATAAACTCTTCTGAAAGGCTGAGATTGTTACTTTCTCCTGTTTCTACCTCTGTGGCATCGTGCAATAGTTCCCAGGACACAGTAGGTGGATAGCGAGGGGCCTGAATGCACTTAGGTCCACAACTGTGGGCAGAAGCCAGCAGAGCAAGCCCGTCAGTGAGACTGGGCTGAGTGGTCATTAGAGGAAGCAGCCTTTTCTGAAATGTTACTAGTAGTGTCTCCTATAGCATGAAACCCAAAAATAAGTTTTGTTTCTAGTCAACTCAATACTTTGATTATTCATTTTACCCTTTGTGAACCTGATGTTCTTGTCTAAGTGTTTCAGAGTTTGATTTCGGTTCTCATTCAGTGCGTGAGTGTGTACTGTCTTCATGACTGGCACAGCTGAGACAGTGGGTAACCGTGCTGGGACGGGTTTTATGACTGTCTTCTCATTTTCACAATGCTTCTAATTTTTAAAACCAATATTAGCCCTTGCGCCCCCCACCCCTTTAATGCCAAGTAGTGTCGGCCATTGTGTCATCACATTTTGTTAGACTTGGACAGTGGTCAGTCACTCCTTCAGGGGCCTTCAGAAATATTTAGACAAGCGTTTTCCGGCTTGTGGATGAACGAACCCACACAGATTCAATCCTTCACATTCCCAGACCCTGTGCCTGTCTGGATATTGAGGTTCAGATGGAGCAGCAGAATAAATAGCTGGGGTAGAGAACCGGAAATTTTTCAAGGCTTGAAAATGTGTGTGTGTGTGTGTGTATGTGTGGTAGTCGCGGCCCATCCCAGGGGGACTGGAAACTTTTCACTAGGGCTTTGGGGAGGCTGCCCTGTAGGCAAGACGGTCTTGTGTCAATAGATTCCAAGTTGATTCAGTAAGCATTGCTGATGATTGAAATTGAAGAATTGTGAAGACAATTCATCTTGAGGAACAGAGAGCATCGGGTGTGAGCCAGGCTGCTGGGAGCAGACATTGACATACGGGCCGTCATCAAACTAATTGTTGTTTGAATTACCTGTTATGATCCGATGACAAATCTGCCTTGCTCCTGCCACTGGAGCAGAAAATGTAGCTTGAATTGGCGTGATGTTAGCAAGTGTAAACTGTACTTCAACAAGATGGATAAACCCAATTATGGGGCAGACCTGTAGAGAGAAAATCCATTTAAATCTCGTAATGTTAAGCAGAGCTGTGTTTAATTCATTTGGACCAATTTGGGAATGATGTATGAGTGTTGCTGCACATTCGTCAAAGGGGGACCGCTTGGGGGAAGGGGAGGTGTCGGTGCTGCCGGCCACTCCGGGAGACAGCTGGGGTGTCGTCTCAGCAGCCGACACTAATGGCGGGGACAGGCAGAAATGACAAAACGATGTACTCACCGCTGTGGGGGAGCGGGTCTGTGCAAATGAACCAATAAGGAAAGCAGATGAAGCAGAGAGAAGAAGAGGAGGTATTTTTTTCTAAATGCTGTTGACAGTCCAAAATAGGAAGGGGATCTGCCTCGCCAGCCCCTGGAGTCAGGACCCTGTCTGGCTCTTCTGAGCCTTACAACAGGGAGGCTGGAAGAGGCGTTTGCTGGAAAGCTTAGGGATGACTTGAGAGGGACAGAGAGGAGATGACTCAATTTAAATGGGCATCTTGGGGCGTTGGCTTCTGTATCAGCAGGGGATTGTTATCCCAAAATATGTGTGTTAGCAAACTTGAAAGGGCGTCTTATCTATGAAACATTTCTGTATGAATTTGTTTAACAGCTGCTAAGTGGTGACTCAGCTTTGCACCTAGTAGGTACTCCAGGGAAGTTGTGAGAGGCAGCTTTTCAGGGCCGGGTCCAGTGCTTCCCATGCTCTAACTCATCAAGATGGTCAAGCACCTTGTATCTAAGTCTCACCTAGTAAGCGCTCCTGGCTTTCACTCCCTGGAATTTCAAGATTTTTTTTTTTTTTTAAACGTAAAAAACCCACAATTTTGCTTTGTAATCCCAGCTCCTAGTGTGTTGGTTTTGCCGAGGGTGTTCTTAGAATGCTCTAGTCTCCTTTTGTTTAGGGAGGAGCTGTTGCAGCCTCCCAATGAGTTGTCTCTTCTTTGGGGGATTTTCTTCTCTCTTTCCTCTGGGTGGGGGGAGCAGGGAACAGGGCTTGGAAAAGGAGGCCTTAGAAGTCTAGAGTGCAGAGGAGCTTGCCAGTGGACAGCCAAGAAATTTGTGGGTGTGTACTCTTGCCCCCGGTGCCCATAAATCTAATCATCAGCATTGCTGGAAGCCCTAAGGATTTTTTTCTTTTGTCATGGGGGGACAGTTCATTGTGTGGGGTCATGGTATACATTTAGTGCCCATTCTGGGCAAATAGTTTTCTCCCGGAAGGCAGCTTTGGTGGGATTTGACTCCCTGGCTTTTCTTCAAGCTTCAACTAAGTTGAAGAACTGATAAGGAGATGATAAAAATTAAGACCTTGCAGCAACATTTCAACACTTTGAATTCTGAGAATTGGAATCTTCCGGTCTTGTTACTGGTAAAGTGTAGCCACAACACTTTGAGAACACTCAAACCACCCTCTTCACCCAAGAGGCCCTGGCTTGTCCACCTTGTGGGTCCTGTGTCATCCTAGACCTGCAGGCCATTGAAGGAATTAGATGAGCTTGGGATGTGCTTCCCAGGCTGAAGGCTTTTGCACCAAGAGAAAGCCTCCCTTGCCTTCTCTGAGTTTTATGGGGGCCTTGTCTGGTTTGGCTCACAGCAGTTGTCAGATTTACACTCCTCAGGGCGGGGTGTAGACGATGTGAATCAGGCAGGCAGCGAATCTGGGGATTTCTGCAGGACAGAACCTTAAGGGAAAGAAAGTATCTGCTTTGCAGGTTAGAATGGCCTGTGTGTGCCAGAGGTGAGTCTTTTTAGGGCCCTCTGGGGCTTTTTCCTGGTTAACTCCCTGCCTTGGGGCAAGAGGAGAAAGCCAGGCTAAAAATCTTGCAGCAATGTACAAAGAGGAAGTTTTGTCCTTCTGATTACTTGCTAAGTTCCAGATGTATAAGCAGAAGACCCAGGACTATTGACTGTGATACAGAAGTGAGATAGTGGGTGAGAGTTCTAGATACAGACTTCATTGATTTATAGAGTAGGAGACTCATTCAGGAGTATTCCAAGAGTCTACCAAGTTCTCAGCTCTCTTATCCTGCAAATCAAAAGCAAATATCCCCCACTTCCCTCATCCCCATCTCCAGTAGCCCGGCTTTCAATCTGAGATCCAGCAGCATTTATTGCTTCATAATTACTGAAGAAGCCAAGAGTTTCTGTGAAGCCCAATATACAGACCTTTTTGTTCTTGAAAGGAGCACTTAAAGGAAGTTTGGAAAGTGCCCCTAAGCTACCCACGCGTTCACCCCAGCACCTCTGTGTTTTATGCACCCTGTTTTGGTTTGTGTTTTCTTAAAACTTGTCACCGTTGCCACATTTTCACACCGGTGGGTGAAGGTGATGACAAATGCCTCCCTGTAGAAGACCCATTTGTGTCTGAGGAACTGGCTGCTGGGTTGGAATCTGTGAACAAGGAAGAGGTTTTGTTAACGCGGGGGCTGCTGGGAGGAGGGCCCCCCTGCCCGGAACAAAAAGGAAAAAAGCTGTGTTTTGCTTGGGCGACTTTGCAGTTGGATTGAATTTGCCAGTTTATCTCCATCAGAAAACAAAACCTAACACACCACTGCTGATGTGATTGTGTCGTTTTGGGCTGGTGGAGGACAAGTGCCAGGGCGGCTGTTTCTGCAGACTGGGCTGGGTGCTCCCACTGTTTCCGGGGAATGAGCGGAGAGATGCTTGCTGGCTCCCGGCTCCACCGGCAGTGAGACTCCGGGCCCAGGTGGTGGTTCATCTCCGGCAGTTGAAGAAGCTGGGTTCTCGGTGGTGGCAGGAACCGATGAGCTGGCGTGGGAAGAGCCCACACAAAACCGCACGCCACATGCAAAGCAGATACGGTTTTGATTTCAGCCGCAGCGCTTGTGTTATCGTCCTTTTTGTCCCTGAGAGTGGATTTTTATCTTTCGGTCTGGCTTCTGGTTTGGTCACGGTTTGTGGTTTCCATTTGCCGGAGCAGCTCACGAGAATTTGGCAGTTCAGGGCAACCCCAGGATGACCTTCCCAGGGGCCGCTGAGTGGGTGACTCACAGTGGCCCTTGCTGGATCCACACCTGGGCTTTCTTCTCCCGCCTTGTTTCTTGTGGAACACCTCTGAGGACTATTCTGGGAACGCGAGACCAACTTGGCGTTGACCTTCCTATGCTGTGTGCTGTCCCCGCCCCTCTGCTTTTCTGTCTTCTTCCTCTGGCACAGAAGACTTTTTCCTCATTCATTAGATTCCAGCCCCAAATTTCCTCATAAAAGAGGAACTTTTATTTTTTTTTAAACCCTAGTATTTGATTTCTGTTTTTTTTTTAATTTGTTACATAAGGCTGGAAATTTTAAATTGGGCAAATTATTTAGTGGCTGTAAGCCTTCATTTTTATTTAATAATAGGACTTGCTTATCAAGTGAGAGTTATTGTGAAATACATCAGAGGGACCCAGGCCAGTGCCTGGCGAACAGGAAAGGCTGAGAGCTAGAACTGTCACCTGCTGGGTGTCCCAGAAGACCTGGGTGGTTGAAACCCTCGCCAGGCGCCTAGATTGGCGATCGAGGGTGTGGTGGATTGTCGGTGCCCGCTGCTTTATCTCGCCCCCTCCCTGCCCTCCTCAGTGAACAATCTGATGTGGGGCTTTTTCTCCAGCGAGACAGCAGGCCAGAACACCTTTTGAAAAGAGTTGGGGTGAAAGAATCCATGTTGGTGACATAATTTATGTCCCCCTTGGAGGGAAAACAAAAAAACCTCGAGGGGGGACCCGGCTGAGAACGATTCAGCTTCTGATGGGCATGAAATCGGGGACAGCAAGACAGGCGTTTGTGGCTTTTGGGTTGCGATGTCTGTTCTCTTCTTTGGCTGAATTGCTACGGCTTAGAACTTCATTACAAAAATAAGTTTAAAAGTTGTCCTTTTCAGCTCTCAAAAGGCAGAGGTCTGGCTCCTGGCTTGTGAACCTAATAACACTTGTTTCATTCTTTAGGAGGGCCTTTCCTGGGGCCCCGGTGGTCCACTCTATTGTCTGTCTGAGTTTATAATAAGCGTGTAACAGCCCCCTCCTCCAGTTTGCCTCCAAGACTGGCAGCGCCGGTTGGTTCCCAGGGACAAGAGACCTGTGGGGCTTGTGGCTGGAAACTGACCGCTCCGGGATTCCTGGGTGCTGGCCCCTGGGGGAGGAGGCACTGGCACCTCTGCTGCTGAGCCTGTGCCTACAACATGGGTCAGCTTTCTGGAACCTTCTTGTGGGGCGTGTTGGCACTTCTGCGTGGGTGACAGTGATGCAGTGAGGAGCTAGTTCAGAAGCATTTGTTCTCGGGGGTGCTTAGGACACGACGGTGATTTCCGCGAGTCGACTTGCGAGCAGCCCTGGGTTCTCGAACGCCTCCTGGTTCCAGGAGGCACCGTTCAGACCTCCCTCCTTCTCAGAAGGCTGGATTCAGGCACAGACTTTCGAGAGATCCGTCTGTATTATTTTTTGCTGTCTTTCTTAAGCTTGTATGGAAAAGAGAAGGCGTGAAACAGAAATCAGAAAGTCAGCCTTGGTCAATGGGTGCGCACTTGCGCGCGCGCACACACACACACCACACATGTGCACACACCCACCCACCCACACACACACCCTGGGCTTTGGGGCCCTAAAACAATAGATGAGTGTGACTGCCTCCTCCCACTCCCTTAGAGAAAGGCCCTGTAGTTCAGCGGGCTTTGTTAATCAGAAAGCTGGGGTGTTTTTCTTGGCCTTGTTCAGTGGCCTCAGGCTACGGAAGTTGCTTCTTCCATCTGCCCTCCTTTCCTGGTGTTCCTCCCTGCTTGTGGGTGCCAGGCCTCCTGAGCAAGAGCAGTGCTTTGCCTTTTTCCTGGGTCTGTTCCTCTTAAGTGACAATGGGGTCCCCACCTATCAGAAATGTCTTCATTTACTTAATCTGATAGTCCCCCTCCCCCCCTCCCTCCCTCCCATTATCAACACCAACAACAAAACTCGTTCCCTAGGCAGCATGCCTTGCGATGAGCCATTGTCCTCTGGGAAGAGCCTTGTCTCTGCATAGGCAGTGGGGAAGAATTAATTACAGGAGAGGAGGAAGCTTAATAATTGGAGTTCGGGGCCCAGGAGCTCTGAGCACCCCTAGGTCTTGCTTTTCAATTACCTGTGTAGAGCTCGCCATTTCTTGGGGGCTCCCTGGGACCAATGCAGGGGCTAGCTCAATTAGGAGCCCCCAGAGTGGTGCTAGATGTGGAGGGAGAAGTTTTTGCTGTAAAAGGAGGTGTTCTGGGAGGGTGGATCAGTGCTTTGGCCCTGAAGTCAGGCATACCTGGGGACGCAAGTCGGAGCCGCCCATCGACTGCAGGTGGGACCTCAGCCTCCTGGGCCTCAGTTTAATCTGTGGAATGGGGAGAAAGCAGCTGTCAGGACTACATGTGGTAACACGCCCAGCCCCTACACAGTGCTAGTGCTAGGCAGAGGGTTGTGAGGTCACGCACGCTGGAGTGCAGGCGAGGGGGTGGATCTTGTCGCTCCATCTTTTCTGCCTACGTCTCTCCTACTGCGTCTCCATCCACATCCTGCTCGTCAGATGCCAACCTCAGAACCCTTCCGAGGAATGAAGCGATTTATTCCAATTGTAGCCCTCCCCTCCCCCAGCACACATATAAACACATGCATTGATTTTTCTTTTTTTTTTTTTTTCTTGTATTACCACAAGGATCAGTTCCTTCTGGCCTAATTCCAGAAACAACATGCCTGTCTTTTTTCATCGTTGAGGAAAAACAGTCTGAAGGCACTATAATTCCTTAAATTGGATTTCAATTCTTGATCCCCTTATGTTCGGTAAACAGAGTGTTATATGAGACATCATTGTTTGGGAGCAAGAGGCTGGCAGCCCAGCTCTTTTCGGAAGGGAATGCACTGTCTTGGAGCCTCCCCTGGTGGGGGCCGTGGGTAGGGGTCCCTAGGGGTGAATGCCCACCATCACTGGGGGTGGAGTTCTCAACCCCTTCCAGAAAAGAATGTGGGGAAAGTTGATGTGACGGGCAGCCTGTTGGTGTGCAGAGCCTTGCTTGGGAAGTGGCACACGTGTGTGTGTGTGCGCGTGTGAGTTGTGTGTTCTACTTAACTCTATTAGTGCCATGGGCAGCTGCCACTTGAAAGCTTTGGAGTTCCTATATTCAAATCAAAGGCACCCAGAAGCCAAGATAAAGGGGACAGTGTGATCTTCAAAGATGAGGAATAAAAAAGTAGTGGGGACTGTTTTCCCGGTGATCCTGCTATCTCCTCTCCCTCTTTTTAAGAACTATTTAGAGAGGGAGCCGCTTCCTCATTCTTGGTGGTTGCATGGGTGCTCAGGCCCTGGTCAAGCCTCCGGCTGTTTATAGAACGGGAGACCGATGACTGGGGAGGCAGAATGGCAGTGTCTTGGGCTGGATCCGAGCTTGCTTGGGGCACTGAGGCACTTCTGTCTCCCTCCCTCGCCTTTTCTTTCTCTGGGCTGGGTCTGCCCCGAGAGTACAGGCTTGGCACGCACTTGCCCAAGAACTGATTAGTTCCTAAAAGAAGCAGTGAGTTGATTGCTTACCAAGATGATGTAAGCTTTGCTCTGGGGTACATCAACTTGGATTTCTCATGCTTTATCTTATAAAGCCTAAATTAACAGCTGGTTTGGTTTGAGTTCTCCGGGATCTGACTAAGGGATTAGAGTCCGTTCTCAAGTGAGTCAATCTAGTTTAATTTATTTCAGGTCTATCAAAAAAGATCAATCAAAGCTCTTTTGAAAGTAAAGCTATAATCGGTCTGCACACTTATAAGTCACTGTTGTTGCACTTGGTGTTTGTCTGGTGGAAAGTGCTCCGGGTGTGGTTAGGTAGATTCATGAGAGCCTTTTCGACATGCTTCCCTTTCTTGTGGCGTCCACACCTCCTCAGGAAGAGTGTGAGAAAACGCCCAGATGGGTGACAGTGCTGACCTGCCACCTGTCTCCAGGGATGCCAGAGCTCTCTGGTTTGGAAATTTCTAGTTTGGTTTAAGTTCATGCCTGGCCCTGAACAAGTCCAGCCTGTTTCCCATCACTGTTTTTGCTCCTGGGTTTTCTGTTGCAGATATTGGTGGATGATACCATACACTGAATTGTTTTCTTTCCCAAATGCATTGAATTCTTTTTCCAAAATGTCTGCAGTGAGGACTCAAGGTAGCTTGTAAGGCTGAAGGGGAAGCCTTGATCCTGGCTTCGCTACTTTGTGACTTTATATGACCTTGAGCAAATCCCTCCTTCAACCTCAGTTTCCATGTCTGTGAAATAGGCTGACAATGCCCTGGGAGGATTGTTGTCACAAAGAAATGAAGTACCACGGTATGTCTTGCGTTTTTGTTTCTCTTAAGCCTTTTAGGGAGAGATTCCTGGAAGCTGAAGTTTCCCCTCCTCACCCACCTCCCCAGTGCATTCAGTAGAAAGAAACCTGGTGTCTCTTTCTGTATGGTGCATAGCCTGGCTGCTGGTCTCTAGAGCATCAGCATGTGGGGAAGAGGATCCAAGGCCAGGCTGTTGCTGGGCGGTGCCCCAGAGTCGTCCTTGGGCTTCTGGCTGTGTGGATGAACCTGGGTGCGGTCGTGAGTCGAGGATCCTCAGGGATGACACCGCCGGGAAGATGGTTGTGCGTCCCCAGGCTGGGGCTGCAAGTGTGGAGTGATCAGCCCCAGAGTTTTGGGTGCAGCTTCAATAACTGGACAATGGCAACGTAACCTGCTCTTGTGCTGCGTGTTAGGCTTCGTGACCTTGATCTCCACTGGCTGGTGGCCCGCAGAGAAGCAGATTGGAAACGCACAGAGGGAAAAGGCCTGGGATTCTTTTCCCAGGGGAGATACAGAGACGATGCCTTGGTGAGAATAGGAAGAGCCTCTGCAAAGCAAGACGTTAAACTTGAGGGTCTGTGTCACTTGTGCTGGGGAGGCCGCGATGTGGGGACACGGTCCTTTCCACCAGGAAGACACAGCAGAGAAGGGTGCCTGGACTGCACATCCCACGCTTGGACTGGGGCTTCTATCTTAGGTAGCTCTTACCTTGGTTCAGTGGAGGCCTTTTGTCTTTCTTTCATTTGACTAAATAAAAATAAAACAGATCGCTTTGCACCTGTCTACCACTCATGGATGCTTTTAGAGCTCAACCACGTGGCCCACTCACCCTTCTGTTACCATTCGTTCCTCCCAGTCCAGAGGGTTTGAACCTTAGCCTCATCTCGAATGCAAACTGAGTCTAGGTCAGTTTTTCCAGCTGTGAATCGGGGCTGGCATTATTCCACGGAGTGTGTGTTAAGGGAGGGGAGTTTACATTTCTGAGGTTCTCTTGTGCTTCTTTATTCAGCAACTATTACTCCAGAAATAACCATAAGAGCAAAAGGAAACAGAAATGAGCTCTTAATGTGTGTCTGTTTCTAGATTATTCTATATTTTTTAACTTGATGCCCAGGGCGATTTTGTCCATCATCCCCATCATACACATGACAAAGGGAATCTCAGAGAAGGTGGTGGACTCTCCCAGAGGACACCTGAGTATGAAGCAGTTGCTGTGGTCCGATGGGAGGGCCCCACCACTCTGTGTGGTCATTGCATTGGTGTGCGGAGGAGAGGCAGCTCTCGGGAGCATAGCTGGGTTTTTCTCCCAGGATCCTTATGTGGACTCTGAAGGTCTCGCCTTTTGAAGATGAGGGTTCTTGTGTCTCCCTCCAAAACAAAAGCTGCTTTGTCCCAAGGCCCTGTGCAGATCTGGATCAGGGCTCCCCTGGATGGTTCTCTGGAGGGAGTGACTGAGGCGAGAGAGTCAGTGGGTAGCTCACCTGGCTGAGTGCACCTGCTCTCAGGTCTGGCTCTCTTGACCCGCCCCTCCTGCTGGTGTCTGCCTCTGGAATTAGCCACTCAAAAACAGAAACAAAGGCACTGTAGAAAGTTGCACGCTGGGTTTTACTATGTCCTAGACGCCTTAATTCATTTTCCCCTCGACTCTTACTTGAATAGAAAGAAAAAAAAATTGATAGTCAGTGCTAATAATTGTGCCATGTAAGGTAATTGGAAGTGTTTCGTTGACATGCTCACGAGAGTTTGCGGCTTTGGCTGTGGGCTGGGATGTAGCACTAGACTTGCCTTGAGTGTCTGCGCGAGCCTTTGATGCAGGTAGACCATATTATAAATAGGCGCGTTGCTATGGTGAGGATGGCAGCCCTTGCTTGCTGTGGGTAACCTTTTCTACCTTCTCGGACACTGTTTCAAAACGCAGCAGCGTGATAGCAGTTCGCTTAATTTGGACCCAGGTAGGGCAGATGGATTGAGGAGATGGAGATCTGAAAATTTGTCCGAGTGATGTTTTGGGCGGTGGTGGATTCAACCCACCTCCCACCATGGAATATTTTTGCAAACTGGACTTCCTCATGATTTACTTAGAAATACATTTTCTCATAGATGGGGTGGGGGAATGGTGGTGGGCGGAAGGCCCGGCTGCCTCTGTCCCCCCCCCCCTCCCCCCCGCTCCTCCTCTCGCAGAGCATTTCTGTGAATTTGTTGGCTTTGATGCCCAGCGGCTCATACAGTGAAATGAAAGTTCAGGTTGGCATGATGCTGAAATGATATTCCTAGTAGTCCGTTCCCATTATACTCCTCAGAATCTAAAGACAATTGCCTGCAGCTCAGGCCTCCTGCAGGAGATTCAGATGGGACCCATTGCCTCAGGGACAGGACTGTTCAGTGCTTGTCCCCGGGGAGCTCAGCCTAGGCACGAGGTTGGTCAGTTTCTGCTGTTGCTGGCAGAGTTAACTTTTAATCCCATCAGGTTTGCAGAATCCCCCTTTCTCCTCCACCTTCTCACCCTCACGCGCCTTGGCCCTTAAACTTGGGGGCAATCTCAGAGCCGAAAAGCTTGTCACAAGTGTAGCAATCGTCAACATTTCCCAGGCTTTTTCTCACCGTGGGACTGGAAGTGATGTTTCCTTGCTCATTTGAGTCTGGCTTTGAGCAATTGAAAGGAGCCCTCCCAGGGCTCAGGATGTGTGCCGGCCACTTGGAATCGGAGTCCTCTGCTCTTGTGACCCTCCCCACCAAAGTGAGCTCCGTGGCCTTCCTCAGGAACCCCCGCAAAACTTCTGGATTCCTTCTTGCCAGGTGGAGAGCGCGTGCCTCGTTGGGGGTCTGGGCAGCGGCCACTTTGCATCTCTCAGCACCCGTGGAGACTCTGTTTCCTTCTCTGGGAAGTGGGCGCCCAGCCTGTATGTGGTACCCCAGGCTCCTGAGTGGGTCAGAAAGGGAGGAACGCCCCCCCCCCCCCCAGGGGAGGAGCACCACGGTGGGCCTTTGACGCCGCCAGGGCTGCCTGTCTTCTGTCCCTGTGCCTTTGGGGGAGGGGCTTTGGCAGCAGAGGGCCCGCTGAGTGCTCTGCCTCCTGGCCCCTCACCCTGGAGCCTGCCTCAGATTGCTGGGGAGTCTCCCCGAGAAGGTGGGGCCAGCACTCGCAGAGATGTGATGTGGGCGGGGCGGGTGGAAGAGTAGGGGTCTGTGAGATGCCATCAGGATGTGCGTGGTGCTCTGGGCGGGACCGCCTGTGGGACTGGGCCGCTGACCCATGCCTTTAGAAGGGGAGCCTTCACACAGCGAGTCTGGACAAGAGCCCTGTTGTTCTCCCCAGCCCTGCCGCCCTGGCAGGATGCAGACTCCATGCAGCCTGTTGGTCAGGCCTAGGGGCGGGGGCGGGGGCGGGAGGGTCCGGGAACCGACCCCCTGCCAGACACCCTTGCCAAGCCCAGAGGAGGTGCTGCCTATCCGTCCCCTCGGGCACTGGGATTGGGCAACCTGGAGAGGAGCGAGCACACGTCCGGCCGCTCTTGGTAGCATAGATTCCATTCCACTCACCACCCTCGCTGGCTCCCCAGCCCGGGGAGGGAAGTGTGCCCTGCGGGAGACACCCAGGCCTGACAAAAGGGCCTTTGTTAGGGCTGGAGGTGAGAATGTGTGGGTGTTGGGATTCCTGGGTTCGGGTGCCTGCTCACTGCCAATCTCCGAGCGCTGGGCTAACATTGCTGGAATCAAGAGGAGGGCAGCCTGCCCAGCGGGGCCTGCGGGAGCAGGAGGCTGCCGGACGCCAAGATTGCTTTGTCTCCCTTCAAGTGCTTGGAGCTCCTGGGAGAGGAGAGACCTGGATCCGGATGGGAGGGGGTGGGTGTGTTTTGAGGAAGACCCCTGGGAACCTGTCCTCCCTCCTGGAGGACCCCGGGAGGCTGTTAGCGTTTCTCTGACTTTCCTGATGCTAAAAATTGAGGTTTCTCCTGTGTCCCCTCCCGCCCCGCGTGGTGGATCAGACTCTTAGAAAGGAACTTTGTTAACACAAGGCCTCGCTTCCTGCGTGGTGAAGGTCCTCGGGCACACCTCCACTCACGTTTCTTTGTGAGTTGTCCCACTGAGCACAGAAAACATGGTGTTGGAGCAGGCGTTCGGCCCAGCAGTTAACACAGCCTCATCCCACGGCAGAGTGCCTGGGTTTGAGTCCTGGCTCCGCCCCCGTCTCCAGCTTCCTGCCCACGCAGACCCTGAGAGGCGGCAGGCAATGGCTGCGGTGGTTGGGTCCCTGCTGCCCGCGTGGGAGGTTTGGACTGAGTTCCTGTCTGGCTTCTTTTGCTTAGGGTAACGCATTCGAGGTCCCTCCGTGGTGTGCCACAGGCCAGTCCCCGGTTCCTTTCAATGGGCAACTAGGCTGGACAGTGCGCGTTTTGTTGCTGTGTTCTGGGTTTGGCCGTGGCGGATAGCGCTGCACGACGTTTTGTGTGGGCAGACGTTTCATTTCTCCGGGGTGCGGGCCTCCCAGTGGGACTGCTGGTCACATCTTAACTCCGTTCAGCTCCCTGAGCAGCTGTCAAACACCAGTTATGTCAGCCAGGTCAGCAGAACGGGTAAAGGTGCAAACAGTGGTCACGTCGAGTCCCCTCCCCCCATGTTGTTCTAACTGCATGGACCCCGGCCTGCTGCATTCCTGTCCCCTGGCGCCTCTGGACAGTGCTCACCTGGGAGCTTTGAGAAAACAAAAGCCACAGCCCCAGGTCAGTTCCCTCACAATCTCTCCAGCTACTGGAATTTCAGCCTGGTTCTTCACAGATCGGGTGTTGCCTGTTTCTCTCTCCTCCCACCTCCCTCCACCATGGGCGAGAAGGGCGGGGACAGGTGAGAGGCAGAGAGGATGAATGAGTGTCACACACATTCTCACCAGCTTGGGTGGGGACGGCATTCCAGGCCCCAGGCAGGTAGTAGGGAAGGGCTCCGGAGAAGTTTGCCCTGTGGCTGGAACACTGGACAGGACCCTCCTAACCCTTGCAGTGTTTGGCCTGCAAGCCCCAGCACAGGCCATTACTGGGAGATATTTGGCCCCCTGCATGGCTGGCGTCTGATCACTGTCTCTGTTGCTGCGCCTAAGCCCTGGGCCAGCGGCAACACCTGCCCTCCTGACTGCAGCTGGCCTTTAGGTGTTGGCCCTGCGGGGAGCAAGGTGGCCGGAACAACAAGAGCCTGGCCTGTACTGGCTCTCCCCAGGTACCTGCGGGACCTTGGGCACGTCACCCAAGCGCAGGCACGAGGGCTTGATCTTCTAGAAGGATCTTCCGCCTGGGTGCTTCCCTGCCACTGAACCCGCCCCTGTCTGCTGTGCTGGTCAGGCAGCATCAGTGTCATTCCCTCCCGAGTCTCATCCAGAGACACTTGCTCCCGGGGGTCCCCTCACTGAGGCCCTCCCTGGGGGTCTCCATCCCAGCAGTGGTCGAGCCGTGGCATCTTCCTTTAGCTGCCCCCATGCGGATGCCAACTCGGGGAGGCTAGGAAGAGTCTACTCCTGGCTTCACTCACAATGTCTTGAGGGTCCAGAAATGCTTGTGACTGAGTTGAATTCCTGACTCTCCCTCGAGGTTTGCACCGGCTGTGGGGGTGCAGCTTGGAACTCCTAGGAGCTGGGATTCCTCCCCGCTCACCCCTCGCCCCACCTTAATAACCAGTATTCAAGGGGAATGGACGATGGTTAAAATGATTGATTGAAAACCGTGTGCGGCTAAGGACTTTGTGTTTGCGACCATCTCCGCTCTTCGCAGCAGTCCTGAGAGCCGGGCCTTGCTTTGTAGACTCCCATTTTACAGACAGGTAGGGGTGAGCCTGGATGAGGCTCCCAGCCTGGCTCCGGAGTCTGGAATGCTCTATTGCTAGCTGAGAGAATGAGCAGATAAAAGGCTGCTGTGTGTTGTGAAAATGGCACTCAGGAGGAGGGCAGCCCTCTCAGACGGGGGCCTCTGCCAGGGGTATCTGTTACAGCACCAACAAAAGATGCTGCCTGCAGTGGTACCCAGTGAGATCCTGCAGTACCTGGCGCCTGCAACCCAGAAAAGGGGAGGCGTGCTGGTGTGTGTGCCCCCGGGGTACCAATGGAGGCAGCCTATGGTGCCAGGTCTCTAGGGTCACCTCCTACCCCAGGGCCTCCTAGCTGTGGCCTTCAGCACTGAGTGATGGCCACAGGTGCCCATGGGGTTAAGCTCACTGCTCAGACCTTGGGGGAGGCCACACCGCTGCTTCTTAGTGACCACGTTTGCCCAACCCTGTCCTTCCAAAGCCAGCTTCGGGCAGGCAGGGTGGGGGGTGGGGAGCTTCTGGTCTTTCTTGCCAGCAGCCTGTACAGATGAAGCCAACAGGCTGCCGCGGTGTGGTCAGCATGCCCAGAGAGAACCTTCCAGCAGGAAGGGGCCAGCGAGGCTGTTTGTTTGAACCCAAGAGAGGTCAAAGTCGTGGCTCTTTAGAGGCTGAGCCGGGAAGAGTCCAGGGTTCTGGGGGTGGGTATTGAGGCTGCAGGGAGGCCCTGGGTTCCTGGGGGAGTAGGTGCAATTCACGCTGTGCGGTGATGGTGGGAGAGGATGCTGCCGATGAGCTGAGCAGAACTCCAAGCGGTTCCGCGGAATTTAGCAGGACTTCCTGCTCCAATATCCTATTCATGATGAGGAGACCTTGAGGAAGGTTTGCCAAGGGTTTTGTATTTAAACAGCTCGTGTCCTCCCTCCTCCCTGGTCCTCCATTGTTTGGTTGACTTAGGCTTGGCTGATAGAAGTTTTTACAAATCTGTGGTCCAAATCCTACAGCCAATATGGAATATTTCTCAGCGTGGAACAAATTTGAATAATGAGGGTAGACTGTTTGAGACAGACCACAGGACCATTAGTGTTTGAAAGGGCAGATGGAGAAATTATGCATGTCTTAATCTGAGTGGTGATATCCTATTTTGAAATTTTAGGTAACATGAGGGAGGGTTTGAGAGGCTTTTCTGTTGATCCAAAGGGCGGTGGGTTAAAGGCTGAGAAACAGCAGGTGGTGGGGGTAGGACAGGGGATTCACTGTGACAAGGGGAAATGACAGTGATGGCATCTTTTTTTTTTTAAAGATTTATTTTTATTTAAAAGTGAGAGTTACACAGAGAGAGGAGAGGCAGAGAGAGAGAGAGAGGTCTTCCATCTGATGGTTCACTCCCCAGTTGGCTGCAATGGCCGGAGCTGTGCCAATCCGAAGCCAGGAGCCAGGAGCTTCCTCCGGGTCTCCCATGCGGGTGCAGGGCCCAAGGACCTGGGCCATCTTCCACTGCTATCCCAGGCCACAGCAGAGAGCTGGATAGGAAGTGGAGCAGCCGGGACTCAAACCATATGGGATGCCGGCACTTCAGGCCAGGGTGTTAACCCACTGTGCCACAGCGCTGGCCCCAGTGATGCCATCTTTAAAATTTTTTTTAACAAGATTTATTTTGTTTATTTGGAAGGCAGCATTACGGGGACGGGGAGAGGGAGAGATCTTTCATCTGCTGGTTCACTCCCCAGCCTATGACGGATGGGGAACTCAGACCTCAACCTGGGGCCCCAATAGTTGAGCCAAGTAGTTCCTTTATTATCAGGAAGCTGGAACAGGAACTAGAACCTAGGCACTAGAACTAGAACCTAGGCACTCTGGTACGGGATACAGGCATCCTAAGCAGTGGCAGTGCCCAGCCCTCTAAAGATATGTCTTGTCACCCAGAGGCAGAAAAGGGGCATGGCCTGTTGGCCTAACTGGGATGAGAGTTGTTGAGCCCTTACCTACCCATGAGGGGTGAGGGCGTTGAGCCCAGCCCCCTCCCCCAGGGAAGAGGGACCAGGGTCCATCAGATGTTTGCACCCACAGTGCCTCCCTGGTCTCCTCAGTGACCTTGTGGTGCTACTGCTGTGCGATTGCTCTGATTGCCAGTGTATTGCAGGCCCTGCGGAGGAGGCGATTAATCCATTGCCTTGGTCCTTAAGGGGCAGAATATTTTGATGATGTTCCTCATTTGCCCTGGAAGATGCAGGGGGTGGGATAGGGGAGGAAGTGGAAGAGGAGCCGTTGGCAGTGGAAACCACACTGACCTAAGTCCGCAGCGCAAGCCTTGCTCCGTTGCTTTTTGTTTGTACCAAGTGGGACTTCCTTCCGGGCCTCAGTTTCCTTATCTGTAAATCTAACTGGGCTAAAACAAACATTCCCAGTTTCTTCACATGGGGAGCCCCTCCCCCCCTTTTAAATTGGAAAGGCAGAGAGAGAGCTTCTACCTTCTGGTTCACTCCCCAAAGGGCCTCAACAGCCAGGGCTGGACCAGGCCAAAGCCGGGAGCTTCATCCACATCTCCTGTGCGGGTTCAGGGCCCCAAGCTCTTGGGCCGTTAGCAGGAAGCTGGTTCAGAAGTGGAGCAGCTGGGGCTGCAACAGGTGCCCATATGGGGTGGCTTTACCCACTACGCCTCAGCGCCGGCCCACCGCCAACCCTCCTGAAGGTTTGTGAAGGTTTTATTGGAGGTGTCACACCTGAGAGGACAAAGGGAGAAAGCAGCACTGAGTATGGGGCGCCATCGGAGGGCAACATGGACAGGATGAAGTCATCTCTGCCGGCCTCGGCAGGTGGCTCCTTTTGGAATGATAATTTCATGGCCTTGGTCCTGCCTCGGAACTTAGATCAACTATCGCTTCTTGAGCAGTTACTGTGCTGAGTGCTTTCTAGACACTGTGCAATTTAATGGCCTCGTGCGGAAGACCTGCTCCTTTTCCCCGTGAGAAACCGCAGGTGCAGGGGAGGCGTGACTTGCTTTGTGTCACACGGCTAGGAAAATGTTAGAATGGGCTTGGACTCAGGTTTGAGCTCTTTATGTTTTGTTTATGTCTGAAATTTTTATTTATTTGAGAGGGAGAGAGAGAGAGAGAGAGAGAATGAGCCAGCCGACTAGAGGGATCTCACATCTGCTGGTTCACTACCCCCAAATGCCTGCAACAATCCAGTCTGGAGCCTGGAACTCGGTCCATGGGTGGCAGGGACCCAACTGCTTGGGCTCTCACCTGCCACTTCCTAGGGTGTGCGTTAGCCGGAAGGTGGAATCGGGAGCGGAGCCGAGACTTGAACCCAGACGATGGGTATGGGATGCAGGTGGCCCAAGTGAAGTCTTAGCTGCCACACCAAACCTCCGTACCTGAACGCTTGCTTTAAACTACACAACCTCTCACCAACACACATTCCTGCTTCTTGTTCTTCCTCACTGGGGACAGTTCTCGGTGATCCAAGTTCTTAGAATTTGGTGATGCTTTTGCATGGCTTTGTTGGCTTTCATGTATGAGTTATCACAGCATCTATGTCAGAGGGAGGCGTGGCGTTCAGCAGTGTGAGAGGTGAGCTTGGGTGGACTTTGGGTTCTCTGCAGTGACTCCATGCCTTCCCCCCAGGAGAACCACAAAGTGAGTGCCCGTCTTTCCCCCCCTTTGCGTGGGACTTTTCAGTCCATGAGGTCCTCTGCTGTGTGGGGTGTACCCTGTAGGTCCGGGCCTCTGTGGCTGGCTGTGTTCCATGTGGCTGGGCATGCAGCTGTTCGGTGAGTCCAAAGGCCACCTTTGGTGTGTGGGAGAGGTGGGGAAGCGCCTTGTAGCACACGCGGTGTGGGCCGCTGCTGTCTTTGTGGCCAGGTGTCCGCGCCCCTGGTATTATGTGACAGCACCTTGTCTGAGCTCGGGGCCTTTCTTCTCGAAGCTCGCTGCGCCGCGGACACTCTCAGTTTGCTCTCTGTGAGCAGGAGAGGTGAGCTGCTTGGCAAGGGGCTTGAATACAGGTCAGAGAGGTGGCCGGCTGGTTATTCTGTACGGAGGAGCACTTGAGTGCGCTGAGGTTTCAGGTGTGTGTGGAAATGTCCGAAGTATTCCTCTGTTCCTAGAACTGGCTGCTGCTTGGATGTCAGGAGCTTGTGACGAACAAGTTGTGATTCTGGTTGCTTCTGTCTTGTCTATCAACACTCCTGTCCGTGTGGTGTGAAAACCAGAAGGGCGGGGGCTGGCACTGTGGCATGTGCTGCCTGCATCCCATACGGGTGTTGGTGTAAGTCCCGGCTGCTCCGCTTCCGATCCTGCTCCCTGCTAATAGTCTGGGAAAAGCAAGGGGAGACGGCGCAAGGGCTTGGGCCCTTGCCACCCATGTGGGAGACTGGGATGAAGCTCCTGGCTTTGGCCTGGCTCAGCCCTGGCTGTTGTGGCCATCTGGAAAGTGAACTAGTGGATGGAAGATCTCTCTCTCTTTCTCTCTCTCTCTCTCTAACTCTGACTTTCAGATAAATAAATAAGTATTAAAACAAGCCAGAAAGGCATGTGGGCTGGCTCCAGGAGCAGTCGGTGCAGCATTAGATGTGGGGCCTGATCTCCACTGTCTGGGTTTACCTCGGGGGGTGGGACGCTGTTGCTGCGTCTTCAGAATGCTAGCCTTGAGAGTTCCTCCAACAGTGGTGTGGCTGAGTCACCTCAGGGCACGTGGCACAAGTATTTACCTCTTTCTCTTGGAGAATTCAGATGCTTGTAAGGATATTGAAGTGTACCCACATGGCCTTTTTGTCTTTCACTTTCAGTACACTATTCAGTACCTTACACGAGATAGTCAACACTTTGTTATCAGACAGGCTCTACTGTGTTGGATGTCCAACACCTTCACCAGGCTAGGCTAAGCTGGTTCGTGCGTTAAATGCATTTTCAACAGGATGTTTTCAATTTGTGATGGGTTCTGTATACAGTTGTATGACTGGAAGGGAATTGGTCATGGTCTGGCCAATCTTTGTGTGTGTGTGTGTGTGTGGGGGGATTTATTTATTGGAAAGGCAGAGTGACAGAGAGTCAGGGATGAGTACAGGGGAGACCCAGATAGATCTTCCATCTGCTGGTTCCCAGCCGAAATGCCTGCAACAGGCTGGCTGGGCCAGGGCAGAGGCTCGAGGCCAGAACTCCATCCAGGTTCTGCTGTCTTCCCAGCTGCATTAGCAGGGAGCTGGTTGGGAAGCAGAGTAGCTGGGACTTGAACCAGCACATGGATATGTGATGTGGGCATCCCAGGCAGCAGCTGAACTTGCTGTGCCACAACACCTGTCCCCAGTCTCTTTAGTTTTAAAGGGGAGAACTCTAGGCCCAGAGTGGCTAAGTGGTCTGCCTCAGATCCTGCAGGTAACCAGTGACCCAGATTGGACCAACAGCTCACAGCAAGCTACCAGTGCTGTTGCATCTGCCAAGTGGGGTGAGGATGACAGCTTTCCTGGACAGTGCAAGCCGTGGTGTTTGCTCAGGATGGCCCTTGGCAGCGCTGTTGTTGTCTTACCACTGGCAAGCCATTTCTCGGGCCCGGAGGGGAGGGCGAGAATTCATCCTTGTGTTGGAAGGCTGCGGTCTGTGAGCACACAGCACGCATGGATGCCTGGGCCCTGCCTGTGCAGCCTGTGGCTGGAGGCGTACTACCCTGTCTTTTGGCAGTCAGGCCCCTTCCTTTCTCTGTTGCTGGGTATTGGATGTGCTTGGGTCCTGTCTGTCTTCCTTTAAGCCTCCTTTGATTCTCCATCTTGCACTGAGCCTGTCGGCCACGGTCCCTAAGGATTCGGCTTCATCTTTATGTGTGCACTGGGTTTTCATATAATTAACCGGGTATTTTTGGAAGGCTCGGAAGGAACGCAGTGCTCCGGAGGGCAGGCGTGGAGTTGGGAATGCTTCCTGCAACCTGTGCAGACGATGGCTGTGCCTTCCTCCCTGCTCTTGGCTGGGGAGTGGGCCTGCTTGGAGGGCAAGAGAGCTCCAGACAGTCTGAGGACGCCAGGCACCCCCAGGTCTTCAGATGGCTCCTATGAAAGCGAGGCCTGAAACTTTCATCAGCACTGCTACAGGTGAAAGACTTTCATTTGGCTGTGCTGGTCCAACAAAGACTATTTTATTTATGTGTTTCCAAGCCCTTAAAAATTCTTTTAGGGCACATCAGTGGGGAGTTAATAGAAACTTTGAAATAAGAAAAATGCCTGCAGGGTAAGTAGAACCCCAGCCAGCCAGCCAGCCAGCTCTGAGTTCTGTGCTGTTAGCTGGTGGGTTGTTCTCAGGGAAGCGGCTGGCTGGACTGTGTTGCAGCCGCATCTCCAGCGCCTGCCTTTTCAATCACGATGTGGTTTTCCCCTGCTTCTCTGGGTGTGTGGGGAGAATCACTCTACCCTTTCCTCCAGGCGTGTTAGCTCCTGACAACTCTCTAACCTTTCTGGTTTGTGCTGCAAAGGAAGTGTGGAGGGGGCTGTAGGAGACGGGGTGCATGTGCGCTCCCAGCCCCCTCTCTACCGTGTGCCCAGCCCCTGACCCCCAAGATCCTAGTGGTTAACAAGCAGGGATGTGAACTGTCTCCCAGTGTTGCCACAGGTGTCTGTGAGTGGAAATTAAGCAGAGGACATGGACTCTATGCCGGGCTTTGAGCAAGATTCTCGTGTTATTTTGCTGACTTCTCGAAGTCATTTATGTTTCCTCCAGCAGTACCAGCCTAACCCCAGGGCCTTTGAGGCCTGAGCCCTGATGCTCAGAGGCTAGGAACCTTGAGGCAAGTTCTGGTATCCCTCTGGGCCTCAATTGCTTTATCTGTGAAATGGCATGGTAATACCAACCCGGGGATGATGGTGAGGATTGCATGGGCTGACAGGTTCCACTCCCAATCCTACTCTTAGGAAGCTGGTTCGTTGCATGCAGCTTTGTATGAAGCCTGGGACAGTGTCAAGGTGCCAGACTCAGGCCCAGATGTTTCCAGCTCTATTGACTATTGGTCCTTGAGCACCTGTCATCTGGCCACCACGGAAGCTGGCTGGGCCGTCTGTGTTGTCCCCTAGGGCAGTGTAGCTTGGTGGTTTTCTATGGCAGGTGCTTTAGCTCCCCAGGGGGTGCTTTGGTGAGGTGAGGCATTTAGGGTGGTCAGTCTACAGGTATGCCACTGGCTTCTGGCGGGCAGAGGCCAGAGCTGCTGCTGGACACCTTGCAGTGCACAGGGCAGGCCCCCTCCAGGCCTCCGAACAGTGCCTGGCCCTAGATGCCAGACACCTGTGGCTGAGCAGCCCCAGTGTAGCGTATGCTGGGAGCGTGTGTACCCTGTTCTGTATGAGGTAAGGATGCTTCTGCTCACCCACCTGCTGTGACCACTGTGGGGCACGCTATCCTGCACCCCAGTGGTGTGAGTTGACGGGATGCCGGGAGTCAGGTGGACTGGTGGCTAGCCCTGAGAGCCTGCAGGACAGAGAATTCATCAGATTTTAGTGGTTCTGTTAAATTGTCTTTGCTTCTATTTTGAAGCAAGACTTTTCTCTTTGAAAAATGCAAACATTAAACAAAGTAAAAAATTGTGACTCCTCCAACTTTTTCCTGAAAGGGGGTGTATTGGAGAAGTTCAAGTTCACTGCCTCTTGGGCTGGCTGTAACCCATTCCAGTAATCAGATGTGTCCGTGGGAATTCCGCTTATCTCCACACTGCATTTTAGAACCTGCGTTCGTATGTGCATGTCTGTCTGTGTGTGTGTATATATGGGAGTAAAGTTGTATGTTTTTTCTTAGGAACAAGGATAGAAGGGAATGATTTTGGGGAATCACAGCCCATCTGAGACTTAGGTAATCAGCAGAGGCATGCCTAACTGTGTACGGCAAAGCGCTTGTCTACAAGGTCTCCATTGTGCAGGGGACAAAACCAGCCTTGGTTCCCCATCGGATGCCCGAGTCTGCCTTCTCCAGTGAGGGCCTCTGTCCCCAACCCAACCGCCGCCTCCCACCTTGGAGCAGATTTATGGTGGCTCACATGCGATCAGGACTTGGAGCTGCTTCTTGACGCTGGCTCTCTGTGGGATCTACCCCCTGGGACCCTGGACACCCTTTGCTTGCCAGGACTTATGCCTCCCAACCCCTACCGGCCCCTCCGTGGGGTGCCAGTAGTGTCAGCCTGGAGTTACTCCCCCCCAACCCCCTTTCCTGGCCTGGAAGAGGGGCATTGGCCTCGTTGCATGGAATTTACCGCGGGGCTTATGGACTAGCAGGGGAGGGCGGCCGGGATCTGCCTGCTTTGTGCAGCTAAGCAGGCACAGCCGTTGCCTTCCTCTGCCCTCTGGCTGGGTTCTCACGAACAGGTGAGGAACCTGGGAGAACTTGCTCGGCGTCCTGTAGGCAGCGAGGGTCCGTGCCAGGTCTCCAGTCCTGCTCTGTTTGCCCACCCCATTAGACCCGGGCGGAGCCCCCCACCATGTTTAGGTGGCTCAGTGCTTGGCAGAATCAAGTGGGGCACTCCATGCACCTCCATGGGTAATGGAACCCCAGGTGAGCAGCCTTTGTATGGAGTGCCCGGAGAATGGGCATGTTCGGAGGCTGGCTGGGTACTTTGGAGGCTGCAAGAATGGCACTACACTTTGTTCGCCTTTGTAGACTCACGGGGCTGAAGACACAGCAGCCTGTGGAAAGGGGAAGCGGATGGGCCAAGGTCAGTTGTCAGTGTGTCCTTATGAACAGGAAGAGGATCCTCTGGTTCCCTGGAGAGAGGTGGACTTTCGAGGCCAGGAAGGAAGAGTGCTGGGGGGAGGGAGTCTCCGGGTGGGGTGCTGTGGGGGCAGGAAGTACAGTGGCCGCCGTGTGGAGGAAACCAGAGAGTGCTAGAAGGGGACATAGGATGCTGGGTTTGAGGCCAGAGGGTGTGTTGGGTCCCGGCAGATACCAGATGACCTGTACAGTTGTCCCCTTACATCCAGGATCCCTGGTGGATGCCTGCAACTGCAGATAATGCTCAACCCAAGATAGGAGGGCACTTCAAAACGTTCGTGGAAAATAGGATTAAAAGATAAGTGTAAGGGCTGGCGCTGTGGCGTAGCAGGTTAAGCCAGTGTCTGCGATGCTGGCATCCCATATGGGTGCCAGTTCGAGTCCCAGCTGCTCTACTTCCAATCCAAGTCCCTGGGCCTCTGCCACCCATATAGGAGACCTGGAAGAAGCTCCTGGCTCCTGGCTTTGGCCTGGCCCAGCCCTGGCCACTGCAGCCATCTGGGGAGTGAACCAGCAGATGGAAGATCCCTCTCCATCTCTTCGTTTCTCTCTAATCCTTTCTTTGAAATAAAGAAAATATTTTTTTTTTAAAAAATAAGTTTGCAAAAAAAAAAAAAAAAACAACTGCTGTGTGTTTTCCTCTAACTACAAACTATAAAGTTTAAGTGACAAATTAGGCACAGTAAGAGCTTAACAGCAATCATGGAGCAGAATGATGATCATGGAATCCTGTAATGAGTTATTTAGAACTTACGAATTGCTTGTTTCTGGGATTTTCCATTTCACATTTTTAGATTGCGGTTGGCTGTGGGTCCCAGGCCCCATGGAGAGTGAGACCGTGGGTACAGGAGCCCTGGTGCCCAGTATTGTAGGAAGCTATGGTGGAGCCATGGGTGGGTGTGGAAGTCAGAGGTTAAGCTGGCGCACAGGCCCACCTTCTCCCTGGAGAGTGGACAGAGGATTTTCCCATCCGGGGGTTGTTATGCAGACAAGAGATGAATAGGGTCCAGGTACATCACAAGCCAGAAATGGCAGCTGGCTGCCACAAGATGGGAATTCTCCTTTGAAAAATCTTCCTTTTTCCTGGAAGGCTTCTCTGTGTGGA
Source organism: Lepus europaeus (assembly GCF_033115175.1). Taxonomy (NCBI): domain Eukaryota; kingdom Metazoa; phylum Chordata; class Mammalia; order Lagomorpha; family Leporidae; genus Lepus; species Lepus europaeus. Next base: position 16,964,892 of record NC_084843.1, on the reverse strand, counting down.
ATTAATTAAATCAGAAGGCTGAGTGACAGTGAGAAAGGGAGATCTTCCATCTGCTGGTTCACCCCCTTAATGGCTACAGTGGTTGGGGCTGGGCTTTTGAGTGAGGGTCTTCATGCAACTCTGTTTTTAAGCTTCTTTTCCACATCCTGGTGAGCATGTTGTCTGGAAGCTCTCTACTGTGAGCCTAGCGGGAGGGGGAGGCCCCTACCTATGACTCTCCGGCCTATGAGCACCTTTCCTGGCACCTGGCAGGTGTTGGGGCCATCGTGAGTGAGCGAGGTGTCCGGTGCTCAAGCCGGTATTTTGCCTGCGATCTGACGTGCCGTGTGGTGACTGTGGTGGCACAGGACACCCCCACCGTTGAGTTAGCAGGTGCAGGTGGTGGTGCAGGAGCAAGGTCAGTCCTCAGAGGGTGGGCTGGAGGTGGGTTCGTCTCCGCCACTCGCTGGTGGGGCCCTTTTTCCGAACTTGACTTTCCTCTTGGTGGGAGGGAGCTCGGGCTGGCTGTATGCTGAGTCCTGTCTGACTCTGAGGTTCCTGCTGGGTGTGACCCGAGGGCTCAGCCCTGCCTTTGGGAGCAGGGTCCTCTTGAGGACCCCCTGGGCTGCCGAGTCCTGGTGCTGGCAACCCTCAGTGCCTTCCCTGCCCCTGGGTGGCTTGAGATTGAATTGCTGCTGCTGGTCCCAGGAGTGAGACCTGCTGCAGATAGGTGGCCTGCTGCACAGAGGAGGAGAGGCGGGGGTGGGGGGTGGGGGGAGACAGCCCCCAGGTCCCTGTCATCATCTTGGGGTGCTCGCCCGGAAGGAGAAGGACAGAAGAAAGCACTTGGATGGTGTCGACTTTTTCCCTCTGTCAGACTTGTTTCTCCTAAGCGGCTGGGCTACTGTGTCTTGGTCTGGGTGTGGGATGTAGCTGTCCTGGGTTCTGGGAGTTAAACAGCAAAACTGGGAGGGGACCCACAGAGGGAGGAGGACACAGGGCCTGTGGGGAAACATGGCAGGGGGCGAGGGGGCTGCGGATGACAGCTCTGCTCTCATCGGCCAGCAAGGGGGTGTCCGAGCCCTTAGGCTCTCCTTGGAGCAAATGAGTGGGACCGAGGAGAGGCAGCGACTTGGGAACCAGCACATCCTATCCACCATGGACTCCTGTTTTATCCCTTTAGCCTGTTTTCTTTTTGTAACAGGAGAAAGGGGGCCACAGGTAGGCTTCTTGGTTTCTTACCTAGAGCCTCAGTTGCTGTATTTCCGATGCGTTCTGCAGGGCGAGAGTCCCAGAGCCTGCGGGTGGTTTCCTGCCATGTTTGACCCTCACCTCCGCCCCGGGTGCCCACGCTGGGGAGCAAGGAATGGGGTGCGAGCGAGTGCTGTTTGCTTTCCCCCTCCCCCTCTTATTGAGGTATAATTTACAGCAAAGAGCACAGAGCTCAGGTCACCAGCGCTGTGATCTTCCTGTCTCCCTCTGTGTGGTCAGGGCCCAAGTGGAGAGAAAGGACTTCTCCAGCCCCTTCCCATGTATCACCTCCCAGAGAGAGAGAGCCACTTCTCTTTATTTGTTTAAAGAGTTATTTATTTGAAAGAGAGATTTTTCCACCTCCCCAAATGGCTGCAATGTCAGGAGCCTGAAACTCTATCCGGGTCTCCCATGTGGGTGGCAGGTGCTTGGGCCCTCTTCTGCTGCCTTCCTAGGTGCATCCAGCGAGGAGCTGGATTGGAAGTGGAGCGGCCAAGACTCAAACTGGCTCTCTGATATGGGATGTTGGTGTTGCAGGTGGCCGCTTAACCTTCTGTGCCACAATGCCAGCCCCAGAGAGCCACTTCTGATGCCTGCTCCCACACATGAGCTCTTCTGAGTCATCATGGATGTTTTCATTTTGATTTCCAACACACATCTCCAGTGGCATCTTGGGACATTTCGAAGGATGCTTTTCAGGTCTTACATGGATATCAGAATTGTAGGTGGGGAAGCTGGAAGTCCTGCCTTCTGCCCACCCCTCCTGCTATTTCCAGTTCCTCCAACCTCGCGCTCCTTCCGTCCACTGAGCCAGTGTCTGCAGTCCCCGAGCCTCAGCCTGCCTCTCATCCTTCCCTCTGGGACCTCTTCCTTGACTGCAGCCAAGGGCTACACTTGCGCTCTGCACCCTGTTAAAACCACGTTCCTTTGCCATCAGTGCAGGCATCTCTGTCTGTCATCAACACTACCTGATTATTCAGATAACAAATGCTTGTTCCCTAGAGCGCAGGGGCAGTGCCTGGCACCCAGTGGATGCCACGTTCAAGGTGGCTGGATGGCTGCCTGGGGTACGTGGCGAGGGATGAGGGCCTGTGGGGCAGCATTTGGCTCTTTTGGGGATGCACGGGGCTGTGTGATGTCAGCACAGGTGCTTGTGTTCCTGTGCGGTTGTGTGTGTTCTGAGCACCCGATCGAGTGTCCCTGATGTCTCTGTCACAGATGACCTCATTCCTTCCCCCTGCCCACACCAGGCCTCTCCGGAGCCAGCTCCCTTTCCTGCTGTCTCTCTTGGCCAGGTTTTTAACATATATCACAGGCTGGTAGGCTAAGAGCTTGGGACTTCCCCTCACCACACTCAAAGCCTTTGATCTTTTGCTTTGGAGGTAACATCAAAAGGCAGGCTGAGGAAGACAGCCAGGCTGTGAAGTTCAACGTTCAAGTTAATAGCTTGACTGAAGGTTGTGCTGCGTTGTGGCAGCATCACCAAGGCTGCAGTCAACACGGCGATCCCGCCACGTTGTTCCTGGAAATGCACCCTGGTGTTGGCACCGGGCTACATCGACATTTGGAATGAACTCCTTTCCTCTTCCCCTCTTTTCCTGGGAAGTGTGGGGGCAGGGGTGCGATGTGTGTGTCAGGGCTGTGGGGCTCTGAGGGAAGGGGAACTCCTTGTGATCGGTACTCTGAAGCTGGCCTTGCCCCGGTTCCAGGATTGCTGCCCGCCCGCCCGCCAGTGGGCTTGGCGCCTCCGTGCCACTGACCGTTCCTGGTTTAGCTGAGTGTTTGCGAATTCTGGTGGAATTCAAAGCAGACCGGCAGGTGGGCAGCATGGCTCGGGGCTCGGGGCTCGGGGCTCGGGGCTCAGGGAAGTTGCGAGCAGCTCAGGGGTGCAGCAGCGTGAGGGCCTTTGGGCCTGAGAGCTGGAAAGCAAAGGACATTGGAAGCAAAAGTGAAAGTGACCCTTCGGCCTCTGCTGCTCCCTCGCTTCTGCTGAGCTCTGCGGGCACTCGCTCGGTTGTTGTTTAATTTAAGGTTTTCCGCAGCCCTCCTCTTTTTTCAGTTTTCATCCAGAGCCGCGTGCGTTTGGTTTTTAAGCACGTTTCAGCCCTGTTCCTTGGGCAGCTGAGTCACCTCTGGGGACAGTCGTCTCCCACGTGCCCATCTTGGGGCCTCTGTGGTGTGTGCTCAGAGCTGGCTTGGATATCTTCCCCTGGCACCATGCAGCGTTGCAAGCATCACCTCCTTCCTGCTCCCCAGCTCCTGGACTCACCTGCCTCTCCCGCGGCGGGGTCTCTAAACTCCGATGATATCACTGCGGGGCAGCCAGAATGCCCATTGGATTTCTTTGGTGTGGTTTCCCCAGTGCCCCTCACGGCTGGACTCCCTTCATGATTCTTGGCATAACCGTATGCCACCTGCGCTGTTGTTCATTTGATGCATCCAGACATTTGATTCATTTATTTCAACTTGGCCTTGCTGTAAGCCTTAACATCTGTGAAATTACAGGTTTCATGTGCTGGTTATTTTTTCCCTAATACCATTAATTTAATCCCATAACTACTAAAGTAACACCTTATCCCGCCCAAAACCATGCCTGGTAGCGCCGCAGGTGGGGAGACCACCGTTCCTTTCTTCTCTTTCTGGCGACGCACCTGCCCTTGTGCTCACTGCCTGTTCCTGAGCCGGCTGACTGCCCAGCCCTGTGAGTCACTGTGCAACCCATGCACAGTCTCAGGCTTCTAGAAATCTGGTTTCCTGGAGATGGGAAGTCATTCTGGATCCCCTGGGTCCTCCCTCTGCCGCTTTCCAGGCTCCGCTCCACATCTGGAGTTTGTCTGTTCCTTCTGTTTTCCCAGCTGGGTGGGGAAGCTGACCTGGACCAGCCTGCGTTCGCCCTGGGAGGACTCACCTCTCAAAGGTCTTGGCAGATCCTCCCAGTTCTTGACCAGGAGGGTTGCTGACACAAGTCCTCCGTGGTCCTAGGTTTGCAGCCTGGAGACTTCAGCTGCACACACTGCACATGTCCGTGGGCGGCTGGAGGTTCCTCAGAAAATGTAAGATGCCATTCTGTGGCAAGGGGTCTTCAAACTCCTGTGACAGGACATGTCCTGGGCGTGGAGGAAGTGCCCACCTGAAATGTCGCTCCAGGTTGTGCATCCCTAATCCCAAAACCCAGTATTCGAAATGTCCCTGAATCAGACTTTTTGAGCACTGATGTGACGCTCATGAAGTTTCAGACTTTGGAGCGTTTTGGATTTCCATGCAAATGTTCCATAATCCAAAAACCTCCTGAATCTGAGCAGCTTCAGGTCCTGAGCGTTTCGGACGAGGGATGCTCAAGGTTTGCTTGCGCTCAGCCCTCGAGGTGGCTGCCTGCCGCAGTGGCTTGGCTGGAATGGGCAGCTGCTTCACCCATGCTGAGCACCGCAAAGGGCCATTGTCAGATTTATTTAGCCTCTCAGTTCGTGCTCCTTAGAGGATGCTAAATTAAAGATCGCGTTCCTGGACGGAGCCTTTCATACATTTAAGAAAACCCGTTGAGTCTCTGGAGGGGGAGAGGCAAGGGAGAGATGAAAGAGTTCCCCCAGACCTGTTCTGTAGTGTGGACTGTTCTTTTAGGTAATTAAGGGCGACCATAAAAGACGAGCACACTGCTCCATTTACCTGTCGCTCAGGGGGTCTCCAGTCTCTGGCCAGCCTTCTTTAACCCACATCCTTGGGTGTCACCCCCAGGCCACCGTGGGCTCTGTTTCCGTGCTTCCCTGTTTCTGCTGGCTGAGGTGTACCATTGGGGAATGGCAAATGGAATTTTGGGGCTTTGGGAACTTTGAACTTGCCTGTAGTGCCTTAGGGAAGCTTCTGTGCTGCTGGGTGGGGAGGGTCCCTGGGGCAGTGGGGAGGGCTGTGTGTCCTAGTAACTCTCTGTGTCAGGAGCTCCTGCTCACTCTGTCTCCTGCCTGTCATGCAATGGGACCTGGGTCCCCCCGCTTTGTTATGCCTGGGGAGCCTTTAGGAAAAAAATCCCCAATATCCGGGTCCTACTGTGGAAGAGGAGACGGGCGTCAGTAATGTAAAGATTCTGAGTAATCCTGAAGTTTGGAAATCTCTGTGTTAGGATACCAAGATTCGAGTCCTTTGCATTTAAGTCGCCTATGCCAGCCACCCATCAGATCCTCCTCTAAGTGTTCTGTATTCATCATCTTTGTCTTTGGAGGTAGACGGCCTTGTGCCCATTTCACAGGTAAGGCAGCCGGCCTCAGGAGGTTAAGTACCTTGACCAAGGTCATGGAGTTGGTCCAGGGTGGATGGTGGCTTTTTAAAAAATTAATTTTCATTTTATTTTAAAAGGCAGAGAGAAAGCAAGTGAGAGCAAGATCTTCCATCTGCTGGTTCATTCCCAAAATGCCCACAATAGCTGGGGCTGGGCCAGGCTGAAGCCAGGAGCCTGGAGCTCAATGCAAGTCTTCTTCCACATGGGTGGCAGGGACCCAAGTACTTGGGTCACTGTCTGCTGTCTCCTAGGGCGCTCATTAGCAGGACACTGGAAGGGGGAGGGAATCGGGGGAACATGGCTAGTCTTGAGCACCGTGCCAAATACCTGTCCCTGTCCGTGGACAGAGGCTTTGACCCTGGGCGTGTCTGCCTGCAGAGTTGGTATCATCGGCCTGTGACTGTCCTCACTGTGAAGAAGCCCGGCCTTAGCTGAGTGTGCTGCATGGTCCAGGGCGTGGAACATGGGGGAGGAGTTGTTGCTCCTGGGAGCCTGGAAGCCATGTGGGCCCTGAATGCTTACGCCTTGGCAGAGGCGTAGTAATTTTCCTACACAGAGCTTTGGAAAGGCACCCAGGTAGAGGAGACTGCAGGGACAAAGCCTCAGGGTCAGAGGTGTCAGAGAGGTGGGCTGTGGCCGGGCTGCGCCATGCTGAAGCTGCAGAGGCCGCTTGGGATTCTGTCCTGAAGGGCCTTGACTGCTGTTCACTGCAGAGGCCTCCCGTGCTCTGGGGCTCTGGTAAAAGTGCAGATCCTGAGAGCTGGCCTGGGTGGGGCCGAGAGGCTTGCGATTTTGCCAGGCTCTTGCAGGAGCAACACCTCGAGCAAGTGGTTCCCAAACTCTGCTTGCACAGTGGAGTTACCTGGGAATCTTGTGTGTGTTCTTTTTTTAAAGATTTATTTATTTATTTGAAAATCAGAGTTAGAGAGGGAGAGGGAGAGAGAGGTGTCTTCCATCTGCTGGTTCACTCCCCAATTGGCCACAATGGCTGGAGCTGTGCTGATCCAAAGCCGGGAGCCAGGAGCTTCTTCTGGGTCTCCCACGTGGGTGCAGGGGCTCAAGGACTTGGGCCATCTTCTACTGCTATCCCAGGCCATAGCAGAGAGCAGGATCAAAAGAGGAGCAGCCGGGACTCAAACTGGCGTCCACATGGGATGGCGGCACTGCAGGCGGTGGCTTTACCCACTATGCCACAGTGCCGGCCCCCTGGGAAAATTGTTAAAAATTCTCATGCCCAGGTCATGTCTTATTCCAGCTAGGTCAGAGTGCTAGGAGGTGGGAGCCAGGCACCAGCAGCTTTGAGGGACCTCTAGGTGATTCTCACGTGCATCACTGCGTCCCGGGGTGGGGGGTGGGGTGGAGCGATCCTGGCTGAGTTGGAAATGGGGTGACTTCTGCATCCCAATACTTAGGAAGTAAGTGGGGAAACCATGGCAATGGCCTCCTAGCTCATCGAGTGAGCAGTGCTTGTGAGCACCTGTAGCAGACCTGTGTCTGTTGTGGGGTCAGGGAGGCGGCTGCAGGCAGCTAGGGTGGTCTGAATGGGCGCCAAGGTGGGGGCAGGGAAGAAAGGCAGCGTTTGAGAGCAGAAGCATTTGGGGAAGGCGATACCCAGGACTTTGGAATTACAGGTAATTTGGTCAGGACCCAAAACTGAAAATTTCTCTTCTCTATGATGAAAGGGTTTGCTGGGTGCTGAGCGAGCAGAGGGCCCATTAACTGGTGTGCCGGTCCTTTAGAAGCCCTGTCATTTACATACAGGCACCTGCCTGGCTGAGCTCCGCCTTGCTGCACCTTCCTGAAGAATCTCCCAGCGAATATTTGCTTTTGCTGCTCGAGGTTACTTTGGAAGGAACTGGAACATTTTCCTTAAAAATAACGCTCTCCTGTAATGGCAGGTTCTTCAGGAACTCTGACCAATCTGTGAGACTCAGTCATGCTAACTGACTGGGGTTCCCTGAACGTTCAGCAGCCCTGTCTCTCTGGCGCCTGCGTGTGTCATTGGAACTTAATTGCAAAACTTGGACAGGGCTGTGTGCACCAAGGGGGTGCCCCCAGAAGAGCCCTGACCTCTGGGTTGGCTCGAGGTTAGACAGGGAATGGGTTAGTTGCATTCAGGTGCCACGCTGTGGTCAAGATCCTAGGGTGTGCCCTTCTCATGTTGTGTGACCAATCCCTCACCCATCATGCCCCAGCCTGTGGCAAAGCGGGGTCTTCTACCGGGACCCACGTGTTTCAGGTGTCGCACCTGCTGGGACCAGATTGCCACTGCTGGGAGTTTTGCAATGCTTCATTTCAAGGCCGAGGATGCTTCAAGCTTGGAAGTGCCTGCGCAGCGCTGGGAACATCGGTTGAGTCCGTCGTTGTGGGAATTCAGGAAGCCTGGTCCTCAGCCCTGGTCCTGAAATGAGCACATTTCTCCCTGCTGCCCTCCTGAGGGACATCCGCCCCGGGAGAGCTTGGAATCCCCGAATGGTAGAAATTCTGGATTTTTTTTTTTTTTTTTTGGCTGTTCAGGTCGTGTCAGTCCCTTCCCTGTGCCATCTCTCCAGGATTCTGCAAGGAATAATTAGTTAATGTTTGCAGAGCACTTTGAAATCCTCAGATGAAAGGCACCAGAGAAGTGCAGAGTATTATTATTTATTATTAGCGCAAACCCGAACAGGCGAGCACAGGGCCCTGTCTGCGCTTCCTGCCTTGCGCCAGGCACAGCTTTCTGCCCAGTGGGCTTTCTTTGTAAAAAATACAACTGGCAAAAGCTTGGGGGGAACAGTCGGTGTTGTGTCATGTGCCTAGGACTGTGCAGGGTGCGACACAGGTAGCAGAACAGGGGTCTCTTCACTTGGGGGATCTGGGGCATTGGGGTCAGGCAGGGGCTTCTGCAGGTGCTGCAGGCTGTGCTTTGTGTATTTGCTTTCAGTTGAAATTTTGCTAAATTTGTTGATGCTAGGAAGCTTGTGTCCTGGGGCCCCTGTTGTGCTTGACTTGGCGGGGGAGGGTAGAGCGTTCCGTATTGACTCCTGTAGGTCTCCTGCAGGTGCCCTGGAGCTCTGGCAGAGCCAGGAGGCGCAGGGGCCAGCTCTGTGGCCCTCTGCCCCTTCTTCATCCCCGCTGACAGAGACTAGGATCGAGTCCAGAGCTGCCAGGGGGTTATTTTGTGTGCCTCTTGGTGGAGAGGCGGGAGACGAAATGCACGCGGCCTGTGTCCTCTGGAAGGGAAAGCCCCGATTTACCATCTGCTTAGGGGCAGCATGATCGGCATCTGCTCTCTGCAACGCCGCTCATCAGCAGTGGTTGTCCCCCTAGCGCCCCTGCTGCTTGCCGGATCCCGGCAGCCTCCCACTCAGGAGGACCTCTGGGAGCCCCCGGCAGCCTGTGCTGCCTGGCAGTCCTGCACACACGGCAGTGTCTCTGCCCTGGGGCTCAGGAACCCGGAGGACTGGCCACTTCTCGAGGCTTATCTGCAGTTTGCAAAGAGCCCCTGGCAAGCAGAGCGGGGGATTTTTGTACAGCGAACTCCTCTGTGTGTCTTGTAAACACGGAGCAGCCAGTAATCCTAAAATCTTGGTCTGCCGTGAAGCCGGAAAATGATAGCTGTCCACTCTGGTGAATGATGTCTCAAGGGAAGCCTGGCATTTGAGCATAAGACTGTGCAGACCCTCGGAGCAGCAGGAGCCGGGGCAGGGCCCGAGAGCTCCCTGCTGATTTCCTCCTTGAGCCAGGGGCACCTGCTCCAGTGAAGGAGCCTGCGTGGTAGGTAGGAGCAGCCCTAGCCCAGTTCATCCACGGGAAAGTGGAGAGATTGCCCACGGGTGCAGCAAGAGCGGGCCACCCCGTGTCGGCGCTTGCTCGCGGGCCTGCACTGTCTCTTTTCTCAGCTTCATTGGCCTTGAGATGAAAGTTCTCGAAAGTTCTCGGGGGAACGCTCTTCTCCCCGAGGCGGGAGTCTGATTGAGGAGGATCAGGGGCAGAGCTGTCTTTGGACTCCTCCCATCGTCACGGAGGTGGGGACCGGGGTCGGGGAAGGAGGGCTGACTCCCTGGAGCCCTCCTTTCTGGTCACCGAAGACTTCCACCCTGTGTGGAGCATGCGCGCCTGGCACAAAGAGTCTCCCAGAAAAGGTATACAGTTCTGGGGACGTTCAAGCCTTCCTGTGCTGGTCACCTTATCTCCCAGAGAAAGGCCAGGAGAAACCACTCACTGTCGAAGCCCGCGCTAGGCCTGTTAATGGGGTCTCGGGGGCTCCTCACAGCAGCCATGCAAACAGAGTGGTGTTTATATTCATTCTACAGGTGAGAAAACCGAGGCCCAGAAAGGTCAGCGTGTAGGCCCCTGGTCTTTATAGCCCATCTTTGCAGAGTTGGAGTTCGTGTCAGTGAGAGCCTGGGAGAGCCGAGTGAAGCAGTGTCGGGCAGCCCAAGTCCCTGTGTAGTTCTGGGCGCCCAGTGTGGCGTGGAGGCAGGGCTGGGGACAGAGCAGCCACTAAGAGACACCCAGTAATGTGAGCACCCACCCCGGAGTCCATCCCCAGGGACTCTTGAAGAAACAGCCATGTTTGTATTATCAGTGCCTGGCAGTAGTAGATGCCCAATAAAGATCACTCTAAGCGGCCTCTGGGGTACGTGGCCCTCTTCGCCGCTGCTTTTTTTGTGTCCTCCTGGCTTGGACGGACAGGGGCGTGTCTTCTCAGGCCTGTGACATGGTGGCTTCCAGGATGAGTGGAAAGGGCCTCTGGCCTGAGACTGAGTAGCTCCTGAAGGATTTGTCCCCTGTCCTTTGGTTGCATCATCTGTTGGGGACTCCCTCGCTCAGGTGTTTGATTGTCCCCGTGCATGTCTTGTGCACCAGTGTATCTACCAGCTGCAGTGCCAGGTGAAGAGGATGGATACGGCTCTGGGAGGCAGCCGTGAGAGCCAGGAAGGGAAGGATGTTACCGTGGGGGGAGGGTGGCATCCGGGGCGTGCGGGGGCGGGGGGGCGCATGAGGGAGGGATGACTCCCTGCAGGCTCCTGGGGAAGTGGACCCAGCATGCACAATTGCACCTGTCCTGGTTGACACATTTGGTGGCAGCAGGGCATGCTGGCAAGTGCTCATTCTGGCCACACAAGGGACGGTAGCGTCGGGGGCTTCTGATTGGACAGGCAATGTGAAGGTATCGTGTGGGACACACTGTGGTGCAAGAGCAGGGTCTTTTAACCCCGTGTTCCCGCAGGGCCTGGGGTGAGGCAGGGATTCACGGTTGTAAATGCAGTAAGACCAAACTGGAGTTCTGGTTAGAGAGGTTTCCCCAGAGGCCCGTGAACCCTTGTGAGGAAGCAGGTGCAGTGGTGGTAGTGACCAGAGGGTGAGCCCTTGCTGCCGCCCCCCCCCCCCCCCCAGCACACCCCACTGGCCTGTCAGATGTCACCAGTCTCAGTTATGCCTTGTCCCTCCTATGCCCTGCACACATGGTGGCCCTCCGAGAGTGTTCCGAAAAATATATTTAAAAATTAGACTTCAAATTAATGCTTCTGACGGCACGAAGTACCAAGACAAGGACTGCGTAATCACGCTGCCCAGAGAAAGGCCTCGTTGAGGGTGCTTCCTTCTTCCTTTTTTAAAGCAGTAAATGGACAAGTGTTTTTAGATGCATTGATTTCTTTTTTCCAGGTGTGCGTGTGGTCACACGGGCGGCCAGTGTCTTTTTATGTGGATTTCAGCCAGGCTCCACACCTGCCTCCTAATGAAAAGTAAACCATCGCCTTATTTGTCTGACAGCTTCCTGGAGGATGACTTGGAGGGAGGCAGGTTCACCTTACATTAAACACCTGACAGCCCAGACTTTCTCTGCTGGCGTCTCGGGTGTGACCTTTGAGCTAGTGGTGCCCTGAAATGTCACCTTTGACCTTCTTTAGAATTGGGGATAATAAGCGGGGAGCGCATGGGTGCCTCTTAAAGTCTTAGGAACGTCTGTGGCCCGAGGGAAAGCTTTTTCGCACTGTGTTGTGTTTTAATTACCACGTCTTCTGGGGCTGGAGGTAATGAAGGGATTGAGGGTGGTGGTAAGGCCTCTCTGTTCACCGTTGGGTTCCCGTTTCCCCCAAAGGGGCCAGGCCTACTGCAGGGGCCTGGGAATGCTTCTTTGACTGGTGTGGGCCTGGAAGACAGGCACAGTGTTCTCCATGTCCAAGGGCTGGGGGCTGAGGAGCATCTTGGGAGCAGACAGGGACCACCTCCGTCACTGCACATGCTTGGACCCAGTACATGGAACCGAGCACCCATAGGCTTGGCTCCTTTCTGCACCCCTCTTCCCACCTGGAGGGCCACCCGATGGAGCAGGTGTTGCCCAAATGGCGCCTGAAGTGAGTACGCAGTGGCCGGGAGCTGCTGCGTGCGGAGGCGGGACTCATTCCTGTCGTAATGATAGCTTCTGTTTCTACAGCACTTTGCAGTCCAAGTGCTTTTCAAATGTTTCACCTCACTTAGTTCTCACCACAGCCCTCCCAAGGGGTATTATTATTATCTTTATCTTATGCATGTGCTAACCAAGGCTTGTTTGGGAGGTGGGTGGGGCGTGGTCTCTGGGGGACAGAGGGAAGGGAGCCGTCGTTGGCTGAATCCTGAGGCTCCATTGGGGGCTGCCAGCCAGCTGGGTGTTGTGTAAGGGACTGCTCCCCTCTATGCTATGAGGAGGACGGGATGAGGGGCCTCTGTCCTGGAATAACTGAGAGCAGGGACGCCAGATCTCTGCCCACGTCACACTGCAAGTTGGGTGAGAGCTGGGACGCTTCACCCAGGCCCAGGGACTCGCAGTGCCCAGCAAGGAGCTGGCCTCAGTATTTGTCGGATGTGAAATGAGGCCTAAGGGGACGGTTCATGCTTGGTGCAGGGGCACAGTGAGACGTGTGTGTGCCCGCGTAACCATCACTTCCGCGTCCCGTGACCCTGGGCAGGTTGTCAGGGCTCTGTCCTAGCTCAGTTTCCTGGGAGATGGGTGAGATGTCCCAGGGCCGTCCCCACAGGCAGACTGCAAGTAGGAGAGGGTCCCACGACTTGGTCGTTCTCTTCACCCTGCCACACTCTTCCCTTTCCATGTCTACCTCCTGGAAAACGAATTTCTGGAGACTGCATCATTGGATGACAGTGACGACAGCAGGAAAAGCATCTCCTGATGTCAGTGCCCAGATTGCCAGCGATGCAGGTCTCAATGACAGCAGGGGTCGCTCACGGGAGCTGGCATTCGTGAGCACTTTGAAAGCTGCTCCTTATAACCAGGACTTGGCATGACCTATGGGAAGAGCCGCCATCTCCCCTTCGTACGGAAGAGGGAGGTTAGGGCAGCTGCTTGGGGTCTCTTAGGAAGTAGTTGGTGGTCTGGATTCAAACACCAGGGCTGGCCCTATTCTTCTTCTTTTAACACTAAACTCCCCCAAGGCATTTGCCCTGGGCATTTCCATATCTCAGGGCACCCTTCCAGCCTGGACTTCTGCTGTCAGGTGGCCAGTGCAGGAGGAAACCCACACCGGGCTCTGCACTGGGACAGGGGCTGGCGCTTGTCCCAAGCCGGCTGCCATGTGGCTCACCCATGTTTGAGTGCCTCACAGCGGTTAAGCCGGGGGCACTGGGCATTCTTCGAGTTTCTCCTTCCCAACTTTCTACCCTTTCTTTAGGCAAGCTTTTTAATGGGCTGGGTGTTTCAATCTTACTGGCATCTCTGAAGAAAGGATGAGGGGGGGACCAAAAACCACCGACACATGGGCTGAGAGTGGCTGGTTTTCTTCACGGTCTTTTTGCTTTTCAATTTTATTTTGCACCCACTGCAAGCCTGTTTGGATGACGATTTCTTGTGGCTTCCTGGTAGCCCGGGTGCAGCTGCCCCAGGGTTTCCCGGCTGTCTCCTCCCTGGGCCGACCTGTGCCTCCACGTGCCTGCTCGTGCCTTGCATGTCTGCTGTGTGCGGAGCATGAGCGCAAGAATCAGAATTCAGCTGGGCTTGCGAGCATTTAGAAAACCTCTTTGAGGGCTGGTTGGAGAGGGCAGAAGCAGTGACTTAGAACATGCAGCCTGCAGGTCAGCTTCTGCGTGCCTGGGAGGAGCCAAATGGAGTTGACAGAAAAATTCCACTTTACCCAGAGGCTGGGGGATGGGTGGGGGATGGGGCCGTCGGGTGTAGGATGTGCCACCACGTGGGGAGGCAAGGCTGGCTAATTATGTTTGGTCACTTGTTTTCACCAAGCCCACAGGGTCCGTTTTCCTCTAAGTGTTGGATAATAACACATATCTGGGGATTTGCTTTTTGGATGATTTATAATATTGCAGTATCTCAAAGGGTTTTATTGGGATGATACTGATTATATTAATAGCAATATAATAGCCACCTAATAATATAATAGCTAGCATTTACTGAGCATTTGCCATAGGCCAGGCTGTGTGCCAAGCATCTGATCTTTGCAAGAATGCTGGGAGCTGGCTCTGGGTTTGCACTCCCATTCGGCAGATGGGGAAACTGAGGCTCAGAGAGGTGAGATCAGGTCCCAGGCTGGACTGCCCATGGGCAGTCTGCTTCCGGATGCTCTCTGAAGGGACACCACTCTTTGAGATGTCAGCGCCAAGCACATACTAGATAGTCAAGAAGTATTCTGCCAGTGAGTGGCGTTGGAGAGCAGGTCTGAGCTGCCTCTGAAGGTGGGTGGTCTCCAGGTCTCTTGTTTCGCTGCTCTGAGTTCAATGAACACAATGGGACCCAGTGATCCCCAGGAAAAGGAGCAAGGAGACATTGCCATGGGGAGAAGGGGGCTCCCAGGCAGGGGCCTGGGCACCGTGGCCCGAAAGTCAGAGCCCAAGCTATCGCTCGATGAGGCCCAGTTGGTGTTTCCCTCTGTTCACCAGCATGGGGTCTGCTGGGTGCCTCCGAGCCTGTGGGGGGAGTTGGGCTGAACCGGGAAGACCTTTTGGTTGGGATAACCTCACATCCCCCGCACTGGTGCAGGACCGAACCAGGTGGCATCTTCCACGGCAGAGCCCGCATTGGAGTGGCTCCTTGCATTCTGGTGCCTGGGGAACGTTAGACAGTGAGAGTGGACGTCTCAAGACCAAGCCTCTTGCCAGGGTCCGTGGCGAGACGAGGAGGGACGTGCTGGTCACACCTGGACGGATGCCTGCTCGCTTTCCAGAGTGCGTGCCGGCAGTGATGGCGGCCGTTATCAGTGGGCCTATGGACCAGGTGCCTGGCCCAGGCGCCTCTGTGTTGACTCACTGCATTTACCTAGTGCGAATCACATGCTGCTCCCTTCGCCCCTGCACGCCCTGCAAGGAGACTGCTTGCTCTCCGTCGTAAACCCAGTAAACCTTCTCGCTTGTACACCATGGGGCCTGGTAAGCACTGGCTGGAGCCCTCACCAACTCATACTCTCCGCCGGGGAAGACTGTTGATGTTACCCAATGACTTTATCCTCAACTTTGCAGACCAAGCCATTTGTCCCAGGCCCTAGAGGTGCTGAGCTGCACATCCTGGCCTCGAACCCAGGCATTCTCACCCCCGAGCCTGTGCTTTTAAAATTCTGCTGGACCATTAGGGCCAGAATTAGTGAAATTTTCCACTTATTTTTAGCCTAGCTGCCGCTCCTAGAACTTTCTGCCAGCTGACCTGACAGTGGGGAGAGGAAAGGTGGTGCCCTCTGGCCGTGGGGTTAGCTCAGACTTCTGGAAGACAGAGCCCAGGAGCATGGTCAAGTGGATGGAGAGACAGGACTTGGTCCTTGCCCTCGGCTTCCTAGCGCTTTCCTGGGATCAGGCCCTCTTTGGCTGGAATCATTCCCTCCTCCTCTTCCTGCTCTAAGTGCAGCCTCCACTGTACATTTTTCAATGCTGTCAAAAAACCAAGCCCTGAAATGCTGTTTCGCAAGTCCCCAGGAGCTGTGGACATGGAGATGGCCAGGTCCTGTGGTCAGGGCTGGTTGGGATTACAAATAAACCGAAGCCTGGGAAACTTCCTTGCTATTAATAGTGCAGCCCGTGGGGGGGCGGGGGGAGTGGGGAGTGGAATAACCAAACTTGATGCTGTTGGAATTGATTTTGCCTGTCCAGATGAAATACTAATGAGCTAAGTGGTTAGCTTCAGATCGGGACTGCTGCTTCCCGTGCCAAGTTCTTTTAAAGACTGAAACCACAGAAGCAGAGAATGAGTTGGTTTCGGGAGGCACGATGGCCCCATCCGGAGAATGGAGCGTGGTCAGCTCGGGCCTGTGGATGAGAAAACTGAGGTGGGGCTCGCCGCAGAGTGAGTTAGCTGTGTTGACTGACGCCGGTTCTTCAGCCCGATTATTCTTTTTTTGCTTTGTAAATTTTTGCTTTTGTATTTGAGAGGCAGAGAGAGAGAGGAGAGAGAGGACCCATGCAAGAGAGCTGCCATTCACTGCTTCACTCCCCAAATGCCCACATCAGCCAAGACTGGGCCAGGCTGAAGCCAGAGCCAGAGCTCAGTCCAGCTCAGTGCCACTCCTGCACGGGTGGCAAGGACTCCAGTGCTTGGGCCATTGCCTGCTGCCTCCAAGGGTATTCACTAGCAGGAAGCTGGAAGCGGGAGTGGAGCTGGGACTCCAACCAGAGACTTCACCGCGGTGTCAGATACTCAGTTTGGTTTTTGAGGCAGGAACTCGATTTGGTGTGGGTTTGGACGGGAGTATTTCTGTTGCCCCGGGGAAATGTCTCTCCTGGGCTGCATCATGTTGGAGACTGTGCTATGAGGCATGTTTGCTCTCTGCGGAGAAAGCCTGGCTTAATACAGCCCTGGGTCCATATCTGCTCTAACGTCCATCGTTCTGCTCTGTGCTGCTTGCCTTAGATCAGTCCGTGGTAAACAGTTAGAACAACAAAGCAGCCCGCCCTAGCCCAAGTGCCCCGAATACTCTGGTGTTTCGAAGAGGCTTTGGAAGTGGACAGAACTGTTTCCTTCTGCAAATGAGGTTTCTGTGCTTGAAATACCTCTTGGTAGATATTTCTACCCCGCAAGCTGGGGTCGGAGGCATTGTCTCCCACCTGTAGCTTTTTAGCTCTTCATCCTTCTCCTATTTCCCCCATCCCTCCTCGCCCCGTTAAAGCGTCCCCTAAACGTGGTGCTGCCCCTCGGGACGGTCTGGGGCCCGTGAAGCCCAGCTGTGGCCTATTCTCCCACATCTCTGTGCTGCGCTGTGCGCTCCGGAGGAATTTGGGGTGTGGACTTCCTTGAGTGCCTAGGATTAGGGCAGTGGAGTCTGGGAGAGGGGACTATTGTGTGAGCCTCCCCTGACTGCTGTGCCTCAGGGACAATTGAGACATTCAGCTCCTGTCTGAAAGGAACGTGGAGTGGCTGCAGGGACCTCCAAGGAAGGCTTGTAGGAGAAGCAAACAGAGACAGGGATTACCACCAGGGCCAGAGTCCTGCGAGAGGATGTTTATGTCCGCGCTCTCTAGGAGGGATTTGGACAGAGCTGTAATCCGGGGTTAGGAGTAATTTGTTACAGCAAGATGATATTTGAGTGGCAGGCCATGGCTGGTGGCGGCTGGGCAGCCTTGTGTGTGGGGGGCCAGCGCCAGGGGCCTCGCGAGGTCAACCTCATGCAAACCCCACCCCCCACCCCCCCAGGGCTCCAGGGTTTGTTCTTCCACAAGAACCAGAGGGGCCGCTGACCCTTCAGCTTCCTGGGTGTAACATTGCAAAGCATGGCTGTGTGCTTGTCCCAGCTAGAATTCGTCAGCAGAAACGCGGAGTTGGAGACCTTGCCGGTGCCGCAGATTCTCTCTCTCTCTCTCTCTCTCTCTCTCTCTCTCTCATGTGTGTCGAGGGTGGGGAAGAAGTAAAGAGAAGCAGCAGGGCAAGGCAGGTGGTGGTTGTCGGAGACGGAGGTCGTGGGCGCAGGCTGTCTTGCCTTTGCTTCCAGCGCAGATGGATGCGAGCGGGTTGATTGATGGCTCTGTGACCGCTGTGTCTTCTGTGGGATAGGAGGAGGCAAAGCGGACGCTTACTCAGAAATGTGCAAGGCCTGAGAGTACCCAGGGCGGAGAGAAAACGAGGTTTTACAATTTCTCGCTGGTGATTCATGCCTTGAAACAACTCTCCCGGGTCACCCGGACCCCGAGCCTCGCTGGCTCCGTGCCCCTCTGAGGGCGTCTGGTGGCTGCATCACTAACAGTTTCCATGTAGACCTCAAGTTTCTGGCGTCTAAGTTCGCTGTGTCCTCAGAGGAAGAAAAAGTGAATCCTAACCACCCTGTGCCTTGTATAATTTTTTTCCCTTATGTCATTCTCACGGTTTGGCCTTTGAAGTTGTGTAAATGGCATGGAAGCCGGTCAGGGGACTTGGCAGTGAGGGATTTCATGCCCATGTTATACATGGAGAATGGAGGCACGGAACGGGCCTGTCCCGCTGAGGTCAGGGACCATGCAGGGTACAGGGCTGGAGGGTCCTATGACCCGCCTGGTGGGCTCTGCTTGCAGTAGCCCCGTGCCTTGAGACCGTTGCCGCACGCTTCCGTCCCACTGCTCATGTGTGTCCATTGGCACCGGCCGTCCGAGGTGCTGTCTCATGAGGGCTCGGAGTTCCCAGGCCTCGGTAACCATTCCTCCCTGAGATCTAGCACCAACCCAAACACATCTGGGGCTTCCTTGTTTCCTGAGGAGCTGTAACAGGTGCACCTGTTGTCTGTTTGTTCTTTTTATCCCTTACGACAACAGGGGTGACACAAGCGTCTCTGGGACTGTGTGTCTTTGCTTCTTCCTCTCTCTCTCAAGTGCACGTGATAACCACCAATCACCTGGTGCCTTCATTTTCTTTGTTTAGGTAACTTTTGGTTGTAATTGAGATACAATTCATATACCACGCATGTACTCATTGAAAGGGTACAGTTCAGTGGTTTTTAGTCTGTTCACAAAGTTGTACAAGCATCACGACTGTTTCTACAACATTTAAAAAAAAGATTTATTTATTTGAAAGACAGAGTTACAGAGGGAGAGGGGGAGACGGGGAGATCTTCCATCCACTGTTCACTCCCCAAATGGCTGCAATGGCCAGGCTCAGCCAGGCTGAAACAAGGAGCTTGGAACTTGAGGCAGGGACCCAGGCACCTGGGCTATCTTCTTCTGGTTTCCTGGAGGGCATTAGCAGGGAGCTGGATGGGAAGTGGAACAGCTGGGACTGGAATCAGTGCTCCTATGGGACGTCAGTGTCATAGGCTGTGGCTTAGCCCACGGTGCCACAGCTCTGGCCCCAGTTTCCAGAATGATTTCATCACCCTGTAAAGAAGCCTTATATCCGCTAGCAGTCACTGCCCACTCTGCTTCCCCACCAGTCCCTGGCCCTCACTTAGCTACTCTCTGTACCTGTGGATTTGCTGCTCCTGGGTGTATAATGTTCCCATGTGTCCAATGTGCGGCCTTTGGAAGGCTGTGCGTATGGGGGTGCAGTGCATGCTGGGACTGCACCTGTCTGTCACTGAGTGGTATTCCGTTCATGGATGCGCCGGGTTTCATGGGCCCAGCCCTCAGATGCAGCTTAGTGCCTTTTATCCCAGAAGGCTCCCTGAGCTCGCAGTGATTCCCCTGCTCCTGCCCTGGGCCGCTCCACGTCTTCCCGCTTCTTTTCCCTGGCTGCAGATGCTTGGATCCTGAGCAGGCGGTAACAAAATGTTTCTATTACCTGGACTGGCCTTTTTACTAGCAGCAGCATTAAATTGTAGAGACCTCAAGACTGATTTTAAAATGCAAGATTGTAAATGTTTTCCTCCTAAAGGTAGCTGGCATCTGGTCTTCCCCTTCAGGGGAGGTTCCTACAGTGACTTGCAAAAAAGCACTCGGCTGCTGATCAGTCACCAGCTGGGGACCATGGGGCATGAGCTGTGGCTGCATCTTTAGGCTTACAGAGCTGATGACCTGTTTGGGCACGATGTGAAGGCAAGGGCTCTCCTCCACTCCCTTTTTAAGATTTATTTATCTGGGGAGAGAGAGAGAGAGAGAGAGAGAGAGAGATCCTCCATCTGCTGGTTTACTCCCCAAATGTCTGCAGTAGCTGGGGTTGGACCAGGCCAAAACTAGCAGCCTAGAACTCTATTCAGGTCGTAGGGACCCAAGTACTTGGGTCATCATCTGCTTTCCAGGCACATTAGCAGGAAGCTAGATTGGAAGTAGAGTAGCTGGGTCTTGAACCAGAACTCTCATATAGGATGCTGGCATCACAGGTGGTAGCTTAACCTGCTGTGTCTGACTCTCAATTTTTTTTTTTTTTTTAATTATTTGGGAGGGAGAGAAGGGGGAGGTGGAGAGACAGAGACAGAGAAATATCCCATTTATTTGTTGGTTCACTCCCCAAATGCCTAACAGCTAGGGTTGGGCCTTCCTGAAGGCTCTGAGATGTTTAGGCCTGGACAGCTTTGGGTTATGGTGGAGTGAGATTGTCTCTGAGGCTGATTTCCAGTCGATCCCTAACTGGGTGGCTGGCGTTTCTTGTGTGTCTGGAATCTTCTTTGCCCTGTTCTAGAGACTTCCCTGATACTTCCGTACCCATTGCCCATGTGACTCCGTCCTTTCAGGAGTTCTCATGCAGTGACGGGGAAGACTCGGGTGGATGTGGGCTCGAGAGTTCTGCCTGGGAGTATCAGAGCGTCTGCCCTCTAGTTCACAATCCCTGGTTACCGTCGTATGACTCAGTCACTGAATTGTTCTCTGCCTCCCTTCTGTTCTAAGGTAGGTTTGGAGATGCTCAACCTTGACCATGTAAAAGGGACATCATGGCAACCAATTTACAGGTCTAAGAGTCACAAATCAGATCCAGAGTGGGAGTGGAGAAAAGTCTCTAATTAACTCAGAGAGGGTTGAGGCCTTGAAGACCCTGATGTCATCGTCAATTCATTTCTCATTAGTCCCTTTGCCGTTGTCCCATGAACTGGGTCTTAGATGATTTTTCCAGGCCTTGGACTATCTGGCCACCCTTGACAATGAGCGTATGCTGATGAGCAAATGCTCTAGGAATCTACCTGTTAGCATACAAAGGGAGTGTTTAGGTCAAGTCCTCCAGTTTCCTGCTACAGGTTGCCCAGTGCAGAAGTGAACTGACGTAGCCAGTTAGTGGTAGAGTGGACCTGGGAAGTAGGTTCCGACTCTTTCCTCCTCTCCTGTGCTGTTCTCAGGAACGTATAGCTGTCCACTGAGGGGAAGGGTCCAGGAGGGCTTGGATGTGAGAGGCAGGGCTGGGTAAAATTCGCTGTGGTGTAGGCGTCCACAAGTCGCTGTATTTCATGGCCGTCCTCCCTGCAAGGCCACTGGCCTGACAAATACAAAAATAACTTGAGACTGATCAGTGGTTGGCAGAGGAAGAGAACAATGGATCCCATTTTGGTTATTGGGTTTTGTTTGTTTGTCAGTTATTTGGTTGTTACACTTTGTTTTCTTCTTCCAATGAGTGGCCTCAGTGGCTCTGGAAGAAAAAATGTCTTAGGGGAAGATAATTTAATTTTGTTCATGGTCCCGGGAGGTGGAATGGCCAACCACTGATCAGCCCTGAGCTAGGCAGACTGGAGCCAGGAGGTTCATCCAGGTTTCCCATGTGGGTGCAGGGGCCCACATACTTGTGCCATCTTCTGCTGCTTTCCCAGGCACATTAGCAGGGAACTGGATTGGAAGTGGAGAGCTAGAATACAAAATAGCACTACAGTATGAGATGATGGGGTTGTAAGTGACATCAGCCCTAACGTCTTAACTGAATTATCTCCTGTGGCTTTTTTTCCCCTAAGTTCACAGCGTACATGGCCCTCTGTGGTCTTTTGCTAGGTAACTATACTATATTTTTGTTGAGGCTGAATCCTGGCAACCAGAAAGAACACATTCCTGGATGTCTTTTTCTGTGCAGTCATGCTTTATAAGCAAATTATTTTTTTACCTGTTTCTGTTTCCTTTTCTTTTTTCTTCTTATTCTTTTTTTGAAAGTCAGGGAGAGAGCCGGAAAAAAACACAGATCTCTGTTCTGCTGGTTTGTTTCCCAAATGCCCAAAGCAGTCAGGACAGGGTGAGATGAACACCTGAAGCCTGGAACTCAATCCTGGTTCCACTCCAGGGTGGCAGAACCCAGTACTTGAGCCAAGTACATTAGCAGAAAGCTGAATTAGAAGTGAAGGAGCCAGGACTTGAACCCAGGCATTGTGACCTGGGATATGTCGTAACTGCTGTGCCAGTTGCCTGCTCCATAAAGCCTCCACTCTCTGTGTTTTCCTTGGGCACCTGCAGGAAATTTGGTCCATGGGAATGGGTCCTGACACTCGGGGAGTCCTGCAGGAATTCGGAGTGGCTTCTGGAATAGCCCTGCACGGTTTCAGTGCTGGGTCATTTGATCAGTGCTAACTTGGAAAACTGGTGGAGAGAGCAGTTCAGGATGTGAGGTTAATCACAGCTCCTTACATTTTTACCATTCTGGATCAATTGGGATTCCCTGACTCCTAGGGCAAAACTTATTTATAGGAGATGGGTTGACTTTTTCCATCACTCCTGAGAAATGAGGTAAGTGCAGAGAGAGAGTGAGGCTTCTTCTTTAGACGTGCGCGCGCGCAGCGTGTATATATGTGTGTATGTGTCTGCGTGTCTGCCTCACAGCACTAGCTCCTGAAGAACTGTGCATCTGCTATAGAGTTGGATGCTAGGGCTTCCTTGTTTTCTCAGGTTTTCTGGAATTTTCTTTACAGTGCATGGATCCTGGTGGCCCTTTCTTTGTATGGTTCAATGGTGTAAAAAGTCCTTCTCATGCTTCTAACCCCTCTTGTGTTGTGCACAGTTGTAGGGGAGCTGGTCTGAATGGCTCCCAGGGAGGCTGCAGTGGGAGGAGGAGGAACCGTTCAGCCACCTTGCAGGAACAGTGTGTTGGCACATGATGGGTGTGGCAGGCCGCATCCTTGGGTTTGGGTGTATGGGTAGAAGGTTGGCTTTCTGTGTTATAAGAAGGGCACCAGCTACAGACTCCTGGCACCAGCAGATCAGGAAATCCATCCTGATGTGGGCGTCTGAGTCTGGTTTCCTACAAAGTGAATTTTTCTAGGATAAAGCACCCTGGTCAGAGTAGCTTTTGTGTTTTTCATTGCTGTTTGTCCCTTGGTTAAATAAGAGCTTGCTGTCCCTGGTGGCCTTTCTATGAGACCTCGTTTTCTGGAAGAAACCAGTTTCATCTCCATCGAACGTCTGTTCCAAAACCGCCTCTCTTGTCACCGTGCGCTCTGCTCTGTGCCCCGAGCTGATGCCATCTCGGTGGGGGGCAGAGCTCCTCCTGCCGTGTGCTCTGACAGTTGTACCTGTGGGAGAGCTCTGGGGAGAGGATCGTCTGTCCCTGGAGAGTTGACGCTGGAGCACCCAGACCTACAGAGAGGTACCCAGTGTTCCCTTGGGGGTGATTCGCTGCCGCCTGACGCATCGCCACTGCCGCCTGGGAAGTGGTGGGGACTTTTGACCACGTGAGCCTTTTCCAGTCAGAATTGCTCAGGGGTTTCTAGGACTTCCATTTTGGAAAGGAGGGGTAGTCATTTCGGTGAGATTGTGGTCTGGCGGTTAGACCTTGTGACTGGAAGTCTCCGCCAAAGGGTTGGATTCTTACCAAGCTCTTCCCCCAACGCTTGAGTGGTGATGCGATCCACGGCGATGCTTCGGAACCACTGAACACACCTTCCTGCGCGAGTGTGTTGGGCTGTCTGGACGTCCCAGCTGGTGTGATTTTACAGGCTTTTAGCCTGCCATTCCCTGAGCCTGGGGTGGCTCACCACGGCCCACGAGCCAGAACAGGCTTGCCACTTGTTTCGTGTGGCCCGTGAGATAGAGGATTGACTGTTACTACTTGTAAAAGTTTGGGAAAAAATCAAGGGAAGATGATCTTTCGTGGCACAGGAAAGTTGTGTGAAATTGAGATTCCAGTCTTCACCATCGAGGTCCTACTGCTGCGAAGCCACAACACACGTGTGCATGCATTGGCTGCAGCTGCCTTTGGGTTCACAGCAGCAGCATAGAGGGATGAGGACCGAGAAAGTGTGTGGCACTTGCTCACTGGCGCTTCACAGGAGAAGCGGGCCAGCCTTGCCCCGAACACACAAAGGACAAACCCCCTCGCCTGCCCATCTGTGGCTGCAGTGAATGAGAGGACGAGCTGGGCGCCACGTGGGCGTTTTATCAAGGGTGTGAAGCTTCCTAGAAGCTGCGGCGGCGGCATCATCACCATCATCGTCATCATCACCATCACCATCGTCATCACTGTCTCCTGCGCACAGCCCTCAGCAGGAGCCCTAAGGAGGCAGGCTCAGCCGTGCCAGCTCAGTGTGGATGTGCAGAGCAGGCTGGCTCAGGACCCACTGGAGGAGGTGCTGACTGCTGCCCAAGCCATGTCCTGAAGGAGCCTTCGGATCTGCAGGGTCTTCCCCATTGGCCTTGACTTCTTCCTTGTCACTGGGGGAAATGGAAGAAGAGAGGAAATCAGCGATGCTCACCTTTTTCTCTTAGCTGACGATGTAGCAGGTCTTGCAGCTGCTTTGGGTTCTTTCAGGCCAGGAGTGTTGTATACATTTCGAGGCTTTGCCCACAGGTCGAGACGTGTCATAAAATATGATTGGGAGAGAAACCCTCGTGTGCTGTGATCAGAACATTATTATTAAACAAACGATGAAAATGCTCGTACCACTATGGTCTTGCTTTTTTATTAGAATACAAATCAAGGAGACTCCATTTCAACAGTTTTCAGTGCGGGAATTCCCACAGCCCTGTTTGATTGCAGTTTGTTGAAAAGTTTAATGTTTTTCTAGGCAATTCATAATTTGCACGTTGAGCAGCCTAAGAGGAAGAGAGCTGGAGTCCTGTGTGGTTGTTGTAGTGGGATGGTGGGAACCTCCCGCCTTCCTCAGAAGGGTGTGACACCAAGGTTGAACTGTTGGGAACACGGAGCGCCTTGCTCCAGCCCTTTTGTCAATTTGAGATGCGGCCTCGTTCAGGTCTTCCGTGAGGACCCAACCGAAGAGAATTTCCCGCTGCTTAATGTCTCCAGGAAGGAAAAGATTTTCCTCTGGGCTATAATAGTACCCAATTTCCTTTTTCTCCCCTTTATTTATTTATTTTCCCCATTCATGAGGGCCAATCGTCGATGAAGGAAGCTGGGAAACGCATCACTTGCAGAAAGCAGTTAATCACTTCCTTGAAACAATCTTCACGGAGTACTTGTTTCTCCAAAAGGAGTCTCGTGAGCCACGACGCCACTTAGGAATCGAGGGGCAGGCACGGATTTGGGAGTACCCAGCCGTTCCGTGGCATCAAATTGCACGGGGAAGGAGAGTTTGGGCTGTCACTGCGGAGTCCCTGCGAGTCGGCCAGGCTGGGGCTGTCTTCTTCCGCCATCTGGATTCAGTTAGCTCTCTCTGGGCAGTGGGGCCGAGTCTCATTTCCTCCTACCAGTAATGTTATATAGGCAGTGATCCTGGGCTGCCCTAACATAATTGAAAATTATGTGTATTGTAGGCTTGCAGCGCTGAAATGTAGGCCCATAAAAATATGTGGTGCAGGTAGCCTACGGAGATTGGATGTGGCACACAATGAAGCTTTTATGTAAAGTAAGAATTATAAGTCTCTGAATTAATATTGCATTATGGGCATGACAGTTCTTGGGTGGGGTCCTCGGGGCAGGTCTGTGACCTTTAGCAAAGCTTAAATGTCTTAGTTCTGTGGAGCTGGTTTTTGGGTGCAATCCAGTCAGTTTGCAGATGGCTAAAGATGGAAACTTGCTCCCTAGTCTGACTCCTCCTCCTCTCCCCCCCCCCCCCCCCCACTGAGGGCAGCATGCAGTACTGTTGTGGGTCCCCTCAGCTCAGCAGTTTTGTTCCCAAGTCTTTGTGAGATAGAGAGGTGAGTGTAGTGTTGTTGGCAGGTATCCGTTTTGGTTGACCTCAAGGATATGACTCTATTGAATGGTTTTGACCAATGCAGCCCATATGTTTATGTGGCAAGTGAGAATGGGAAGAAATCAGGGCAAGACAGGCAGAATGCATCTCCAGAGCCCTCTGGCATGGGCTACAGGGTTGAGAGAGACCTTGAAAACATTGACTTCAAATTGGGGTATATTGCCCCCAGAGCAGGCATTTGGCAATGATCTGGCTGTGACAATGACCGAGCGGTTCCTTCACAGGTCTGGGGGCCTGGAACCCTAGGATTCCTTACATGTTGGGGGCAGACCTCTACCTGCACCCCCATCCCAGGTAGGGGACAGCCCCCTCAAATCGCAGATGGAAAACTGGAAATGCTTAGAAGCAAAGGGATTTGATACAAGGTCTTGTGGCATCATCGACAGAGCCAGAACTAGTAAGCAGGCTTCTGGAAAAGTCCACTGTGCACTTTGGCAGGTGGCTCCTGGCTGGGATGTGCCAGCTTTGGGGATAACCGAGTTAATGAATTCACTGAGCAGCTGTATCTTGGAGGAGCTCGTGGTCTCGTCTGGCTGTGGATGGCTTGGACTCTTCTGTCTCTCAAAGGATTTGTGAAGACCCTTCTTTTTGGTCTTTTTTTCTTTCTACTAAAATCTTTCTGACTTATCAAGACTTATTCTGTACAGCCTTTCCCAGTTTGTTTTCTCAGAAATTCAGTCCTCTTTCTTGTCATTGCCTGGAATGAATCCCTGGGTCTCTGTTCATCTTTGCTGTACCCTGTTTCAGTGTTTGTGTGTGTGCGTGTATGTGTGTGTGCACGCGTGTGTGTGTACTCTCCCACACATAATCTTCTCAAGGGCAGGCATCTTTCCATCTCTATAACACTTAGCAAGAAGACTGTACACAAGGCAAAGTAAGTCTTTTGTTCATTGAGTGACATTTTCAGTAGAACTAATGTCAAGTTTTGCATTCATTTTGCTTTGGTTCTGAAATGATCGAAATGATTTTCTCATATGTCCTCCAATGATTGATGGATGCATTCATTAATCAGTTGGTTTTCGAGATGTGAAGGCTTGCATTGATGTCCTGATGAGCATTGTTTGGTTGTCTGAAATTTTTTTGAGTGAAACTGTTAAAATGTTCCTAATGAAGGTGAAAGCCTGGCTTTACTTACCTCTGTGACTAGGTAAGCCGCTGTGCCTCAATCTCCCTTTTCTGCAAAGTGGCAAGTTGAACCAATGGATTTTTCAAATCCCCCTGAAAGCCGATGAATCATTTTTGACAGAAGTAGCAGCCTTACCGCATGAATTCATTTCCTAGCTCAGAGAAGGCTGGGAGAGACATAGTTGCCTTTTACCTTTATTTTTATCCCTGTGGCAAACTTGTGCATATCTAAGAATTTTTCTGATCTTTAGAGATGAACATACAAATGGCATTGGGCTTTGGCTATGCCTCTGTTTACAAGTTTCTTGATTGGAGTGAGGGGTTCTGTGCTCACCTCACTACACACAGCATGGTATATATGTGCTCACTTTCTTTAAAGTGAGAGTGATGGGTGAGGATGAAGGAGTGGCAGAGTGGCATTTAGCTGAGTAGTTAAGACATGAGTTAAAACCTATCTGTCCTACCTTGGGGTACCTGAGTTTAGTTCCTTGTTCAGCTCTTGATTCCAGCTTCCTGTTAATGCAGCAGTGATTATTCAAGTAGTTGAGCTCCTGCTACCTATTGGGGGACCTTGATTGCGTTTTCAACTCCTGACTTTGGCTTGGTCCAGTCCCAGCCATTGTGGGCATGTAGGGGATGAACCAAGGATGGGAAGTCCGTGTGTTTCTCTCTCTTTCTCAATCTGTGTCTCTAGATAAGTAAATAAATAAAAATGAAAATCCTTGAAGACTAGATTTGGAATTGATGGTCTCCTAGGATACTTCTGGCTTGCAATTCATGTTGGCTTTCTCTATATGGGATAGCTCTGTGCTCCCTCCCCTCTTCCTTCCCCCACCCCCTCCCTGCTCCCCCTGAATAAAGTTATATTACTGCAATCATTTTATCTGAAGCCACGCTGTAGTTTGAATGCAAAAACAGAAGTATAGGTGCTAGTGACATCCACGTTCTGTATACAAGGGTACTTCAAAAGTTCAAGGAAAAATATAATTGAAAGTTCATTTTGGTCCAAAAAAATTTGCTATCTGTTTTTGTTTTTCATAATACTCATTTCCCTTGAGCTTTTTGAAGACCCCCTCATGTGCATGGATTCCAAATGTTTTTGCACCAACATAAGCTGATCTTTGAATTCTGTTTTTCACGAGCGTTTTTGAAGTGCCCTTGTATGGGCCTATTGAACTTGAACCCTAGGGAAGAACCTATCGGTGTGGCATGGTTTCCCTCATGTTACTTCTTGCATGCCTCTGAGTTTCTCGGGCTGTGACTGGTGCATCCGCTGTTCGGTGGGCAAGCTGTTCCAGTTTCTGTTCTGCATTCATTGTTTTCCATCGTCTCTCTGTTTTCTCCCCACAGTACCTGCAGATGAAATGGCCCTTGCTGGATGTCCAGGCAGGGGGCCTGCAGAGTAGACAGGCTCTCAAGGACGCCCGCTCGCCGTCGCCAGCTCACATTGTTGTAAGTAACCTCCCCAAGACCCCACTGCCTTCATTGGGGGGCCATGGAGAGGCCACTCCTTGGAAGACCCCTGGCCTGGTCTGTCAGTTTCTCTTTTTTCTTTTTCTTTTTTGGAATCCTTTTGGATATGGTTTATATCTAAAAGATAACTGGTTTTCTGCTGTCGGACCTCAGTGATTGTAATCTACCTGGAAATTTTACAAATTTCCTCTGTGGTGCTGGGTCAGAATCTAGCCTTGTGGGCTCCAGTTGGCAGGACACAATCACCAGGCTTTGGGAGAGACTAAAAATGTGGTCCGAGCAACATCAGTGAAGTATAGGTAGGGCGATGAGCTGGAGAGGAGAAAATTGGAAAACTCCCTGGTTTTGAGACTCTTCCACCCCTGCCCACACCACCCGCAGGAGGCGTATGCTTGTTGGAAAGTTGCATTCTGCTCCCATGTTACAGAACTTTGTTTGGGCTGGCTGATTGTAATCCTAGAGGGGAAATGAATTTAGGCTGAAATTACATTTAATCTATTTATCTGTGGCTTTGAAAGAGTGTGGGTTTGATATAGAAAACATTTGTTTTTATTACTAAGAGACTACAGCATAAAGTGTGTGTCTACATATATTTTTAATGCACTTTCTTAGGATTTTGTAGGCTCTGAAAGTGGAATTTATAAATTAACCTCTTGAGAAGATAACCCAGTCTTATTAGAATATTCTCTTCCCTATATTTGTATCATGAGCTGGACTTCATATTTTTGAAATTATTAATGGAAGTCATATTTTTATAATGATTTCATGACAGGTAGAATTATGCAAAGCAGGAAACAAATTCATGTATTTTTTATTTAAGTATCATAAAATGTTATCCATTAATATGTTTTGCTTCTGTGTTACTCACAATTTCTAAAAATTGTAAATTAATTTTCCTTAGTAGAAAAACCTTAAAATGCATTGTGTCACATTTCAGGCTAACTGCTCCCTCATTTTGTAGCTTGCTGTAATTGACTATATATCATTTAATGAGCTATGCCTCTGGTGCATATGGGTGTACATATCACAAAATAATTTATTTCCGTGAAAGCCCATCTTGAGTTATCATCTGTGAAAATACCTCATCCTCTCGTGGTAGAGAGATGGTTTAACATTTGCCAGAAGCTTCTTCCTGCCTCCAGCCCCATCCTAAAGATGGAGGCTCCTGTTATGTGTGCTTCCTGAGGTCTCGGGACATCAGGGCTAGAAGTGCATTTAGACCTCTGTAGACACAGCCTGTTCTCAGGAAAGGAAACAGGCCCAGAGATGCCGAAAGGACGCTGCCCAATGTCACACGCCGAGTTAGTGGCCAGAGCAAGGAGTGGATCCAGCTCTCCGCTCCCTCTGCGGGGCCTCGTGGCATGTTCTGTCCTACAGGAGGAAGCTTTGGTGGTGAGCCCAGTTTTGCTTGCTGTAAATGGGAGCCTCATTAGCGACAGTGACGCAGGTGTAAAGCAGTGGCTGGCTCGGGGTTCTCATGCAGGCTTCTCTTAGGAAAGTGAGTGCCCTATTTAAAAGAAAATTTTAAACCACATGCAAAGATTTAAAAACCCAACAAGTGTGACAGTTGTTGAGTCCTAGAGGGTAACATGTGAAAGCTTGTGTGGTTCACTTTTCTTGCCTCCCCAAATTTCCCAGTGTGGTCCAGGATTTGAAAAATATGTTTTTTTTTTTTTAATGTTTATTTATTTTCATCTACTTGAAAGGCAGAGAGGGAGAGATCGAGAGAGAGAGAGAGAGAGAGAGAGAGAGAGAGAGAGATCTTCCACCTGATGGTTCATTCCCCAAGTAGGCAGAGCTGGGGAGGCCAAAGCTGAGGAGCCTGGAACTCCATCCAGGTCTCCATGTGGGTGGCAGGGACCCAGTCACTCAAGTCATCATCGGCTGCCTCCCAGGGTATGTTACCTGGAGGCTGGATCTGCAACAGAGCAGCCTGGAAATCTGTCGCCCACCCCCATGTCCACGCTGCCCAGGGACCTTCCCGCATTTGGGTGGCTACAGGGAAAGGGGTTATCTTTTAAGCCTCTTGGAAACCTCTGTGCCTTTGAGTGCTGGGAGAAGATGCAATCCTAGAAGAGGTTCAGGGTGGAGCCAGCCCTTGGTGGTTGTGTAGTGCCTCCCAAGACCCCCTGCTCCAGCCTAAGCCCTAAGCACCTCATCTGCCCATGTAGAAATGAACAATCTGGGGAGATGGCAAAATAGTTTTTCCCAGAACCAGTGTGGATTTGGTGGAGAAGGGGAGGTGGGGCGCTCAGAGAGGGAACTTGGGTTCCTTTTCCTCTGCCCTTTCATCCCAGGCCTGTTTACCATAGCAACCACTGTGGAGCACACACACCGTGTTTTAGATAGAGACCTTTGTTCAAGGAGCCACCTCTGGCAACTGTAGTACAATCTTTTAGGCCTTCCGCCATGGTTGTGGGGACCTGGGGAATGGCTGTTGCAGGCCAATGGAGGGGTGGGCTATTTAAGGCAAGGAGAAGCAGAAGCCCTGGACAAGAGGGGACCTCACTGGGCGACAGGCTTCATGCTTGCTGTGGCAGCTGGATGGTGACTTTGGGTAGAAGAATCACCTGGTATTCGTAGGACGGGGAGTTACAGGGAGATGGGGAGAAAGGGTAGAAGAAAGGCGGGAGATGTCGCCTTCTTCATCCACACGATCACCTGTGGTTTTTTCACATTGAAGGTCCAGGTGCCAGTGATGACCGCCTTTGCACGGGACATAGGGCGATGTGACCCCAAAGCCAGCTGCATGTCAGCAGGGACAGAGGCCAGCATTTATACAGGGAGCTCTGTGAATTACAGCTCGTGTGTCCTTTGGATCTCGGTACAGTTCAGCCTTGGCCAGAGGGTCTGGTTTGTGTTCACATTTGATCACCAGTGGCTGACTTCCCTCTAGAGACACTTGAAGCGCTTCCTTGCTTTTTTTTTTGTTCCACGAAATAACAGCGTTGTCACATCACAATGTTTCTTTCACCAGACATGTTTCAAAATAATTGCCTAAGGACTGCTTCCTAATTTCTGCGAAGCCTGGATTTATTGTAACTTTCGGGCCAAGCTGTTTCATAAGTATTCTAATGTTTCACTTTGAAAATAGAAGCGGTCTCTGTGAGTAATCGTCAGAGGCTACAACACACTGATTGCTAAGAGGGTGACTTTCTCCAGGATCCGGCTGGGGCAGAATCCTAACTTTAAGCATTTTGTCAGGATATTTTAAGCTGATTGGATTTTTTTTTTCATGTGGTATGTGGGTTACCGCGTTATAAAACATTGATGAGTAGAATAAATGTTCTTCACCAGTAGAGTTCAATTTATCCAATAATATTTAAATTAAGAAACAAACCCTACAAATCTTAGTTCCTGTTATAACCTGGTGACTTCTCGGCTGCACTTAGAGGAGATAGGAGATCGTTCCCCAGGGATGAGGTCCTGATTGGCTACAAAATGGGAATCAGCCAGCCTCCCTCCCTCTTCTCCCTACAAATTCATTGACTTTGAAGTCTCAAAGACACTGGCCACAAGTTCCAAGGTCACCCCCACCCCACCCCAGTCCCATTTTGTGGTCATATAACTAGCTCATTTTTGTTTCTGTGCAGTATTTTGGAAAAAACTTTTTTAAAAAATTCTTTGTTTTTTATTTCCTCCTCTTATAAAACAAGTTTCAGGCAGTGTATGAGTCAGCCTGGGCTGACAGCCCTCCAGCGGCTGGTGAGCTGGGGGGTTAGGAGCTGCTCCCTGAATACCACCCCTGGTGTCTTTGCTATACAAAGACTTTCATTTAACTTCCTTTGTGCCCAGCAAAAAAAAAAAAAAAAAAAAAAAAAAAAAGATTCTGTACCCCAAATGGTGGTATTTTGGCGTAGTATGTATCTTACAAAACAGCAAACGGCTTCAAAAGTTCCTACAATTTTATCTTGGGGGTTTCCTTTTGAAGTGAATGTCGAGTTTTACCTGGGGTGGATTTCTAGTGGTGCTTGGTCCTGTGTGTTTTGTTGTGTAATGAGCTTGGAAGAGTGGGATGAGAAGGCAGACTGCACCCCGGGAACAAAGGCCGCCAGACCGTGCCCGCGTACTTTTTGGGTTGTTCCTGCTTAAATGCTGAAAGAGAGCGGGAGACTCTTCGGCAATCCTGCACGGTGGGCGGAACTTCAGACGGGTCTCCGCTGTTTGTGGCCAGCATTTCCGCGTCGGCCCAGAGGGCGGGATGGACCTTTGCTGCTTCTTCCTGAGGCGTCCAGAGGAGCTGGCTCACGGCTAATCAAAGACGGCTACCTCGTGAGCATCCTCCTTGTCTGAAATCGGGCCGTGTTTTGATGGTTGGTTTGTTGAACCTGGGTTGCATGTTCTCTGCCCCACTGGTGGTTCCTGGGACTCGGCTTGTGCTGGGACCCGGAGATGCTGGCAGCCCTGTGCCAGGTGCCGTGAGGGAACACAGGGCCCAGGAGGGTATGACCAGGCCTGTGTGGCTCCATGAGAAAGTGGCATTTAAAGTGGGATTTGAAGGGTCTGTTGGAGTTGTCCAGGAGAAGGAGTGGGGCATGAAGGAAAAGCACAGCTCAAGGTCTTAAAGGAGAGAGCTTGACCTTGAGAGAAGCAGCAGGCCAGGTAGGATGGCTTGACTTGGAGGAGGAGCCAGGGAGAGGTACCAGAGGCGGGATGCGGGGGAATCTGGCACTGTTGGGGCTTTGGCCTGGCCCGCTGGTGGCTTGGCTTGAGCAGCTGGCAGGGGATGGTGAAGGTGGACAGAGTTGCAGGGACAGCAGCGGAAGTTGCTGACAGCTGAGGGGTTGGTGTTGCAGGAGAGGGAGTGGGACGGAGGTGGTGGAGTGCCATTCTCTGAATGGAGATTGGTGCGGAAGAAGCAGGGTTAGGGTGGAAGAGTTGGCCTTTCAGTGCTTGCTGGCCTCTGAGCCGACCAGCTATGGATTCACTCACCGATCCCACAGGTGCTTGGTTTACGTGTGGGAGAAGGGGTCCTCGGCCCTGGGAGAAAGCAGAGCCTGAGACGGGTGACCATAAGCCCAGCCGGATGACTCCAGGGCTTCCTGTGGCGACCCTGGTTCTCGGTGCTTTCTCCACAGAGGATGCACCAGCCCCACCCTGCAGCACAGCATCTGCCCAGCTGTGGGAGTGGCGATGGGAGCAGAACAAGGCCCCCGGGCTCCCCAGCATGCCACCCTCCTGACCACCACGGAGATGGCTGCCGAAGACCCAGTGCTGCCAGCTGGGGAGCCCCTGGCCCTGCCTGGGTGCTGTGGGCGTGGCTTCCCCAAAAGTGTGCAAAGGTTGGGTGAGGATCCCGTTTCGGGATCTAAGCCTTGGGGTTTCTGCAAAGGATGACTGGCACATTGTGGGAAGGGAGAGCCTGCCCCATGGGGCAGTGACGTGTTTTCTGTATGTGTACCTGTATTGACTTATTTCTGTGTATCTGTGACCCATACAGGGTTTGCAGAACATGTGGTATGGGCTGAGTCAGAGCTTTTCTGTGCCACAGAGGGCGAGCTGTGAGCACTGGAGACCTGTTCTTAGAGCTAGGAGACCCTCCCAGGAAGAATCAGACAACTGGGTTCTCTTTTTGGGAGAAACAGGAGACCCCTGTTGTGGGAGAAGTGGTGCTTTGAAGGGGGTGGGTGTTGCCTGTCAGGCCCCCGAGAGTCCACGGTCAGTTTACAGAGCTGCCCTCTCCACCTGCCCATGGTGAGGAGTCCCGCAGTTCTTGAGGCCTGGACTCTTGGTGTGGCCGCTGACTGCCGTGGTGATAGAAGACCAAGAAGGCTGTATGGTCTCAGTCGTACGGTCCTAAGCCAGGAGCCCCACGCTGCTACCGGGTCTCCCACGTGGGTGCAGGCAGCCGGCAGATGAGAGTCAGACAGGCTTTCGGGGCCTTTCCCCGCTGTGTGGCAGCTGCCTCCTGTCCATGCTGTCTGGGGCGTCTCCTCCTGGTTGGCGAGGGCCCTTCTGAGAGGCCTGCCTATATGATCAGCTGAGATCTGTCCCCTTAGCACCCTCACTCCTTGATTGGTGCTTCACGGTGGAATTCTGTGTGTGCTTCAAGTTCAAGTTCTGTAAGTAGCTGTTCTGCTTGCCTCCCTCCAGCACTGTGTCTTCTTTCGGAATTATGCCCGGTTGGAATCCAAATCTTCAGCAACTGATTTCTTAAATCATTTCAGGGTGGGAATGGCTCATTTTTTTTTTTTTTTTTTAAGATTTATTTATTTATTTGAAAGGCTGAGCTCCAGAGAGGCAGAGAAAGAGAGAGAGGTCTTCCATCTGCTGGTTCACTCCCCAGATGGCAACAATGGCTGGAGCTGCACTGATCCTAAGCCAGGAGCCAAAAGCTTCTACCAGGTCTCCCACGTGGTGTGTAGGCACCCAAGGTCTTGGGCCATCTTCTGCTTTCCCAGGCCATAGGAGAGAGCTGGATTGGAAATGGAACAGCTGGGACTCGAACTGACACCCGTATGGATTACCTGTGCTGTAGGCCGGGGCTTTGACCCACTGTGCCACAGTGCCAGCCCCATAATTTTTGATGGAAACGTTCACCTCTAAAGTAAATGAAATGCATTTTTTTTTTTTTTTGATAAGTGGAGTTAGACAGTGAGAGAGAGAGAGAGACAGAGAGAAAGATCTTCCTTCCGTTGGATCACTCCCCAAATGGCCGCTACGGCCAGGAGCCAGGTGCTTCTTCCTGGTCTCCCATGCGGGTGCAGGGCCCAAGGATTTGGGCCATCCTCCGCTGCCTTCCTGGGCCACAGCAGAGAGCTGGACTGGAAGAGGAGCAACCGGGACAGAATCCGGCACCCCAACCGGGACTAGAACCCAGGGTGCTGGCGCCGTAGGCGGAGGATTAGCCTAGTGAGCCACAGCGCTGGCCATGAAATGCATTTTGAAATGTGGCTTTCCTCATTCATAAGCCTATGTCCGTGTAGAGTTTGGAAAGTAGGCCCTAATCTCAGCACTCACGAGATTACACGATGAATAATTTGGTGTGCTTCCTTCTAGACTTTCTCCTCTGAGCGTATTAATATTTATGTTTGTTTTTAAAAACATCCTTGAGCTCATAGTAGTGCTCAGTATTTCATCTTGTATTTATTTAAAATGAAAATTGCTGCAGTTAATAAGCACTTCCCCGTGTCATTAAAATTCTGAAGGCTTTTTAATGACCACATAACAGTGGGTAATATGATTATACCCCAATTTATTTAATCAGTGCCATATTGTCCACATTGTTGGCTTTGAGATGATCTCCTTTGTTTCTGCTCTTCTGAATAACCCTATGTGTGCATCTTGGTCTCTCCCTGTCTCTTCTATTGTTCTTTTGGAGTAGATTCCTAGGAGCAAAACCAAAAGACAACAAAGTTTTCAAAAGGTGGTTTTGCCACATAGCCACAAGGGTCTGGCCTGAAGGGTCCCCTGTAACTCTTGGCGGTGTGGGAGGGTCAGCCTTGCTGCCCTCAACAGTGGTTTTGATTTCTCCGGGGAGCTTAAGAAAGAGGAAGCCTGAGGCCTCCCTGGATCCCACCTTGCACTGGACCAGAGACCCAATCCATCCACCACCCAGGTCAGCCCCGGCAAAGCCCTCTGCCTACAGAGCAGCCAGATGAAGTACGGGTTTCCAGAGTGATTAGCAGGTTTTGAATTACAGAATTGTGCATACTCGTTTTAGGAAATTCACAGCCTAACTCCTAAGTGCTTTAGATACGCTGAAGTTCCTCTGGATGGTTTAGTACACTTAGGCCTGTTTTAGTGGTCTTGAGTTAGCGCTTTAAGTCTTAAATAGTTGCAGAGTTTTTTAGTTAGAGTGTCTCTATGACTTTTTTTTTTTTAAATCAAGAACAGCTAATATCATTTAAAAAAAAGATTTATTTATTTGAAAGTCAGAGTTAGGGAGAGAGAGAGAGAAAGAGCTTCCCTTTGTGGTTCACTGGCCAAATGACCACAACGGCCGAAACAGGGCAGATCCCCAACGTGGGTCAGGGGCCATCTACAGCTACTTTCTCAAGCGCATTAGCAGGGAGTGGAGCAGCTGGGACTTGAACTGGCACCCATATGGGATGCCGACGGTGCAGATGTGGCCTAACTTGCATTGCTACAGTGCCGGCCCCAGAGTGCCTCCATTTCAATGACATCTTATTGGACAAAGATTATTTTTAAAAACAACTGTAAAAATTCACTTTGAGACAGAGAGAGATCTCCCTTCCACTGGTTCATTCCTTAAATGCCCACGACAGCTGGGGTTGGGCTAGGCCTAAGCCCCAGGAGCCTGGAACTCCATCTAGTGGACCCGAGTCCTGGAGCCATCTCCTGCTGCCTCCCAGGGTGCATTAGAGAGGAACTCAAATCAGGAACAGGCCGAGACTGCGTCGCGGGCACTTTGATGTGGGATGCAGGTGTTCTGTGTTCTAGGTCAAGTGCTGCCCCCACACCTGCCCCCACCTCCCGTAAGATATTACTTGGTTGGTGCTGTAGGTGAGCTTGATTGGGGATATATGATCCTGGATTATGTTTCCGGGAAAACTATACCCGCTTTTGAAAGCTATCACTGTTCCTTGTGTTTAAGGTCAGCTCGCAGTAAATGCTGGGAGGGCTGGTAGCCTCAGATCAACTCTACCCAATCTCAGTGCGGAATCCTGTTGTGCTTGGGGGAAGAAAAGTCTTTTGACAGCTGTGGGCTAGCGTTTCCTGACATTTGTTTCACTGAGTGTTAATGAGGTTACTGGAAAAAAGCGTTCTGTGCTGAAAGAGGCTTGGGGCAGCTCTGGCTTCTGCAGGGGAGTGTCTCTTGTGCAGGGGCTCCTAACTCTGCAGAGGCTTTGGCGCCCGTTCCTGGGGGAGGACTTTGCAGAGCGACTCCTGCAGACTCTGCTCCAGGACCGACAAGGTTGGGACATACTCGGGAAAGTTGTTTTTGTTTCAGCACCTGCTCTGTTTACCCAGCGTGGGAGCCTGTTTTAAATTAACATGAATCTACTTAGAGCTAAACTCATGGTTTTGACCATGTTTATCTTTCCAGTAAATAAAACAAAAGTGTTCCTTTGGCTCGCAGCCGATCCTGCTTGTCATT
Organism: Lepus europaeus; assembly: GCF_033115175.1. Classification (NCBI taxonomy): domain Eukaryota; kingdom Metazoa; phylum Chordata; class Mammalia; order Lagomorpha; family Leporidae; genus Lepus; species Lepus europaeus. The sequence continues at coordinate 16,927,814 of NC_084843.1, read as the reverse complement.
TCTTGTCTTGCTGATTAACTATGTTTGGGGGCTTGTTTCTCCAACCAGATTGTAAGTTTCTTGCAGCCAGGAGCCCCCTGGTTTATTTCTTTGCATGTGGCTTCTTCCCCCTCCCCCTTTACTATGGTGCTGGGTTAATTAAGCAGAAAACCAGTTTCTGGTGAGGGACTGGAGTTGATTTACTCTGGAATGAGTGTGACTTCATCCTTGTCTTGGTTAACATGAGAGCTTGTACATGCCTCTTCTCTCTACCTGATGTGGTAGCATGTTTTAGAAAAACATCATTTTGGGTTGTGACACTCTGCATGGCTTGCCAGTACTTTGATGAACTGCCCTTATACATTCCAGCCCAGAGCAGGGCATATGTCAGTGCTGCTGCTGTGTTTATGTGGAATGTGGTTACATAAAAAGTCTCGGAAAGTCAAGCTGTGGGGTTTCGGTCCCTGTCCAGTCTTGGTTTAAGCCTGCTTGTTCTTTAGGAGCCCTGGAATGTTCAGCTGGGAAGTTCAAGGCTTGATGATGTGTCTTGGAGCATATGAATGTATTTTGTGATTGGTCTGTTCAGGCTGGCAGATCTTCATCTCTCTTAATAAATCAATACAGAAGTAGAAAACAACTGGGTTTTAGGATTGTCCCTTGGGTGTGCTGGGGATAACGAGGGAAGGACCTACAGGGTTAGGCTGGGGAAGGGAACTGTTACACCCCGTTTGCATGTAGGATTGTGAAATTCAATGAGTTAGCCGAGAAGCCGGAATCTCCAGGCAAGGATGCTGGCATTGCAACAGTCATCCAGGTCTTCGCCCCAACCCCACACCCTCCCTTCAGTGCCAGGGTCAGCCTCCATTTGGGTGCCAAATAGAAGATGAGCAGAGCCAGGACCAAACTCTGTTTTTCCACATCCTCCCGCCTCTGAAGCTCTGCCTTGTCCTCAGGATCTCAGTAGGGATCAGCAACACTCAACAGTTCATGCTGGCTCCTGTTGCCCTCTGACTCCCCACGTCCCACCCACAAGCCCATCCCATGGGCCCCTGACCACTGCCCATCTCCTTCCATCCCGCCTTTGTAACCTCCCGGCGTCCATCCCTATCCCCGTGGAGCATTCCCACGCCGAGGCGCGCTCCTAAAGCCCTCGGCAGAGCCTATCACCACACTTCCACGGAAGATCGGAGGGCAAATTCTGTCTCTGCCAAGAGGCCCAGAGCAGCCTGCTCGGAAGGCGAGGCTGTGAGATTCAAGTGCTCAGAGCGGAGGGCGTGCAGGTGGGGAGAATGCAGGCCCTGGCCTCGCCCAGAGGGTTGTGTTGTGCTGGTGCCGCGGGAGTGCACCCGTGCTGAGGGAGTCTTGTTCAGCAAATTCTTGCGTGGGCAGCAGGATGCGGCTGCTCTCTTGCTCATCATACCCTACGTGGGACCCTGGTACAGGCCGCCCGCCAGCGTGAGGCTGCTTAGCTCCAGGCACCGTGATGCAGTCTGTTTCCTGGCCCCAGCCTGGGCAGTGAGTGGGTCAGGGCAGTGAGTAAATCCACCACTGAGACCGCTTGGTGGGCGTGAATGAGGCGGGGTCATACTGTGTGCAAGCACAGAGGGAGTAAAAGCCTCCTGCTCTCCCTGCGCCCAGGCACACACTGCCCAGTGCTCTCCCAGGGACCCCATCTGTGTCGCCCAGGTGCTGGGTGAAGGAGACATCAGGCGTCCACAGCCTGGGTGCTGCCTAGCCCAGGGCCCATGGCCACCACACAGGAGGCGGGGGCTCCATTAGGAAGAGCCATCTTCGGGCTCATCTTGGACTCTTCCTCTCCTCTGTGAAATTAGACTCAGCTGAAGGACACAGGAGCAAGTCTAGGAGAGGTGTTTTTCCCCAGCCTTCTCAGACTCCCGATGGGTAGAGGTGGGAAATGGGATCCGACGGCAGTGTTTCAACGGCAGCAGGGGCCTTGGCTCTGTAGAACACCTTCTCGGGCAGCCTTTGGGGAGATTCCATCGGAACTCGGCAAAAACTTCTCTTGAGGAGGAGGAGAAAAGAGGTGGCGGCCCGTCAGCCTGAGCCCGTAAGTGAAGGAGTGTTTGAATTCCAGAATCGCAGTGTCTAGGGCAGACATAGTCTATGGCCGCATAGGTAAGAGACCCATAGATGCTGTTTCCTTTGCTTGGCGCTCGTCCTTCTGTGCTGCCTCAAGCCTCGTCCCATGGCACTTGCACAGGGGTTTGCTTGCTTCAGCCTTCTTATAGGCTTTCTTCTCTTTCCTCCCCGCCCGCCCTCCCTCCCTTCCTTTCTTAAGATTTATTTATCTATGTTGAAAGTCAGAATCACAGAGAGAGAGAGAGAGAGAGAGAGACTGACTTTCTTCCATCCTCTGGTTCACTCCCCCAATAGCTGCAATGGCCAGTGCTGGGCCAGGCAGGAGCCGGGAGCATCATTCAGGATTCAGGTCTCCCATGAGGGTGCAGGAGCCCAAGCACTTGGGCTTTCTTTCACTGGTTTCCCAGACGCATTAACAAGGAGCTGGATCAGAAGTGAAGCAGCCAGGACTTGAACTGGTGCCCATATGGGATGCTGGCATTGTAGGTGGTGGCTTTACCTATTGTGCCACAACACTGGTCCCTAGGCTTTTTTCTTAAATTATGAAGTCGTTTTCAGTCATTAGGAATAACAACCACATGCCAAGCTTCCAGCATAAGAAATGAAGCATTGGAAGTAGACAGGGTTCTGAAGATGGTGATGATCTCTCTACACCATTCCTTTGGTGCGGCAGGTGGATCGCGCTTTGTCTCTTCCCCTGGGTTTGGGAATGCATGTGAGTGGGCCCTGGGCGGGTGTGTGATCTGCATGGGTGTCCACTCTGCAGAGTCTAAATTGGTGGCTCTTTGCAGCTGCCTTCATACATGTGTACAGGCTTGTATGCACACATGTACAAAGCCTGCTCAGTGAGGACTCTCATTTGCAGAAGATTAAATTGGGTGTTGGGGGGGAATCCCATGTAGGCAGCTCCAATCCAGGAAGGAGGCCAGTACCTTAACTCATCAGAGATGGTTGTGTGTCACAGCCAAAGGAGTCCTGAGAAGCAGAACCTGCCAAGCCTCGGGTTTAGAATGAAAAGGGAGTTGTTTCATTTGTGAAATGTGAACTCTTTGGTTTGTTTCTTGGAGCAGGAGCTGATTGTCCTGCCACTGTGTCAGTCGGGCACTACTTGAACCCAACACGCTTGCCTTGTTGAAGTCCAAGGAGATTTGTGTTGGTCCAATTTGCTTTCAGAGGGAGGCGCGTCACACAATCCCTCCTGGAAACGCCTTATGGGGGAGGCTGATGTGAACAAAGGCGTTTTCGCCATCTGCTTCTGTGGTCACGGGGAATTCTGAAAATGATCTTTAGGTATTTTCATGAAATTCCTGTTTTTGTATTTTTGCTTTCTCAGAGTTTTCTTTTCTGGCTCCTACTTAACATACTGCTTTTCACTCCAAAATTCTTACTTTTTGTTCCATGGGATAGGTAAAGAAGCCCAGGTAATTAATTGTATTAAATTCTGCCTGATGAGCTGAAAAATATCCCGATAATGTAATGACACAGATAAGGAGGGGCCGCTCCAGCTGTCTTCTCAATGTGCCTGTAAACACATACTCCCACTGCCTTCGAAGCGTTATTTTCTTTATTATTATTATTATTATTATTTATTTGACAGGTAGAGTTATAGACAGAGAGACAGAGAGAGAAAGCTCTTCCTTCCATTGTTTCACTCCCCTAATGGCTGCTATGGCTGGTGCTGCGCCTATCTGAAGCTAGGGGCCAGGTGCTTCCTCCTGGTCTCCCATGCGGGTGCAGGGACCCAAGCACTTGGGCCATCCTCCGCTGCCCTCCTGGGCCACAGCAGAGAGCTGGACTGGAAAAGAGGCAACCGGGACAGAATCTGGCGCCCCAACTGGGACTAGAACCCCGGGTGCTGATGCCGCAGGCGGAGGATTAGCCAAGTGAGCCACAGCGCCAGCCGAAGCCTTATTTTCTTATCATGGAAATTGGTGGCAACTTGAGCATCACAATTCTCAATTCTGTGTGACTTATTAATACGCCTCTACTATTTTTTTCTAAAACACCTATACATTCTGGAAAGATCCGGTAACTCCAAAAGGCTAGAGCAGTTTTATTTGAGCTGAGTTCAGTGTTCGTACCCAGATGGTAGGCTGAGTAGAGTCTGCTTGGAGCAGTGTGTTGAGAAGGAATCTGAGGACTTAAATGGCAGGGCTGCTAGGGAAGAGACTTGGATGCATTGGTAGATTAATATCTGCTGCGTCGGATGGAAGAGACAGGGACGGCGGAGGCGTCACAGCTGTCACACGTGCTGTGCGTCTGCTTTCAGTGATCTGCCTTTTTGGGAACGTGTCAGGAATGGGGCTCCCTGCAGCAGAGCCCCACCAGCTGGCCCTGAAGATGTCATGGTAAAAAGAAGTCTTTCCAGGGTCTGACTTCTGGTAGATGAAAGGATGGGCACCAGGAATGGGTGTGGCCAAGGAGGTGAAGCTGGGCTTAGGAGCTGGGCTGGCTTAGGAGCCTCGCCTTGTCCCACTCCTCCTCCTGCAGCTACGTTGTCTCTCTGCCTGTGCCGGGTGTGACCTGGGGACATGGCATTTGGGCCAGGTGGGATGCATAGAGACAGCTCACCCGTGAGTGCTTCCGGTGCACACTGTTGTATTTCTGACAGTTACAAAAACAGGACTTCAGGAGTGGTCTCCACATTTCTCCTTTCCTACCACCCTGGTGTTAAAAATGGCTAGCTGAGGGATAGGTGTGGGACATAGCTATTAAGGTGCCACTTGGGGTACCTGCATCCCCGTATCATAGTGCCTGGAGCTGATTCCTGCCTTCACTTTCTTTCTTTTCAGATTTATTTATTTATTTGACAGGCAGAGTTACAGACAGACAGGGAAAGAGATCTTCCATCCGCTGGTTCACTCCCCAAATGGTCACAACGGCCAGAGCTGAGCCTATCAGAAAGCCGGGAGCCAGGAGCTTCTTCGGGGTCTCCCACATGGGTGCAGGGGCCCAAGGACTTCCGCTATCCTCTGCTGCTTTGTGAGGCTCAATAGCAGGGAACTGTATCAGAAGTAGAGCAGCCAGGAACCCAACCGGCACCCATATTGGATGCTGGCACCACAGGTGGCAGCTTTACCTGCTATACCATAGTTCTGGCCCCCTGCCTTCACTTTTTCTTTTTTTAAAAAGATTTATTTATTTACTTGAAGGTCAGAGTTACACAGAGAGAGAAGGAGAGACAGAGAGAGAGAGTTCTTCCATCTGCTTCCAACTCCCCAGTTGCCCCAATGGCTGGAGCTGTGCCGACCCGAAGCCAGGAGCTTCTTCTGGATCTCCCATGCGAGTACAGGGGCCCAAGGACCTGGGCCATCTTCTACTGCTTTCCCAGGCCATAACAGAGTTGAATTGGAAGAGGAGCAGCCGGGACCCGAACTAGCACCCATATGGGATGTTGGCACTACATGTGGAGGCTTTACCCGCTACGCCACTGCGCTGGTCCCTGCTTTCATTTCTTTTTTTAAAATTTAAAAAAAATTTTTTTTTGCAAGGTAGAGTTAGTAAAAGAGACAGAGAGAGAGAGAGAGAGTTATAGACAGTCAGAGAGAGAGAGAGAAAGGTCTTCCTTCCGTTGGTTCACTCCCCTAATGGCCAAAATAGCCTGCGCTACACCGATCCAAAGCCAGGAGCCAGGTACTTCCTCCTGGTCTCCCATGCGGGCACAGGGACCCAATCACTTGGGCCATCCTCCACTGCCCTCCCGGGCCACAGTGGAGAGTTGGACTAGAAGAGGAGCAACCAGGACTAGTACCCGGCGCCCAACCGGGACTAGAACCCTGGGTGCTGGCGCCACAGGCGGAGGATTAGCCAAGTGAGCCATGGCACCGGCCCTCTGCCTTCACTTTTAATTCTGCTTCCTACTAATGCAGATCCTGGGAGGCAGCAGGTGATGGCTAGAGTGCTTGGGCCCCTGCCACCCCTAAAGGATACCCAGATGGAGTTCATGGCTCCTGACCCAGTCCTGATGACTTCAGGCATTTGAGTAGTGAACCAACTGATAGAAGATCTCTCTCCCTCTCTGTCTCTCTGCCTTTCAAATAAAATGAAAACAGATAGTTTCCTTTCAACAATAGCTGCATAACAAAAATCAACATGTTGCTGAAGAAGGTGATAACTTTAATGTAATCTAGACTTTTGTACAGCAGGGTAGGGTTCTTTCTTTGTTTAAATACAAACCAACCTTCCTAACCTGTTGGTATTCGGTGCGTACTCATGGCTGGCGCCCTGTTTGATTGATGCTTGTGAGTTCCAGCCTGATGCGAGACTCAAGCCCTGCTCTCACGCCAGTGGTCTCGCAGTTGGGTCTGAGAACACGATTTGAAAAATAAAACCCACGGAGAGGGAGTAAGGCCAGGGGTGAGCTAGTGCGTGTTTGGACGTCTGTGTGGAATAAGTGAGTGGGCAGAGAGGACATTTGTCAGGGAGTGGAGGGCGGGCCATTGGCTGCGGGAAGTGGGCTGGGGCTCCAGGGGTGGCCAGCGCCGTGCATGGAGGCCAGCGGAGTTGGGCTTGGCAGAGTGCCCCAGTGTCTGGATGCCTATGTGAATTTCCTCCAGAGGTTTTCAGTTGGCAAAGCTGACCCTGCTGGATGTGGAGCAAGGGTGTGGTTCGTCGGGATCCTGCTGGGCTCCGGCCTGTAATACCGGGGGTCAGAACAGAAGTCAAAGGAAAGGTCTGGGGGCTTCTTGTCGTGCACTGTCTTGGAGCCTCAGTGGCCATAGGGTTGCCCACTGCACACCACAGCTTTGTTTTCCTCGTGCCGGCTCTCATGTGTGGGTTTTCCCTTTGGTGTTAGACTCCATCCCAGAATCCCCGTGTCCAAAGGGAACATTGGTTTTCATGGTGGAGGGTGGAGAGATGAAAGCAGAAGACCAGGACAATACTGGACGTTCACCGAGCATGCACTTAGCTCCAAGCACTTTTCTAAGTAATTGATGCAGTTGTCAGGGTTTGTCCTCTCAGCACCCTGTGAGGTTCTCTCCCATTTTATAGATGAGGACACTGAGATGTAGTGCAGGAGAAATGGTGTATGCAAGGTCACGTGGCCGGTGAGTGGCAAGCTGGAGTTAGAGCACACACACAACCAGAGAGGGGCAGGTTTCTGGACAACAGACCAGGCTGGTGCCAGGCAGGCCACACTGGGACCCTGGAGATTCCTTCCTTCCTGATACTGTGAGTTCCTATGGAGGAAATGAGGCTTCATGGTTTCCTGGGAGCAAAAGATAGGAGCTCCTGGTAAGAGGAAGGAGCCAGCAGAGGGAACTTTGCATCACTGTGAGCCTTCCGTTCATGCCGGATCCCAACCCCGAGCAGATGCCGGAGTATATCTGAGCATCTGTGGGTAGACTGACAAGTCTGCGGGAAGTTACATTGGATGAGAAGGCTTTTATATTTTTCTGAAATCACCAGCCACTTAGTGCTATGTATACTCATTCTCTAATCCCTCTTTATGTACATCTGGATCTTTAAGCGTTGAGGCTTTCCAAGATGCTGGGCAGTCCCTCCAAGTAGTTTTGGTGAGAGAGGTTCCAGGTGGGATTGTCTGTTTTTGGTGTCTGTTCTGATTGTTTCCTGGATTCTGCAGGATGTGCATGACATGACTGCTTCCTAGCCTTTTTTTTTTTTTTAAAGATTTATTTATTTGAAAGGCAGAGAGAGACAGACAGGCAGGCACTTCCATCCTATGGTTCACTCCCCAAATGCCCACTACAGCTGGGACTGTGCCACGCTGAAGCCAGGCTCCAAAAGCTCCATCTAGGTCTCCCATGTGAGTGGCAGGAACCCAGGTACTTGAGCCATCTCTTGCTGCCTCCCCGGGGCATTAGCAGGAAGCTGGATTCAAAGTATTGAATGGCTAGGACTTGAACAAGACACATCCCAAGCGGTAGTTTAACCTGTTGTGCTGTGATGTCCACCCCTGTGAGCTCTTTAAAAAATTAAAACAAAAATTACAGAAAAGTGCCAAGGATACCATTAGCAAATGTGCTCACGTGCCAGCTACCTAAAATAACAATTATTAGGCCTCCCCATGGCCTGCTTCAAACAACAAAACCAAGCCCCTGTTCCCTTCGCTTGTCTGTCATCTTTGTTCCCAGACATTTAATACTATCGAATCCAGTGTCTGCCAAGTTCAGCTTTTCATACTTTTTCACATATAGGTGTCAATATACTAAACTGTGATCAGTGTTAGTGGTTTTTCAAGTTCATGGCCGTTGGTTTACTTTTTGCATAATATTCTACCACTTGCTTTTCTTATCCAGCACTGCAAAAGAATGTGATCCTTGTCGTACACTTAAATTCTGTTTCCCTATTTTAGCTGTTGTGTAGTATTCCATTGTACAAATATATTACAGGTTTCCATTTCTGTGTTGATGCTTGCAGTTACTGCTTTCTAAAGATTTATTTATTTATTTGAAAGTCAGAGTTACACAGAGAAGGAGAGGCAGAGAGAGAGAGAGAGAGAGAGCGAGAGAGAGAGGTCTTCCATCCACTGGCTCACTCCCCAGTTGGCCACAGTGGCTGGAGCTGCACCGATCTGAGGCCAGGAGCCAGGAGCCAGGAGCTTCTTCCGGGTCTCCAATGCAGGTGCAGGGGCCCAAGCACTTGGGCCATCTTTCACTGCTTTCCCAGGCCATAGCAGAGAGCTGGATCAGAAGTGGAGCAGCTGGGACTTGGACTGGTGCCCATATGGGATGCAGGCACTGCAGGTGGCAGCTTTACCCCCTGTGCCACAGCACTGGCCCCTACAGTTATGTATTTATTTTTTTTAAGACTACACACTGTGCCACAACAACCATCCCTGGGCAGGCGTACATAGGTACGTGCATAAGAGTTTTTGGAGGCCTTTTCTGAGCTGGAGGAATCCGGGGGGAACAGGTTTGCTGGATTTTAGTCTTCACGTGGTGTTCAGAGGATTGCATCAGTGCCATCCCCGGTGTAGATCTTTCTCCATAATCTCACCAACACTTACAGATCTTGCCAGATGGAACATTTTTGTCATGGACAAGTACTGCCACCTACATTGCATTTCTTTGGTGACTCCTTGAACTGGAGCTTCTTGCTAGGTTTGTTGTCTCTGTGGCTCGTCTACTGTAATCCCTTCTTTATTTTACAGAGACACTTCCACCGTATTGATTCCTAGGAACTGTTTGTATACACTGGAGACTCAGTTGTATGTTTTGGAAATGCTTTCTGCCAGTCCGTCATGGTTTGAAACTTTATTTAGATGGATTTTTAAATGTTGAAAAGACGTTTTCTGTTTGAATACACCGGAAGCAGTCACTGTTTTCCTCTATGCTTTCCTTTTGTGCCTATTCTGAGGAGCTGCAAATCTGCTAACAGTCGTGCAGGAACTCTGATTCTGATGGGGCGAGCGATCTGCTTCTCTGAGAGCCACATCTAAAAAATCGGTCTTTCCTTTTGTAGGAGTCTAAGCCAGGTGGTTGGTTTTAAACTGGGCCTGAAGCATGACTGGGAACGGTTCACTTAGAACAAGCTGCGGAAACATTCTGGAAAATCTGCAGTGTGTAGCTATTGGTCACGTTTGGACAACAGGCCGAGCCCCCGACACTGCTGTATTTTATCTCGTCAGCCTTCCCAGCAGTCCCTCTTGAAGTTGCTGATTTTTATCCCTATTTTAGAGATAAGAAAGCCCCAGCTTAAGAAGTTAGGTAACTTACAGGGCCAGTGGTTAGAGCCAAGATTCCAGTCCGGATCTTCCTGACCACAAAGGCCATGTGTTTCACACTGCAGCCCATCACCTGCTTCCAGGTCACCTGGAACTGGAGTCCCCACATGTTCTGTGCTAAGGGAGGAGGGGCCAGGAGGTGGGCAGGGCCTGAGACTCCTCTCCTAGAAATGGAAAACCCATGCGGAAGAGGGCAGTTCGAAAGAAATACTTCCACATTTCACGTAACTGAATGCCCAAGTCATTGTATCTGCAGGTCTGATGCTCAGTAATCACCCTCCCACCGTGGCTTGGGGTGGGGTGGGGGGCGGGGGAAGACAAGGCGTCTGGGAAGCTGGTTTTGCCTAAGGAATTACATTCCAGGGGACTCCGAGGATTTAGGTAACCACAAAAGCCATTTATTTCGAGTACACTGTGATTTCTACCACTTTGATCCCTAATCCATAGCATAATTAATAAATGAAATGTGCTGTAGCACGGGTTTTTTACAAAGTGTACTTTAAAAATGGCTTTTGGTCTGCCACGATTCATTTGCCACTCGGCAAAGCATCATCACTTGAGATGGGCAGGCCAGGAGAGGATGTGTGGGTAGCTGGTGAGCATGGCTGTGGCTGGGGGCGTGGCTCCCACCGGGACCTTCCCACTGTTCTCTGCACTCTGTGTCCAGGACTCCGGGAGGTGTGGCAGCACAGAGCCCAGGCCCGCAGTGTCCTCGGCTGTCTGGATGTCAGAAGACTCACCGACGGCTCCGAACCCACGCAGAGTGCTGGATTTGTCTGGGCCCCTCCCCATCAGCTGCAGAAGGGGGTTGTGCAGCCTGGATGGCCTCAGAGAGCTTACTGGCTGCCCCACCGAAGAGCTGGCCGTTTGTCTTGGGTTTCCTTCTCTCTCTCTCCTGTCCCACCCTCCCAGCAAAAATCTGGTGATTACCATGAGGAGACGAGCTGGGAAAATGATGACAGTAGGCAAGAAAGGATTCTTGTTCTCATGAAGTTGCTAGTCTATAGGGTAGGGGAAACAATGGAATATAGAGACCCAAACCAGGAAACCAATGAATAATGGGAAGCTAGCACGTGAAAAAATTACCAAAATAAACAGCACCATGATTGCGTGCCTTGTGTGCCAGGTTCCACGTGCATTCCACTCTGATCCTTGAGAGTGTCTGTGGTCTCATTCGCACTTCACAGATGGGAGACTGAAGCCCAGAGAGAAAGGAGATGCCTTCTTCGTAAGCAGGAAGTCAGACGTGTGCAGTGTTGGTTTGGTTAGTAGCCAAGGTCTCATTTCCTGTGCTCTGTTTCCGCCGACAAAGGTAATTTCGGATCCTGATAGGAGCCACAGGAAAGTGAAGTGGGGCCGTGGGGCCCAGAGGGATGACGGTCAGGGAGGGTCTCCTGGGAAGTGAGTGAGATCCATATGTGGGCAGTGCTGGAGCTGAGGTGCTCACCCAGGGGGACACTTGCGGAGCCCATGGAAGCCTCTGGCAGGACGCAGTTCTTGCACGTAGGGGCTGGTAAGGGCTGTGGATGTTCCAGTCTTACACTGGCCCCTTGAGATTCTGTCTGTCTTCAGGAAGAACTTCTGACTGCCCAGCCGGGCTTCCTTCTAGCCTGCAGCGGAGGACGGCTTGCTGCATTCAGATACATCCCGAAAGTCCCGCAATGTGTTCCAGACTCTGATGACCCCCCTGGGGGTGGGTGGGCAAGGAGGGCCCTTGGAGCCCAGGTGAAAAGGGGGCGGGAGTCCTAGATGGGCGCGCCATGCAATTTTTGGAGCGAGCAAAAGAGGGAAAAGAAAGGTGTTAGCTGGTTGGTTGGAAAAAGTAGCTTTATGTAGAATTTTGGTAGTGTCCCCGAGGGCAGCATGGACTTCACTCTGGGGTGCTCTGGGTGACCAACAGCTGGGCCCCAGGCTTCTGCTTACTGGTCTTTTTACTTACTAGTTTTTAAGTAAAAAGGGCGGGCTGTGCCTCCAATTTGAGGAGTAAGGGGGACAAGGGTGGGTTGGGCTGTGAGCCATGTGGTTCTCCAGTGTCCTGTTCTTTGTTTAAAGCTTCAAGTTTTGGGTAGGAGCAGAGGAGAGGAAGAGAGGGAGGGAGGGAGGGAGAGAGAGAGAGAGAGGGAGGGAGGGAGGGAGGGAGGGAGGGAGGGAGAGAGGGAGAGAGGGAGAGATGCTTTCACAGGCAGAGAGTGTTGGTTTGTTAGGAAGCAGCCAGGGAGCTGCTGCATTTCCTCCCCAACAAATGCAGGCACAGAGCCTCTCGCTCCTGAGCTCCTAGATCCTGGTCTGCTTCACGCCCACTCCGCAAACAGGAAATGCAGCTCCGTGCCGCCTGTGCGTTCCAGAGGCATGGAGGGCCATGAGCAGGGCCTCAGACCTCGAAGATCACTGATGACACAAACAGTGGTTTGTGTTTATGGGGGGGGGGGGGACGGTGGAGGAAAGGAAGTTGGGATGGGGGAGGGAGCTTTGGGTTGTAATTTGTACTATTTGTCAGGTCCTAGCATGGTTGGGAGGGAAAATATTGATGTGCCCTTTTTTGTTTTTGAACCTGAAGTTTGGGTTTTTCGGATGCATCTGTGGATTTTGAAATGCCTCCCAAGCACCAGTGTTGGGGCGTTGTGTCGCCGTGGCCTGCCTGCGATGCAAGGGACTATTTTCAAGATGCCATAAAAACGCAGCTTTCAAGGCTGGGCCACTTGTTTGGGTCCTCCTCCCACCCCCCACCCTTTTTGGCTAAACCACCCAAACATTGGTATTCAAAAATATTTTGTTACTTTTCTTGGCAACGTGTTCCAAGAAGGGATTGCAACACGGGTCTCAGAGTTAGGAGGCAACTTTCTGGCGAGCTGGCGGGGGTGGGGAAGGGTTGGAGTTTGAATCAAAAACAGACACCGAAGCTTTAATAAAATAAATGAAGCGGAGCCCTTTCAGCTCACGGCGGCCCATGTTGGTGCGGGTCAGGATTTAACGCGCCTAGTGGAAATTGACAGTCTGAGAACTGGGACATAAACAAAAATGTCAGTCCCTGGGAGTCTTGTTCACTGGACAATGTCTCAATTGTTTCCTTGGTTTGCAAGGCAGCAGGGGAGAGTGGAATATTAACTGTTTACTGCCCAAGGCTGGTTGGGAAATTGCTTGGGGGGAGGGGCCATGGTGATGTTGGGAGTCAGAAAACTGCATTTTTTGTTTAGAGAGCGTTCAACCTGTCGGGAATCGATAAGGAAGTACAGTTTGCTTTCTGCTCGATCACCCGCCCTCCGGCTCCCTCTTTCTGGCTGCTGTGTTTGGGGGCGAGTGTAAAAGGGCCAGCGGGGTGTGTCTTTGCGGATGCCAGCAGCAACCCTTGTGTGTGGCCAGTTTTTAAAGATGGCATGGAGGTTATCCGCCCCGGGTGGATGGGACTGGGGTCCAGGGAAGGAAGCGCAATTTCTGAGAGCAATTTCAAGTTCAGGTTTCCGCAGATAATCCTGTTAGTGTTCATTCCTCTTAAAAGTGCCCCTGATGAAATAACAAGCAAGAGGCTGGAATTTTAAGAAACAAAATGTATTTGTGCTTTCTGCCAAGAAAGGGGGTGGGGTGGGCCACGTAACTTTCCCTGAGAGGGAGCTGCAAGGCGGGAAGGAGCCAGCGTCCTATTCACACTTGAACTTGGTTGATTGGAGAGACACACAGCAAAGCCTGCTGTATCAGCCTTGATCTGGGCAAAGTTCAGAACTCCACTGGTAATTACGTCCTCAGAAGCTTTAAAAGGACTGTGTTTTCACAAAAGCTGAGACCGAGTTTGTGCCTGCGCCGTGTTTGTTAGATAAACTTGTTTTAATAACCAGGGTGGAGGGGAGAGGTCCCGGTTCTTGGACGACTCGGGCCCTGACTCCCTCCGAGAACCCAAGGCTGTCTCTCCCCTTACTTTTAAGCGAGAGGTTTGCAGGCGGCTCAAGTCGGCTCTGCCCCTGCTTCCTGTCAGACAGGAAGTCACTTCCTTAGCCAAAATTACAAGCTATGGCCAAACTCTCCGGCCACACCGAAAAGAGCATGTTTTTCCCAGAAGACTGGGTTTTGAGATGCGGAAGCATAAATTGGTACGTCGTGTGATCACGGAACGCCCAAAATACGCAGGAGGGAGGGCGTCGGTGCAAAGAGGCTGTGTCCCTGGGGCCATGGCACTGCCCGGCGCCCTGCGACAGGCCGCTGGTGGCATCCGCTGTGTGAGATGGGCGAGCAGCCGCCCGGGGAGCCCTGGCAGCCTCAGAGCCCCTCCTGGGAGCAAACGCTCACTGGGCCGGAGGCCTGGGGCCTTGAGGGTGGCAGCCAGGAAGCACCCTGGGCACCTCATTGTGAAGCCTTAGGTCGCACCTCATGCCCTTTCCCCTCAAGGAGGGCGTCCCTGCCCCCCACCTTCTCCTTGTGCCCCCCCCAACCCGTTCTGTCCAGAAGAGTCCACTTTGCAACCTCACCAGTCCAATGGTGCCTTTGGGGGCGGAGAGAGCTTCCTAAGGCCAGCGCCCCACAGGCAAGGTCCCTGCTCCCCGGAGTAGGGGATCGCATCTCTTAATCCTGCATCTGAGCCCTCATGGTGGGCAGCAGCGAGCCCTGTGCTCTGAGGCACACTGTCGCCCAGTGGACCTGCTCTGTCCCCCCAGCCCAGGGACGCCGGCCAGGGGCTTCCCCACGCCCTCCCGTAAGTTGCCAGTGCAGCACGTACTCTGCCACCTCACCTCCTCCGTGACTTGTGCGACGGCAGCCTCTGGTTTCCGCCTCCTGTCTCGGCCCTTAATGAGTCGGTCCGCAGGTCTGAGCGGGACGGTGTCCCCGGCCATGAATCTGCCATGTGGCTTCTGTCGCAGGAGGCTTCGGAGGAGACGCAAGGCAGTGTCACCTAGGAAATTTGCTCTTCCATTGAGATGAAAGGGCAGTGAATTAAGTGCCTGCCTTTTCTCCCTTTTCCCCTCTGATGGTTATTGATCCTCCCCCAGAACTGTTCAGTTCACGGTCTGATCTTGCTCTCCACAAAGGGAATTCCCAGTTTGTTAGCTGGCCGACGCACTCGCTGGCAAAGAGTTAAAAGTTGGCAATACCTGCCCACTCGAGAGTCTCAGTATATTCAGTCTCTTCCCTGGAAGATGCTTCTGAAAGAATCTCTTTGGTGACTTAGAAGTGCAGAGAGCCTTAGAAGCATGACACGAAGAAATGAGAGGAAGGAGGCAAACAGTCCTTCGACATCTGTCTGTTTTCTCGCTAACAAAGGACCCGGAGATGCCTCTGACTAAACTTCTGCTGGCGTGGAGGGCGGCCGTGCGGAGTGGGGGTTTGTGTTTGTCTCGTGGCTGGGAGAGTTTGGGCATTCTGTGCAGTCCCAACGTTAGGTCGTGGGAGACACGTGCCGTGAGGGGAGGGCGGCTGATGCTGAGCCACCCCATCAGGCCTTTGCTGCCTGTTCCAAGGCGCAAGCCTGGAGCCGCCTTCAGGTAGTCCTCCCCGAACCCTCGCTCTTTGCAGCCGGCTGCCCCCTCCCATGGTGGAAGCTGCATGGTGCCCGGCTAGTTCTGAACTTGTCTCCGTGCCGCCCAGGTGCGTCTGTGTTCGCCCCGAGACAATGGGCCAGACCGCGTGTCCCTGCAGACCCCGTGTTCTCCCGAGGTTGGGGTTTGCATCGTGCTCTTGGGTCACGTGGCTTTCTGGGGTGGTTCACTTTGGGTCTCATAGCACCTTTCTTTCTTTTTTTTTCCTGTTTCCCACTCCCTTTTTCTCCAGCGGTGGGGAGGGGTGAGGGGGCAAGTGAGGGTATAAACAGATGGCCAAGAGAAAGTTGAGTCTTTCCAGGCCAGATTATTTAGCTTTTACCATCTAGGTAAAATTCAACCCAATTAAGGGCTCATTAGGTGTTTTAATAGCCACTGAATTGTCTAAGCTGGGGAAGGAGTTGAACCGAGACCGTGAGGTCAGGGTTTTGTGGTCTGTTACAGTCCCCCGGGGGGTGTCCAGCCCGAGGGACATTGCAGAATCTTAATAAGTGAGTGGGGGTTTCATTTGGGCTCTTTACTACCAAAGACTGAATAATAAATTGAGAGTGATACTTCTGTCCTGAGTGGTAACAGCCACGAAGGTAGAGAGAATCTGCGTTTGGAGACACTCCAGCGTCGCGAGGGGCGTGGTGGAGAATAGACGTCCATGTCTCACTTTTCTTCAGAGAAAAATGCTGCCCCGAGTGCACTCTGGACCTGTGAACTTTGCATTTCAGTCCTCTCTCTCCTCCTTTTTGCACAGTGCATGCGCACGGGCCAGTGTCATTGCTGTGAAGTTACACAGTTGCTGTCATCGCTCTGGGGATGGCCCTTCCCAGCCAGACCTCAGGACACAGCTAGAAGCTCCTGAGCCAAGCCTGTCTCCCCCTCAGCTCCTGCATGCGGGTGTAAATGCAGCCGTGGAGAGCAGCACACCCCCGTGATAGGCTCATGCTTGCGCTTGCCCAGAAAGCTGCTCTTGGACTGTCACTGGCTCAGGGGCCCGGGGCTGCTTTTCTGTGGGGCTGAAAAACGTGACATTGTGCTGTCCTAGCTCTGAGTGGATTCGTGGCTCTGGCTGGAAGGGTTGGGGAAGAGAGAGGGGCCTGGAGCTGATGACTCAGGGAGGAGTGGGGCTCTGTGGCCAGAGGAGACTAGACAGGGGCGGCCTGGGCTGTCCAGTCCCTGCCTCCCTTCCCCCCTCCCCTCTGGGAGCTCGTCCCTGGGGACCCCTTCCTTGGCCCATGCTGAGCCTCTCCCAAGGCGCTGGAGGATGGAAAAAGAAATAGGAAGGAAAAGGGGCCAAGAAAAGAGCAACAAAGAGTTTTTATTTAGGAAAAGGGAAACATATCAAGAAATTTGGTAAATATTACACCGGAAGGCCAAGCACGGGGAAGATGGCACCGGGGAGGACAGGTGCGTGTGCATGTGCGTGTGTGTGTGCACATGGGTGTGCACAGGTGTGTTTTGTTGGATGCATGGGTTATGTGTCATCTGGGCAGGCTCCAGGCTGTGGGCTGCTGTGGTGGACAGGGCTAGGAGACTCCTAGGAGCAAGGGGAAGTGCCTGGGGTTGCTTGGGGAGACGGGAAAGGGCTTCCGGGTTGGGGGGCTAGCTAGCGATTTGCCTGTTGGAGGCTTCCAATGGGGCGACAAGCCTTTCTTGCTTGAGATTTGTGTTCTTGGATACAAGGCGGCTGCAAAGACTCCAGGACCTGAGAGGACAGGCCTCCTTGGGGAGGGAGGGATGGAGGGAAGGAGGGAGGGAGGTCCAGGCCAGGGCAGGGCAGGCCCAGAGCAGTGGCCGCAGAGGCATTTCCCAGCAGGAAGGTTGGTGAACGTTTAAAAGGGGGTAGGCGGCGCACATCTGCTTCTATTTTTCTCTTTTCTGCAGGCCAGACTGAAAACTTAATAAATTGTATGAAACCCAAGTAAGCATGGATGTTAAAGAACATTAAATAAATTACATAAGTATGCCTACCTGTAACACTTTTATAAGGCACATGCACGTGGGCTGTGTCGCCGTAAATGTGCAGAGGCACCAAGGCTTCTTCTAAAGCTCCCTTGTTTGGGCCCTGCCGCCGGGGAAGGTACTGCTGCTCCCGCTCCTTCCGGCTTTGCTTGGCACGCACTGCAGCTGGGCTTGGAAAATGCGATAATGATGCCATAAGTACCCTGTGCAAAAGTTGTTTTTTGTTCCAAAACACTGCCAGTTCACGGCACATAAAACTACCACGGATGCTTCAGCCGATTTTCGTTTTCCCCAAATAAGGCAAGCATTAATGAAGCAGCTGAGGGCCTGGGAAAATATTTTGTCACTCCTCAACGTGAGATTTCTTCTCCTCCCAAGGCAGAGCCGTATTTTCGGCTGAAGGACAAGTGTCTGGTCCGTTAAACTTGTTTACTGCCTTGGTCACCTCTAACGACCATGGATGGAAATAGCGTTCTGCCTTTGTGTTTCTGTGCATGTCCAGCCAGTGACCCAAAGGTACTGTGGAAATGCTGGCCGGATGATCCCATTCTACGCAGAGAAAAGTCAAGTCTAGCCAGGCCCCCGATGCCACCGCTCACTGAATTGCAAGCTGGGGAGTTGGGCCAGGCAGAGCTCTAGCCTCCTGGTGCTGCAGCCCCCAGGGTCCTAGACATTTGGTCAACTCCTTCTAGAAGGTAGCGCAAGACAGGTATTTGTTCAGTGGCTCAGGAACCTTGTGAGTAGAGGAGAGGCCTGTTGAGAGTATGTGATGCAACATCCAGACAGTTTGGAAACATTTGGGGTGGGGTCAAGGGCAGAGATGAGAAGGTCTGTTCTTGTTGTTGGAGACCTTGTCCCACATACTCAGACATGGTCTGAGTGTACCTTAGGGGTGTGCTCTGTGGGATAGTTCTGTGTTTTTGTCTCCTGTAGTGGAAAACGTCTGTCTGGACTCCAAACTCACGCACGCTCACTCGGTGTTGACCTGGCCCCTGTTGCAGGACTTCTCCACCTGCAGCTGTGGGATTTTGTGCCGGTGACATAAGACGGAGCCTTGGTTTCCTCATCTGCATAGGATGATGGATCCCTATAGCTTCTGTAGGCGCAGGGCCGTGTGGCCAGGTGGTTCGGAACCCCAGCCGTGGAGACGGATGGGTTTTGTTTTTCCCCCTGTCTTCGCTGCCTTCTTGCTGTGTCAGATGAAGAAGCTATTAATCTCCCAGCTTCCTAGTCTGTCACTTAGGGAAGATGGTAACTATCTCTTAAGGGCTGTAGTTAAGAAGAGATGTTGGGAGGGTCAGGTGGTCTGCTGGCTGCAGGATTGCTTTCCATGTATGGCTTTGCCCTGTGTCTAGGAGGAGGTTACTGTTAGTACTTGGGCTACTTTGCAGATGGTCTTTTGCATCGGTTCCAGGCTATGATAGTTATTTGGTTCGTGTCAGTGCGTGAAAGCCAGAAGCAGCCAGCTAAGTGCATGATTCCAGGGGCCTGAGAATTACCGCTTGCAGCACCACGTTTTCTAAATTCCAATACCTCATCCGTTGTAAGATATGCTTTTCATCTAACAACAAATTTTCAGGGTAGACCAGAAACACTGTTATGTGAAATCTGTCTGCTTACGCATCTGGATCTCAGAAATGTAAAAAATGTCTCGGAGGAGAGTAACGCCCACGTGCATTTGTGCTTTGACTAAAAGCCATGCTCTTGGGAGCACCAACTTTCCCAAGGATGCCAGTGGGAGAAGCTTCCAGACCTGCCGTTGCTCACACCCGGGGGTGGGATCTCCGCAGCCGAGATTTTCCTGCCACGCCCAACGAATCGCAGCCCACAAGCAGTCGGGCGTGGCCAGACATCCGCACCGAGAAGCTCATGCGGACCAAGTGTGTGAGATTCTGTTGATGCAGGTTTTGTGTGGATTCCAGGCTTTCACTTTCTCTTTGACCGTTCCAGAGTTGGCTAGCGTTGAGAGGTGACGAGGCTGGGTTTTCCATAGGCACCCTACTGAAAACGCGCCAGCATCCTACCTCCTCTCAGCCATCTACCCCCACGGGGAAGACCTGGGCTGTGGCTCAGGTCGGAGCAGCGGATGCAGAATCTTCGTGGGGGGTGCGGTTGGAGCATGTATCCCACTGTTCTCGCGTACTGTCTCGGGGAGAATGGGCCCTTGGCATTAATCTTGCTATACGTTGATGCATTTGAAAGAATATGCATTTCTGCTGTGAACGGTTTTGAATAAATCCACATAATAGCCCATGGTAACTAACACGCATCGGACGATGATCCACTCTGAGGACCTTGAACTGAATCCTCCAGCTAAGACAGACTCCAGAGAGGACTGGCGGCGTGGGCGTTGAGTTGTCATGGAAAGAACTGAGCTGCAGCGCTGGCAGGAGAACTCAGCCCAAAGTAGATTTTCGAATGCTTGCGCTGCAGCACAGGATTGACCAAATGTCAGAGTACTTGGCTGTGGACGGGAGCCCCCTGGCAAAAGCCAATATACCGGGGCTGAGCCGGGAGGCTTCTGAGAGGCAGCCTGTTTTTCTGTCAGATTTCATGAGAAGCGGTGCTACGCGTGCAGTGTAATTATGCTTAGATTTCACAGAAACTTTAAATTCCAGGGTGCAAGGAAAGAGTCCTGGGCTCAGACCCAGGGGAGCCAGAGTCCCTTGTCATCCTAGCTAGAAACTTGTCGTGGGGCCTTGGGCAAGTCTCAGCACGTTTTACCTCCTGTTATGAGCAAAAAATTGAAAGAGGGTAGTAGTACGGGAAGGTTGCAGGGGATCGTTTTTTGGTCCTGTACAGCTTGGAAACTACCAGGCCATGTTTCCTGGGCTAGGGCTACAAAATGGAAAATGGATTAAGTGGACGGAGAGCCCCTCGTAATCTTTGAGAACCAGGACTTTCCTTACATTGTTCTTGTCTTTTAATCTTTGCATACCCTTTTTATTGTTATTATTATTATTTTTTTTTGACAGGCAGAGTGGGCAGTGAGAGAGACAGAGAGAAAGGTCTTCCTTTTGCGGTTGGTTTACCCTCCAATGGCCGCCGCGGCTGGTGCACCGCGCTAATCCGATGGCAGGAGCCAGGTGCTTCTCTGGTCTCCCATGGGGTGCAGGGCCCAAACACTTGGGCCATCCTCCACTGCACTCCCTGGCCATGGCAGAGAGCTGGCCTGGAAGAGGGGCAACCGGGACAGAATCTGGCGCCCCGACCGGGACTAGAACCCAGTGTGCCAGCGCCGCAAGGCGGAGGATTAGCCTGTTGAGCCACGGCGCCAGCCCTTTGCATACCCTTTAAAAAGCTCGTTAATGAGGCTGGCCTTGTGACGCAGCAGGTTAAGCCATTGCCTCCAGCCAGCATCCCATATGGGTGCTGGTTCGGGTCCCAGCTGCTCCACTTCTGATCCAGCTCCCTGCTAATGCCCTGAGAAAGCAGTGGAAGATGGTCCAAGTGCTTGGGCCTCTGCACCCAAGCAGAACTTGGGAGACTTGGAAGAAGCTCCTGGTTCCTGGCTTCGGATCTGCTCCGCCTTGGCTGCTGCAACCATTTAGAAAGTGAACCAGCAGATGGAAGATTCTCTCTCTCTGTCTCTCTCTGTCTCTCTGTCTCTCCCTCTCTATCTTTAACTCTGACTTTCAAATAAATTTCTTAACAAAATGCAAGCTCTTTATAATTGGGGGCAAGTCTTCCTCTGTGGCATTTGTGCAAAGTCCCTTTCAGATGCTGGTATTTTCTTGAGGATTGAATGCCTCATTAAACCTACTGGGGAGACACAGTCCTGAGAGATGGTTTATCCCAGGCAAAAACACTCCTAACAGGACTCTCCTTCCAAACAATGGCTAATGAAGCTTGTGCCAGCTTCCGGTTTTGGACAAAATGTCACAAGTTGTGTGTGTGGAGGGGGCGGGGGTTAAAGAGACAGTTTGGGGCCCTTGCTCTGCCTGCAGCTGTTGGTGTTTCTGCTGTCCACCCATCTGAGACTCCCCCAGCCAAAGGTGGGCCCTCCTGGAAGGCGATTACCCAGAGCCCGTGGGAGCCCCCCAGCACGGGTGGAGGTGGGCCTTTTCTGGGCGAGGGGACTGTGCCCAGTTCCTGTACGTCGGGTGTGGACTATGAGAAGGCTGGGCTGGCAGCCTGGCCTCACAGAGGCATCACCAGAATTCACAGCCACCAGGACTGGGGCACTCAGCTGGCTCCTGGGTGTCTGCCTGGGGAGCCTGGGGAGCTTGGCTAGATTCCGGCTGCTTGAGGGGCCTTGGCAGCAGGGGCTGACCAGTGCTCTGCTCTCTTTGGTGCTGAGCTGTGGGTTTACGCCGCACTTCACCGGGTTGCATCTCATCTCCGTGCGCCTTCTCACGTCACGCCCTTCCCGGCTGCAGGCTCACCTGCCCTGCCCTGGGCCAACACTCTGAGTCTCTGAGCACCCTCCCTTTGGCTGCTTATCCATCACCTGGGCCCCTCCTGTATCCCTCGACCATGAGCTCTGAATCCATTCTGTCCCAGCTTAAACAACCAAGAGCAAGAATTTGGTCCTGTGTACCTCTGGATGGATGGGGTATTTGTGCCAGGCAATGTCACTGGCCACTGGCCAGCCTAAGGCTGGCTGTCCTTTGGGCGAGGCTTTGCCTCTGGCCCAGTTGTCTGGGAAGCAGTCAGAAAGGGCAGCCCAGGGTGGAGTCGTCCCCTTAGAAGCGGATGGCATGTGCTGTGGACACTACGGCAGGGAGTCCAGCGCACAGACCAAGACTGTCCTTCTGCTTGCTGAAGTCAAAGAAGCCTCTCAGAAGGCTGTGCTCAGGACGTCTGAGCCACCTCCAACATCCAGATGTTATTGAGAAAGGAAATCAGGATGTGTTTAAAAGAAGTTGACTGGGATCCAGCGTTGTGGCACAGCGGGTTAAGCTGCCATCTGTAACACCGGCATCTCATTTGGGCGCCAGTTCGAGTCCTGTCTGTTCCACTTCTGATCCAACTCCCTGCTAATGCACCTGGGCAAGCAGAGGAAGATGGCCCAAATGCTTGGGCCCCTGTACCCACATGGGAGACCTGGAAGAAGCTCCTGGCTTCAGCCTGGCCCAGCTTTGGCTATTATGGTCATTCAGGGAGTGAACCAATGGATGGGAAATCTCCCTCCCACGCCCCTCTGTAACTCTGCCTTTCAAATAAATCTCTTTCTCTCTCTCTCTTTAAAGAAGATGTTGACTGATTTTTTTTTCCTGTTGAGGGACAGGGTATACAGCTGTCGTCAGTGTGTTCCCTGAGGGCGTGTCAGCTACGCAAACCTTCCCTTCACTGGTTCTCAGGCCTGCTTGTTGAAGGGCTTGTGGGCCAACATGGTCGAGATTGTCTTCGTGAACCATACACTCCAGACCCCTGGTGGGAGAGTGAGTGCTGTCGCCTTCTCTGTGGCAGAGGGCCACTGCTAACCCTGAGTTCTTGACGAGTCTGCAGGAATGGGTGGCTGTGACGTTTCCCTCGTTTGAACGTGTACATTTTGCTTGTTTTGGAGACCTCTGTGAAACCTCTGACAGCCCGTGAGAGCCTCCCTGCGTGCCCTGGGATCCTGCTCCAGGGCCCAGGCTCTGGGCAGGGGCCGCGGGCTGGGGCGGGGAAGCAGAATGGAAGCAGAGTGCGGCTTTGGAGCTAGGCAGCAGCACAAGGGCACGGCCCCACGGCTTAGTCCCTGTGGGATATAGAAAAGCTCCTGAAACTGGAAGCCCCGTCCCTTTCTTCAAACCCTAAAGGGCTCCTGTAATGGACTCGGCGGTGAGAGTTGTCAGGAGCCCGCCCTGAGCAAGCTTCCATAGCAAAGGGGCATTCATGCTTCCTATCTCCTGGGATGGCAGAAGTGGGCCCCATCTTAGGGGTGCCCGATGTGCTGTGAGTGGCTCGTGTGTTCCCTGTCTCCTTGCTGTCTTCCTCCAGTAGGGGCTCTTAACCTCAGCTGGAGATTGGAGGAACCCACACTTCACTCAGAAATAAAAAGTCCAGGGCAGGGTTCTAATTGGCCTGGCTTGGGCCGGGCTTCGTTTTCTGAACCAATCCCTGAGGCTAAGAGGAGAAGCTACCATTAAGAGGTGGGCTCCTGTTGAATCGCATGACAAAGCGATGTCAGGGATTAGCAGGGGCCTAATCCAGATATCAGTTGGACTGTATTAGCAAGTGGAAGAAGCTCTTAGCTCCTTGTCTGCTACCTGCTAGGTCCTGTTTCCCCCTACCCCCCAGCTTTCTAAGAGCTGCTCATGGTCATTGCTGTCCTGTTGGCTCCACCATAGCCTTGGGATCTTCCAGAGCTATGTGCCTGGGCCCATCTGTGACCCAGGCCTTCCTCTGAAGAAGAGCCCTGCGGGAGGGCTCATGTGCTGTTTTTAGGTCGCACCCTTGCAGAGCAGCTTCTGTGGGATTTTGAAACCCGGGTACCCTGTGAGAGGGGTTAGGCGTGATCCTGTTCAGTGGCGAGAGCGAGGCACTGTGCCAGGCTCGTTCCCTGCATCTTTTTGTGCAGTTCTCCCGACGTTTTGGAGTAGATGCTGTTGTCCCACATGCACCATCTAAGCCTCTATTACCTGGTGCTTTCCAAGGACCTTCTACGAGGTATATTTCAAGGGAACTCACAGCGAGGACTGGGTAGAAGCAGCACGTGCTGTGGCTGCAGCAAGGGGCCTTCTTCCTTGACTTGTTGCTTGGTTGAGCGATGAGTCACTTACCATACAGCTCATCCATTTGGAAGGCACAGTCAGGGTCATAGCGGATTCGGGGAATCATGCGACCCTCACCAGTGTTGGGGCGTTTCCATCACTTCCCACGGAAACCCCTTTTCCGTTAGCAGTCACTCCCCTCTTCCTTCAGCACCCCCATTTCTAGCCAGCCAAGCACGTATCCTCTGCTTCTGTGGATTTGCCCCTTCTGGACATCCTGTGTCAGTGGAGCTGAACGCCAAGTGGTGTTTTGTGATTGGCTTCTTGGGATTTCTGATGGATACTTGCCCGGTGTCGTCTTAGCCTTGGCTTCCTGGAACTCAGTCTCCCTTAACTTCCCTCTACTCTGCCCACTACCCTGTTAGCCATGCATCCTCCGGATTTTTTTTTTTTTTAAGCTTTATTTATTTGAAAGTCAGAGTTACACAGAGAGAGAAGAGGCAGAGAGAGAGAGGTCTTCCATCCCCTGTTTCACCCCACAACTGGTGGCAATGGCCAGAGCCACGCCAATCTGAAGCCAGGAGCCAGAGCTTCCTCTGTATCTTGCACATGGGTGCAGGGGCCCAAGGTCTTGGGCCATCTATTACTGCTTTCCGAGGCCATAGCAGAGTGTTGGATCAGAAGTGGAGCAGCCGGGACTTGAACTGGTGCCCATATGGGATGCTGGCACTGCAGGCTGCAGCTTTACCAGGTATGCCACAGCGCCAGCCCCAACCTCTGGGTTCTGAGTGAACAGGAGCCATGGTAGCAGTGGTAGTAGGGGGATGTTCAGTGGTGAGACGTGGTCGCGGCCTGAAGGGGTTCCTCCCGTGTAATGCCTGCCAGCTCCAACCTCTTGAAAGGAAAGCTGCCCGTCTTCCCCTCCACAGGGGGTTTGTGCATCGAGGGCCGGCATGGGCTGGAGAAACTTGAGCAGGTGTCCCCGTGCGGCGTGAGAACAGCCGAGGAGCGAGGCTGGCATGTGCAGGCTGCCGCACGTGACCGCAGGACGGTGTCGGGCAGCCTCTCCTGCTCTGGTGCGCATTCTCACCTCCGTGGCCCGCTGCGTCTCTCCCCTGCTTCACACTCTGGAGGGAGGAATCTCTTTCCTTTTCCGTTCTGGGCAGCAGCTGGCGGGACTGTTATCAGTGTTGGAACTGGGCATGGAACCAAACCTAGCTGGTGCCTGAACTGAGACTGAAGCCGAGCCGAGGCAGCCGGGCAGTGGTGTGAGCTGCTGCCACCGGGCGTGCTGGCCTGTGTGCCAGCCTGGCAGGCCAGGGACCCTGACGGAGGGGATGGCGCAAACGCCATTAGGCAGATGACACTGGTGCACCTCCACCCTCCAACAGGAGAGAATTCCTCTAGGCCAGGCATGGGCTCAGGGCCTGGAGCTGGAGGAAATGAAATGGCATCCTCCAGACCCAGTAATATTTTGCATGGAAAATGCTGCTCCCACTGCTTTTTTTTTTTTTTTTTTTAAGATTTATTTAAAGTGAGAGTTAGAGAGGGGGGAGAGAGAGAGAGACAGAGAGCCCTTCCATTTGTTGGTTCACTCCCCCAAGAGGCCGTAATGACCAGGGGTGAGCCACGCCAAAGCCAGGAGCTTCATCTGGGTCTCTCCCACATGGGTGCAGGGGTCCAAGCACTTGGATCATCTTCCATTGCTTTTCAGACCACTAGCAGGGAGCTGGAGCAGGAGTAGAACAGCCAGGACCTGAACCAATGCCCCAAGTGGATGCTGGCATCACAGGCAGTGGCTTTATCTGCTACGCCACAGCGCCAGCTACCACCCCCCCCCCCCCCCACCTCATTGCTCTTAATAAGTGTGGGGAAGCGCTGGTCTAATTATGCACTTGCTTTTAAATGACTTAACTGAAAGGAGCCAACACAAATCTTGGTTTTGCTTGCGAAGCTGGCAGTGAGCTATGGCAAGTTTTTATTGGGGTGAGAGCAGGTGCCTTGGTGAGGGTGCTGCCCTGTGTGGTTCTTGCCTCTGTCTCTAGCACCGAGTTTTTCCTCCCTGCCTTTGGGGAAGAGAAGAAGAAAGAAGCAGGGAGCTTGCCCACGTGGATCAGCGCTCTGAGAGCTTTGCTGGTCTGTAGGTGGAAATGGGGACCATGGGTTCTGAGGTCTCTTAATAAACTCAGGGGTTAAATGCTAAGGTGTGAACCCAGCCCATGAGCTAGAACAGGTCCACGTGGCATCCAGGGTGCAGTGGCCTTTGGGGTGCCTGCAGCCATGTTTACACAGAGTCACCTGGGGTGGTTTTTGTTTTGAGGGTTTTGTTTGTTTCTGTTTTTGAGTGAGTTCACGGGCTCCCTTTCCACTTGGGTCCTTTAGAGAAAGAACCACTGAGTTGTCATCTTGGTGTCGGTCCACCCCAGAAGCCTGGGCATTGATGATCAGGAAGGCATTCGAAAGGCTTTCTCCACTCTTCCCTGGGGAACGGCTTCCTGCTCCTGTGCGCTCCCAACCTGCGGGCCTCCCCGTGAGTCACTCTGCCAAACTGCCGGGCCCCACTCCCACTGCCTTGTGGCCTGGACGGCTCCCGGCCCGAGGAGCTGGCACCGCGTCCAGAAAACAAGCCACACCCCAGGAGCCATGATGCACTGGAGCGTTTCCTTGTCTGGAAAAGGGAAACGACGAGGGTCATGCGCGGGGCCTGGGGCATGTCTGTCTGTGTGTCGTGTGGCAATCACCGGTGCACTGGCCCTGGCTGCTGCGCGTGCGCGGGTGCTGGCCTGTGGGGGTGCGGGGGTCAGCGAGGGCGTAGCTGTAAGCACCTCTCTTCCGCGAGCTTAGACGTTATCCTGCGCTTTTGCATTGTTGGACTCGCTTTATGCAGGACATTCTGGATTTATGAGTGAGACTGGAGCTCAGTTTATTATTTTGTACTTTGTATTCTTTCTTTAGGGAGTTCAGTGATTAAAAACATGGTTGTTCTACCAACTTGCTACCACCAGTCTCCCGACTCCCGAGTTTTTGTAAGTGGCTGTGGCCATCTGTTGTGGATCAGTAGATTACCAAAACCGTGTGATTTTTAGAGACCTAAACACACCTGGAACTCCTCCTCCACCCCCCTGCCTCTTACGTCACTAGTACTGAGCCTGTCCCTGCAGGCGTTTGTAAATTATAGCATTAGAGACACCTGCAAGAGTTATGGGCTGGGGCGCCGGGGCACCTTGCAGAAGGCTGCGCGGCAGTCACCGGGTCGCATGCACCGTGACTCCGGTTGCTGGGTTTGCCGATCGTCCCTGTGCAGGACCTGGATCAGGACTTGGGGGTTCTGACAGCTGCTGTTGCCAGCATTGTGGTGCTTTGCCGGGCAGGCGAGGGGCCAGCTCCATCCAGTCCCTGCCCCAGGGAACATATTGTTCATTTCAAGTCCCTTTAACTCAGTGGTCTTCAGCTGCGTGATTTTTGTTTTCCCAGGAAGAGCTGGGTGTGGTTTGGCTGCCCCCGCTGGGCAGGGGGTGCTGTCACCCCCTAGGGGGAAGAGTCCAGGGTTGCTGCCACAAGAGACATCAAGATTTTAGCTGTGCGTGTTTGCTGAGTAATTAAGAGTAGAGGAAGACAGAAGAATATTTTGATTTGAGTGACACCCCAACTCACAAATGCATATTTTAAGTATTTTTTTAAATGCTGCCAGTTACTTTATGTATTTAAAAATGTCAGCAGTTTAGTAAACTACCATGTTTAGTATTTAAAAAGAAAAAAGGATATGGCTAAAACTGCGCAGACAGGAGGATGGAAAAGCTGGTGGCTTCTCCAGCGGGAGCTGCTGGGGTCTCGTAGTCGGTTTAGAGCCAGCCTGATCAGCGGGAGAGAGAACGGGAAGTCATTACATTTGCATCTTTCAAAATCCTAGTTTTCCACTTACCTAACCATCTTTTTTTTTTTTTTTTTTTACTTTAAAAAAATTAAATAAATAAAACCAACAAAACACAACTGGAAAGACCTAAACCGAAAATCATCTCGTTTTTCCCAGAACACCAAAGTTGTGTGTGTGTGTGTGTGTGTGTTTAAGGTGCAGGTCCAGATTACCTTCTAGGATTCACATTTTGCTTTGCTTTGTGAATGTGGTTCTTAAAAGGAGCCGTCTGTTGACAGTACATCACAGACTTCGTGGCTGCTCCGTGACATTACTGGGGAAGTAAATGAAAGGTGTAAATTAAGAAAAGCAAGTGTTTGTGGCTCCCACCTTAACCTTCTGTGACGTTAAACGGCTTTGTTGAAGAGGGCTGTCAGTGCTCTTGAAAACTTGGGAAAATCCACGGCCAGGGTGCCATCGGGAGCCCAGGATATTTGGTGTGAAAATTATGTGGGCACATCTAATTGGCTGTGTTTTCACCCCATCAGATAGCAACTAAAGGGGTGCTTCTCTCCCTATCCCCTTCCCTTGTATTTTTAGCTAAATGGTTTAACCTGAATTTCAGGCTGTTCACAATAGGGTTCTAGTGATCCAGGTCTGCAGGACCCCACCATCTACCTTTCTAAACATCTCAAATGAGCTGGGTGGGAATCCCGGGATCCCGCCCACCCCCTCCTGTGGTTTCTTTGCTTCTTCTCTGCATCCTGCAGAGGCCCAGCCGGCCTGTGTGTGTCACAGAAGCTCTCTGGACCTTGCTCCCTGAACAGTGGGACTCCGCGTTCCCACCGTGCCTGCTTAGAAGAGCCACTTACTGCACTCCCCAGCCCCCCAATTAAATGTGCTCAGAATTAAAATACAAAGCATTACAAAAATACAAGACAGTGACATTTGTGGCAACTAAAATTTAAGAATTAAAAAGTACAAATTTATCTGTAGTTGATGCAGTTCACCCAGTGAAAGTGTACAAGTCATGTTTTTTTAAAATCTGTTTGCAGAGTTGTGTAACCATTGCCACAATTTTAGAACATTTTCATCATCCCCCAGACTCTGCGCCATTGGCTATCATTTCCTGTTTCCCTCTCTGTCTCCACTCCCCCCACGCCCTGGACAACTGTTGATCCACTTTCTGTTGCTATAGATTTGTCTATTCTGGGCGTTTGATATATAGGTGACATCAACAGTTTGAAGTCCTTTATGGCTGCTTTCACTGAACATGATGTTTTCAGCATTAGTCCATATTGTGGCCTGTATTAGTACTTTTTATGGCTGAAGAATATTCATTGTATGAATAGGACACATTAAGAAAAAAAAAAAAAGATTTCATGATTTATTTGAAAAGCAGACCAACAGAGAATGAGAGAAAATTTTTCATCGCTTGTTCACTCCTCCAGATGACACAACAGCCAGGTCTATGTTGGAGTGAAGCCAGGAGCCAGGATCTCCCATCTGGTTCTCCCATGTGGGTGGCAGGGGGCCAGATACTTGGGTCATCATCTGCTGCTTTCCTATGCACATTAGCAGGAAGCTGGATTGGAAGCAGAGCATCCAGGACATGAACCAGCGCTCCTATACGAGATGCTGGCGGCACAAGCAGAGGCTTAACCCAGTGTGCCCCAACCCTGGCC
This sequence comes from Lepus europaeus, assembly GCF_033115175.1. Taxonomy (NCBI): domain Eukaryota; kingdom Metazoa; phylum Chordata; class Mammalia; order Lagomorpha; family Leporidae; genus Lepus; species Lepus europaeus. Next base: position 16,898,397 of record NC_084843.1, on the reverse strand, counting down.
CCAGGATTGACCACATTTTGTTGATTCATTCATCACTTGATGGTAAACTTCAGAATTCAGGAGGTCTTAAGGCAGTTCATACTAGTTTTATGTTTGAAAACGCTCTCTTCTTTTTTATTGGGCATTATTTGTATACTGACTGTTAGGGGGCCGAGATTTCTGTGTCTATGCACGGCCCACGTATTTCAATGGTGGGTCCATCAGCAGAGCCTTCTCCGAACCAAACTCTGGATCAAGGTGATGGGAGGGTTCGTCATCCCTCTGAAATACTAAGGATTTACAGTCAGTAAAAGCAGAAATCATTTGTAGTTTGGCTTTCTGTAGGTGGGCCAAGGATGAAGACGTTCTGTCTGGAGACTCCAGCATAGCCACTACAGGTGCTGTCCCTTCGTCTTCATTTTCTGCTCTGGTTGTAGCCCTAGAAACTGAGGCAGTCACACGGTGATGGCTCCCACAAGGTGGTCATCAGCTGGGGAACCCCTGTGTGTTTTCTCTTTTGCCTGTGTGTATTTACCTCTTGTAAATAGGCCCAGGTATGCTTGCGTTGGGGAGATAGGAAGTTTCACTTTGTCCTGATTTGCCACAGCAGCTCCTGCCTGCACAGTGGCGCATGTGGCTGGAGGCAGAGTTTTCTTGGCTCAGGGTAGCACAGCAGCCCAATGCAGCTGCTTTGTAATCAGCTCTGATCGCTGTCTTCCAGGGATGTTTGTGGCCTCATTGTCCCTTAGGTACTTGGAGGAGCAACTTTTCAAGGAAGTCTGGAATTCTTTCTTGGCTAACCTGGTAGACGAGATGGCTGGTATCCACTTTCCACGGTGGGGAAGAGACCTCACTGACGCGCCGGGGCTTGGGACAGTTCACCCATCACTTGCCCAGCTCAGCAGTCCTCTGCTCGCCACCGTCCCCGAGAAACGTGGGTCACAGGGCCTCACAGTCATGGGTGTGTGTCTCCAGCCCTCTTAGAAGGTGTGCAGGGCACCAGGTGGGGCCCAGTCCCGTGGCCAGGGCAGACGTGGAAGGGGAGCAGAGTTCCTGTATGGAGGCCAGCAGTTTGCTTCTGGGTGTAGTCTCAGCACCAGCTAAGCCGGAGAACACAGGGCCTATTATTCTTAGCCTGAGCTCTGAATTTTGGCAGGTGGGCCCGTCCAGGAAAGGGGAGGCAGATGAGGTAGACTCCACCAGGTCACATACACACACGTTCACGTGCACACAACGTGGGATAGTTCTCCCCTCACTCAGGAAGTCCTCAATAACCTTGTTTTGTTTTTGCTTTTGTTTTGTTTTTTACTAGTAGACATTGAAATGTTTCAGATAGGAGGAGATATTCGGCAGAGGCTTGGGCGGCACGGGAGGTAATTTATCCCAGACGGCAGCTCCCCTGCTCCAATACGGAGCTCCTGGGAGCCTGCATTACAAAGCAACTGGCCCGGATTGGGTCTGCCACGCGCGAAGAAACAAATCCTGGCTTCCACCCCAGCCCCGCGGCAGGACTGCCATGGATGTCCCTGGCTTCTAAGTATTGACAACAGTGGTGACTGGTGGTGGGATTGGTAATAGTGGGGGTTCATTCTGGGGGTGGGTGCAGTGCAGGACGCCGTCATTTTGGAACCAAGAATGTCAGTGAATGCAGCTGCCAAGCCTCTCCCCGAGTTTTCCGCTGGGCTCCCATTCTGAACAAGAGAGAGTCAAGATTGAGCCTGTCTGTGCAATCTATTGTTTTTGAATATTTCTATCTTTATTTCCTTCCAATGTGATTCCTCCTTTCATAATGTCTGGAGAGAATTTTTTTTAAACCATTCAACTGAATACATTTTTATGCAATTAATTTAGCGTCTATGGAGCACCTCCACCAAAATGGTTTGCTTTCATAAACACCCAGGAAGGCTTAAATAACATTTTCTCATAAATTAGCCTTTGTTTGCACAATTATTCAGTTATTGCACTGTGCAGACCCTCTGCAGTTTGATGTTGTCAGGAAACGTATTAGCAGAAAATAGTATGGTATTATCTAATGCTAATAATTGGTTAGTAGAAATGAGAAAAGAGGACAAGTAATTGGGGTTCCTGTGGCTAACAAGATGTGAATTATGAAAACATTTCCAGGAGAAATTCCAGGGTCGTTCTAGAAACCTGTTATTTGCATTTTAAAACAGCCAATTCCCATTGATAGGGAGGAGGGTACAGTTTATCCAAAGCAGTCTCGATTTCCCGAGCTGGGAGGAAGGCCCTGCCCACGCCGCCAGCCCCTTGGTTGAAATAGGTTGGATTTTCAGGAGAAGATTGCTGACCCTTTGAGGCCCTCCTCCTGCTTTTGGCCCCGTGATTCTGCCCAGTGCTGTTCCCAGCACCTGACACAAACCCACCTCCATTTAGCAAGGAGCTCGTCACATGACTGGAGGCTGTTGGACCCTTGCTTCTGCCTCCCTAGCCCATCGTTGTTGAGTTGGACCAATAGGCATGTGTGTGCTTCCTCTCCCAGTAATTGACAGCGTGGTTTCTTTATTATTATTATTTTCAATTTATTAAAAACTTTTTTTTACAAATTATTTATTTTATCCAAAGAGAAAAGGGGAGAGAGAGTGTGCACAAGAGATCAATCTTGCGTCCTCACATTCATTCCCCAGATGCCTCAAATGGCCAGGGCTGGACCAGGCTGAAACTAGGAACCAGGAGCTTCATCCAGGTTTCCCATGTATGTGGCAAGGGCGCCAGTGCCTAGACCACGTTCTGCTGCTTTTCCCAAGCCATTTGCAGGAAGCCGGATTAGAAGTGGACTGGCATCTGTGTGGGATGGCAACCCTGCAGGCAGTGGCGTTGCCTACTACACCACAACACCAGCCCCAACGGCTTGTTTTTTTTTTTTTTTTTTTTTTTTTAGTGACCTTGCACTCTCTGTCTCTACCTCTCCCTGTAACTGTGTTTCAAATAAATAAGATAAATCTTTAAAAAAAAAAAAAGGGGGGGGGGGTCCCGGCACTGTGGTGCAGCAGGTTAAAACCCTGACCTGAGCGTCGGCATCCCACATGGGCACCGGTTCGAGTCCCGGCTGTTCCTCTTCCGATCCGGCTCTCTGCTATGGCCTGGGAAAGCAGTAGAAGATGGCCCGAGTATTTGGGCTCCTGCATCCACGTGAGAGACCCAGAGGGGCTCCTGGCTCCTGGCTTCAGATTGGTGCAACTCCAGCCATTGCGGCCATCTGGGGAGTGAACCAGTGGATGGAAGAGCACCCTCTCTGTCTCTGTCTATAACTCTGTCTCTCAAATAAATAAAATAAATCTTTAAAAATAAAAATGAGCTTCCTGGCCACTGGGATGTCTGAGAGGATTGCACTGAGGATAGGGACTTCCTTGCCCATGGAAGTGGCCACGAGGTTGCAGGGAGAAGCTTCACTTTGGACTCGTTTGAGTCATAGTGGGCTTCACTGATGTCACAGGAAACGTGGCAGCGAGGTCCGCCTGTCCGCGAGTGCAGGTATCCATGGCATTAGGACTGCCTTCCAAAGGACACTGTTGAGCCTTCCGGCCAGGTCCCTCCGAACTTCAGTAACTGCGTGTTTTTGTGCATGCCTTGACTCATGTCGTAAGTCTGGACAACATGAAGTGAATTACTTCACCCTCTTACCTTTCATCCAGGGCAGTCTTGACCTTCATGTATAGAACACATTTAGTATTGATACCAGGTAGAAAGTGAAAGCATCTTTATTCAAAATTATCCCAACAACTCTCTGTCTCTTACTGTCTCTTACTATTTTCTAAACTATTGTAAAGCTGTTTTTACCCACGTTTCCTTCATTGTTCATGATACCATACTTCTCAGTATATATAGACAGTTTTTTTTTCCCTGTGAGAGAGAAGAAACAAGTTGGCAAAACTTTGTTTTAAGCAGTAAACGCCTGTTGGGTGATGCTACAGATTCTCATCATGATGCTTTAGCCCGAAAATATTTTCCCTTGGCTGTGGAGACCATTTATGTAATAAAAATAGACCTTTCCTGCCTGTTTTCCCTGAACATAATTTGTGTTGGTAATTATATACCCTCTTACATATAATGGCCGTGCCCAAGAATCGAGGAGCATTGCCTCTGGACTTCAGGGATGGTTTCCTGTGTTCACCAGCCCTGCAGAATGGGAGCCCACTGGAGAGGGGCAGAGCCCTTAGGAACCCTTCCCCCTCCCCCGGCCCCGCCAGCCGCCAGCCCTGTGAGGTGACAGACGGAGCTCCCCCCACTCCAGTCAGGACACACAGCTGGTGAGTGATGGGGATGGGGGCGTGGAGGCTCCTCCTCTGGGTCTGCTGTGGGTGAGGACCCCATAAAGGAGAGCGTGAAGGGGGACTGGGCATGAGCTCCTCGCAGGGCCCATGCTCGTTTGCCTGGTTTGGATCCTTGTCTCTTTCCACCTAAGTCAAGCTCTTTGGGGCCAAGGTAGACTTCATAAACAGGAGTGGGGATTCTGTGTGAACTCTGGCCGGCTCTGAGCAAGGTGACCAAGTGACATGGGCAGGGGGAAGGGCCGCAGGGGTTGCCTCAGTGGCCTGTCCACTGGCCAATTCCTGACTGTAGGTCTTTGACCTCCACGATCATTTATCCCTTCCTGCCTGTCCATGTGTATAGGAAAGCACGTGTGTGCACACGCACAGACACTCAGCCTTGTCATTCTCACATGTTACATTTTTGAAAAATGATGAGGAAAAAAAAGTGACACACATTAGCCACATCAGTGAAGGTATCCCAGTTTGGGGAAGAACTGGACTCACCTTTAATGATAAAAATGGTATTTGTCCGGGACCCTGATTACACTTTGTTGGCCTCCGCATTAAGTTGTTGAGTGATATCTCAAATGTAATTAGCTTCTATCAAAGTTACCTCACCCTCAGGGGTGAGAATTATTGATGACTCTTAAAGCCACATCAGCATGACCTGGGGAGATCCTGTCTGTCTCTCCACGCTTCTAGCTGTGCACGTGGGGTTTGCTTGTGTGTCTGGTAGCTTTTGTGTGTTTGTTTGGTAGTGTCATTGTTTGTACATGTGTATGTATATGTGAATAGATGATAAAGAAATACGAGGACTTTTCCCTCTCACCATTTAAAAAATTGTCATATTACCAGTTCACTTTTATAGCAGAATGGGCCTTCTTACCCTCTTTCTTTCATTTTATTATTCCTCCAAAGATAATATATTTTCAAAAGAAAATTCTCCCACGGTGTGCACAGAATCCTAAACTCCTACTTTTTAAACTCTGAGCTCTGGTTTTAGCTCTTGTCTGGCTGTGTATTCTTATGCTAGACCTTTAACATCTAGATTTAGGGACTGGGAAAAAAATGTGAAAAAAAATAGTTAGATTGCGTGACTTTTAAGACTTGCTCCATTTTGAAATTTTGATTCCTTTTGTAGACTTATAGTAATCTTACATCTACTGCCATGAAGTAGAAAATACATGCAAAATACAAGCTGAACACTCTAGGGTTCACCAAAGATACAGCACCAATGGGGGTGGGGGAGGGCATGTGTGAGGAATTTGAGAAAGCAGTTGTGGATCCTTGTAGTTGGCAAGTCAGAGACTAGAGAGCGCTGATGACGTAGCTCTAACCTTAAATCCAGAGATCTGAGTACCAGGAGAGCAGAAGTGGACTCAAGACCCAGGAAGAGATGAGATGTTTCCCGGTCCAGTCCAAAGTCTGAATGCGTGCCCCAGCTCCGAGTGTCGGCTGGGAGGACCCCCCCTTGTTTGGAGGGAGCACCATCAGCCTTTTGTTCTACTGAAGCTTCGCACTGATTGGATGAGGTCCGCCGCATGCCGGAGGGTGACCTGCTTTGCTCTGTCTATCCATTTAAACACATCCAAAAACGCCTTCATGGAAACATCTAGAATAATATTAGACAAATATCTGGGCACTCCATGGCCTGGTCAAACTGTCACATGAAATGAACCATCATAGTGACCTTCTCTGATGCAAGATGCGAGTTTTTGCCTTTTTCGTCCTGCCCCAGAGATTGGTTCAGATTCTCCCAGCAGCCTCTGCGTGGTCTTGCTTCAGACAAATACCTTGACCTCCGAAGTCTTTATTGTTCTTAGGGTTTTTGTTTTTTTAAATGCTCTCCAGACCCTTCTATGCTTTTTCATCTTTGGTTGGTTTTTCCCGGCAGAGCAATTTGTACTTTTTAGCTGGTTGGGTTCCCGTCTGTTGTGTTAACATTTGAACGTCACCTACTTAACGAAGGGGCTGGTGTGCTCATGAGGAAGCGAGGAATGGTGCTGCCGCTTTATAGGTAGCACACCCTGGTTCTGGATCCACGCCAGCGTGCCCAGATCTGGTTAACACACCGAGTCATCAGGGCGGGGCCGCCAGGGAGACTCAAGTCTGCCAGCGCCTTCGGCTGCCTTTGCTCTTGACCTGGTGCAGCCTGAGTCCTCACCCCCACCCTCCCCGGAGGAAGTGCACAGCCTGGGCTCCTTGTCACAGCTGGGCAGTGCAGCACGACTTTCCCCAGTGCTTTGGGGAAGGCGGCAGCTTTTACTGCTGCAAAGTATTTGTCGCCCGTACTCTGGACCAGGTGTGTTCACGACAACTGCCTCTTAAAGTAGGCCAGTGCCATGCGTGGCTTCGGTGGAGGTGGAGGAGAAAGGGAGTCCTTGGGCATTACCCACAGATGTGTGGTTGCTGAAGGTCCCTCTTCCCTTTCTCCAGAGATAGACCACGAGCCAGTCCCTCCTTCAGGAGGTGCCAAATGTCCATCCAATACTTTTCCATCGTGTCAAGAACATGGAACTCCGTAAGCCCTGCGTGTATGTTTTGCTGAAGCAGAAGGTCAGTCTGAAGGGCTTAGACTGCTCCAATTGTATTTCTTCCTTCTGTCCCCAAATGCACTTCAAACTGGCCTGGCAAAGTGAGTACATTGATCCATAACAGAAAAGCCCAGAGGTGGCAGGCGTCAGGCAAGGTTGGATCCAGGTGCTCATGTTCCAGGAGTGTTTCCCTCCAGTTCTTGGTTTTGCTGTCCTCACGTTGGATTCCCTGCATAGAGGCTTATTCAAGTCCAGAGAGATTGCATTTCCCTCTACCTGTCTGTGACCTTGATTCTGAATGAGTGTTTGTGATAAGGGGTGGTAGATGGGCTTGGACTGGATAAACTTGCCCCTCTCCCTGACTGCCCCAAGCTAGGTGTGGAGTCCACACCAACCCAAGGTAATGTGACTTAGCCTAAAACAACCCCGGATTCGGGGTTGTAGCCGAAAAACATCAGGAATGGATGCTGAGCATAAGCTCAGCTGTGTCTACTTCCCAATTGGTAGGGTTCATGGAAGAGTTTTGTGTTTTAGGGGAGACTGGGTTATATGTCGTATCAGTTGTAGCAAGTGTATTTATGTTTGTAGATACATTTGAGTTTTTTGTAAGACATTTCATATCCTCTCAGATTTGAAGAGGTTTATAAGATTATATTCTGTGAACGATTGCAAATGGGTGATTAAGGATACTGGAATAAAAAGAAAAGCAGGGTAGATCCGTAAGTAAGGTGAGGCTAAGACGAACACTCTAATTTCAAAGTCAGTAGCCTTTGAAGAGTTGGTAGATAGGATCTACAGATTCACCTCTGAGCTTCCCAGGTGTGAAAGAATATCTAGGTCTGCCAGGGGAGTGTGTGTGTGTGTGTGTGCGTGCGTGTGCACACGCGTGTGTGTGTGTATAAAACGTTTGCACCAAAAGCAACAGCTCCTGCATTCAGGCCAGGAGGAAGTGGCTGCTGCCCGTACTGAGGACGGTGTCTTTTGCAAACTCCTTTTCCAAGGCGCGTGGCCCTGAGAACCATGCCTCTCTGCTGGTGGCATTGTGTTAGAAAAACCAAGGCAGCCCGACGAAGCTCCAACCCCTTTGTTGCTGGGTCCCTTCCAGAAGCCATGGCAAGGTTGAGCATGTCACCTTTGGGGACAGGCAGCAAGGTGAGTCACTGCTGTCACAAGGCAGAGCAGGATCACCTTAGTCATAAAGTTGGGGCTGAGCTCCCAGATGGACTCGCGCTTGGCTGGTGACTCACTCCTGTTTACAAACCTGCGTGCGCTGTAGAGCAATGCAGGGTGCGTGACTCTGTTTGCAGATGGAGGCCAGAGACCTCCAGGCACGGGGAGACAGCACGGCCTCTGCCGCACAGCTCTCTCCCTGAGCGCGCAGATCATTGGCTCTCAATCTCAGATTCTTTTTCCTGGATTATTGTCCAGGAATTAGCAGCATGTGTCCTATATGATAAACACAGAGGGAAGATGTTTTCCTCTCTTCTTAAAGAAAATTGGAACGAGGGGTCTGGGTGGTGAGACTGACCACATCGGCCCCCAGGCCGCTCTCTGCACCCCTGACTTCTGAGCCCTGTGTATTCTGAGCCACAGGTAGATCTGGGCAGGGTCTGCCCAGCAGCCGTCTCCTTGAGTTGACTGAGACTTGGTCCATCTTCTTCCTCTGCCATTTATTAGCTGTGTGACCTTGGGCATGCTCCTTTACGTCTCTGAGTCAGTTTCCTCCTCTGTGACATGGGCACAGCAGTACCTAGCTCAGAGTGTGGCTGTGAGGGTTAGCGGAGTAATCAGCACATTCCTGCCTGGGCCCTGGATGGAGGCGGTGGCCAGGATACCTTAGGTGCTCTCTTGAAAGCACTGCAGAGGGGTCCCGATTCAGCTCAGCACAGATTTTTGGAAGCACCTGCGCTGTGTGCTGCCAGATCTTTCGAGGGGCCTGGGGGTGGCGCTGTAGTTGCTTCCCCAGAAAGACTGTGATCTGGCAAAGGAATTAAGATAGAGGAGATGCCCAGCAGTGCGCATCCGGAGTGGCAGCGTGTGTCCTTGCGTGGCTTTAGGGCAGAAGTGTCAGCAGTGTGACGCGGGGTTCACAGTTCGAGAAGACTCGGGAAGGTAAGTGGAGGGAGGTGATGCCGGCCGGCCGCCTTGTGGCAGGCTCAGGCCGTGTCCAGTGGGAAATAACATGTTGGGTTGGGGATGACAGGCAGGGACCTCTGTGGAGAGGCTGCGTGGAGGAGGCTGTGTTTGAAATGTCTGGAGAGGGGACCCCGGAGCTGGACGGCAGTGAGGATCTGGGTTTGAGTCGGAGCTCCCAGAGAGACGCGGGGTAGGGCCGGACGTCCAGCTGGGGCTGTGTGCGCCTTGGTGAGCGTGAGCCCTCTGCCCCGAGCCTCACTGTCTCCCCCTTTCTTCCCGGCAGCAGAGCCCCCTCCCCTGCTGCACTCAGGGACATGACTGTCAGCACTTCTGCCCCCCCCCCAGACTTCATTGTCAGCACGCCAGTCTTCAGGGACACGAAAAGGAGCCACTCCTTACACAAGGTTGGGGAGCCCTGGTGTTTGGAGGTAGGTCTCGGAGCAGAACCACCGGAGGAGACGGGCTGGCGGGAAGGAATCCGCCCGCCCACTTCGCCTCGCACTAGGGCAGGGCCCTCCGCCTCCGTGGGGCGCGTTCTCTGGGCCACTGTCAAGTTGGTGCCGTGAAGTCTGGGCGTACTGACCACTGATAGGGATATCATGGCCATAAAAACACCGGTTTACAAGGAGAGGGCGGAGGAGGTGCCCCCGTGAACTCGAGGTGCCTGGCTCCCGGCGAGGCCACGTGACCCCGCGTCACACGTGGCTTCTGTGAGAATGATGAACAGCAGGTTATCCTGTTCAACTTGACCCCCAGGAAGTCAGTTCCGGGGGCCTCTTCCCAGCTCCAGAGGAAGAGAGGTTCTCGCCCCCACTTTGCCTTTGTTGCTAGGAATTGAGGACATAGAGCTTTTCCTTGAGAATTCTGGGTGCTGAGGGAAGCGGCCTTCCTCCGCAGCCACAGCTCTCCAAGGACGGGAAGCACTGTTAATTTCCTTTAAATCATTCAGTACAAAGTCAGCACCCTGTGCTGCTCGGGGCCGGGCACGCGGTCCTCTTCAAATTAGAGGTTCCAGAGAATAAAGAACATCTAGAACCTGCTTTTATCTTCAGAAAAGCAAAAGTCGATGCAGATAAGGTTTATAGTAAGTCTTAGGTTTAAACAGCAAATGATTTAGGACTACTGCGAGCTTTATTTACTTATTTTCAATAAAAAAAAGTGAGTGCTTATGAGCCAGTTGGTGCAACCTCTCTTTTTAAAAAGTGTTTATTGCACCTGCTCTGTGCCGGGGGCCTTGCCCGTGCATCAGGGCTCACAGTTTTGCAGCCTGGGGTGGCCTAGGGTGATTCCTAACGCACACATGCACGTCTTGGTTTTGGAGAGAGTGCGTAGAGGAAGTGATCTTTAGACGCTTGTTCTAGTTTCAGAAGTAGGAAGTCATTGTTGAAGAGAACTGGAGAAAAGAGGAGATGTAAATGCCTGCTGATAATCTCTTACTCTTCGTTCAAGTGCGTAAACTTTAAAAATGTGCCACAAAATTAGGAAGCGGCTGTTTGGCCTGGTGGTTCAGATGCTGCATCCCACATTGGAACTCCTGGCTTCTGTTCCTGGCTCTGGCTGCTGACTTCCACTTCCCACCATCGCAGACCTTGGGAGGTGGCACATGATGGCTCAAGTCACTGGGTTGCCACCACCCGTGTGAGAGACGTGGATGGCATTCGGGTAGTGAACCATCAGACGGGAGCTCTCTGTCTCTGTCTCCTCTGTGCATCTCAAGTAAATACAAAATAATTTTAAATAATAGTTCATAACATTGACATTGGACCTTGCACAGTCTTTTGCCTTCTTTTCACTTGCTGGAACGCTTGTTTTCTATGTAACGTGTCGTCCTTCTGATCTGTAACTTGGCATGCTGGAGTCCCATGGGAATCCTTCGGTCTAACCACTGCCCTTCAGCCACAGTGGGTATGGAGATGTGTCTTGGATCTCTTTCCCCTCTGATGATGCCTGTGTTGGGCCACGCTCATGATCTAGTTACCTGGGGACTGCGCATCTGTTTCACTGGGTGGTGTCTACAGTCGCTGTGACGTGGTGGAAGCTTGTTTCCCGCAGCCTCTCGCTGGCTCAGCTTTTCATAAGCAAAGCTGTGCATTCCGACTGTCCGTGGTAAGGACTGAAGAACATGGCGGTTCCTCCACGAGGCCTGGCAAATGGTAACTCATTAATCTTTGGCCGGAGTTAGGGGGTAGATAAAGGAGAGAGCCAGGCACCCATTTTGAGGAGGAGGAAAACGAAACTTCTTCCTCATAACTCGAGATCCCCAGGAGCCGATTAGATTCCTGGCGCCAGTGGCTCTGAGCGTTTCTCAGCCTTGCGCCCGGGACAGAGGCATGTCTCTGGAGGAAGGGCCAAAATGCCACGTTTCCAGAAGTTCATCCAAATCCTTACGCCATGACGAGGCCACACCCAAAGATACCGCTTTGGGCTGTGTCAGCTTGGGCAAGTTACTGGACCACCCTCTGCCTGCGTTCCGTGTCAGCAGAGGGGTGCCAAGCCTCGTGCTGGTGCCCAGCTGGCTTCCTGGGGAGTGGCATCGATGGTGCGTCTGTGCCGCTGGCCCGTCGCTGCTGGGGTGGCTCAGCCTCGGAGTTCGCTTTCTTTCCATACTGGGTTTCATGGAAATTACTGTGCAGCGGTCCTAGTTCTTAGTACTGGAAGACTGTCGGTGCTGTGGGAAAATCCCCACCCACAGCAGGTGCACTGGCTCTGGAGGGCGCAGTGGAAGCCACACGTGACGGGCAGGCAGAACTAGGGTTAAGTCCTGCAGTCAGTCACCCGTTCCCAGGGTACGGTTCCTGTGAAAGGGTCCCGCCTGTTCCACTGGGTGCCTGTGAGCACCCTGTGGATGTTGCGCGCAGCGCTTCCTCTGTGGAGGCACCACCGTGAGCCATTCGTGAACTGTTTAACCCTGCAATTCCCCACCTTCTGCGGATGAGAGAACTGAGCCACGAGAGAGGAAGCAGCTTGGCTTGAGCTCACGCAGCAGTGGAAGACCATGGCTACCATCCTCTGGGCTGGGAAGTCCACTTTTTCTCTTACTTTTTTTGGTGTGCCTCACATTTGGGAGACCTTGTTTACCATTCATCCGCGTTTACCATGCATTGTTCTTTCTGTCTCTTGCCTTGCAATTCAGTCTCACCCTTTAGATCTTTTCCTGAGGGAGATGAGATAGGTGACCAGTTGAGTAAATATTACTAAGTCAATACTCGCCTGGGCAGGGATGAGTCACTTCTTTCTAGTTAGCTGTTCACATACATTTTAAAGCTAGCCACACACAGTCATTACATTGGGGGCTATTAACATGTTGAATAGTGACAATAATAGGGTGTGACCATGGTATAACCGCAGTCAGATAAGAAGGAAAGTGTTTTTCCCGTAATTGCTTAGTCAATAGCATTTCCACGGAAATACTTGCAAACAAGACTTTTAAAAAGCTCTTTGTCTAGACCTTTCCCTTACTCCTTGTTTCCTTCCTCTTTGGTGCTTCTAGAAATTTTTCCTGATCAGTGGGCCTACAATGAATCTGTGGGCTTGTGCTACCCTGTGGCCAGTGCCAGGCTTGTTTCTAGTTCAATTTTAGGGAGGTGTGTGTGTGTTTTCGGGATGGAGGTACCAGGATTGCTGCTACTTGGTCATTCATTTCTCAGCCTGCAAATTTAGGGGAAAAAGAAGCTTCTGCTAAATTTGTAAAGCTAGTCACATAGACAGGGAGTTAACCATTCTGGTGAGAGGAAATGAAACTTCTCTTAGGTTTATTAGACCACATCCTATAAATCTGTGGCTTATTATACGTCTGACTTCTAAAAAGCATAGCATCATGGCCAGAGTTTTATTTTTGCTTGTTAGTCATTTGAAACAACTATAGCTGTTACTTCATTTCCTGGGTACTTTATTTTTCAGTACATGTTATGTATGGAAAAATCTGGATTTACACAACATAGTGAACTGTAAGGGAAGCATTTGCTAATTTATAAATCTCTGTTTTAACTTTGTATTAGCCAGCATTTTGCTGAACTAAAAGATTGTGGTTTTCCCCCAACCCCCGATTATATAAAGAAGCAGAACGAGCAAAACAGCAAAAATAGCTCCCAAGGGCAAGATTAATATTTTGGCATACTTCCTTCCAGTCTTTCAGAATCATAGGTTGGTTCATATTCTTAAGTGTTTTCTGTTTATTTGATCTCTCTCAATAGTAGAAGCACCTTCCTGCGTGTGCCGTGAAGGTTCTTTGTGGAACTTAACGATGGTTATCCGTTCTGGAAGTGGCTGTCCAATCCTTATGCATTGCCCCAGCATGAACAGACTGCTCCTCAAGTTCTGCTATTAGATTGCAGTTGCTCTAATGTGATGGAGGATTTCAGTTGGAAATAGTAAAGACAGAGTGATTCTGGAACATTCCATGTGCCCTGGTGATGCATATGACCCATAGCATTGCATGTGTAGGCTTGGATGATTGTCTGCAAGTGGACTGGCCAGGTCACCCCTTCATCCCTGTTCACGCTCATTGGTGGGATGGTGGATGGAATCACCACCGTGGCGTTTTATTTCTTCCTTTCTCTCCTTCTCCTTTGTTGACGTATTCTGGGTTAAATGATTGCCCCAGGAGTATAAATGGACACTGCGGTGCCTACCTGAGAATTTCTAGGGCCTGGGTGAAGTTCTATTCCTAATGCACCAGGAGCGGATATAGTTCCACATTCTGGGACAGACAGGGAGCTGGGGGAGGTCATCCCAGGTCACATTTCCCATGTTGTTTGCCATTGGCGCCCCCACCCTGGGAGCTGGTGCCCAGGTAGGAAGCCCAGGAAAGGACCTCATCCACTTTAAAGGAGGGGTGTTCTCAGTCCGGGCCCAGGCGCCCACCAGGTCTCGCCAGTCTGTGTCCACAGCGCTTATCTCCGCGGCTGCCTTCCTTGTCTCTGTTCTCAGTGAGTCATCTATTTTCCTTGCATCCCCTGTGACAAAGGTCACCAACAGAGGCGACTCGGGCCTTCAGTGCGTGCCATCGCCAGGGTGTATTGTTTTGGATCCGCCCCTTCTGTGTGCCTTCGAGGTGACAGCTCAGAGTTTAATGGGTGGCACCACATCCAGGGAGCCAGACGTTCACTTTGGGATGTTTCATTTCTCACTGAGCCCCCAGCATCAACACACTGGGTTGGTGCTGAAGGAGAGGAGTGTGCTCCCCACGGCTTCTGCCTATCCACCTGTGCTGGGATCTCCATCCCTTTCGTGGTGTCTGGAATTTGGAGACAGAGAGACGCCATATTTCAGCCCAGACTCTGGGACTTTACTCGTTTCCATTAAGGGCAGTCCCTGTTGGGCCAGTGGAGTGCAGGCCCCTGGGAGGGTACTGACAGTGTCATCAGCCGCCGGTCTGGGCAGAGGGCACTAGCAGCTGCATCGTCTTCCATGCTTTATCGCACACCCTTCCAGGCTTCTTTGTCACAGCTCTGAAAGTGCATTTCAAGGCTGTTAGTGTTGTTTAAAAAAATCAGTAGTTGGGGCTGGTGTTGTGGCTTAGCAGGTTAAGCTGCCGCCTGCAGTTCCAGGATCCCATATGGGCACTGGTTCATGCCCAGGCTGGCAGCTCCCTGCTTATGTGCCTGGGAAAGCAGTGGAAGATGACTCGAGTGCTTGGGGCCCTCTACCCACCTGGAAGAAGCTCCTGATTCCTGGCTTCAGCCTGACCAAGCCCCATTGCGACCATCTGGGGAGTGACCCGGTGGATGGAAGAGCCTCTGTCTCTCTCTTTCTCTCTCTCTCTCTGTAACTCTTTCAAATAAATAAATATTAAAAAATTGTTAAAAATTATTTTTTAGAAAAAAGTCTAGGGAACAGAGTGGTAGGAAGGCCGCACAGACCGTGATGAGGCCAGGGTCAAGTTTCAGCCCCCTTTCCTGATCAATGTGTAGCCTCCTCCACTCGAGCCGAAAATGAGGAAGATGGCCTTTGTACAGCTACACGGTTATTGCCTCGGTGTAAAAACCCCTTGTGCCGCGTGTTCCTGTCCTGGAACATGTGTGGGTCCCTGTGGCGGGGTCAGCCTGAGCATGTCATGGGCAGCCTCAGTGGCTGGCACGTGGGAGAGAGGAGCTCTCCCTGGGAAGGACTGAATTAGGGGAGTGTTTGTGCCCAGAGCGCAAGTTTCTGTTAGGGAAAAGCCAGTTCCTTCCAGAGGGGAGGCTGCCAAGGAAGGAAGGAGGCCAACCAGAGAAAGAAGAAATGAGAGTCAAAGAAGTGGAAGGGGAGGGGGGTGACTGACAGCTTGTTTCCCAACCTCTGCAGTCACTCTGTCTGCCAGACGTGGCCCGGGCCCCCACGTGGCCTCCAAAACCCCTCGCTGCTCAGGAACGTGGAATTGGGGGGTAGCATTGGATTGAACATGACCTTGGAGGTGGGGCTGGAAGGGATGGCAGAAGCAGGCAGTGACATGTACTCAGCCCGGGTTGGCAGGCCTGCGTGTCACCCAGGGCCAGTGCAACAGGTGAGCCATCCACTCGTCCCCAGAGACTCGAGAGGGAGGTCCAGCAGGCTGGCTGTCACGAGCTGTCTGTGGAGCGGGTTTCTCTCCTCTTGCCACTTTTATGAGAACCCCTGAGAAAGGTGGATGGAGGTGAGAGGGCAGGGTGTGCACTGCAAGGTGTCTTTTACTGGCTTCAGAAATGCCTGTTGGCCCGGAAGGGAAGGAGGTCCTCTCCCTGCCCTTCCTCCGTGTCCGGCCTGTAGGGACAGCAGAGGGGTTGTAGCCCTTGGGACGTGGGTTGTGTTTGCTGCTTGCTCCGCAGCGGACGGGGACATCTGTTTGTCCTGCTTGGGACAGCAAAGTGTCCTCACAGCAGGTTCCTGTGGGGGCGGTCCTTCCCATGGTCTTGTTGGCTAGGCCACCCGCACCTGTCTGTTTTTCACATTTGTACCCATCATGTACACTTTGTGGGCCCCTAGTTGAAGGGTTGGGGACCAGATTTCTTTTTTGAGATACTTTGGGCTTTTGTTTGTGTTTTTTGTTTTAGCGTTCGTTGTATTTTGAAATATACCTTACAATGAACGTGGACTTTGCCTTTTAGTCTTCCGTGGTGTGAATGTTAGTCTAGGTCCATATCACCACCACCAACACGATACAGAACAGTCCCATCGCCTTATCCGCGTCCCTCGGCTCCCCCGCTGGAGTCATGGAAGACGTGGGGTTTACTTTTGTTATCTCCTCCGTTTGATAGGGCGTCTTGAATCGATTCGTGTCATTTGTTCAGAGGCCAGATGCTCTTCGTTGATTCTAAGAACCTCTCTGCACTTTCCCCGTGAGAGAGAGGCAACCACTAACTAGGAATTGCTTCCTGCATTTTCTGGTTCTTCTTCAGGGCTGTCCTTGCCTGCACACCCAGAATGTTTGGAATCACTTCGTAGAGTTAGGAGAATTCAAACGAATTCTGACGGTTGCCAAAGAAAAATAGAATTGATAAAGGAACTAAGTTATTGCTACCCACATAGGCAACAGAGTGGAACTAAATGGCCGTTGGGATATTCTGCTCTGAGTGACCTGTACTCACGTGTCAGATCATCAGGTTTCAGGGTGATGTTTAAAGTGACGATGGAACATTACCTATTGATTTTTGTGGCCCCAGCTCGGCCCCCTCCCTGCACCCTGCCCCGCCCCCTGCCTGTCCTCGCTTGTTCGCTGATCTCAATGAAACCAGGAATTGAGAGGAGAGCATCTGAGTGGCTAGCTCCCTTCCCTGGGACACCCCCACCCAGGGGCTGTAGCAAGCTGGGACGTGTCTGCGGAGGCCATGGTGTTTCCCAGCCTGAGCTTTCTTAGGGAGGGACGTGTGGTGAGGACCCTGTGGCCTGTCGTCCTCCGCGGTCCCCAGCTCAGAGTGTCACGCTCGAGTGAACCACAGACAAGGCTTGTGCAGGGCATTTTGCTGGGGAAGGTAACCGCGATCGCATGCATGTACATTCTTGTGTAATCTAATTCCTGCCTTTGTAATGACTTGGAAACCTGCCACTGCAGCCGCCTGAGAAGTGGGCGCAGTGACCCGGTGCAGAAAGCAGAAATTGTCGGGGAGGAGCAGGGAGGCGGCATCAGAACGCAGCCGTGGCAATCCTGGCCTTCCGGCATCTGAGATCGGGGAAGAGCATTACGACTGCGGTCCACACAGACAGCCAAGGTCTGCCGTCTGTGCCCCGGGAACCTCGGAGGCTGCATCTCTCCAAGAGTATGGTTGAGCAGGGCATCCGTGACTTAGGTGAGGAAGGACTTTTACTGGCGAGAAACTACTGTGGTCAAGCAGGCATCGGGCTTTGGCAGAGCAGTGTCCTGCAGGTGGGAACGAGTGGTTTTCCCTGTTACCAAAACACACTTTCAGCAGAGCATCTCTGGGGAAGAACGAAGCCGTCTAGAGACAGGTTGCTTCCAGGCATCCTGATTGAAATGGTCGGTGCAATTTAGGAAGCCAGTGCTGGCGTTATTTGCATGAATGTAACCATGGGCTGTTACCTCCTTGAATCTGTCTCCAGAAGGCAGAAACAACAGCTGCATTCGGAACATGCTTGCCATTTGTCTGATTGATGTGGGAAGCGTGGTATCATTTCCACAAACACGTGTGAGAAGGGTGTTTGTCTTTTTTTATCTCCCCCCCTCCCTTACTTATTTGGGTGACAGATTGCATGTTAGGGCACTAAAAGATGAAAGCACTAAATATTTGCTTTAGAAAAACACAGTGAAAGATTCTCTCATCCTCCCAAGCAGAACACTTGATGTGCTCAGAATTCCATGAACAAAACCGAGTGTGTGCAGTTAACCGGACTGCCACCCTCTGGGCGAGTGTAACAAGCAGCGTGGAAGGGAGGGTGGCACGGTGGGGGCTTGTGCTGCACTCTCTCCTGGAGAGGTGTGCAGCAGGGCCGTTTAGTTGTGACTGAGGCCCAAGGGGGCCCAAAGAAAGTCCTTCCTCCAAACCTGTGGCAGGATGGGTTCCGTTACTCCCTCTCCCTGATCCAACGAAAAAGTTGTAATCATCGGAAGCCCTTTCTGGGAGGGAATATTGTACCCCCAGTGCAGAGTGCACGTGGCTTGGGTACTGGGTTCTAGTGGCGGGAGAGTCTGTTCAGAGGAACGGCTCAGGGCGTGGGCACCGTCTTCCCTATGTTCACACCCCGGCTCTGCTGCTGGTGAGCTGGCCGACCACATGCAACTCAACTGAACCTTCCACCTGCACAACCTGAAAGTTCCTGTACCTGCCTTCACTTATCGGAGATTGGAATGAGTTAGGAGGCAGGTGGGGTGCATGGAAAGTGGTAGACATTGGTGTCTGAAATTCATCTTCTTGGTCTGGGAAGATGGAAACTTGACCCCATGTCCCTGGTGGGCTTATAGTAGGGTTTAACAGGAGTACTGTCCATCTCTTGTTAAGAATCTGCCATTCTTCAGACCCTGGATGAAGGTTTTTACCCTTACAGCTGTACCCTAGGAGAGAAAAACTAATATTCAATTTTTTTGTTATTTGACAGGAAGAGTTATAGACAGTGAGAGAGAGTCAGAGAGAAAAGTCTTCCTTCCATTGGTTCACTCCCCTAATGGCCGCTACGACCGGCGCTGTGCCGATCCGAAGCCAGGAGCCAGGTGCTTCCTCCTGGTCTCCCATGCGGGTGCAGGGGCCCAAGCACGTGGGCCACAGAGAGGTCTTCAAAAAGTCCACCGAAAGGAGATAGAAAAACCATACATGGATTTCAGTTGTTTTTTTGCACCAGAATAAACTTTTAATTCCATTTTCCCCCATGGACTATGTGAAGTACTCTCCTTAGCTAGTAGCTAACATTTACTGAGTGTTGCTGAATACCAGGTTTTGTTTTAGGAGTTTTGCCTATATTAACTTATTGAATCCTGCCAGTCAGTAGGAAGTACTTTAAAGCAAAGGGGAACTGTGCCACAGGATTTTTTTTTTTTTATTTGAGAGGTAAGAGTTAGAGACAGAGGGAAAGAGAGAGAAAGGTCTTCCATCCGCTGGTTCACTCCCCAAATGGCCGCAACGGCCGGAGCTGCACCAATCCAAAACCAGGAGCCAGGTGCTTCTTCCCTATCTCCCATGTAGGGTGCAGGGGCCCAAGCACTTGGGTCATCTTCTACTGCTTTCCCATAGCAGAGAGCTGGCTAGGAAGAAGAGCAACCGGGACTAGAACCAGTGCCCATATGGGATGCCGGTGCTGCAGACAGAGAATTAACCTACTGTGCCATGGCGCTGACCCCAGGAGTTTTAAAGAGTAATTTGTCAGTTTAAAAAAAAAAAAGAATAATTTGTCCCTGATTCGACTGAGAGTAATTGTTAGGACTGGGATTTGAAAGGTGGGGCTTCCCATGTTTTCCATCCAACGTGGCTGCCTCCCCTGGGGTATCAGGGCCCTCTGTGCTGTGCCACGTCAATGGCCCCCACAGGTGCACTCCAGATTTATGATAGTTGGGGAGAAAAAAAAATATTTTATTACCGGAAGTTGCGGCTTCTGAGTCTGTCTCTGCAGTTGGCAACATAGATTCTTGTTTTGTTTTGTGTGTGTGGTTTTGTTTTTTAAATAATTAGAAACAGTTCAACCCTTGTTACCACCCACAGTAAAAATTGCTGGGATCCCGCAAATTAAGAAGGAAAAAAAAAAAGACCGTGTGGTGGAGGGGACCAGCAGGGGACCTTCAGGAAGAAGGTCCTCCTTGGAGTGGGCTTTGGAGGTGCGGTCACTGGGGACGCCTGTTTTCCACCTCGCCCTTTGCCTGAAGCCTCAAGTAATGTTAACGGGCTGCCAACGACAGGAAGGCTTCCAATACCCAAGATGGCCCTGGGAGGAGACCCGCATTTTTTGGGAGTTATTAATGGTATGTCTTGTGTGTGAGTGGGTGTGAGCGCTAAGAGCACCGTGCGTGTGTTTTGCACGGTGTGTGGTCCCTGCTGCCGCATTCCACCCCCATGATGGTGGGGAGGTGGCAGAGGAGACCTGAGCACAGCCTCCGCCGTTTCTATTACTCTCTGGGCTGTGTCATCAAGGCAGGAGCAGGCCAGGCCTCTTTCTGGGTTCAGGGGACTGGGTCGGGGTAGCTGGGACTCTTGCCTTCTTAGAACTGCGTGGGACCCTACCTGTGAGTGAGTGAAGTCAGTGACGTTGCATGCATAGGCGAAGGGTCTCCCAGTAGTTGGTGAAAACTGTGTGTTATGAAAAATCATGTGCATGGATTTGAAGTGTTTTGGGTACCAAAATTATCTTTTCATTTCATTTTTCCATCAGTTTTTGGAAATACCCCAGCACATGGGTCCCTGACGTTCTCCCCTTCCTAAGAAAAAGGATGAGCCAGGGTCTGAATCGGATGTCTTTGGTCAAGTTGGCTCTGCTCTCTGCTGGGATCCGCCTGCCCCCACCGCTGTAGGTTTAAGTGTTTACATGGCGAGGGATGAGTCCCTAATCCTCATGGCAGCGGGGCACACTTGCCTTGGTTGAAGCCAGAACATCCCACTGGGGTGGGGGGCATCTGTGTCCCCTTTTAAACCACCCTGCTCTGATCACTCCCAGGCAGCTCCTCTTGCTATCCTGACTTGTTTAAATTTATGGGTTGTTGGCAAGCGATGTCTGATGCTATTCTTCTCATCGCCAGAGGCCAAGGTCCCTTGTGGAGCAGTGCCTGGGTTTAATAGATGTCAGCTGGACCCCAGGGTGGGGCACCACAGAGCACTGGGGGAGGTGAACACCCTTATGTTGTCCCCCAGCGTTTTACTCATGTTCAGGGCAGTGCGATCGGAGTGAGTTTTGGGGTGCTAGCACAGTGTTGTGTACTGTACCCTACAGTTCTGGGCCAGAGCATACAGTGTCCTAAAGGTCTTACAGATGGCCTGAAAGTGTGTGTGTGTGTGTGTGTGGCCATTACCTTGACTTGGTGGGACAGGCATGTAGATCTCTCCACTGCTTCTGGACACAAACTATGGCAGAGCCTGCAGAATCGGTTTTGTTAACTCCCAGGGGGCCATGCCTGGGACTGTAGCCCTGGGGACAACTGGAGTGCATTTACTGAAATGTCGCTGAGCTGTCTGGTGCCAGGCGCTGTTGTGATGCCAGGAATGAGGGTGTGAGCGGCAGGGCCCTTGCAGCTGGAAGTAAGGGTTTGAGCCCTCAGGGAGCTCTGCTCCCATTTGTCTCCCACGGAGGTCCAGTCTATTCTGAGGCCGGCTTTCGATGCAAAGCCCATCCTCGGTTGGAACCCTCCCCCTTGGTGGACTGGTCTTGGTAGTGAGGCTGCCCAGGAAGGCCATATGAAGAGGGTGTTTCATGGGCAAGTCTGCCTTTATGGTTTTGGGAGTTTCCACACTGTATTTTTGCCAGCTCAGATGACCTGAGGCCCATTTCTCTGCTTCCCTCCTCACTGCTGCCTGGTGGCCAGTGTCCTTTAGTTCCTCCCCTTCGCTGCTTTTCTGTTCTCCTGCTCATTCTACAAGCCCACCCTCTGCTTCTCTTCCAATCACAAACATCCAAGGTACATACCTGTCTGCCGGAAGCATCCCTCTAAGAAGGCAGGTGCACCACAGTTCGTGAGCATCCCAGCCTCTTACCATTTAGAAAGAGAAGAGCACAAGATAATTTTAAAAGCGTGCAAAACCAGAGCTATTTAGAATAGGGCAAATGGCCCTTGGGGCTCCGGTAATTGATGTTTGTAATTAGTATCATGATTTATTATGAGAAGTTTGCTTCCAGGATTTAAATTTAAAAAAAAAAAAAAAAAAGGAACAAGAAGATTTCGAGGGAGATTAGCCAGGACTGTCCCGCAGGTAAGAGATGGCAAGGATAGTCATAAATTGAATGTTACCTAATCGGCAAGGTTGTTGTGCAAATGGGCTGAGGCATTCCGTTGGGCCTGGGCTTTGGTGCAAGGCACGAAAAATAGCGCAGGTCAGAGAAACAGATTTTAGTGACCCGAAAATATGAGTGCAGACACTCCCATGAGCTGCTCACCCCAACTGGGTTGATTTGTCCACACTGGTTGGAGTAGATGGGTCAATGAGGCATGCGTTTTTAATTGCTAGGGATGACTGATAATTCTCACCTGCCCACGCCTCAAATCCTCACTTTAGACCTTGGAAACTGAGGCCCAGAGAGAGCAGACAGCTCCAAGACTCTGCAAAGCTGTAGAGTCAGACTGTGTCCAGCCCTCAGCCCTCATAGTTATTTTTTTTCTCTCTTTCCACTCTGCCACCTCTGATTGCAGGCAGAGTTTAATTTTGTGAGCCATTCCTGTTAAGTGCCATTAATTTTAAGCTCTTTCTGGATTAGTGTGTGAAATTCAGTGTGTTCAGTATGAATTCACTTATTTTCCACTTGAGATCCTGATTTTTCTCGGATGCCCTGGGCGTTGATGTGATGATTGGGAGGCTCTTGATGGTGAGGAGGAGAGAAGCAGTGAGCTGGAATTCATGCATAAAGAATGCCAGGAACTCTTCAGGCCTTCCCACTCATATGTGTGTTTTGAGTGACGGATGTGTGTTTTGAGTGACGTATGTGTGTTTTGAGTGACGGAGAGTCACCTGGTCTTGGGCAAGGAGCTTCATCCTCTTGCTTTAAGTCCTTGCAGTCCTATGACAGTATTGCTTTCTGGGCTTTTGTTTAAAAAGCCAAGCATAGAAATGCGTGAAAACAGCCTCCTGATACCAATAGGTTGTGATAAAACTTGGGAAGTACACAGGTTGGGGGGGTCTCCGAAGCAGCCCGACCCGAGTACACCTTGGGGAAGAGAGTTTATTGGGATGTTGAAATTTTTGCCAAGAGCTCAGTCCCTCCCCTAGCGGTCCCCTATTCTGTGCCCCGGATCAAGTTCAACAAGTTTGTGTTGACCTGGAGCCCAGCATGGGAGCAAAGCTCTCATTCTCTAATCTTCACCAGGCCTGGAACATCAGCTGGGCTGGGCCTGCCAGAGGTTGACTGGTTGGTTGGGAACGGGCTGTGTTGAGTATGACAGACCCCGTTTGGCATGGGGATGGGCTGAGTGGGTATCCACGCGTGACTTCTGTGTAACTGGTCAGCCCTCTGACTCACACGTGCGGAGTGTACCCAAGCCTTCAAGTAGAAGCGTGTGGCAGAGACATCGGGAGCACTCCACTTCCAGCTGGGGACGCGAGGCTGTCAGGCCACGCGAAGTGCTTCTTGGAGTAGCCTGCATTGGTCAAGGTTTGCTGGCGTGGGCACTTGTCAGTGAAGGCAGTTCCACAAAGTGAACATCAGGTTCCTTAACAAAAAAACACCAGTGAGCCCTGATGAAAATCCAAAACCGAGAAGGAGGCGGGCGACTTTCCTAACAAAGATTCCCAAGTTTAATCTGGGATCTGTGTGCTGCCCTTCTTGGCCTCTACTGTGTCCAACCTCAAACTTCCTCTGGGCTCTTTTCAGGGACAGAAGAATCGCAATTTTTATGCAAATGGATTTAGCTGGAGGTAGAAATAATGGGGCACCCGGGACATGAGCCCCACCCCATGCCCCCACCCTGCCTTGGAGGTGCGGTGGGGGACTGCTTTTGTGCTGCTCTGATGGATGGGTGCGGAGTGTGCTGACCTGGAGACACCTCCCTTTGTGGCTTGCTCAGGGTGGGGGAGTCCTTGGGGTCATTGGGAGGGGCGGGGCTCGCACCGCACATGCAGTTGTCCCTGAGAATGGAGAGGAGAGACTCCAGGGACCACCAGGCATCCGTGTGCCCGGGCCACCACACCATGCTAGGTTTGTGTTGTCCCTGAGCAGCTCTCCTGAGAGGTTGGGTGAGGTGAGGTCAGCCTGGACAGCAGCCTTGGGGGAGCGCCCCCTGCAGTCTGGGCCTGGTGGCTTCCCCAAGGACGTTGCTGTTTTCTTGCGGGAGTGGAAGGCATTTGTTGAAAACGGCTTCTCCTACCCTAGGAACAGCAAGCTCCTCCCATTCTCCACTGGTGACTGTTTTTCCTGTAGCTTCCTTCTGCCATATGGTCCTTCTGAGGCACTTCTGATCTTCATGATAGCATTCAGTCTTTGTTTATTTAAAAATCAGAAGGCAAATAGGCAATTGAGGGTTTATCTGTCCTGATCATGCCACCGTACCTGCCAACTGTCCCCACGTTACTGAAAGGGAACTGAGACAATCCCTGCTGACACAGTGAGTACACACGCAGGCACTCACGCACACACACACACACACGCACACACACATCACCTAGCGTGTGCGTGTGTTCATCAGGGGCAGGAGTGTTTTCCAGCCTCAGAACTGCCGCCCTGGCCCCGTAAACCTCTGCCATGGACCGTGGACTTAGCTGGAGGACTTAGCCGTGGATTTAGCCGGAAGACCGGCACAGTGTGGAAAGGCTTGAGTTCAAACCCTGCTTCTGCCACTTCCTGTGTTATCTCGAGGGTGTTTTTTGTCTGCCTGGGAGCTTTCATTTTGCTCTCTGCGGAATGGGGACAGTAGCGCCCGTGTCGCAGGAATGGTGTTGGGTTTCAGTGAGATGCTCAGGAACGCAGGCAGGTGTGTTGGGCGTCCTTACAGAGGCGACACAGCGAGAGCGTGGCGCGCGGTGTCGATTGTGTGTGTGGTCCATTTTGCTGATTTACCGGTGTCTGTGATAACTTTACTATCCTAACTAAAACATGATTCATATCAGGGTATGTGATATTTTCTAGATCTTGTACAAAGTGACTTGAAGATGTCAACAGATCAGTTCACACAGAAAAAGGCTCTTCTGTGGTTACGCTTGGAAAATGTACTCGAGGAAGTCATGGGTCAGATGTGCTTAGAAAGTTTTAAAAAAATTAGTTTTACCCTCATTTTAAAACAAGCTTGATTGGATTATTCTGGGCTTCTGAATTTGTTTTTAAAGATTTCATTTATTTATTTGAGAGGTAGAGTTACAGACAGTGAGAGAAAGAGACAGAAAGAGAGGTCTTCCATCTGCTGGTTCACTCCCTGAATGGCCACAATGGCCAGAACTGTGCCAGTCCGAAGCTAGGAGCCAGGAGCTTCTTCTGTTCTCCCACACTGGTGCAGGGGCCCAAGGACTTGGGCCATTCTCTACTGCTTTCTCAGGCCATAGCAGAGAGCTGGACTGGAAGAGGAGCAGCAGGGACTAGAACCAGCATCCATATGGGATTCTGCCGCTGCAGGCAGAGGATTAACTTACTGGACCACAGTGCCAGCCCCTCTGGGCATCTGAATTTAAGAAGCTTTTCTGTGTGAGAAACCAATTCTTAAGGTTCTCTACGTCTTACTGGAGCTACATCTTTAGAAAAAGAGTGTCTTTTTGGGTACTAGTGAACTTTTATTATACTCACTTCTGCTGCCTTTTTCATCACACCACCACAGTCTGAACAATCACAGTAAAAATAAAACGCTGGTTTTAGGAACTGAGTTTAAGGAATTTCTGATTCTAACATTTTCTTTGGAATGTTTTGACTGTTTACTGGGTATCTTTTTTTTTTTTCCCTTAACATGTCTTTTCCCCTAAAAGATGATCCTGTAGTTCGTGTTTTCATCTATAAATTCCTGCAACAAACATTTTTCGAGTACCTCCCCAGTGCTTAGTTGGTTCAGCATTTTTATATTTATATTTAGGGCATATAAATTTATGTTTACATTTATATTAGGACACAGCAATAATGATATAATGTATACATGCCTTTGGTAAGGGGGGCTCTTTTCCTCACAAGCGTGGCTGTGAAGGAACCAGTGGCTTCTGCTTGGTGGCTCTTGACCGCTACTCACGTGTATTTATATGATTGGAAAACAACTGCAAATGCATAGTTTATAAAGTCCTGAAGCTAAGTGTTGAAGTACCAGAAAGGCCACACTCAGTATTGAGTCAAAGAGGAGGAATTCAGTTTGCATGAAGGGGGACCCACAGATACTCCAAGGATGCCAGTCACGTGTCTGTCCCCATCATAGGCTAGCTTGGCCAGCAGTGCTGAGTTTAGTTAGGATGATGTAGAAAAAATGGCTTCTGATGGTTAACACTGCATTCCCAAGTCTGTGAAGGTCTCCATTGCAAACAGTGGTTCTTCCTGAGATAAGATTTGACACCATAAGTTAGCATTTGGGATTCTTTTTTTTTTTTTTTTTAAAGTGAGGATTAAAATCGAGTGCTGGTTTTCTGGCATTTGGCAAAATGAGCTTTTCACTGATGTTTTCTTGGAGGACAGAGGAATGGATGGAGATTGGACGTTGGGCCGAGTAGACATTGAACCTGTTTGAGGTTAGTTGACTGCAAGTAAATTATACCATTGAGGTATCCAGGAGGTGCATCTGGGAGCTGACAGTTCTAGGTTAGAAGCTACCTGCGTGTGGGCAGGGCCTTCTGTCTGTTTGATACCAACAAGTTTAGTACCAACAAGTTCCAGGCATAAAAGAGGCACTGACATAGTATTTAGTGAGCCCGTGAATGAAGGTTCTGCTGTGATCATGACAACAGTAGCAGTCATTCCTCCTCCTCTTTTTTCTACCTTCAAGTTGCAAACCAGCCATTCTTGCATCAGTTTCTTCTGCACCCCTGGAGCTTGTTTGTTTTTTTCTCTCTGTGAAATGGGGCTGTTGTCCAGTGCGACATTGTTGGATGAGAAATAGTCTCTGCTGAGCTGCCTTACAGAAAGGTGCCAGACAACAAGATGGGTTTGAACAAATAACACCGCAGCCCAGACTGTGCTGAGAAAGTCAGTTGCATTCAAAACCAGTGCCACAGTCTGCTTTAGACACAGGATTGCAGCATGCTTTCCATCTGTGCAGGATGCCAGCGCGCTTTGCAACTGCGCACCGCACCGCGGCAGCAACATCAGCGGCCCCTCCCCAAGAGAGCCATGGGTGTTGCCATGGAGGAGGCATGACATAATTTAATTTTACTTTATTACTTGCTGGATGTGCCCATTGTATATCAGCCTCTGGGTGTGTTTACAAGGAGCTTAGGAAAGAGGTAGAGGTTGTCGTGTCTGTAAAGGCTGACTTTGCATCATATAAGAGCCAGGCATATTTGCACACAGCACGTGTGCACAGGCACGTGTGCACACACACACACGTATGCACACTCCCTCTGGATCTTCCCTGGTAGTCCCAGCCCCTGTCCTGGGGCACAAGTGAAATCACCCTCCAGCTAGTGACTCATCAGGCTCCGAAGGACTTGCCTTCCTAAAATCTCTTCCTCTTACTTTGCCCCATAATTCCCCGCAGCAGCTTGGTTCTTGGGCATGTGTGTGTACGTACTTAATTTCTCCAAGAACACACACGTGTTGCAGAGGGCGCCACCGTCCCCTGTGCTGACCCAGAAGAGTGCAAATCAGCGACTTTCCCTGGCCACTGAACTTCACTTGAAAAACTGAAGTTCAAAGGCCGCACAAAGATCATGCATTTGTTAATGAAACCAAGGAAGTGCAGAACAGGATGCTGCTGGCACCTTCCCCCTGGTGTTTGTTACAGCAGCAAGTTCTGTGTCCCCAGAGGCCAGTGCATTGAAGGGAGGAGGTGAGTTTGGCCCCAGTCCACATACAGAGTCCCACCCCCCAGCCCCCACCCCAACTTCCCAAAAGGCAGAAAGCTTTTTCCTTCCGCAGCTTTTCTGGAGTGTGTGTCTGTCGTTGCTGCTTAGAAAATGACTGGTTTCCCTCCCCTGCCAGTTCATTCGTCAGTTAGCTGAAAAGCACATTCCCTTACTGTTGTCATACTGCCACAGCTCCTTGAGTGACAGGAGTCTTTCGGTTCTGTAACCCAAAACCCAGCCCAGCCACCGGCTGTGCAGGCGGCCCCACCCGTGCACAGCGGTGTTTCTCGGTAGGAGGTGCACACTGACAGTCTTTCCCATCCAAGATTCTCCCGAAACGTGCTGTTCTGACATAGTGCCATTGTGGCCAGTGCACAACGGCAACCTGTTTAAAGGAACCCTACACTGAGATCCATGACTGACTGCTCCATGGCTGTGCAGACACTGGGGTCCTCCTTCCCAGGGAGTGCCTGGGCTGGGGGCTTGGCAGCTCCTGGAGTTCCCCATAGGGGGCTTTCGTCACCTTGAAGGAGGTGTGAAGCGCCTGACCCACTGGAAGTTGTGACCCTCCTTCCTCCTGAGCCCTTGCTTGGACTTGCCGTCCCAGAAAACTGTGTGGCTTCTCTTCTTTCCCACCAGTATTTAAAGAAGTGAAAATGAAATTAATTTTCTGCTGGTCCCCACGGCCCGGTTTGTTCTCCATTAGAAACAAAATGCTGACTTCATGGGTATCACCAACCCAAAGGTTTCCGTGTTTGCTGGCTGACGATACCGGAGGGAGGGGGAACTGAATACTTGAGTCAGGAATCTTAAGATGTTAAGTCTAAAAACAGCAGCCTTTTAAAAGTCAAATGCACAGCGAGTTGCTCGGCCACCAATTCCCCACGACAATCGATCGATCGATCCATGATCATGGTTTTCAAAACCCAGGATGGCCATCAGAGTGGGTTTATTTGAACCAGAAGTTGTTACAGGCCGGCTGTGGTCTCAGGATGGTTAAAATCTTAATAATGCCCTCCTTAATCCTGTGAGTTTTCAGAGGAAATCCTGATGAACAGTCCTGGAGCTGCTTTGCCTGGTAACATCTTATTTACGACAGTGTCCCCAGCTGAGCTCTCTGGGTTAATGTGTTTGCCCTGGCACCCTTGTTCCTGTCTCATCAGAACAGCAGCGTATGGAGGGGGGTGCACGGTTGGGGGAGACGGCATTTGTTTCGTAATGTTTTCCCAAGGAATGCTTGGGCAGTTTTTCTTTAATACTAACTGCACAATCATCCTTGTTCTGAGAACACACCAGCATTGTGCTTTCTATCCAGGAATGGTCTGTCTTTCTTTTCCAATTGATGCGGTTTCGTGGGTTCCAGAGACTCCAGCTGATATTCTTCTGTGTCCTGCCCAGAAGCCCTGACTCTGTGCTCCTTAGCAGAGCCCCCCTCTTTCCTAAGTTGCAGGCGCCCTGACAGGAGGCAATGGTGTGTGGTCTCCGGAGAAGTCAGAGTGTGAGCAGGGCTCTGTTCTGCCCCAGCATGGGGTTTTGTCATTTCTAATGATGACAATCCATCAGTCCACCCAGTTCAAAATGAAGATAAATTGAATTAATATATGTGAGTTAAATGACTCATTGATATAATTATACTGTGCAGATTTCTTTAGTGTAACCTAACACATTTAGTAGTGTTAATTGTAACGGCTTTGCTTGGGAGCATTTAATTTCATAAGCAAACAGAATAATTTATTAATTCTCAGAAAGCTATTTCAAGCCCTGGATTTACAGAGTGGGTGTGTATGAAGCGGCACCCATTGTGTGCTTGGGCACAGCAGATTGGAGAGCTCTAGGAAGCCGCCCCCCCCCCCCCCCATTCCAACTTTTATTGGTCCACCTCTATCAGTGCCCAATTGAATAGTGTCTGCAAATGAAAGTGGGAAGTGGATCGCAGTAAATCTCAACAAGTTAGTGGAAGTGGAAGAGCACAGGATCCTAAAGCAGTTTCGACTGTAGAAAGCGGCCCCGGGGCAGATAGGCCCGGGCAGGCGGATGCAGCAGTCCAGGAGGGGGCCTGGCCCGGCGGAATGGAAGAGGGGACACTTATACACATTAAATGCACAACTCAACTCAAGTATTTTGTGAAACGTAGGCATGCTGTGTAAACCCATTTTTTGCTGAAAAGCATGTTTTCTCTCATGTCAGAAATGATCACAGGGATCCTTTTAATATTCATTTAAATAGTTTTTAATTGGCTTCAGAGAGTTGAAAGTTCAGTATGAAGGTGAGATCTAAGCTAACTAATTAGATCGAATGCAGCTGGACTTACAGAGCAGACTTGATAATTAAAGAATCTCATACCAAATATACGTTTTAAAAACAGTCCTTTTTCACATCCTTGAGGTGGAATTTTTTTTTTTTTTTTACCCCAAATTGAAATTTTTCTTGGAGAAGGATTACAAAACCTCGTTGCGGCTTGTTAGACAATGACGGCCGGGTGCTCTGTGTAGACCCGTCCTCCGTTCGTTTGTCGTTTAGCCGACATCCCGTGTTCAGGTTCACTCTCGATTTCTCTCCATCCAAGTAGAATTTGGACTCGAAGGCAACGTCAGGATGAACACAAGTTGTTGTGTCTTGTGTGCCCCCCCACCCCCGCCCCCCCCACCAAGTTGTTTGATGCCGTTGAAATGGAAGGCTGGAGTAGAAGGGGCACTTAAGCAGTGAAGGGTTTTTCTTTGTAAATAATAGATCAAGAGCACTGGATCTGTGTCTAATGGAGCTGTGTGCCGCCTCCGTTTCAAGGACAGCGCGCGGTTTTAAAAACCACAACCACCGACCAGCCCGTCCGCAGCCTGTGGTCAGTTTGGTGAACGTGTGTGTGTGTGTGTCTGCTTGCATCCTGTAATTCTTACTACCCTCCCCCTTACGTGGTATGCCTTCAAGGCACATTTTATTTCATATACTTAAAAAAAAAAAAAAAAAAAACGAACAGAAACCTCAGCTAATACGAAGAGAATTATCTGTCGGTAGCTCCTTGGTTTTACCTGTCTTGTGTAATTGTGGAATGATGGGAGGAAGTTACCATGCTGTTTGAAACGGCTGCATCAGCCTCTCTGACTTCGACGTGTGTCGCAGGCATGGCTATAGAAAGTAGGATGGGTTAGCTTTGTGAACCTTGGTTATCTTCATAATTTGATGACCATTTTAACCGTTTTCTTCTTTTCATTTTCCCACCCACATTTTGTAAATTGGTTCTTAGATTGGCTGGTTTTAGCCCACATTTGAAAATCGTAGATTGAATCTCTGTGATTGGGTTATTTCCTGCAGTTGTTAAAAGCGTAAAAGAGCTCTGTGTCTTCCGAATGTGAGTTGGCTGTTTCATCACTTAGAATCTATGTATTATACCTAATTGATGATTTCCCTTGTCTTCTGAGAGTCCAAACGTGTTCCAGTATCTTTTGGCTTTTGCCAAAAGCATAATTGAAAATAGAGAAATAGACGTCAAGTGTTAACTGTTAAGTAGGATTCTGGGTAAATAAAATAGGAACACAAGTACAGATCCAATCCTGAGAGTCTGTGCTTATTTTTGAAATAGTTGTATATAAGATTATGAAGCAGTTACCCTAAATAGAAACATGCTCATGCTCTGTTTCTCTTTTTCTCTCTCTACCCCTCTCTATCTCTCTGTTTTCCTAAGTACACCCTTCACATTTGGGCCTATTTTTAAAATGGCCAAAAATCATTTCCTTAGAGTGTAAGGTCCTGAGTAAGTAGGTTTTAAATCAAACATTTAAATATATTTTTTACATACAAAAATACATGTTGAGAACTAATGTTCCTAACACACTGCTATCTTGAAGGGAAATCATTAATCTTCTCAAATGTAAGTGTAAACTTGATCCATTTTAGCCTTCTTGTCCATAAATCGTTGATTATTGGTTTTGAAGGAGAGGAGCAGTGTGAGTGTGTTTTGAATTTTAACTTTGAAATCATAGATGTACAGCATGTTCGTGGCAGTCAAATCACAAGCAGAGAGAACCCATTTGAAACCATTTTTAAACTCTCCCCGTCGGGGCATTATTTAATGGGAATGATAAGTTTCAGATTTTTAGGTTTTAGAAAGTTGAGGTTGGCCGTACTTCAAATCTACAATTTAACGGCTTTGAAAAAAATGGCTTTGCTTGTCTTCAGGGGGAAACAAATAACTTAGGGGACATCAGTTCATTCCTTGGCAGTCTTTCATCCCTAACTGTAACAAATTGTTTCTTTTATTAATGTGGTACTTGCACTATGGAAGCAGATCTTAGGGGACAGTAATCAGGAAGATGTGCTCTGCTCCTCTGATGCTGCAACCTGAAATATGTTAGTGCCTTCCTTGAAGGGATTTTCTTCTCTCTCTCTCTCTCTCCTCTCTCTTCCTCCTCCCAACAAATATAGCTAACGTAATAGAAATTACAGACGAGGATACAATGAGATTTCTCTCCCTTCTCCCGCAGCATGTTTTGGTTGGCTAGGGAGAAGGCAAGGTATTGGAATATGATTATCCCTATTTAAGGAAAAGGAAAAAAAAAATGATAGAATTTGTCGTCTTACCCGTTCTCGGCATTCGTTGTGGCGCGGGCTGACAGCTAATAGATATCCCTGGCCTCAATTGTTCAGACATTTTGGTCTTTTGTGACACCGAAGAAAAGACAAGGAAGGGAATGGAAGCAACTCAAAAATGTCAAAAGATCAAAAAATCAATGGGCCCCAGGAATGCCGTCTGTTTACCAGGGCGTAGCTGCTCTTTCTGCTCCGCCGCGGGGCTGGGGCGGCGGCCGGGCGGCCACGGAAGGCGGCGTGGCTCGTGGAGCGGGCACCTTCCCAGGCTTGCACCGCCCCCTGGACATCAATAAGACAATAAATCCACGCTTCTCCCTCAACCACCTCCTTTTCTTTCCTCGTGCCGCGTCCTTCTGTCCATTTCCGCAGGACACAGCCCAGCCAGATGGGGCAGGGATGCACAGGGGGTGTTTTCATGTTCCCGTCAGGGGCCAACACTTGACGCTTTTATCATTTATTTATTTGATTTTTGGAGGAGAAAGAGCCAGTGCAAACGAAATGGGTGATGATCAGGCGGGGCGCACCGGGGCAAGGTGAATAATCGTTTGGTTCCCGACATGGGCCTTTTGGACGAGTTGGGATTTTATCTGAAAACTTGTTTCGCATGACTAGAAGTCATTTTAAATCTTACGGGGGAATTATAGCCTTGGTGGCTTTCCTTGAAAGTTTTGAATGACAGACCTGAGTTGTTTTTTTTTTTCTTTTCCTTCTTTAAAACTGCTCAACCAACTGGTCATCTGGTTGGGGGGGTGGGTGCATACATGCGTTCTCATCCACCTGCTCACCGACTTTGGGTTCGATAATGGCGCGGGAAAATAAATGAACCCTCCAAAGCCAGGCTACAATCTGCCAGGGGAAGTTTTCTCCTAGGTCTTGTAGTTACTATTCGATAGTAAGCGAGGCCCGGGCTGCATATTTTATAAACTTTCTATTAAAGTTGTGGCACGTTATCATAAAACTCAATTGCGATACTTTGTATTATGCTCTGGGATTGAGAGATAGACATAGGATTAAAAAAACAATTTCTAGGCATTTCTAGATGATAAATTTAATTTTCTTTGCTATTTGGAGGTCTTCTTTGAAAATGCAATTGTAATGAACGCATTCAGAACTGGAGAATAGATTTACCCTTGGCTTCAAATAGTCGACGTTATCAGGCGCTGTCATTCGTTCCTTCCTATTTTCGGGCTGCTAATTGATGTTTTTGATGTCAGCAAGAAAATGGAAGAAAATGTCATGTGTGAACCAGTGCGGAAGTTAATAAGATTGACTTCGTTGACAGAATTTACAATGAGAGCAGAGCCCGCATAATGGGACCGCTGCGAATTCGTGTGCTCTCTTTGGAGTCAAAATTGACACCTCACGCTAGGCCAGTGGTCGATAGGAGAGATGGAACATTTGGGAAAGTTCCTAATCTCATTTTTCCCCCCCTTACCTTTTGGTCTCCAATGGTTATTTAGCTTCGCCAGCAGCTGTTTATCCAGGGGGCTATTGCTACGGACCACGCCAGGTCCTTAGTTCAGGCTCCTGGTGCCACCAACAATGCTTATTTTTTATGCTGTTTTGAGTTTGAAAGCAAAAGAGTCTTAAAAAGGTTAGATTAAGATGTGTCTTAAGGAAAGAGATACTAATATCTGTCAGGGTCATTGCAGATGCTGGGTTATGTGCAAGAAAGCCGAAACGCAAATCCCTCCCTGAATAAAGAGACCATGTTGGCACTAGGATCAGTCTTTGAGCGTAACAGAAGGCTATAACTTGCAAGCAAAAAAAATAATAATAAAGTTCTTGGCCATACGTCCCTGTCCCCAAAAGAAACATTTCAGCCATGGTGCCCCTTCAAAGTTTTCGTTTCTTTTTTTCTGAAAAGTTATCGAAGGATTCAATATAATAGTTTAATTTTCCAGTAATGTGGCAAAGTTTATTGGATTTGTGTGTATAATTATGGATTGGATTAGTTGAGTTTGGTTCAGTGCATCTGATTATCTCATGGCCTTTAGGGAAATGCGCTAAAACCCTAATATGTCCAGTACCCCCAAGCGGTCCCTTTTTGAAGGCGCCGCACAAAATGTGGTCTCGACCAGCGCCCGGCCTCCAAGGATCTTCAGTGAGAGACATTATTCTTGGAATATCCAATTAATTCCACGGGCAGTGATCAGTTAGCGCTTCTTCTTCCTTTCTCGCCATTTGAAATGCTAACACAATGAATATTTTCTCATTGGTCTGTGTCCCTTGGCTAAGCTGTTGCCGCGGGCTGAGAATTTCATCGACTGATGAGACCAGAGGCTCCGCCAATAAAAGGTTACAGTACGTGATTTGCATGCCAAGTGGGGTTTGGTTTCATGGACTTAAAAGTTCTTTAACTTTTATTTGACTTTTTTTCTTGCGTTCAAAGTAGACTGAGGGGTAGTGTGTTTGTGAGTGTGTAACATAGGAAAATGACCGGGGACAGTAGGTCACCGTGATGTCTTGGCCCGTCCTCGCGGAGATGGGAGGAGATGGCCTTTGTGTCAGTAGCTTTCGTGAAGAGCAGCCCCATGAAGTCTGTAAGATCAGGTCAGTGGAAATCAGTGGCTCAGATGCTGCGATTTACTGGTGAGTCCCTCTAGTACCCTTCCAGGCTTGGCGCTTTAGGGACCAATACTGGTAGAGCATCTGGTAGTACCTTCCAGGCTTGGCGCTTTAGGGACCAGTACTAGTAGAGCATCTGGTAGTACCAGTGAGCCAAGGTGGTGTCATTCGAAACAACGGGGGCCCATTGAGTAGGATGTTCGGAGGAGCAAGGGATGCCCCTTGGAGTGGTTGGTAACCAGGGCCTTGGGTCCTAGGAAGATAAGACCTCCTAGGGAAGTACTCAGAGACAGAACATCTTAGGTTTCCGAGGGTGTGTTGGACATTGTTACAGAATACCGAGTTGCGTGGAGCACTGGGAGAGGTACAGCAGAACCTTTCTCGGGGCTACTTTCACTGGAGGATC
This sequence comes from Lepus europaeus, assembly GCF_033115175.1. Taxonomy (NCBI): domain Eukaryota; kingdom Metazoa; phylum Chordata; class Mammalia; order Lagomorpha; family Leporidae; genus Lepus; species Lepus europaeus. Next base: position 16,863,425 of record NC_084843.1, on the reverse strand, counting down.
CCCATGGCAGAGTCGACTCTGGTGGATTAGATCACAGTCTACAAAACCCTGGGTCCAGAATGGGCTCTGCACCACACAAAGCCCCATGAAGGAAGAGGCCAGCAGCATTTACACCTCCATTCAATAGGCTCAGAAAAATAACATCTGATGGTGTCACCCACATGCCTTTCGTCTCCCACGATCTTCCAAACATGGATTTTATTAAGTCGGGAAGCTCCTTTTTTGATTTAGTTCCCTAATGGATGTCCTCTGATCTAAGGGATATTGGTTGACGAAAGCCCGGGGGTGGGGAGTGGGAATGTGGTGAGAGAAAGATACCCCAATCCCTTTGCAGAACAGAGGGCAAAGGGATTGAGGTAAAAGCAAGAGTCAGCTTTCAAACCACTGTAATCTTAGAGGCAGGGTAATATGATTGGAGACTTGACATATTTCAACTGAATGAAAAATCAGGATACCTTTACCAAAATTGTTAGCAAAAGGGAACTGGCAGAAAGAGAGGAATGGAGAGCCTTTCGCCTCTTCTCCCCTCCCGCCTCTTCCTTCCTTCCTTCCCTGGCTGTCTGCGAGGAGCAAAGCAGGTGGCTCCCTGTGGCTGACTTTTCATGACAACATGCCATTAGAAATTGCCGTCCTGTTGATCAATCCTCTCGACATGACAGATTTGCCGCAAGGCCTGGCTCTTTGAGCGCCAGCACTGTGGCTTTTCCCTCCTTTTTTCCTGCACTAATTGGTGAAAGTTTTTTTACTGTGCTAGTGGCAGAGGAAATTCTTTTGAACGTTGTCACAATCAAGTGTTGACTTCTTTAGAATTGCAAGTAGGTTAAGTGAGTATCAACATTGGGGGGTGGGGGTGAGGAGGGATAACAGGGCACAAAGTTACTGCTGCCTAAATTTTATGATTAGCGTAGCCTTGGAAGACAAACATTTAATTGGGGTCGCCTTTCCCTCCCCACATCCATCCACACCTAATGTATGCACACACGCTAGGTCCTTGTAAACTTCCATGGTGTTTGTCATGGGGGAAGGCAGCCCTGACACTTGGAGTGGGGACAACATCGCCATGTTGAGAGAAATGCATCCCTTAGTGTCTTCCTACGATGAGCAGACTCAGAACAACAGGAACACAAACATTGCACAACGTCCTGTAAATCGGGGGGGGGGGGGTACATAAAGCTTGCCTCACGCCAGCTCTGTGGACTCGGCCACTGATGCGCTTCTGTCCAAAATCAACAGATAAAGAATCGCCTCTTGGCAAAGCAGGCATCTTCAGATGTCGATGCCCCTCTGGGGTATCAGATGCAATTCTGCTGAAGTTTTTCTGTCCTCATTACATGGAAGACAATTTTTTAACCTAGAACATGATCACTTTTTAAAAGTACTGCTTAAACCCAAACTCGATGAAACTGAGAATTCATTCATAGGGTTGTTTTTCTTTCTATTGAGAATTTGAATTGAGACCTGTTTTTTTTTTTTTTTTTTTTAACCATCTAGGATTCAAAATGTATACTTCAGGAATTTGTCATGGTAATCTGCACTTGCAGGCATATTCCTTCCCTGGTGGTGGGAAATAATTGTTAGACTGAAAGTTTTTTTGAAAAGCTGTATTGAGAGAAAAATAAGGGTATTTAAATTTGCCACATCACAGAATCCGTGTAGCACGTTCTCTCTCTCTCTCTCTCTCTCTCTCTCTCTCTCTGCCTATATAACATTTCAGGTAATTTCTAATTTAAAAAAAGAAAAAAAGTAACCAAAGATTAAGAAAATCCTGCATCTGCACTGTGGGTTTGTGACTATCATGAACAAATCCTACACAAAAATAGATTGTTTCTGCGATGTAAACACAGACACCACATGTGAGGAGGAGGTTATGTCTGATCAGAGTAGATATTTACTTAGAAATGAGAATTAAGGAATCAAAGTTACTGAGATGATTGGCCGCATTTCTAGGCAATTCCTGTAGTTTGGGGCACAGAACGGGAAAGTGGGAGAAGATGGGTAAGCATTGTCTGGAATTACCTGGGGGCCCTAAGCCCTCCCGAGCCCTGGCTCCGACTGTTTGATGGGGAGGAGAAGTACAGAAACCCCTACTGAAAGAAGCATCCATTCATATAATTAATTTTGCCATTGTAAAAATCATTTGTAAAATTTGCATTATTAACATTATCAAGTCACTAGTTGGTAAGACATCAGACATGACGAGAGTGAAGGGCAGCTTAGGGAGAACTGGGCTTTAAACCCTCAGTAGATCGGAGTTAGGATCAAAGGCGCTTGCTTTATGTGGCTGTGCTACACTTTGAAGTCATGACTGCACCTACAGCACTCATTTCATCAAGTTCACTGGTGTCTTAATAGCAGATCAATAAGTTTCAAAGTCGGAGAGTTAATTTGATACTAGTGCTGATGCGGTCGTGCTGGGGAAGCAGAGAGAGAGAGAGAGAGAGAGAGAGAGAGAGAGAGGGGCAGAGAAAGCAGCCTATTAACAACCGTGGTGCGGGGCGCGCAAAGATGCAGATGAAGGCAGTGTCCGTGGCCCTAAAAGGACAGGCTGTAGCCAGGAGTGGGGAGGCTGTGGATTAATAAGGCAAGGGGTTCACAATTTAGACATCACAGCTTATGTGAGAGCTGGTCTGTGCTCGAAAAATCTGTAGTTGATTCCCCATCTGTGTGCTTGTACCTGAGTTGCTGGTGTAGATAAACAGGTGAAGAGAACATGCACACACACACACCTTTGCAAAATAAAGAAGCTTCACCTGCCTGAGGACCATTGCAGGTGTTATGGGATGATATGGGGGGAAAAGACACAAAGTCTGCTGTCATTTTTGAAGGGAGCTTTGAATATAATGTTTGCATTGGAGGGTTTTTTTTTTTTTAAAAGGTATCATTGGGAATATTCCTGAAAGTAAATAATATCAAGGCAATAATAATTGGATTCCAATTCATTTTGGTTCATTA